>NC_143027.1:55332500-56537500 GCF_057628025.1 Oncorhynchus mykiss | reverse complement strand
CAATAAAACTGGCCTTTTTTAGACTAGTTGAGTATCTGGAACATCAGCATTTGTGGGTTTGATTACAGGCTCAAAATGGCCAGAAACAAAGAAACTTCTGAAACTCGTCAGTCTATTCTAGTTCTGAGAAATGAAGGCTATTCCATGCAAGAAGTGGCCAAGAAACTGAAGATCTCATACAACGCTGTGTACTACTCCCTTCACAGAACAGCGCAAACTGGCTCTAACCAGAATAGAAAGAGTAGTGGGAGACCCCGGTGCATCACTACACAGCTATTTTCAGGTCTCTCCAGAGATGTTCGATCGGGTTCAAGTCCTGGCTCTGGCTGGGCCACTCAAGGACATTCAGAGACTTGTCCCGAACATCTACCCCCCCCTTCGTAAATTTAATCTGGTGTGCCAGAGTGTGCTTTGGGCATTAGTAAACTCAGACGGCTGTCAGATTGTCAGTTTGTAGTTCATAGCACACACTGGACGCTCTGTCCAAGGAGTAGGTGTTAATCTGAGCGTTCTGACCTAACAACAGCAGTCAAGCACTCAAGCTAAATGGCTAACGTTGGCTAGCTTGGTAGCTACTTCCAGACACAACTGACAGAACAGCTGACTCTGGCCATTTTACAGCAGAGCTGTTAGGCTGTTTTTATGTTATCCAGAGCGTTGGGGACAGCAACTGTGCTGCTGGCAACAATTTAATTATGCTTTTTTTGCTGACGTTTACTGACAACTGCTATATTCAACGGCTGTTGAGCATTTTTAAATTCATCAGTTATTCTGTGCTCTGGCACACTCAGACAAGAGTGCTCTGAAATCGGAGTAGATAGCCAGAGCGAATTTACCAGCTACGTCTATCGACAGTTGTCGCAGTGACATCATGAACATTCTATTGAAATGATAGTGGAGTCTTTCCTTTAAACATGTACCTAGCTAGCTAAACAATGAGCTATAATATCAACTCATAATGTCACTACCCTGCATGAATCTTCAGGTAGTTAACCAACCAGGTTCAATGTTACCTATCCAACATTAGGCTATAACTAGCAATGCAAATGGCTCTGAGATACTAATAATATTACTGCACAGTGAGCCAGCCAGCTAACGTTAGCTAGCTAGCTAACAGTACACTTTAACTTGAAATAAAAATGACTTTCTGACAAAATTATAAATGTGCAATATCTGAAAATGGATGGACGCTTCTCCTTCTCTGGATGCCATGGTTGCCCTTAGTTTGAAGATGTAATCCGGAGACAGGTGTTTTATACAACAGCTTTCTCTATGCTCTCTTTTCGAATTTTCTCATATTCTAATTCCACTGATTTCAAAACTCAGTCCTCCAGAAAGTGGCAAGCAACACTTATGCAATTCTACTATGTGATATCTTTAAAAAAATGTTTAGAAAGGATTACCTTCACATACTGACCAGCTCATGTTATAGACAGAAGTGTGCTACATGGCAGACCAATTCGAACTCACGGCGTGTCCAGCCCACTCATTATCTCAGCCAATCATGGCTAGAGGGAAGGTTACTGGCTTTTTCCATGGCTAAACCTACTAGGCTCGTAATTTAACAATTGTATTCGTATTTACAGATGGCATACAAGTTTGTTATTAAGGCACGTGAAAGTTTACATGTTCCAGAAGGGATTTCTGACAAAGAAAACACATTTTGATACAAAAAAAATGTACGTTCAAATTGCTCTCCTGTGAAGTAGTGACAAGTGACATATGCCTCGTTTCCTGAAACTCACTAATAGTCATCCTCTAAATCCAACTCATGATTGATGTCTAGCGCCCAAAGGATTTTACCTGTTTAGTCGCCAAAAACCATTGTGCACAAAAAGGCAAACATCGTCATATTTATTCACATGTCAAGAGTGTGCAAAGTTGCCATCATGGCAAAGGGTGGCTACTTTCAAATATAAAATATATTTTTGTACCTTTATTTAACTAGGCAAGTCAGTTAAAAACAAATTCTTATTTTCAATGATGGCCTAGGAACAGTGCCTTGTTCAGGAGCAGGTAGAACCACAGACTTGTCAGCTTGGGGATTTGATCTTGCAACCTTCTGGTTATAAGTCCAACAGTCTAACCGCTAGGCTACCCTGCTGCCCCACTTTTTTACACTTTTTTTTTTACTACACGATTCCATATGTGTTATTTCATAGTTTTGATGTCTTCACTATTATTCTACAATGTAGATAATAGTAAAATAAAGAAAAATCCTTGAATGAGTGGGTGTGTCCAAACTTTTGACTGGTACTGTATATATCACGGTGGCAAGGCAAATTAACAAACAGGTTGTAAAGCGAACAACGCAAATATCACAACACACAGGTTGTAATATGGCTTTTTTCCTGGCTTGGTTTCCCCAGTGATTTTACCCACGCACCGCTACGGTTATTAGAAAATGGAAGTTGCACACTTGCCAACATCTAATTAGGCATATTAAAACACAGTTTTTTTCCAATCATGAGTATCATTCGATCCAATTCGACTACCAACTGTCAATTTATGGATACAATTACAAATACGAGTATGGCCATGTCGGCACTACTCAAGCGCTTACCCCCCTATCAAGCCTAGGTAGCTAGTAGGGCTAGGTAGCTAGCCCTTCTGGCTGCTAGCCATATTAGGTAATGTTTTTGATTCTAGTTACTAAGATAAATAAAACATCTAAACTTATCTAGCTACTCACTTTAGCGTTAACTTCTTTTTCTTTTTTAAAGTCTTTTTTGAACAGCTTCTCACTTCTTTGTTTCTCCAGTTGTCAGTTCAAGCACACACCGTTTACACACTCATTTGTGACGCCCAAATTAAAAACTGAAAGTTGGAACTCCACAGCAGAAAATAATGATTCTTGCTAGACTACCAGTTACAGTGCTTTTAGCTTGCGATTTGCGAGTGCATTTTTACAGAGGGAAAACAATAAGTATAGCTAATGTCTGAAAGAATTACATGGATTTAATACTTGTCAAATTATTGAACGTGTCCTCAAAACTAAAATAAGTATCAGAAATTTTACTGATTTAGCATATCTAAAAGCATATCAAGATCCTGATATGGACCTCAGTTAAGATGTATGTGCTGAGAAAATATACTGTGTAGGCCTACTAAACTAAAAAAGAAACGACCTCTCACTGTCAACTGCGTTTATTTTCAGCAAACTTAACATGTGTAAATATTTGTATGAACATAACAAGATTCAACAACTGAGACATAAACTGAACAAGACATGTGACTAGACAGAAATAGACATGTGACTAACAGAAATGGAGTAATGTGTCCCTGAACAAAGGGGGGGGGGGGGGGGGGGGGTCAAAATCCAAAGTAACAGTCAGTATCTGGTGTGGCCACCAGCTGCATTAAGTACTGTAGCGTATCTCTGCACCAGATTTGCCAGTTCTTGCTGTGAGATGTTACCCCACTCTTCCACCAAGGCACCTGCAAGTTCCTTGACATTTCTGGGGGGAATGGCCCTAGCCCTCACCCTCCGATCCAACAGGTCCCAGACATACTCAATGGGATTGAGATCTGGGCTCTTCGCTGGCCATGGGAGAACACTGACATTCCTGTTTTGCAGGAAATCACGCACAGAACGAGCACTATGGCTGGTGGCATTGTCATGCTGGAGGGTCATGTAAGGATGAGCCTGCAGGAAGGGTACCACATGAGGGAGGAGGATGTCTTCCCTGTAACGCACAGCGTTGAGATTACCTGCAATGACAACAAGCTCAGTCTGATGATGCTGTGACACACTGCCCCAGACCATGATGGACCCTCCACCTCCAAATCAATCCCGCTCCAGAGTACAGGCCTCGGTGTAACGCTCATTCCTTCGACGATAAACGCAAATTCGACCATCATCCCTGGTGAGAAAAAAACGCGACTTGTCAGTGAAGAGCACTTTTTGCCAGTCCTGTCTGGTCTAGCGATGGTGGGTTTGTGCCCATAGATGACGTTGTTGCCGGTGATGTCTGGTGAGGACCTGCCTTACAACAGGCCTACAAGCCCTCAGACCAGCTTCTCTCAGCCTATTGCGGACAGTCTGAGCACTGATGGGGGGATTGTACGTTCCTGGTGTAACTCGGGCAGTTGTTGTTGCCATCCTGTACCTGTCCCGCAGGTGTGATGTTCGAATGTAACGATCCTGTGCAGGTGTTATTACATGTGGTCTGCCACTGCGAGGATGTCCGTCCAGTCTCCCTGTAGCGCTGTCTTAGGCGTCTCACAGTACGGATATTGCAATTTATTGCTCTGGCCACATCTGCAGTCCTCATGCCTCCTTGCAGCATGCCTAAGGCATGTTTACGCAGACGAGCAGGGAACCTGGGCATCTTTCTTTTGGTGTTTTTCAGGGTCATTAGAAAGGCCTCTTTCGTGTCCTAAGTTTTCATAACTGTGACCTTAATTGCCCACCGTCTGTAAGCTGTTAGTGTCTTAACGACTGTTCCACAGGTGCATGCTCATTAATTGTTTATGGTTCATTGAACAAGCATGGGAAGATCTGTGAAGTTATTTTGATTTTTACAAATTATCTTTGAAAGGCCGGGTCCTGAAAAAGGGACGAGTTTATCAGTATTTGTTATCATACAGACAAAATAAGATGTCCACACTAAACTCAGTTAAGTGGGCCTGGTATACTTGTCAATTTCTGACCAATGGACATAATTCAAAACAGGATCCATTTTTCTTCTCACGCATTATATCCTTTGTTTTATTTGGAATCATATCTCGAAACACTGGGCGGAAGCACAGCTATTGCAGTTGTTGAAAAGTTTGCGGCACATTGACAAATTGGATCTGCCACGATGTATTATCATCCTCTGATGTCTTTTGAAACAATGGGCAGAGAGACACTTCGTCATTCTTGAGACAAACTACCCACAGTAGAAAACACTTCCGTACAAAATGATTCTGGCCCAGCATGTCTTGAAAATATTTGGCTGCATTGAAGCCAGACTACTGTTCAAGGTAAGGCCAGACAGCGTAAATGGCTGACCATTAATTAAATAGTTTTCTGTGTGAATACCTTTAATAAGACGTGCAACCACTGACTCCCAGTCCGGCTAAATCCGCTGTGGAAGGAGAGAGATGGCTGTGAGAGAACGGGAAGAAGGCCGATTAAGTGGCATTAACAGGCTTTTAATTTAAGACCTGGCTTATTAAATGTCAAACTCGAAGGGCTGAATGGATTTCAAAGACGAGCTGAGTCAACGTGCCGTCAGACATGACCATGAAATCTGCCTCATTGCTATTCCTAACTGTTGAGGTGCCGTAGATTATGCTGAGACATATCGAAAAACCTGCCCTCTGATCAAAAATACAAAGGTCAAGGAAGAAGTCAGAGAAGTTGTTGATCCCAGAACAAGATTAAGTAGTCCTGCTACTGTACCCAAGCCCTTTAGCAAAGCAGATACATGAGATGGTTTCTTTTGGAATTATTAGTGAGGGGAGGGAACGGGCAGTTCTTGGTTATTCACATCAACAGGACCCTTTCAACCCCTCATTCCCTGTCGTAGGGCTTTTGTGCCACATACGTTATTTGAACCTCTGATGCAGATGAACATGTATATTTGAAAGGCGTCGCACAAGACAATGTCATGCCTGCTTGACAGTGAACACGGAGAAAGAGCATGTTTAATGACAGCCACAGAGAAAGCGGGAAAGAGAGAGAGATTTGAACGCTGAAACAGCATCCATGATAAGATGGGCCCTGTTTGCCTACTAACACTAAAGAGAAATCCACTAGTATCTGAGTGTAATGGTGCTGATTTTACAGTACTGCCAATCATTTTGGCCCATCAGTTGTCAATTAATGATAACACCCAGGGGTGAAAGTAAGGCGGTAATGTCTGGTACAGCGTCCTGGCAAAATAAATAGTGGGGCTACTCCATACCTTTAAAACGTGAGATTATCACAATTAATACAGACTGTGCGCGGGTAGCCTACAGGAGCGCCTTTGTTAAGTGATTGTTTGACAATCAGATGAAAACATCATGACTGGTTGGGTTTATGCCACATTGAAAGGCTTAGGCGGCGTGTGCTTAAGGCTAGGGGAAGCTTTCCCTAAAGTAAATGTAATTCAATTGGCAAAATGATATAGCCTAATTAGCTTACCTGTCTTTACAGAAATAAATAGGCTACTGTACCAGAAAGCATGATTTGTCCACAGAGGATCATTAGCTTTAAAAAAAAATGTGATTGGTCAGAAGGCCCCGCAATTTGGGCAGCGCGCAAATAGATGATTGTTGAGTTGCAACTGTCAGTGAAAATCAGAGACAGGCTTGAGTGTAAAATTGTTGGCCTGTCCAACACACAGGCATACGGCAATAATACAAAAAATACAGTGCAATTACGGAAGAACTGTTTGGAAAGCAAATGGCTATTGCTGTGAAGAGATGACAATGAAAAGACTCTTATCTGTCTTTTAGCTACTAGCCTATCAAAATGCGTAACTTATTTGAGCGAACAGAAGCCTGTCCTATTGGCACCAGCGGAGAACATCTGCCATATCCCCGGTGAGTGTGCATATTCACTGTCTTCATCATTGGGTCAGTGACACTTTTGTTTGTTTTTGGACAATAATTTCCTCCTTTCAGTTAGATGGACGTCATATTTTATTTGTGTCTCCCCTTTTCGTAGGCCGATTATATGTCTCAGACAACGTCGTTTTTACTGATCTGTTTGTCAGTGTCAGCAGAGTAGGCTAGCCTGTAATTTTAGTAGTATTAAAAAAAAAATGCGTGCGCGCACTTGGGTGTCCCGTACGCGTAATAAATAAAATAAACTTTCACCCCTGATAACACCAGTATGCCATGGTCAGCCAGTGCGTGACAAAGTATTGGTTGGTGAAATTGGAAGGAACCGTCCACTGCGCCGTGTTTCTAAAGAAGCTAAATGTACAGTGGACGATAGGGATTTATGCTTCAACGATTGTCCATGTATTTGCTTAAAATTTACAAAGCAAAATGGTAATTTCACAATAATAACGTATTATTTACTTGTCTTTTGTCAGAAATGTGCCTTTGTGATATTTTACCAAAAAGTAATTATCTGGAGAATAGTATGAATTTGAGGTCAATATATGACTGATTACAAGACATGAGACCAGGTAGAACTTAATGTATTTCAATACCTTAGAATAAGTGCTTCAATTAAAGACATGCAGTAGTGAAATGTCCATTATGTTCTCACCTCACAAATAGTCCATAGGGTGGAAGACACCACAACATCTCCTTATTTGAGTCATTTTCTTTCCCCTCTGTTGTCCAATTACCTTTAATCAGCCTCAATGCTTCAGTAGCAAAAAGCACATGTCTAGGTACTTGCTCAACCCTGGAGCCAGCATATCATAATCTAGGCATGTTGATAGTGCTTTGATAGTGGTGTACATTTACAGACGCATCAATCAGAAATTGATCTAACATTGAAAAGGGAGTGTGTAAAAAAAAAACAAGCCTTTATTGATCACTTGCAAAACCTGCTGTAATAGATCGTCCATATTCCCAAGAGCACAGTGTAAACTGATTCTGGGAACATTTTTGATGATATAATTAGCCTGCATCCAAGTCACAATTCATTGCCCAGCCAAAACAAAGGGAGTGTATCAGCAGTAGCAGAAATCTAGCCTCAGCACTTCCATATTTTTCCTGGAAGCCTGCATCCTACAACACAGCAGGGCATTCAGGTGTGGTTAAGCATTTGTGCCCAACCCTAAAGCTCCTGTACCCTGAAATTCAGAGCACCCAGATAAAGCCCTTTCAGTTGAGATTCTCCATTGTGTATGCTGCCATCTCAGGAGCAGGCTCAATCTGGGTTCGGGAAACCGAACCCTAAGTGTTTTTCCATTAAACTATCCCTTAACTTGATAATGTCACAGCCGCGTATGTAGTCAGTAGTGGAGTTTTCAGAGTGAGTGGCAAGTAGGGGAGGTTTAATTAGGGATCAAGAGGTTTGGATCAGGGGTGCAGGGAGCCATCATTCATTCAAGAGATGTACCATACTCAATGGAGAGGACTGTGAGCTGCAGGGATTACATGCATTCAGATGAAAACCACCACAGTAGTCAACCAAAAGCCTTTCCAAAAGCCTCTCCATGGCGCATAGCAATGAATGTCTCGCCTCCTTCCATGTTGTGGGGGCTATTAACACAGAGAACCTCTCGCTCAAAATTGTGCAACGACTCTCCTTGAAAATATGTTCAGTGTATAGTTAAAGTTTGACAATGCAATGGGACACGAGAAGGTGTGCGTTGTGGGGGACTTAAGCACGGTTGTGATGCAGTCAAAGGCACAGGGTGAAGCTAAAATAAGACTGTTGACCAGCACAGCCATGATAAAATCCCCATAATGCATATAACTATTTAATGGTATCCATTATTCGTTATCCATTGTAATATGGCTCTACACTGAAAGCAGGTATTCTGATTATAAATGAATTATTTCAATAAGATTCCCTAGATAGATCGCACACCAATATTTAAACAAACGCAGATAAAGAACCTGTGCACTGCAATTGCTGAAGGTGATTTCTGCTTGAGCCAGCAACCGCAATGTTTACATTGAGTGTAATCTCTACAAACATGTGGGCCTTTAAAAGTCTACTATGCGTTAATCTGTGTTGGATTGAATCACAGCCTGTATTTGTTTCAGCCCTCCACAAATAAAAATTGTTTGGGGGTCCGAAATATGCGAGGGTTGTCATTTTTTTTTGTTGCTTTGTGGAGGGTTGTGTTTTTTTTATTTGGCACAGGGAGGGTAGTGAGTTTTTTCCCTGGTTTATAGTAGCTCTTTTTCAGGTTTTACTAGGCTATAACATTTCTTCCATCCTAACCAAATTTCCTCATGTGCTTGCATGCACCTCCCCTATATCAAGGTGTTTTGGTATTTCCCTTATGCACTAGGCTTTTCCATATTTAATATATCACAGGTCAGTATAGTCTACCAGTCTAACAGTTTATCCTGCCCAATATCCACCATTCAGTGACAACAGTGGGAGGTGGATCGTTTGTCCAGATCTGCAATACGCTAACTAGCAATCATACCACACATAAAAACATTCAAAGCTGCATTCATTTTGAATATGAATTGACAATAACAAATTGGAATAGCTGATAGGCAGTGGAGAGGCCAGTTTCATCATTGCGCATGAAATAACAGTGAAGGCATGAGACACACAGCTAAAAAATGTCCCTTATTGATCTTGTTTGGGGACAATACAATTATCCTACCTAGACTACCTACAACACCACAATGTAATGAATAATTGCATTACTGTTTTCAAGTGAGTACAACATTCTACTCTAGGCTGCAGTGGAAATGTAATTTGAATAACAATGCAAAACATTTGAATGTTTCACTTGATTCAGTTGTGGGTCTACTCTATACAGTTTATAATGTCTAGAAAGGCACAGAAGCAGGCCAGTCTGGATGTATTTTTTACTTCTGACAGAGGGCTGTCTGTTGCAGATCATCATTCTCCCAAATCGTCCTATAATAACTTGGCCACATATGCTCCCAGCAGGCCCGGTTATTCAGGAAAGCTTAAGACATGCTCTGCCTCTTCACCAATCTGAGTGCCTATTCCTCTCGCACATAGAACCTATCGCTTCAATATAGGGTAAATATTTACAATTGAATTTTTAAAATGTATTTCCTTTTATATGGGGCATAACCACAACTAGTGACAATGTTTTAATCTGATTAGGCTACTTCAAAAGTCTCCTGTTGGCGTGCACACATATAATTCCAGTATCCTCAAAATGGCTTGACATTAACCAAGTTTCCATCCAACCTTTTTATGTGATTAAAGTAGCCTACATGTCTGATAAAAAAAATGGCACCACATCATGGGAAAGTATACAGTTTATTAGACTACAGATTAAATAAATTACGATGAATTTCACAGGGTAGTGAAAGTGCACAGTGATACGGTTGATGCTCCTTTCAATACATTTCGAGGGTCATATTCTGGTGACATGATGATCCATGCTTGGCTGCCATTTCACAAATATAAAGAATCGATTGATGAGTGAACAGCGTTTGCCAGCAGCAGGTTTGGCAGCAGCTAGAAGGCCGGCTGCGCCGAACACCTGAACTGGACAGAAGGGGGAGCCAAAGCAAACCGAATGAGAGAACGGTCCAGGACGTTCCGCGCCAATACCCAGCACCACTCTTCGGGACCGTGCCCCTCGCAGACGAACAGGTACTGGAGAGATCCCCCACGACACCGTGAGTCCAACAGGCTGCGGACGGAGTACGCCGAGGCCCCCTCAACGTCCAAGGGAGGAGAGGTGTGTTGTGGGGTCCAGCACTAGCCAAGGGACCAGATGCTATCAGCCTGAGGAGAGATACATGAAATGAGGGTGAGATACAGTAATTGACGGGGAGCTGTAATCTGTACATCATCTTATAGACACTACTCTCCTCCTTTGAACGGCCCCACAAACCACGGACTCAGCTACCGGCATGGCAGGCGGAGGGGCAGGTCCATCGTAGAAAGCCAGACCCTGTCACCGGGGTGAAATACCGGGGCCACACTGCGGTGACGATAGGCCTACACCTTCTGCCGGAGGACGACGCGCTGGAGACGGGTGTGCTTTGTGTTCCATACCTCCTTGGCACACCGGAACCAATTGTCCACCGCAGGAGCCTCGATCTCACACCGGTGCCAGGGTGCCAGGGCTGGCTGATAGCCTAGAACACACTGAAAAGGTGTTAAGTTAGTGGAAGAGTGACGGAGAGAGTTTTGTGCATATTCTGCCCAAGGCAGAAATCCAGCCCACTCCCCTGGCAGATCCTGACAGTAACTACGAAGGTACCTACCCAGTTCCTGATTTACCATTTCCACCTGCCCATTAGATTGGGGACGGTACCCGGAGGTGAGGCTGACCGTGACCCCCAGGCGTTCCATGAAGGCCTTCCAGAAACCGGAGGTGAACTGAGGACCACGGCCTTAGGGAGACCAGGCAGAGGAATCAAACAACAGGCTTTGGAAAAGCGGTCCACAACAACCAGGATGGTCGTGTGCCCCTTGAGGGGGAAGGTCTGTGACAAAGTCCACGGAAAGATGGGACCAGGGTCGTTGTGGAACCGACAGCGGGTGGCGTTTGCCATAGGGGAGGAGTCTCTGTGTCTTGCTCTGTGCACAGCTGGAGCAGGAAGAGACTTAAACCCGGACATCCTGGGTCAAGGTGGGCCACCAGTACTTGGCGGAGAAACAGTTGATAGTACAGGCTATACCCGGGTGCCCCGACACAAGTGCTGTGTGTGCCCAGGTAAGGTCACATCCAGCACCTGTGTCTGGGCACCCGGGTATAGCCCGCACATCAGAGGGCATGTAGGTATGTCCCTCGGGACAGTGGGCAGGTGAGGGCTCCTGTCTCAGGGCTCAATGGATGTCATCGTCCACATTCCACACAACAGGAACCGGGACAAGGGATTAATGGGTGTCACTTTCTCCCTCCAATGCACTGTGTCATGCACCCGGGACAACACATCGGCCTTGCCGTTCTTAGATCCCGGCCAGTAGGAGAGGGTAAAGTCAAACCTGGCAAAGAACTCGGGTTCAGCCAATTTGCTGCTCGAATATACTCTAGGTTCAGGAACGGGTGTTGAGCACCCTCCAGCCAGTGCCGCCATGAATTCAGCGCCTTCTTGACGGCCAGCAACTCAAGATCCCCCACATCGTAATTCCGCTCCACAGGAGACAGCTTCCGTGAGTAGAAGGCGCATGGATGGAGTTTAGGCGGTGATCCAGTGCGTTGGGAGAGAACAGCCCCTACTCCAACCTCTGAGACATCCACCTCCACGATGAAGGGCAGAGACGGGTCAGGATGAGCCAGAACAGGTGCATTTGTAAAACGTTCCTTGAGCGCACGGAAGGCTTCGTTGGCCTGCTCAGTCGAGCACAGCTGTCGAGGACCTCCCTTCAGGAGGGAGGTGAGAGGGGCCACCGCTGTGCTGAAACCCCTAATGAAGCACCTGAAATAATTGGCAAAACGTAGTAAGCGCTGCACCGCCTTTATGTTGGATGGAACAGGCCACGACCATACTGCGCTGACCCTCTGCTCTTCCATCTCCACTCCCACGTGGATATCCGATAGCCCAGGAAGGAGACCCCTGCTGGAAGAAAAGACATTTCTCCGCCTTGGCGTACAGCCTCTCAAAATGGACCTGACATGAAAGACATGTTGTAAGACATGCGTGTAGTGGAGTACACCAAGATGTTGGTTACGTACACCACTACACAGCGACCCAACATGTCTCTAAACACCTTGTTAATGAAGGATTTAAACACAGAGGGTGCATTTGTCATGCCGTAGGGCATTACCCTGTATTCGTAGTGCCTGGTACGCACCAGGTTGTAGGCATTGCGTAAATCCAATTTGGTAAAGTACTGAGCACCGTGCATCTGTTCGATAACAGTGGATATGAGAGGCAGGGGATAACTGAATTTAACAGTTGCCTTATTCAGTGTCTGGTAATCGATACAGAGGCGGAGACCTCCGTCCTTCTTCTTCACGAAAAGAAGCTGGAGGAGGCCAGAGAGGTGGACGCATGGAGGAATACTTGGGCCAGCGCCTCCTGGACGTAAACCTTCATGGCTTCGTAAACCTCCATGCATGCGAGAGAGGGTAGATGTGCCCCCACAGGAGGGTAGAACCAGGGAGTAGGTCGATAGTGCAGGGCGATGAGGGGGCAGGCACATGGCACGAGTCTTCAAAAAAGCAACCTGTAGGTCCCAGGATTCCTCCAGGATAGGGACGTGGGTGGCCTGGTCCGGACTTTCCACGGAGGTGATACAGATAGACACAGAGATACACCTCCCCTGACACTCCTGCGACCAACCCAACAACCTCCTCTCTGTCCACGATATCCTGGGGTTATGCAACTGTAACCAGGGGAAACCTAAAACTATGGGGTGTGCAGGAGAGCCTGAGATGAGGAAATTATGCGTTCATGGTGGTTTTGAGCAACTGTGAGGGAAATGGGAATCATGGTCTGGCATATCAGTCCTGTTCCTAGGGGACGGTTATCAAGGGCATGGACTGGGATAGGGGGTTGTAAAGCGACTAGAGGAATGCGTAATGATAAGGCTACTGACTGGTCTAGGAAATTGCCTGCAGAACCTGAGTCCACTAGGGCAGGACTCAGTGGGGGGACAGGATAGTCCAGGAAGGTGACAGGAAGGAGGACGGGCTGGGTGGACAGAGAGGAGCAAGGCAAGTCCTCGCCTACCTGAGAAGGTGCAGGTGCGCTGCTCGGCTTGTCGCCTGGTTCTCCTTCTGGGACAGGTGTTCCAGGGGTGGTCCGACTCCCCGCAGTAGGATCAGAGACCCTGTTGACGACGACGTTGACGTTCCTTTGGGGGAAGGTGCGTCGTGCCTACCTCCATGGGCTCAGTCTCGCTGGAGGTTCCTGGGAGAGACCCGAACCCCCGGGATGGGCGACGACGGGCATTCAGGAGATTATCCAGGCGGATGACCAAGGCGATGAGCTGGTCCAGCGTGAGGTCCTCATCATGACAGGCCAGCTTGCTCTGGACGTCCGCCTGTAGCCCGCTTCGGAAAACCGTCAACAGGGCCTAGTTGTTCCAGCCAGTGGGCGCAGCCACCGTATGGAAATCCAGAGCGTACTCAGACACTGTCCTGGACCTCTGGTATAGACGGAGTAGACGCTCACCTACCTCTCGGCCCCCTGTAGGGTGGTCGAATACGGCACGGAAGAGTTGGGTGAAGTGCTCATAGGACTGCACTTTTGGACTGTCCCTCTCACAGACGGCGTGCACCCACTCCAGAGCCCCGCCTGTCAGCACCGAGATCACCAAGGCCACCTTGTCCCTTACGCAGGCCGTCCCGGCATGTCGGGCAAGGTGGAGGTCACACTGCAGGAGAAACCCTAACCAGTTAGCTGGGGTGCAGTATAACCGCTCCGGGAGGGGCAGGTGGACGTTTCTGATTGGACCGGGGATGTAGATGGTGCTGGGGTGGCTGGAACGACCGTGGGGAGCTGGGAAGGTGATGGTGTAGCCAGCAGCTGGCGTGCAGTCGGGAGCACCTCCTCCATGGCAGTCCCAAGGTGCTCCAGGCACGAGTCGTAGTATAGGAACTTTCTAAAGCGGAGAGGTCGGGATGTCCTGCTACTTCTTGTTCTCTTGGCTCGGTCATTCAGTCACAAGTGTATAGAGGAGTAGGCAGGAGGCAGTCACAGGTTTAGAACTACTGAATTTATTAAAGCACCATATATAAAAGCGGGACGAATCCCAAAGTGCAAAATAACAAAGCACTCAGGAAATAGTAGGAGAGATTCCTCACTGGAAAACAAGCAACATCAACAATGACGACAAAGACAAATGACAGAAGGAGTATATATACCGTGATAGAGTGGGGATTGGGACCAGGTGTGTGTAATGATGACGAGACAAGTCCGGGGTTGATGGGTGAAGGGCGTCTGCCAGCAGCAGGTTCGGCAGCAGCTAGAAGTCCGGTGACGTCGAATGCCTGAGCTGGGGGGAGCCAAAGCGAAGGTTGGTGTGACAGCCCGTGCCAATACCAGAGTTTGCACATTCACTATACCTTCGCAAAAATGTTTGTGACAAAACCTTCAGTAGGCCTCGACTTGAAAATGGGATGGAAACCCATTTAACTAAATGGGATGGAAACCCATTTAACTTTTATTTGGGAATTTAACCTTAAAAGTTATTTTTATGTGCACTATCTATTCTCAGTACCCTTCCCCAGCTCTGTGCCTTGACACAATCCTGTCTCTACGGACAATTCCTTTGACCTCATGGATTGGTTTTTGCTCTGACATGCACTGTCAACTGTGGGCCCTTATATAGACAGGTGTGTGCCTTTCCAAATTATCTCCAATCAATTGAATTTACCACAGGTGGACGCCAGTCAAGTTGTAGAAACATCTCAAGGATGATCAATGGAAACAGGATGCACCTGAGCTCAATTTCGAGTGTCAGAGCGAAGGGTCTTAATACTTACGTAAATAAGGTATTTCTGTTTTTATTTTTACTAAATGTGCAACAATTTCTAAAAACCTGTTTTCGCTTTGTCATTATGGGGTATTGTGTGTAGATTGCTGAGGATTTTATTTTTTTAATCCATTTTAGAAAAAGGCTGTAACATAACAAAATGTGGAAAAAGTCAAGGGGACTGAATACTTTCTGAAGGCCATGTATGTATTTTTTCCCCCGGACAAATATAATTAATCAATCCAAGCTGCAGCAGCAATTTGATGAATGGAAAGAGACATCTGTTACAAATACCAAAACATTTAATGACATTCAGAGAATGTCAAGCCAAGCCTTCAATACTGGGTAAGCTTACAAGTTAGGGAGGGATGCGTTTTCTGTTTGTCGAGATTGACACAGTATATTCATTGTGGTGTTGAAAATACAAACCATGATATTGAAGTGGCCAAAGTCGGTATGTTTATTTGTTGTGTGGTGCATTGGCACTGAAACCTGTTGCTGAATAATTTGTTGCAGGTATTTTATATAACTCTAAATATGGCATCAAAATGTTAAAAATCAGACGTCCTCCTAGCTCATCATTGTCTGCAACTGGCTCTGATGTGAAGTAATGCTTCAGTCTGGTTTTAGACCCCATCATAGCACTGAGACTGCACTTGTGAAGGTGGTAAATGACCTTTTAATGGCATCAGACCGAGGCTCTGCATCTGTCCTCGTGATCCTAGACCTTAGTGCTGCTTTTGATACCATCGATCACCACATTCTTTTGGAGAGATTGGAAACCCAAATTGGTCTACACGGACAAGTTCTGGCCTGGTTTAGATCTTATCTGTCGGAAAGATATCAGTTTGTCTCTGTGAATGGTTTGTCCTCTGACAAATCAACTGTAAATGTTGGTGTTCCTCAAGGTTCCGTTTTAGGACCACTATTGTTTTCACTATATATTTTACCTCTTGGGGATGTCATTAGAAAACATAATGTTAACTTTCACTGCTATGCGGATGACACACAGCTGTACATTTCAATGAAACATGGTGAAGCCCCAAAATTGCCCTCGCTAGAAGCATGTGTTTCAGACATAAGGAAGTGGATGGCTGCAAACTTTCTACTTCTAAACTCGGACAAAACAGAGATGCTTGTTCTAGGTCCCAAGAAACAAAGAGATCTTCTGTTGAATCTGACAATTAATCTTAATGGTTGTACAGTCGTCTCAAATAAAACTGTGAAGGATCTCGGCGTTACTCTGGACCCTGATCTCTCTTTTGAAGAACATATCAAGACCATTTCAAGGACCGCCTTTTTCCATCTACGTAACATTGCAAAAATCAGAAACTTTCTGTTCAAAAAGGATGCAGAAAAATGAATCCATGCTTTTGTCACTTCTAGGTTAGACTACTGCAATGCTCTACTTTCCGGCTACCCGGATAAAGCACTAAATAAACTTCAGTTAGTGCTAAATACGGCTGCTAGAATCCTGACTAGAACCAAAAAATGTGATCATATTACTCCAGTGCTAGCCTCCCTACACTGGCTTCCTGTCAAAGCAAGGGCTGATTTCAAGGTTTTACTGCTAACCTACAAAGCATTACATGGGCTTGCTCCTACCTATCTCTCTGATTTGGTCCTGCCGTACATACCTACACTACGTACACTACGGTCACAAGACGCAGGCCTCCTAATTGTCCCTAGAATTTCTAAGCAAACAGCTGGAGGCAGGGCTTTCTCCTATAAAGCTCCATTTTTATGGAATGGTCTGCCTACCCATGTCAGAGATGCAAACTCGGTCTCAACCTTTAAGTCCTTACTGAAGACTCATCTCTTCAGTGGGTCATATGATTGAGTGTAGTCTGGCCCATGAGTGGGAAGGTGAACGGAAAGGCTCTGGAGCAACGAACCACCCTTGCTGTCTCTGCCTGGCCGGTTCCCCTCTTTCCACTGGGATTCTCTGCCTCTAACCCTATTACAGGGGCTGAGTCACTGAATTACTGGGGCTCTCTCATACTGTCCCTGGAGGGGGTGCGTCACCTGAGTGGGTTGATTCACGGATGTGGTCATCCTGTCTGGGTTGGCGCCCCCCCTTGGGTTGTGCCGTGGTGGAGATCTTTGTGGGCTATACTCAGCCTTGTCTCAGGATGGTAAGTTGGTGGTTGAAGATATCCCTCTAGTGGTGTGGGGGCTGTGCTTTGGCAAAGTGGGTGGGGTTATATCCTTCCTGTTTGGCCCTGTCCGGGGGTGTCCTCGGATGGGGCCACAGTGTCTCCTGACCCCTCCTGTCTCAGCCTCCAGTATTTATGCTGCAGTAGTTTATGTGTCGGGGGGCTAGGGTCAGTGTGTTATATCTGGAGTACTTCTCCTGTCCTATTCGGTGTCCTGTGTGAATTTAAGTGTGCTCTCTCTAATTCTCTCTTTCTCTCTTTCTCTCTCTCGGAGGACCTGAGCCGTAGGACCATGCCTCAGGACTACCTGACAGGATGACTCCTTGCTGTCCCCAGTCCACCTGGCCGTGCTGCTGCTCCAGTTTCAACTGTTCTGCCTTATTATTATTCGACCATGCTGGTCATTTATGAACATTTGAACATCTTGGCCATGTTCTGTTATAATCTCCACCCGGCACAGCCAGAAGAGGACTGGCCACCCCACATAGCCTGGTTCCTCTCTAGGTTTCTTCCTAGGTTTTGGCCTTTCTAGGGAGTTTTTCCTAGCCACCGTGCTTCTACACCTGCATTGCTTGCTGTTTGGGGTTTTAGGCTGGGTTTCTGTACAGCATGTTGAGATATCAGCTGATGTACGAAGGGCTATATAAATACATTTGATTTGATTTGATTTGAAGTAGGTTAATAAAACAGGCAGGGAGCGTGAGTGAGCTCCTCTGTGGTGGTCGGCGAACCCTCAACCTACTGGCCCATAGCCCTGCGTGGCATCAACTGTGCCACAAAAGAAAAGTAGATATCGACATTTATAAACACAGGGTCGCTGTGTTTATAAACGGGGGGAGGGTGTTCAATGTATTTTACAGTCCAAGGGGAGGGTCATGTGAAAATATTTGTAACGTTGGGGGGGACTGTTCTAGTGGTTGTTGTACCTACAGAGCCTTTTTCCCAGGCCTTCAGCCATCTAATCCTCTTTTACAAATATTATTGTGTCATGTTTTTCGTTGGCTTTGAGTTCCATCTCATAAGCAGTAACTCATACTGCATGAAGTTTAAACAAACATAGTAAACCTGGATGAATTAAAGCCAGCAAAATACCATAGTGCTGAAAATAGTAAGTCAGCCAGTCAGTTAGTTAGTTAGTTAGTCGCTAGTTAGTTAGTTATTTCATTTGTTAGTTAATTAGCTTGTATGTTAACAGTTTGTTAGTTCACTAGTTATTTAGTGTAGCTTCTAACTCCCTGCCCTTTTCCAAAGTGTAGCTTGGAGAAAATGCCCTTTATTTAAATGAGGGCATTCTTTCTGTCCATTTTTGTGGGGCAACAGATGCTCTACCATGCCGGAGCAAAAATGATAGAAATGAAAACCCTGATGCCATCAAAGTTAATATATAAAGAAGATAAATATATTTTCAAGTGATCTTAACCCATAATGATGAGGAATGTTGCGCTTGCCAGTAAGAATGGGACCCAGGAGGCTCTAGCCAGGTCTCTGGCGAGGAAACAAATAATATGACAGTTAACTATGGATTTTCTGATTTTTTTAATCTGCAGCAGAGCAGAGTAAATTGCTAAATTAATGAAGGAATGGAGCAGACTGGCAGATAAGCAAACAGGCAACCCAGAGAGATGGAAAAATGCAAATGTTGGTGCTTAACTAAGCTCCCTATTAATATGTACATTAGATGATCACACAAATAAAAATATATTAATTTAATACTTTAATCGTTCTTAATACTTAAATGGGTTCTTTGATCATGATGTAGGATAAATCTCATATGGGGTTTTACAATGAAATAATTGTTAAACTAATGTACATTTAGTTATGTATATTTTTTGCAACTTGTTTGTATGCCAAAGATATGTTCCTCCAAAAGTTATTCCACTATCCACACGCTTTTTGGTTCACTTGTGTTTTACTTGAAAATAAGTAATTATTTTTGTTTAAATGCTTGTCATTACAAATCATTTTTTCACCTAATTTCACTGAGCATCAACAAAACGTTGAACAAAAACAGTTTAACAAGCAGCTCATGCTGAAGACAACCATGCTTCCCATCACCAGATTGAACAAAAATATGTCATTACGTTTATTGTACCTGGGCAACCAATGTCAACCATTGGCAACCTGATATAAACCGTTTTTTACATCAAACATTCACTGTATCAGTTATATAATGCTGCTGTAATAGGTACTCTGTATTGATGGGCTTTATGGTTTTTTATTTAGCCTTGTTCCCAGTTGTAGGGTAATAGTAATTATAATATTTTGCCTTACTGGTGTGTTTTAACAGGTAAACTACATTCAATAAACTCAATGGATACCATGTGAAGAGTTAAAAAATATTTCCTCAAGACAGGATAACAATGAGACTAATGAATAAAAACTAACCCTTAGGCCTCGCGAGTGGCACAGCAGTCTAAGGCACTGCATTGGAGTGTTGTGGCATCACTACAGCCTGGGGTTTGATCACAGGCTGTGTCATTACCAGCCATGAGTCCCATAGCGCAGCACACAATTGGCCTAGCGTCATCCGGGTTAGGTGAAGGTTTGGTCGGGGAGGCTTTACTTGGTTCATCGCACTCTAGCGACTCATTGTGGCAGGCCGGGTGCCTGCAGGCTGACTTCGGACGTCAGTTGAACAGTGTTTCCTCCGATACATTGGTGAAAGGAGGGAAAAGGGCTACCTAAGTATGGTTCCCAATCAGAGACAACGATAGACAGCTGTTCCTGATTGAGAACCATACCCGGCCAAAACATAGAATGCCCACCCCAAATCACACCCTGACCAAACCAAATAGAGATAAAAAGGCTCTCTAAGGTCAGGGCGTGACAATAGGGGAGGAAAAAGAGGGTAAAAATGACACAAAAATAATAATAATAATTTTAAAGAACTAACCCTTGGCCTTGCAGCCATAGAGCTTTACTTGGGTTTTTGTTCTAAATTATGAATAACAGACATATTTTTACTTTCCAGGAGTGGGCTGTCAGATCAGAAGGGTCTGTTATCTTGTATTCTCTTTTGCATGAAACAAAGAAAATTAAAGATTGCTGTTGTGAAGAGTCACTCTTTATTGTTTTATTCCCTTAAAGTAGAGGAACCAAGATGTTGTGACACATTGTGAAGTGTAGGTCACGAAGGTACCGGAGTAATGTTGTGGGAGATGAAGTGTTCTGCTTTGTGGAAGCCCTATTTCACATAAAGTCACATTAGTATTCTGCTGGCTGGTTGCATCGTGGCCTGCTAGCTTGTGTAGAGTGGAAGACAGGCCTATCCAAGGGGCCTCTTGTGAGAGGGGGCAGTGTGGTTGACTCTCCGGGTTAATTGTTGCGTTGTGTTTCCTCATGAGAACGGCTTGCAATTACTGGGGAGAAGTTAACCCATTTCATATTCAGAGGATAAACTCTCAGTGTAAGTCTGGAACTCAGAGCCATGCAGCAGCCCCCACAATTCATCTGACCAGGAATCTGGGTTAAAGATGCTGTGTGTTTCTTTGAAGGGTTGTAGATTGGATGTGCATCCCTTCCACTATGCAGTTATAGTTCTTAATTCCAGCACTTTTGTCAGGGAGTCCACCAACCCATTATCAATGACAAATCAGTCTTTAGCAATTTGGAAAGCAGTCTACTGTACTGGCAATGAGAGAGAGAGGAGAGGACACAGGAGGAACTCAGCGGGTGGTGGCAAGGTAGTGACTGGATAAGTAGGTATTGTTCTGGCTCAGCTGTCTATACACAGTGTTGGTGGAGACAATGTATGATTTTCTCATTAACCATGGCCTTCAGCCAATCAGCATTCAGGACTCGAACCACCCCTTTTATAATTATGATTTTGTCATGGGTTATATAGCTCAGGACTGGTTTGGAGGTAGCCAGGTTGCAGTAACTACTTTATCTATTGTCTTGATGTCTTCATTCACAATCATGGATGTTAATTAACAGCTTGACAGCCCAATAGTTTTTTATTTGGCTTTTATCTCCATAGCAACCAAAACACAATTTTGGGATTTGGTGCTAATACTCATTATTGTGGGGGCGATACCATCATATCTAAGCCAATATGATACCAATCTCGATTAAAATTCAACTTAATTGGAGGTACACAGCCTCTAGTCATGAGCCGTATGTCCGTTACCGAGAACCATTACCTGATTTTTAACCGTTTTTTTTCTCTCCCAGAACTAGCTCAATATTTAGGCATTGGATAAGAACGAGACCTTTTAGACTTGTGTGACCTTTAGACTGGCCACCTTTCGAACTGAATACGTTTGTATAATTTATTGCTCTCACATTCTTGTTTCTGTTCATTAAGAACCAACGATGTGGTACCTTTTTGTAGCATTTTTGACAATGTTAACATATTTTTTGCCAAAGCTCAGAGTTCTAACACCGGGTCCGTTGCTCTGCAACAACACAGCTGCTTGCACCAGGCTGCCAGTCATATGAAGTGTATGGGAACAAACTTAGGCTGTTGTAGATAGCTAGCTATATGGTGGTATTCTAGCTGAGATTATTCAATGAATGCAAACAAACTGACACCAGTCAGCTGAAAGCTAGCTAGCTAACAAACAGGCAAAGAAAGGTAGCTAGCCAATTAATGTGGTTTGGTTTTGATTAGCTAGCTAACATGATGTTATACCAATCAGATGAGAACTAACATTGGCTAGGTAGTTAACCAACAAGCAAGGAAAGCTAGCTATATAGCTAGCTATATTTAGCCAAGTAAAGTTTTTCATATAAGGCCAAAGACACCATGTGTAAACTGCTGACCTAGACACTTGCATGTAATCAGAGCACAAACAAATTTGCACAAAGCGTGCACCACAAACAAACCAGCTGCAGAAAATGACGTATTGAAGACAGCGGTGCACATCAAGTTAAAACGCAATATTCAATGTCTGGTAATTTGACTAAATATTAGCACTTCACTCCACATACTGAAGTCAATAAATTATCAATTTGTCATTCTTGAACTAGTCAGGAAAGATATAAAGGAGTTGAAAGCGAGCCTCGAGATGAGAGATGAAAAAGTTGTGACAATGGAGAAAGAAACAAACAAGCTAAAAGGTACAGTCAATACTATTAAAACAGATGTTAAAGAACTTAAAAAGGAGAACATGTTTCTGAGAGAAGTCTTACTTGAAATACAGACTAGATCTATGCGAGAAAAAAATCTGGTATTTACCGGTATTAAAGAAAATGAGGGTGAAGATCCTGAGAGAGTGGTGAAAGAATTCCTTCTAGCAGATCCCAGGCTATACTGTCGACAAAATCAAACTCAAACATGTACACCGTTTTGGACAGAGCGGACAGCGACACGAGCGCCCAATCATTGCCAAATCTGCATTCTTTAAAGGTAAAATAATGATAAAAAGCCTGGGCAAAAGACTCGCTTGCACGAAAATTGGTATGAATGATCAGTTCCCGAAGGAAATTGCAGAAGTTCTTGTAACTCCCGTAGTCAGTAAACTGTACCTTGATAACCAACTGTTTCGAGACCCCAAGACTACTCCATGACTATTCTAAATAGTACAAAGTTCCCATAGAGGAGTTGAATAACGAAACTCCCAATACTATCCATGGTAGGGATTGTAATAAAAAAACAGGAAAACATTTAAACACAACAATTAATGAAGAAATAATCTACAAATACACTATACCATTCACAATAGGGAATGTTGTAAAATAACCAGTATCTGACTTTGTATTTATAGTATTTATAAATAGATAAAAGACAGCATTAGAAGAAAGGATCATTATTTAAATAATACATCTTCAAATATATGGAATTAGAACACAAAATGACTCAAAATCCCCAAGTTAGGTAGGAATCAACACGGTAGGCATAAAAACACAGCAAACAGAGGACAATAGAAGACACAGTATGTGGGTATGTGAGGGTGTATTGTAATGGAAGATGGGGTGTTTTTTTGGTGTTTGGAAAATTGTGGAGTTAAGTGAGTGAAAATGGAAAATGGTTGCAAATGCCAGAGCCCATGTGTGTCTGTGAGTAGGAGTTATGACAGACAGAGCTTTCAAATTTTTGCAGATATGGGATATACATTTTAAAATAAATAATAAATATGTGACCCATTTCAAAAACTAGGCGTATGTCGCGGGTAGCGGGTTTATGTTCACATGAGTGAACATAAACTTTTTATCAAAATGCATTTTTTTGCCAGAAATGCCTTCTCGAACATGTGAACTTTCATGTGCCTTAATAACAAACTTGTATGCCGTCTGTAAATACAAATAAATGTGTTAAATTACGAGCCTAGTTTGTTTAGCCACATAAAAAGGGAGCCACCTTCCCGCTAGCCATGATTGGCTGAGATAGTGAGTGGGCTGGACATGCCAAGACATGAGTTTGGATTGGTCTGCCGTATAGCATGCTTCTGTCTATTTGAGCTGGTCAGTATGTGTAGGTTATCTTGTCTAACGGGGCTTTTTTTTTAATGTATTGCGTAGTAAAACTTAACAAAATTGTCCACTATGCAAGTATCCATTTCAATAGAATTTCACTGCAAGAACTGTTTCAGAGCACTCTCCTCTGAGTGTGCCAGAGCGCAGAATAAACTGATGAATTGGCCGGTGTCAGTAAACGTACGCAAAAAAAGTTTAATTAAGTTGTTGCCAGGAGCACAGTTACAGTCACCAACGCTCTGGATGTCATGAAAACAGCCTAACCAGCTCTGCTAGGGCGAGTAAAATGGTCAGAGTTTGGGTGGGGGCTAAAGCTTAAGATGACTCTAATAGCATTGCACACGGTTAGTGTGAACCAGAGTGACTTGACACAACGCTGGGCCAAGCAAGTTGTACAAACAAAACAGAAATTACACAGGACGTCTTATTTAATGAAAGGTGCTGCAGTCTGCAGTGAAGCGTTCATCCATGTATACAGGTAAGAGTCTAGCTACAGTTTCAGATATTATACGTTTCTAATTTTCAGAATGTTGTTTTCATTGCAAATTAAAGCTTACTGTTAACTAGCTAGCTGACTTTAGATGGCTGGCTCGCTAGCTAACATTATGTTTATGATCTGTGTGTAGAATATTATCTCAGAATGCCATTTCGCATTGCTAGTTATAGCCTGATGTTAGCTAGCTAACTAGCTAACGTTGAACCTATTTGGTTATGGATTAGGATTATGGTTCATTGTTTAGCTAATATGTCTAAACAAAAGAATCCACTTTGCCAGATGATTACAAGACCCATCAAGTTGGCCAGGTGTGTCTGACAGTGATTACGGCTATCTATTTCGTAATAATGCCAAAATGATGGTATCTGGAATTTGTCTTTCAGCATCTGAAGCACAGGCTTGACTCTCCTCCACCAGTCATACAGGGATGATGGTCAAATGCCTCCCATCAAAAAATAGAGCTGGCCCAAACAAGAAGAGGACACAGCGAGTTGTGAACTTCATCAACAACTACGCAGAGGATAATGCAATAGTATTACCAGGACACAAACACTTTGTGGAAAGTTGCTGCCATCCCATGTGACAAAAGTAGCGGTGTGGCATCTCTACAAGGAATCGGTGACAACACTTGGTATGTAAAGCATAAACAACACGTTTTGATTATTTAATTTAGCTCCAACATGATTGGCACTACTTTTATTGATCTCACATATTTCTTTTTGATATTTCTTGTTTTACAGGTTCATTGCTCTGGAGCCTGGTGTTGTTGTTGCCAAGGAGTGTTCTGACTCAGCCAAGACCAGGTTTCAGCTGCTGCGCAACGCTGACCCCCTTCCTCCCATAGATGGTCTGCCTGTACAAGCACCACCTGAACTGGACACAGCTAGACAAACTTATACTTTTGAGAAGATCAGGGAGTTTTGCGACGAAGAGGCTATGAACATCACATGCCCTGCACCAAAGTCAAGGATTGAAACAGACTCTGCGAATATAGATTCCTTTGTTCATTCATGGTTCGGATGGACTAGTTCATCACTGCGGGCAAGTTCCCAGTCATCAGCACTATCTGCAGTGCCTCTATTCGAATGACTCTCTCCTAACACACACGTCATACGTTGCTACTACTATTTTTTTTTCATCCTGCTGCTCAGCCACTTTACCCCTGATTGTATGCATATAACTACCTCATCTATCACTGATATCGTTATTGATATTGTTCTTGTACATACTGTATGTTGTATTCTTTATATTGACACTCTCTATTTTTCATATTGCTACTATGCAAGTAACCATTTCACTGTACTGTTTACACCTTCTGTAGAGACCCAACCACTTAGCAAGATGTGGCTGGGGGTTATAGCATTTCTTTCACATGACCCATCAATTTAGACAAGTGTGTCTGGGTAAGCATCATCTAATATTTAGAACATATTTTGTATCTGCATACTTTCAGTTTACCTGGAATCTTTCCTTATTGTACAATGCTTCCTCAATTAAAAGTTTTGAGATTATGAAGTAATTTAGAAGTAATTTGTGGTTTAGTACGTTACCCCACGTCACTGCTTCATTGCTCCAGACCACAGCAAGGGGGCGATAGAGCACTGATTATGTTTTTGGGGTTCAAAGGCCTAATGTGTCTCTCTACCTGACAATGAATGGGCGATATAAACCAAATAGAAACTGATAATTGTGCACAACTTCAAAATTGAATTTCAATTAACAGAATGAGGAGGATGAAGAAGGTGATTGAATTTAGAAATGGAAATGTTCAATTATAGTCCATGATATTCTTAAGATATATGTGTTGACTGAAAAAAAGCAAGTGATGCTGGCTAAATAATCAAGTTGATGGCACAGTTATATAGCCTCGGCACCTACATAACTCTGAGTGACTCACTCATGGCTTTGGATCAAAATAAATAAGTACCAACATTCTTTCTGAAAGTCTTTAATAAAAAAATGTTTTGGTTATCCTGACCGGGATGCCATGTATTATAGTCTCTAAAAGGAAAAATATTACCACCATCACTTACGCATGTCATTTTCCAGATTTGCCCTGTTTGATTGCCAGGTGGCATTGGCGGAGAGTCAGGTGGAGAGCGACCTGTTTAAATTATATGAGCAAAAAATATTCTATTTTATTTGGAATGGCAAGCCAGACAAAATTAAAAGGGCCTATTGTCTCACCCCATCTTCAAGAATTGCCTTTTTCCCTTTATTCAGATTACAACCACTCACTTTCGGTTATTTTAAAATGAAATCATCTCCAAAATATAGTTATTTTTTAAACAAGGATTTGAAAATGAGATCGTGAACTCTGCAAACAACACTTCCAGTTTTCAGTTGATGCCAAACAAGTTCGATCGGGTTAAAATCAGGAGACCTGCATGTAGAGATAAAAAAAATGTTTTTAGATATACTGTAGGTCTACCATAGGGGCTGCAGGTCTTTAATTTATTTATTTTTATTTAACCTTTATTTTACTACATAAAGGTCTACTTACTCTGCTGGCGTCTTGACCCAGTTAATGCCCTCATTTGTAATGCAAACCCGGGCGGCAGTGTGTTTCGGTCCGAGCAGACCCTTTTCCGGCTTACATACAGTTTTCATCAAGCCAGCTTCTTTCTATGGTGCTACCCATTGCAGGGTTAGGACTGGAGTCTCACGTGCGCATTGTTCCACACATGCCAGAACCACTCATCTACCGCAGGAGCCGTGGTCTGGGCCGGTGTCCATGGGGCCAGGGCCGGCTGGAAACCCAAAACACACTGGCAGGGGGTCAATCCAGTGGAGGAGTGACGTAGAGAGTTCTGGGCGTACTCTGCCCAAGGAAGGAAACGTGCCCACTCATCCTACCGGTCCTGACAGTGACTCCTCAGGAACCTCCCGAGCTCCTGATTCATCCTCTCCATCTGCCCGTTAGACTGAGGCCGATACCCGGATCTGAGGCTAACTGTGACCCCGAGTTTCTCCAAGAAGGCCCTCCTGAATTGGGGGCCACGGTCCAAGACGATGTCCACCGTAAGGCCATAATGCCGGAAGACCTGCTGGAAGAGTGCCTCAGCGACCTGGAGAGCAGTGGGGAGACCAGGAAGAGGGTGTAAACAAAATGACCTGGAAAATCTATCCACTACCACCAGAATGGTGGTGAGACCATCAGAAGGGGGAAGATCAGTAACAAAGTCAACGGATAGATGGGACCAAGGTGGCTGAGGCACGGAAAGCGGCAGGAGCTTCCCTGCTGGAGCATTCCGCGGGGACTTGGTTTGAGCACACACGGAACAGGAGTTGACATACTGCGTAACATCCTGCACCAAGGTGGGCCACCAAGTATTTCTCAGTGAGGGAATGGATGGTGCGTGAAATACCTGGATGGCCAGCGACGCCAGCTGTGTGTGCCCAGGTCAGCAGCTGATCCCTTATCCCTGTGAGAATGTAGATGCGCACGGGAGGACAATTCCAGGGTGCAGGCTCCCTCTCTAGAGCCTGGTGAATGTCCACATCTACATCCCAAACCACTGGACCCATGACTTGGGAGGATGGGATTATGGGTGCCCTCTGGACAGGACCCTCTCCCGAACTGTAGATACAGGACAGGGCAACAGCCTTGATGTTCTTAGAACCTGGGCGATAGGTCAGCGTGAAGTCGAACCTGGTGAAGAAGAGGGCCCACCTGGCTTGGCACAGATTTAGTCTCCTCGCTCTCCATATGTACTCAAGGTTCCGATGGTTGGTGAGGATGACGAATGGTTCCTTGGTGCCCTCCAGCCATTGTCTCCACTCCTCTAGTGCCAACTTTACCGCCAAGAGCTCCCGATTGCCGACGTCGTAATTCCTCTCTGCGGGGGACAGTTTCTTGGAGAAGGAAGCACAAGGATACAATTTGAATGGGTTCCCCTGTCTTTGTGACAAAACTTCCCCCACACCCACCTCCAATGCGTCTACCTCAACCACAAATGTGGCATGGGATCCTGGTGTTTGAGCAAGGGGGAGAAGGTGAACACCCCCCTTGAGGAGATGAAAGCCCTAGTCGGCTGCTGGAGGCCAGCCCAACTGACAAGGCCCACCCTTGAGGAGGGAGGTGAGAGGGGCGGCGACGCCGCAGAAGTTCCTGATGAAGCGGCAGTAAGAGTTGGAAAACTGGTGGTTGGGACTGGCCATGACCTTACCACATCTACCTTCTTGTCCTCCATCCTCACCCCCTGCAGGCTGATTTGGTAGTCCAGGAAGGAGACAGCCCTCTGGTGGAATTGGCACTTCTCTGCCTTGACGAACAGGTGGTTAGACAAGAGGCATTCTAGGACTGCTCGAACGTGAGTGATGTGATCTTCCAGGTTGGTCGAGAAGATCAGGATGTCATCGATGTACACAATCACCTGACATCCGAGCATGTCCCCGAACACCGTGTTGACGAATACCTGGAACACTGACGGAGCATTGGCTAAATCAACATAACCAAGTACTTGTGGTGACCAGACATCGTGCTGAACGCCGTCTTCCACTCATCCCCCTCCCGGGTGCAAATGAGATTGTAGGCACTCCGCAGGTAATCAATACAAGTGCGTAATCCTCCCTCCTTCATGGCCACGAAGAGGAAACCAGCGGAAGCAGGGGACGTGAACCTGCTGATGAAACCCTGTTGGAGTGCCTCTTGAATGTAGTCCTCCATGACCTGGGTCTCAGCCACTGACAGAGAGTAGATGTGTCTGTGCGGAGGTGTAGCACCAGAAAACAGGTCAATGGCACAGTCTCAGGGGCGATGAGGAGGGAGAGGTAGCGCGGGTCTTGGAGAATACCTCCCTTAGATCCTGATATTCCTCCGGGATGTTGGGCTGGAGTGCAACCACAGGACTCTCAACCAACGTGAAACCACAGGGAACAAGGAAGCAGGTCATCCGGCATTCAGGTGACCAGTCGGTGATTCTCATCCTAGACCTTGAGATGGTAGGGTTATGGCGCTGAAGCCAATGTTGGCCAGTTTATTTTTATTTCACCTTTATTTAACCAGGTAGGCCAGTTGAGAACTAGTTCTCATTTACAACTGCAAATGGTGTTGTTCATCGATCGTCTGGGAGATGTCCGGTTGTCCTGCTGCTTCCATATTTTGAGTTGGTATTCTGTAATGATGGGGTGGTGAGTCGGAAGCAGGTACAGGTGAAACGTTTTAATAAAACAACAAAACCAAGAACACGACACTGACATAACCCAGAACACTGATACACAAGAACAATGCCAACTGGTGAGTGAACATGGGAGAGTGACATATAAAGTGGAGGAAATGATGATGGTAATGGAGTCCAGGAGCAGACGTGACATAAATATTAAAGTATTAGACCTCTCACTAAAGGCGTCAATCGTGCAAAAGTTATACTTATATCCGAACTGGTTGGAGACAATAAGAGTACATGGCCATAAAGGCTAGATCATTTTTCAAGCTGTTAAAACATTCATAGATGACCAACAGGGTCAAATAATATAAACAGTGGTTATAGAGGGTGCAACCGTTCAGCACCTTAGGAGTAAATGCCAGTTGGCTTTTCATAGCCGAGCATTCAGAGGTCAAGACATCTAGTGCGTGCGCATGTGCGAGAGAGAGGATCAAAACACACACAGTAACGTGTGGAATATAGCAATAAGAATGGCAGTTTAATATGCAGATCACCACCTATTACCCTTCTCAAAGTTATACGAATTGTGTGTGTTCAATTATTTGTGACATTGTTGCATTTAAAGCGTATTGAAGATAGAAGCAATAGGATTTGAAGCAATAGCCTACCGGCGTGTGGTCAACTATTTCAGCATCGTTTCGCACTACTCTGAGACAAGCATGGGGACTGGTCTTGGTAGATCAATTCGATTTCTTATTTTAACTGTCTCCGTTTGGGTATTGGTTAGCCTACAATTAGGGTGTAAAAATGTTAGGATTATTTTGCTCTTACTAACCTATTCCCGACCGGTCATGAGTAAACCTGAGGGTTTTGTTTTCCGTGTAATAGAAACACCATAATATTAAATCAAATTAATTAAACTACATTTCTTAAAATCAATCCCATATACTAGGTTCTTACAAAAAAGGTTTTAAATTCTCTAGTACAGCCAATATTACAAAAAGTCAAATGCTTCTCAAAGATGCCCTCTGGTAGTCAAACTAGCACTAACTAGCATTAATGGTAACAATGGCTGACACTATAATTTGCCATATAATTCTGCGGCAGCAAGCAAGGTGTACTGCAGTATGACACCTTTTACAGTAAGAACCACTGTAGGCTACTACTTTTATTCTTAATCTTTACTACACTACTCATTGTTTAGCACATGACCTCACGTATGAATTCTTAAAGAGATGGGTGGGGCTGGCTTAAAAGGGTGTGAACAATGCTGGATGGGTATAGACAAAGGAGAGCTCTCCAGAAAGTACCAAAACATTCAAAGGCCATTTTCCAAAAGTGAGGTTACAAGTTTATCAACTTTCAAAGCAGAATTACTTTCCCATTGTTCCTCAGATGCAGTGTATGATATATCATTTTGTAGCTCTGTGTCTCTGCTTTTATCCAACGTAAAAAACACAATTTCAAATGTTGCTACATAAGACCAAATCAAGGCAGTCGGTCACATATAGTTTATTTATTTATTGTCTTATCATGATGGAACAGTCCCCACACCTGTACCCCTGACACCCGCCTGAGCGACCCACACACTAAGGAGAAGTCCTTATCTGTTTTATAGGCCTACTTCAAGTATCCTACACGCAGCCAAGACAGAAAGATAAACGTAATAAGATATCCACTAAAGAAACACCGCCCCCTCAAGAGTTTGAGCCTGCCTGGCAGGGTTGGTCCAACAAAGCCAAAGCCCACGGTTGGGTGAGCATAATATGCAAGACATTTCTCAAAGCTGCTAATGAGAACCTTGACGACCTTGTACCTAGGGAATTCCGGTGGGGTGCCCCCACTCAGGTAGTGGCAGTGCTGGCAACACTAGCTGTAGTAACCCATGGGGAGGTGGTCACACTCGGACAATCAGAGAGGGGGCAAATTATTGTGGCCCTGCCCTGGTGGCACAAAAAAATCAAAAGGTCCAACTGCACAGAGATGCTTGGGTAAAGGCTCACAATGGGGGACCAGCGTGTTTCAGGGGAAAGGGGTGTATCTGAGTTCTATCAGCTAGGACTTGACATTGGTTAATCAAATCTCCCCATTCTTGCAAAATTGTGCATGCCTTCTCAAACAGCTACAACTGTATATGCATTCGCACATTAAGTCTTCTCTTGAGTTGGGCTCTGGTGTGGAACAACTGTTGAACATCTGTACTTGGGGTTGTTTTTGGGGGAAGTGTGTGTGTGTGTGTGTGTGTGTGTGTGTGTGTGTGTGTGTGTGTGTGTGTGTGTGTGTGTGTGTGTGTGTGTGTGTGTGTGTGTGCGTGCGCGTGTGTGTGCGTACAAACCATGGCAATTAAAAAAAAAACATGTTTTAAGTGAGAACTAGGTATTGGTCTGAAGCCGAAAAAGAAAGGAAATTCACATGAGCACTACAATGCTTATTCCATCCATGCTCTACCAAGGTTTTCCAGCACACAGTTTTGACCTACTATAGTCGCTAGGTTGGTATTGTACTTCAACCTATGTGTAGGCAGGTTGCTTAGGATTCAAACCTTCTCAAACAGCCTAATTCATATAAGGATAATGGACTTTACAGTGTCCTGCTATAAAAAACAATGATGTATACCGGTGTATATATATATAATTTGGCTGTATGTATTTTTAGATATAGTAAATGTGTATTCTTATCTTGTGTATTATTATATTGTAATTGTGTGTTATTGTTGCATCTTCAACATAATTGCAAAAATAAATAGAAGTACAAACATAACTTTAAGCTACATATTATTTTGACAGCTTGATCAGCACAGCAACTGATGAAACAGGACCATGGTCGAAACACAAGTGGTTCTGATCTTATGTCAATAATACACAAGTAAGCTAACAGTTACAGACATCTATCTGAGATGATGTGTCCAACGCAACACCACCTGTTGTTATGTTGGGCACCTACTGACCAAAAAAGGATGTTTTTATGATTCAAAAAATATATGTCATATATTGCTAAAGTAAAGGTTTAAGGAAATATCGGCATGCACCACATTAATACAAGACAAAACAGCTCAGTCAAGCCTGATGGTCTTGTAAGTATAAAAGCAAGGTAGAGTAATGGGTTAATGTCTTACTCTGGTGCGTGAAGAATCCAATACTTTTGTATCTGGTACAAATCACATTATTGTGTAAGCACCTCCTCTAAGAGTATGAGTTAGCCTGTTTGAGAAGGTTTGAATCCCAAGCAACCTACCTACACATACAGTAGTTTGAAGTACAATAACAACACAGCTACAGTAGTAGGTCAAATCTGTGTGCTGGAAAACCTTGGTAGAGCATGGGTGGAATAGGCATGGTGGTGCTCGTGAATTGTTTGGCTTCAGACCAATGCCTACTTCTCACTTAAAACATTGTTTTTTGTTTTTCATATAATTAGGAATTAGAATACTTCTCAGTGATACGTATATTCCCTTCACTAATTCAGTAACAGTGCGTGATTAATTATTGCTTTGATGGATTAGACAGAGGAAATTACAAGGGAAATGTGACCATAAAAAAACATGCACCTTCGTTGGTCCTTTGTGTTCTGTCAGAGTTGGTGGCTGTCAGAAAATTGTTATTTTAGCATGAAAAGCATTTTCGGGACCATTTCATTAGCAAATATCAATAGGTACATTTAAAACAAAATGCTGCTGTTTCTAAAACCATAGCCTTAGATTCCGGGAAATGCCAGTCTACACAAGGATTGTAGACCTGCGGCTATTTCTCAGATAAGATTTGAGGTGAAACTTGTCTTGCAGGTGATTTACAAAATGACAAAGGATGCAATTTATTAACGTGGAAATTATTTAAGTCACTCAAACGAGTCCATGGGATGCTGAATTCGGAAGTTTCCATCTTTCATGACATGAAAAACACACATTTTCAAAACGATCTCTGCACACACTACGCTGCGTCAGCAAAAAACCTGGGTAATTGTCCTCATATCTAGAAATTCCCACACTGATTTACTCCTTGCTGTTTAATCTGCACCCCTAGGAAGCAGGGGAAGATTTTTCCATTGGAAACATCATAATTTAGATGGATTCTCATTAGAGAAAGGATAGATTTAATACTGCCGTGTCCCCCAGTGCTTATTAAATCAGGCCAGTTTGAGATAATGGATCTTTAAAATTCCACAAGCAGCTCCAGTGATCTCCTCCCCCTGGACTGTGTTTCTTCTCGCCATATTTATTACGGGATGATTCAGGTTTGGAGAGAGACAGAGGGAGAGAGATTTCCAATAGATTACGTGTTTATAATTTTAACAAAGAGTCGTATATCCCGGGAAAGAGCTGCAGGTGTCAGAACTGCTGATGATTTGAAAAAGCAACCGGGGGGGATTAGAAGAGAATTGAAAAGCCAGTTTACACTAGCAGTCACAGTCAATAGTGTCTTAGTGGAGGGCTCCACACTGGAACAAACTAAGTGGGCTACTGAAGTGAACTTTCTCTTTAAGGAGGGGAGAAGTTGCTAAATCTATAGCTGTCACATTTGATGTTGCTATTGATTTACAAAGCTGGCAGTCTCTAACCACTGTCAGCTTCAAGGGATCTAGTTGTTTAGCTATGCAAAGCTTGCTTTTAATCCCACTGTAGGTTTTAGGCGGTTCCTGCCTTACGTTCCAATCCAGCACAGCAGAGCATGTGTGCAATGATTGGATATATCGAGCCCGGCACATGACTCGAAACTACAAAAATGGTCCCACTCAAAAAACTTCTCAAGGGCTGCAGTTATCCCTCAAGGAAAATAATGAAATACTATTGGCTGAATTGGAGATAAGGCCCAATTTTATTGCCCAAATGGGTTCCTATTGAAAGAAAATGTGCAGTCAAATGGAAAATAAATAAAGGTGTAGCTGCATGCAGAAATTATACAAAGCTTTGTCAATTGACCGGGAGGGTGTAATGTTTACCAGCATGCCATAATGAGACTATGACAAATAATTAGGTAGGCCCCAATTCAATAAAATACAGATAAAAGAAAACACACTGTGGATTCAGCATGTTGTAACTGTATTTTTTAGGATAAGTGTGGTTAAGCATAAAACATATTTTTTTTAGCCTATTTCAAAAACAAAAAAAATATTCTACTAGGCAAGTCAGTTAAGAACAAATTCTTACTTTCAATGTTGGCCTAGGAACAGTGGGTTAACTGCCTGTTCAGGGGCAGAACAACAGATTTGTACCTTGTCAGCTCAGGGGTTTGAATTTGCAACCTTCCGGTTACTAGTCCAACACTCTAACCACTAGGCTACCCAGTAGGACTATGAATTTAACTGATTTTTTAACCTTTATTTAATCAGACAAGTCTATTAGGAACACATTCTTATTTACAATGATGACCTAGCAAGAGACAAAAGGCCTCCTGTGGGGACAGGGTCTGGGATAAAAAAATAAAAAAAGACATCACTACATGAAGAGAGACCTATTACAACAACGCAACATGACAGCAACACAACATGACAACAGCACAACATGGAAGCAACAACAACATGACAACAGCACAACATGACAACAACCCAGCATAACGAAGGTTACATATGTAACCATGGTTATGAGAGCTATATGGATAACTCCAATATATTGGTATCACTCCGCGGTGGAGGGATACATCCGAGGTGAAGATTTACAGATTTACTCCCGTGTACACCCTATATATAGACCCCATGGCCGAAGTACGTTCTCTACATAATTTTTGAGGCGCCTCTAGCACCGTAGAGGATTGGAGTGATCCATATAGCTCACATAACCGTGGTTACAGACAAAACCTTTGTTATGTTTCACTATATTGGATCACTCCAATATATTGGTATACACGTACCAGATTAGTGCTAGAGGGACCTGGCCAGCCAGCGGCGAAGTACCAGCGCGGGACTGAGACGCAGGGGCCGTCAATGTGGAAGCGGGTCCCGGCACAGTCCCACGGAATGGGAGGTGACGCCTAGGACCGCTGAACCAACCGCAGAGGGAGGTGACACTTTTGCCCGATAGTACCTAGCAAAGGTGCAAGAGGAAGCCCAGCTGGCCGCAGCACAGATCTCAGCGAGGGGCACTCCTCTCAGTAGAACCCAGGATGCAGCCACACCTTGTGTTGAATGTGCCACCACAGATCCCAGCACTGGCATGCCAGCCAGGCGGTATGCTGTCGTAATCGTGTCCATGATCCAGTGAGAGAGCCTCTGCTTTGATAGCCCAGCCACGGAGGACTCTCTCACCATAGCAGACAAAGAGCTGGTCTGTTGTTCTCACTGACCATGTCCTACCACATAGGCAGCCAGTGCCCTCACAGGGCACAGCATGCCAGAGGAAGGCCCAGACTCCCCCACCACTGCCGGAGGGTCGTAAGAAGACAGGATAAAAGGGATGTTCACATGCCTATCTGACGGAACCTTCGGGAGGAATGAAGGGTTGGGGTGGAGAGATATACTCCTCTCCCCTGGGTCCATCCGGTAGCACTTAGAACTTACCGAAAGAGCATGGAGCTCACCCACCCTTTTCAAGAAAGCCACCTTCATAGAGAGGTGTTTCAGGGAGGCAGACTCCAAAGGTTCGAAAGGCGGCTTTGCCAAAGCTGCCAAGACCACATCCAGATCCCAGCTCTCCATTGAGCGGGTCCTAGCTGGACGCAGGCGACGAACCGCCTTCCTAAACCTGGAGACCAAGCGATGGTGCCCGACTGGCCTGTCCATCCACCCCACATGACAGGCAGATATAGCAGCCAAATACGCGCTCAGTGTAGAGACTGCCAAGCCCTCATTCAAGCGAGACTGCAGGTATTGGTGGACATACAGAACCCCGCATGACTCGTGCATGACTCGTGCACAACCTCAATAGCAGTGCACCAAGAGCAGAACAACCACCAGCATTACTGGTATGTCGCGGTTGTAGCCGGCACCCTTGCGCTCTGCATGGTGTTCATTACACCCTCCTGTAGTCCAAAAAATGGATCACTTGTGCCGTTCAGTGGCCAAGCCCACAGACTGAGGCCTTGCGGCCTCAGATGCCACAGTTCCCCCGGGCCTGAGACAGCAAGTCCAGTCTCAGGAAAGTTTCCAAGATGTCCCAGACAACAGGAGAAGGCTGAACCAGGGTCATCTGGGCCAGTATGGGATCACCAGAAGCAGACAATGCTCTGCCATCCTGGTCCTGTCCAGCACAGCCTGGATCAGGGGAAAAGGGGGGAATGCATAAAGCTCCAGCCCTGGCCAATCGTGAGCCAGAGCATCCAAGCCCAGAGGCCCTGGTGGCTCCGACATGGAGTACCACAGGGGGCGTGTTCTGTTATAATCTCCACCCGGCACAGCCAGAAGAGGACTGGCCACCCCACATAGCCTGGTTCCTCTCTAGGTTTTTTCCTAGGTTTTGGCCTTTCTAGGGAGTTTTTCCTAGCCACCGTGCTTCTACACCTGCATTGCTTGCTGTTTGGGGTTTTAGGCTGGGTTTCTGTACAGCACTTTGAGAAATCAGCTGATGTACGAAGGGCTATATACATACATTTGATTTGATTTGATTGTCCAGGGAAGCAAACAGGTCCACCTGCGCCTTCCTGAACGTGTCCCACAGGTGCTGCACCACCTGGGAATGTAGGCTCCAGTCCCAAGGTAGGGAACCCTCCCTCGAGAGCATATCCATTGCCACTGGATGTTAGGTACGTGCGCTGCGCGTAGAGACGCTAGACAGCCACGGAGCCCATAGAAGGAGCTCCCGTACTATAAGATTTAGGTGGTGGGACCTCAGTCCACCCTGACGGTTGATGTAAGCCACCACTGTGGTGTTGTCCGTTCTCACCAGGACATATCTTCCTTTCAGATGTGGAAGGAAAGACCGCAGGGCCAGCAGTACAGCTCAGAGCTCTAGTGTATTGATGTGCCTGCCACTCCAAGGGGCTAGCCAACAGCCGCTGGCCGACCTGCCCATGGGGTCTATATATAGGGGCGGACCCCAGCCATGACACAGGTGTACATGGGAGTAAATCTGTAAATCCTCACCGCGGAGTGATCCAATATAGTGAAACATAACAACAACACAGCATGGTAGCAATACAAACATGGCACAAACATTGTTAAGCACAGACATTACCACAAAGGACAACATGTTAGAGGCAATGCACATCGCACAAAGCAGCTAGAAGTGTCAATAAGATTGTCCATGATTGAGTCTTTCAATGTAGATGGAGCTAAACCTGTCCAGTTTAAGTGTTTTTCAGTTCCAGTTGCTAGCTGCAGCAAACTGAAAAGAGGGGTGACCCAGGTGTGTGCTGTAGGGATGTTTAACAGAATGGGAATGTCAGAACAGGTGCTGTATGTGGAGGATGATGGTTGCAGTAGGTGCAGTATCTCAGATAGGGAGAAGTGAGGCCTCGGAGGGTTTTAAGCATCAACCAGTGGATCTTGCGTCAGGTATACAGAGAGGGCCAGTTTAAAGAGTAGTACAGAGTGTGTCCTCATAGTGTATACCTCTCTATTATGTATGGGAATACTTTGGAACAGATTTCCAAAATTAAAATAGCTTGGAGCTGATTTGCTTGTGTTTTTACAGTCTTTTATGTCCAACAATAAAATGTTTAATTCTATATATATACAGTACCAGTCAAAAGTTTGGACACACCTACTCATTCAAGGGTTTTTCCACATTTTTACTATTTTCTACATTGTAGAATCATGAAGACATCAAAACTATGAAATAACACATATGGAACCATGTGGTAACCAAAAGCGTAAACAAATCAAAATATTTTTTAGATTCTTCAAAGCAGCCACCCTTTGCCTTGATGACATTTTTGCAAGTAATGGCATTCTCTCAACCAGCTTCATGTGGTAGTCCAGGTGGCTACCTCATGAAGCTGGTTGACAGAATGCCAAGAGTGTGCAAAGCTGTCATGAAGGCAAAGGGTGGCTGCTTTGAAGAATCTCAAATGTAAAATATATTTTGGTTTGTTTAACACTTTTTTGGCTACTGCATGATTCCATATGGGTTATTTAATTGTTTTTTGTCTTCACTATTATTCTAGAATGTAGAACATTTGTAAAAATAAAGAAAATCCTTTGAATGAGTAGTTGTGTCCAAAACTTTTGACTGGTACTGTACGTTTGATTGTAAATGGTATATTTTGTATTAGAAACTGGGTGGCTTGAACCCTGAATGCCGATTGGCTGACAGCCGTGGTATATCAGACCAGTGGATGGAAATCCCGGATTGAACCCGCAATCCTGGATTGCCCTGTTAGGGTGAAGGAGACAGAGGTGGCAAGAGTAAAGGCGGGCCAGTGTGTGCTATCTGACAGTAATCTTGGTTACCCAGCAATAAAATCTCACAAAAGTTTGTCATTTCCTGTTTTACTTCTTCGGGGGATGGGTGGAATACTGTTAACAGTTGTGATTACCTTTGTGCAAAGAGGGAAAGCGAAGTCTCCTCCCTTGCAAACAGAAACTCTCAGCCAAACCAGTCCCTTCCGCTAAATGTTTGTTTTCATACATTTTTACGGTGTAGTCAATGTTGTCTTTGTGGTTGTGCAATCTAGAGGAAACCGTTTATAATCCACATGGGCTTAAAAATCACTGTCCCAGTTTAAGCACGTCCTTCGTCCAAACATGATCTGTCCAAATCTTCAATGACGAAAACCCAAAACCAGGAACTACTGCTGCTTGTAATCATATAACTATACGTGAGCCTTGGCAGGCGGTGAGAAGAGTCAAAGGAGTGAGTAGCGTTGACGATTCACTGGTCTCTCACCAGTCTCTACTACCATTGTATGTTTCTCAGCAACCGAGGGATCCCGATATAATGCATGTTAAAAAGGTGGACTTTGTATAATTTATTGGTCATAAACTGTACAGCGTAAACAGAAGAAATCAGAGAAAATTAGCATCATTGTGAGAGCATCTGAACTTTTTCGGGACTCAGGGATTTTACAGCCGAGGCCTTGCAAGGAACCCTGTCTGTAGGGATGTGATTCAAATTGCTGTGACTGAAGGAGTGGGATGTTTTTTTTGTGTCTGCTTTTGCACTTTGTATGAGGTTGTTCATTCCCCCCCCCCCCCCCCCCCCTTTCCTGCAATGTTTACTACCCTGTACAATAGGTGGCAACAATACACCTTATTGGTTGTAGTCTGCCAATAAACCTCAAAGATTTAGAAGATTTCCCGGGAGAATTTCAACCAAAGCACTTCCGACATGCTCCCAACATGCTCAGAATTTCATTCACTTAAACGACGGTACTTAACTCTTCAGAGTAGCCCAGGTTTAAATTCAAATTACTTTACAAGTCAGCCTCAACCTGGCCCATACAGAATCTAGGTTAGCTTCACCAGCTTGCCATCTTGTTCCCGTTTGGAGAAGCTCTCGGGAATGGCTGTCACAGCTGCTCCTGTGTCCAGCTTGAAACGAATCACTTCCTCATGACTGCACAGGTACATGTAGGCTACTAGCCATTGTCATAAATTGTGACATATGGTGCCTTCAGAAAGTATTCACACCCCATGACTTTTTCCACATGTCTTACAAAGTGGGGTTAAAATAAATGTCAGTATTTTTGTCAACAATCTACACCAAAATACTACGTAATGTCAAAATGTATGAATAAAAACTAATATATCTTGATTAAAGTATTCAACCCCCTGATTCTAGACATTTTAGAATCACCTTTGGCAGTGATTACAGCGATAAGTCTATAAGAGCTTTCCTCACCTGAATTGTGCAACATTTGCACATTGTTTTTGAAATTCTTCAAGCTCTGTCAAAATGGTTGATGATCATTGCTAGGCAACCATTTACAGTTATTGCCATTGATGTTCAAGCAGGTTTAAGTCACTAACTCGCCCACTCAGAAACATTCACTGTCTTGGTAAGCAACTCCATTGTATATTTGGCCTTGTGTTTTAGGTTATTGCCCTGCAGATGTAATGAATACTCAGGGAGAAAAAGGTGTAGAATCACTCTCAGAGCGCGACAGATGTTTATTAAGCCTTTATTAAGAAAGAATATCTCAACCATACAAACAGAAAGAACTGAACTAAATAGGGAGCTCATGAGACCAGGTGAGAAACAAACACAGGTGAAATCAATGAACAAAAATGAAACAGGGCTATGTTCCAGAACACAAAGAAGCAGGGATACGTTCAAGAACACAAGGTTGACTTAGAAAAGAAAAGCAGAAACTTACAGTCCCCCCCCCCCCCCTCCGCATTTCTGGGTATTAGAGGCATCCTGCAGATGCTGGTGAGCGGTCTCCCAAACCAGTCATCAACAGCTGGGACAGTACCAGGCTCCGCCTCCCAGTGAAACATGGGGGGGAGGGGGGGGGGGGGGGGGGGGTGTGACAAGGATGGTGTTACCAGAGGATTCAGGAAGGTCTGTGATGAAGTCAACAGCTATGTGGGACCACAGTCTGAGGGATTGGCAAAGGTTGAAGCTTCCCGGAAAGGAGATGAAGGCTTTTGGTTTGGGCGCAGATAGGACAGGAATGTGTCTAATTATGTACTTCCTTATGTAGGATGCCAGTGAGCACCACCAGAACTTCTGGGCTAGAAGTTTGGTGGTTTGTGTAATGTCCGGATGTCCTGACCACAAGGACGTGATACCATTGCATCAGTTGGGGTCTAACAGCTGCTGGTACATACCTCTTCCCAGCTGGTGTCTCAGGAGGTGCCAGGACTGAGGTTAGGGCTTCTTGTATGGCAGAGTGAACCTCCCACTGTACCAGTCCCATAATGCAAGAGGAAGGAAGAATGGGTGTAGGGTCTGAGTTACTGGTCGGAAGGTCAAACTGGAGGGAGAGAGCATCAGCTTTTATGTTTTTCTTTCCAGGGACTTAAGTAATATGAAAAGGGAAGCATGTGAAGTAGCGGGCCCAGCGGGCTTGTCTGGAGTTTAACCTCTTGGCTCCTCTGATATATTCAAGATTATGATGATCTGTTAGGATGAGAAAGGGATGTTGTGTGCCCTCCAACCAGTGGCGCCAATCCTCTAGGGCCAGCTTGATGGCGAGGAGTTCCCTGTTCCCCACATCGTAACTTCTCTCAGCGGGGGATAACTTCCTGGAGAAGAAGGCACAGGGATGTGATTTGGGAGGTGTTCCCACCCGCTGAGAGAGTATGGCTCCTATGCCTGCTCCGGAGGCATCCACCTCCAGGGTGAAAGGAATGGTCGAATCAGGTTGGCGAAGGACAGGAGCTGAGGTGAAGAGGCGTTTCAAGTTGTTGAACGCAGTCAGTGTGGTAGCAGTCCATTGAAGGGTTCGGGTCTTTTGGCTGGTAAGGGCAGTGAGGGGAGTGGCCGTAGAACTGACGTTCCAAATGAACCGGCGATAGAAGTTGGAGAACCCAATGAAACATTGGAGTTCCTTAACAGTGGTGGGTTTGTGTCAGTTACTGACGGCGGTGACTTTGTTCTCATCTATGCTGACCCCTCCAGGTATCAGTACAAAGCCGAGGAAGTTTACCGAGGTTACATGGCGGGTACTCTTTTCAGTCTTCAAATAAAAGGTTATGGTCAAGGAGCCGTTGAAGAACCTTTTGCACATGCTGTATGTGTTCCTTCAGGGAGTAAGAGTAAATCAGAATGTCATCAATGTAGATGAGAAAGCGGTTGATCATATCCTGGAAAACCTCATTCATGAAGGATTGGAAGACGGCGGGGGCGTTTGTAAGGCCACAGGGCATGACCAGGTATTCGTAATGCCCTCGGGCGGTGATAAAGGCCATCTTCCATTTGTCGCCTTCTCATATACGGACAAGGTTATATGCACTTCGCAGGTCTAGTTTAGTATAGATGTTGGCGCGGCCCACCTGTTCAAGGGTTGCTGGGATCAGAGGAAGAGGGGAACAAATCTTGACCGTGATGTCATTCAGGGAACAATAGTCAACACATGGTCGGAGACCACCGTCCTTCTTAACCCAACAAAGAAGCTGGACACAGCCGGGGAAGGAAAACGAATGACACCGTTTGAGTGATTCATCAATGTAGTTCTCCATTGCCTAATTTTCCTGGATAGATAGGGGGTAAACACTGCCCTTCGGTGGGGACACTCCAGGGAGAAAGACAATAGCACAGTCTCCTGGACGAGGTGGTGGCAGAGTGGAGGCCTTGATTTTGCGAAGACATTGCTGTACTGGGCGTATTCGGATGGTATGGTGGATGGCACTGCTGAGGCAGAGTCCTCAATGGTGGTGGCTCTGCAGGGTAGGCTGAGAACTGGAGAAGCAGGTAGAAGACCAGGACTGTAGTTCACCTGGTTTCCACGAGATGGCAGGGTCGTGACGACAAAGCCAGGGGTGTCTGAGGATGAGTGGCTGTTTGGGGGATGAGAGTTCCATGAGTTGAATGGTTTCGGTGTGGAAGACTCCAAACTGGAGGGTGACGCTCTGTCAGATGCGTGATGAAGCCCGTGCCCAATGGCTGCCCGTCTAGGGTATTAATTGTTAAGGGAGGGGTGACAGGTGTTAGATCAATGTCAAGCTCTTGTACTAGCTGGTGATCGATAAAATGACTTGCTGCTCCTGAATCTATCAAGCCGTCTGCGTACTTGGTAACCCCCTTCACGGTTATCAATACTGGGATGGAGAGTTGCTTCGGCGATACATAGCAATAAGGACACGCTTACCTGCATGGCAGCGGTGGGACCCTTCTCATCTCTCCGTGGGAGGAGAACAGGGCAACGGCTGAGTAGATGATCTTTCCCTCCACAGTTCCACAGTATAGGCAGAGCCCTTCTTGGATCCGCTTTGACGTTCGATACACAGGTTGAGGGGCATGACCCAACTGCCTGGGCTCTGGAAGACACGGACGGGATGACAGAATCATGGAAAGAGAAGGTTTCTGGTTCCTGGGTGGCAGAGTTCTTCGGCGATGAGATGGTCGATGGAGATGGACATACCAATGTATTGATTTAAATCCTGAAGGTTCACCTCTACAGGCCAGCTCCGCCTGAAGTTCCCTGTTGAGTCCTCTTCGGTAGACGGTAAGTAAAGCAGCCTCATTCCATCCACTCCCTGCAGCCACAGTGCGGACCTCGAGGGCATGCTTGGCAGCTGAATTGCGTCCTTGATGAAGTTCTATGAGGAGGTCTCCTATAGGAGACCGGAGGAAGAGTGATCGAATACCTCTTTGAAAAGGGTATCGGATCCGGGTTCTGTGCTGTTGGCAGTCCATATGGTGGTGGCCCAATCCAGAGCTTTGCCTGTGAGTAGAGACAACAAATTCCACCCTGCTGTTGTCGGTGGCGAAGTTAGTGGGGTTGTGCTCAATTTATTTGCTGCATTGCATCAGAAATCCTTGACATTTCCTAGGCGAACCGTCATATTTTCCAGGCATGGGTATGAACGAAGGAGGGCTATGGGTTACGATACCTGGCATCGGAGGAGTGGGGATAGGCTGGCAGAGAAGATGGCACATTTCCTCCATAAGCTCCTCTTGCTGGGTTAGGCGCCACTTTAGCTCCGCTGAATCCATTCCGTTTTTAGGTGAGGTATTCTGTAATGAATACTCAGGGAGAAAAAGGTGTAGATTCACATGCAGCGTGCTGCAGATTTTTTTAAGCCTTCACAGAAGGCAGGAATCGTGATCGCAGGCAAAGGTCAAACACAGAAAGGCCGTCAAAAACAAACCATACAAACAGAAAGAACTGAACTTAATAGGGAGCTGATGAGACCAGGTGAGCAACGAACGCAGGTGAAATCAATGAACTAAAATGAAAGACAGGGCTACATTCCAGAACACAAAGGAACAGGGCTACGTTCAAGAACACAAAGAGGTTGGTTGACTAAGAAAATAAAAGCAGAACCTTACACATAACCATAACATGATGCAGCCACCACTAAGTTTGAAAATATGGAAAGTGATACTAAGTAATGTGTGGTATTGGATTTGCCTTAAAAATAACACTTTGTAGCTTAGTTAATTGCTTTGCCACATTTTTTCAGTATTACTTTAGTGCCTTGATTGCAAACAGGGTGCATTTTTTTGAACGTTTTTATTCTGTACTGGCTTCCTTCTTTTCAATTTGTCAATTAGGTTAGTATTGTGGAGTAGCTACAATGTTGTTGATCCACCCTCATCTTTCTATCACAGACATTAAACTCTGACATTAAACTCTGTAACTGTTTAAAGTCACCATTGTCCTAATGGTGAAATCCCTGAGCAGTTCCATTCCTCTCTGGCAACTGAGTTAGGAAGGAGGCCAGTATCTTTGTAGTGACTGGGTGTAATGATACACCATCCAACGTGTAATTCATAACTTCCCATGCTCAAAGGGATATTCAATGTCTGCTTTTTATTTTTACCCATCTACCAATAGGTGCCCTTCTTTGCGAGGCATTAGAAAACCTGGTCTATGTTTTTGAAATACAAATACAAATCAAATGACATTTTATTTGTCACATGCACATAGTTAGCAGATGTTAATGCAAGTGTAGCGAAATGCTTGTGCTTCTAGTTCCGACCATGCAATAATATCTAACAAGTAATCAAACAATTTCACAACTACACACAAATGTAAAGGAATGGATAAGAATATGTACATAAAACTATATATGGATAAGCGAAGGCCGAACGGCGAAGGCCGAAGGCCGAATGCAGTAGATGGTATAGAGTACAGTATATACATATGCGATGAGTAATGTAGGGTATGTAAACATTATATAAAGTGGCATTGTTTAAAGTGGCTAGTGATAAAGTGATTACATCCAAATTGTAATTATTAAAGTGGCTAGAGATTTGAGTCAGTATGTTGGCTGCAGCCACTCTATGTTCGTGATGGCTGTTTAACAGTCTGATGGCCTTGAGATAGAAGCTGTTTTTCAGTCTCTCGGTCCCAGCTTTGATGCACCTGTACTGACCTCGTCTTCTGGATAATAGAGGGGTGAACAGGCAGTGGCTCGGGTGGTTGTTGTCCTTGATGATCTTTATGGCCTTCCTGTGACATCGGGTGGTGTAGGTGTCCTGGAGGGCAGGTAGTTTGCGCCCTGTGATGCGTTGTGCAGACCTCACTACCCTCTGGAGAGCCTTACGGAGCAGTTGGGTGGAGCAGTTGCCGTACCAGGCGGTGATACAGCCCGACTGGATGCTCTCGATTGTGCATCTGTAGAAGTTTGTGAGTGCTTTTGGTGACAAGCCGAATTTCTTCAGCCTCCTGAGGTTAAAGAGGCGCTGCTGCGCCTTCTTCACAACGCTGTCTGTGTGGGTGGACCAATTCAGTTTGTCCGTGATGTGTACGCCGAGGAACTTAAAACTTTCTACCCTCTCCACTACTGTCCTGTCGATGTGGATAGGGGGGTGCTCCCTCTGCTGTTTCCTGAAGTCCACAATCATCTTTGTTTTGTTGACGTTGAGAGTGAGGTTATTTTCCTGACACCACAATCCGAGGGCCCTCACCTCCTCCCTGTAGGCCATCTCGTCGTTGTTGGTAATCAAGCCTACCACTGTAGTGTCGCATGCAAACTTGATCATTAAGTTGAAGGCGTGCATGGTCACACAGTCATGGGTGAACAGGGAGTACAGGAGAGGGCTGAGAACGCACCCTTGTGGGGCCCCAGTGTTGAGGATCAGCGGGGTGGAGATGTTGTTTCCTACCCTCACCACCTGGGGGCGGCCCGTCAGGAAGTCCAGGACCCAGTTTCACAGGGCGGGGTTCAGACCCAGGGTCTCGAGCTTAATGACGAGTTTGGAGGGTACATTGGTGTTAAATGTTAAGCTGTAGTCGATGAACAGCATTCTTACATAGGTATTCCTCTTGTCCAGGTGGGTTAGGGCAGTGTGCAGTGTGATTGCGATTGTGTTGTCTGTGGACCTATTGGGGCGGTAAGCAAATTGGAGTGGGTCTAGGGTTGTCAGGTAGGGTGGAGGTGATATGGTCCTTGACTAGTCTCTCAAAGCACTTCATGATGACGGAAGTGAGTGCTATGGGGCAATAGTCATTTAGCTCAGTTACCTTAGCTTTCTTGGGAACACATGCCCTCTTGAAGCATGTGGGAACAGCAGACTGGGATAAGGATTATTGAATATGTCCGTAAACACACCAGCCAGCTGGTCTGCGCATGCTCTGAGGACGCAGCTAGGGATGCCGTCTGGGCCAGCAGCCTTGCAAGGGTTAACACGTTTAAATGTTTTACTCATTGGCTGCAGGAGAGCCCGCGGGTTTTGGTAGCGGGCCGTGTTGGTGGCACTCTATTGTCCTCAAAGCGAGCAAAGAAGTTGTTTGTCTGGGAGAAAGACATTGTGGTCCGCGACGGGGCTGGTTTCCTTTTTGTAGTCGGTGATTGACTGTAGACCTAGCCACATACCTCTCGTGTCTGAGCCGTTGAAATGCGACTCTACTTTGTCTCTATACTGACACTTAGCTTGTTTGATTGCCTTGTGGAGGGAATAGCTACACTGTTTGTATTCGGTCATGTTTCCGGTAGCCTTGCCCTGATTAAAAGCAGTGGCTAGTTGCTTGAAAGCTGCCATCAATCCACTGCTCAACTGAGGGACCTTACAAATAATTGTATGTGTTGGGTACAGAGATGAGGTAGTCAACCGAAAATCATGTTAAACACTATTATTGCACACATAATGAGTCCATACAACTTATTATGTGACTTGTTAAGTACATTTTGACTCCTGAACTTATTTAGGTTTGCATAACAAAGGGGTTGAATACTTATTGACTCAAGACATTTCAGCTTTTAATTTTTAATACATTTTCTAACGTTTAGAAAAACACAATTTTACTTTGACATTATTGGGTATTGTGTGTAGGCCAGTGACAACAAATCTCAATTTAATAATTGTTTTAATTCAGGCTGTAACACAACAAAATGTGGAAAAAGTCAAGGGGTCTGAATACTTTCTGAAGGCACTGTAAATGGTTAGTGGGTTGGGTTGGTGTTGAGTTTGACAAGGTTTGGGTCTGGTTGGGAGAGCAACGTTTTAATAGTTTTCCAGCCACACAGTTATTGAATGATGCAATTGTGGCCACAAGATGAATTATCTGTGATTTCTGGAACTTACAACAATTATTTGGATTGATAATACTACGGCCACTACTACTACAACTATAAGCCATTTAGCAGAGCGACGTACAAATATTTTACTTATGGGTGTTCCCGTGAATCAAAACCCACTATCCTGGCGTTGCAAATGCCATGCTCTATCGACTGAGCTACATAGTACTGCTGCTGCTGCTGTTGCTGCAACTAAAGAAAAACAGGCCCTTTGATTTGTGTTCTAAAAGCTTAGTGTGTTATGTACTGTGTGTCCTTGCTCTGAGACACAGATTCAGATCCTTCAACATTGCTTTGAAGTCAGTGAAGAGTCTGTCTTTCTTCCACCTTTGTGGGGGACATGAATGAGTAAAATGGCATGAAGGAAGATACAATTGGTTTGATGACAGTATGTCATCTGAAAGAGTATCATCCTCTGCATTGCAGGGCTCCGAATAGCTTTCAGTGTCCTCTGTGCACTCAGATGTAGCCGATTTTAATCAGCTTCCTGCCTTCGCCACAGCATGATACACACTATGGGAGATTGGGGACCTGGAAACACACAGGAACCAGTGGCTGACACTGAGGAGCACTTATGCAAAAGGAAGGGGCTAATAATGCATGACATAAATTACTGACAGCAGAATATGCCACTTAATTGGTGCCCAACCGTCATGCAGGACACTATAATTCACTGGAGCACAAAAACATTAATTTTTACATTTAGACTTTGTTTATTTCTGAGCTTATACAAAAATCATTTTGAAGCAGGCGTGACAGTAATCAATGAGTGGGAACAGACCACTGTAGCATGATATGTCTGGGCCTCATAGAGAGACAGAGCTAAAACAAATAGTCAATTCAAAATGGCTACCACTGGGAAAACATGGCCACTGGGAAAACTCTGACCCCTAACCTTAACCCCTAGCCTAGCTAACATTAGTCATCTAGCTAATGTAGCATTAGCCACCTAGCTAACGTTAGCCACAACAAGTTGGAATTTGTAATATATCATACGTATTGCAAATTTGTAACATGTTGTACGAATTGCAATTAATGGCATGTCATATGAATTGTAATTTGTAACGTACTATACATCGTACAACCGCAATTATATTGGTAGGCCAATGTAATGTAACCTAATGTAAAGTCACATCCTGTGTCATACTAAATGGAGTTGCACAGACTTTAGTAAAATATAATATGTTTTACTCTGAGACCAGGTTACCCAGTGTAGCCCTCAGTGAGTCACCTAATCAGCTGTAATAAAGATGGCAACTGAGAAGCGCTAGTAGTTAGCTGCCTTTCACAGCTACATTTACAGCTACTAATTTAATTTATTGTTTATGCATGCTGTGGTAAAAGTGTGAGGCTATCATTCCTTAATTTCAAAAGTGCTTTTATTTAGTTAAACGTCTTTCGTGGAACACTCACTTCGCCATGCTAATTTCGTAGGGCTGACAAGATTTCTGAACCTTTTATTAACACCGTTCAAAAGAACATTGACAGTACAGGATGACTCAATATCATGTGTGATGTTCTGAAGTAGTAGGTGTGTGTTGTTGTCAATGGAGTAGAGTACAGTGATGGGCTACATATAAGACTGTATGCATCTGCATATTTATTATCTCGGCAAGAGACATCTCCTCTCCTGGGGTCCTTAATTCTCATAACCATGAACAAATTAAGTGACCAGTTGCTCTTAAGCCACCATTACTGTACTGTAGCTTCTCCCTGCGGATTTACTAGAGCAATAGCTTTCACAATGGTATCCGGAAACAGGAAAGTCCATTTCACATATGGAGCACAAAATCGTTCAATACTACACTTTATTTTGCTATGTGAATTCTGTCACTGCTTATCGATTATCGCATCGAATCTACTTGTTTGTGTTTGGACTTTTATAGATTGGATTTTGTTTCTAAATCGGCGTCTCACGTACAGTACAAACCTAGAGGTCCTCGCGGGTGGATAATAGTTGTAATAATGAGCAGTGCGCCGAGAGAGCTGCAGCATGCACGGTGCATGCTCAAAGCATGGCATATGGTGTGAGATCTTGCTTTGTTTCCTCACTTTTGCTGACCTTGGTATTAGCCTCCTTCCCATATATAATTAGTGCAGGTGTTAATTCACTCATTCCTCCTCAGTCATAACTCAAACTCAAAGTGAAATGTGGCAGGCTTAACTAGCAACGCTCTGCTTCGGCGGATAGCGTTGAGTTGTGTGGCTAGCTGGTTGCCGTACTGCTGGCTCACTTAGCTGATCGATAGCTAATTCCCTTACATAATCAAGGGGCCACAGCAAAGGGAATTCAGTGAAAGGTGTGCTAATTGATTACGTTTGCTCTACATTTTCCCCAGTGGTTCCGCTGGTGCGTTACCCCCTAATTTTTCACTGAGCTGTTGAGCGGAGGTGCTGAGGTGGGCTCCTTGCACACATTGCATTTGGTTAGAAGCGATATGAGGATATAATGCACATTAGGAGAAGTCTGTGTTGATTTTGTTGTGGGGGTTGTCTTACACAGTAGGCCTCCTATTGGGCCAAAATCTTAATTTATTTATTTAGTCTTACTTACATTCAGATATACCTACTGTATGTATGTGTCGGTCCCACTGGCTTAAAATGCAGCACACATTTATTTTGATGTGAAATATTGGTATTCATGGGGTCGTCAAACTATTTTGTTATCGCCAGCTTTTGCCTGAACCAACTGTCAGTCTAGAATTAAGAAGGCCTTTCTTTCCCTGAAGTGGTTATAAAATAAAAGCTGTCTGTCGACAAGGCCTCAGGTGTCGTCTCCAGGAGAACTGTCCAAGACACTGACAATAGTCTAAGTACATCCAGCTGTGGTGCTGAGGAGAGGGCAATGTGAGATGTGAGAAACCGTGGCAGAATTTTGCCTGCCTTGCACATCTAAAGGCAACCGAGCTTAGAGGAGAAATGAGGACTCCCACAATGGGAGCAGCATGAAGTCGAATGAACTCCTTCCCAACAGAGAAGTCACGAACAGCCCTGGGCTGTCTCAATGTTACTAGCCGTCGAATCCTTGCTTCCACCGTCCTTGTTTACCTCCATTTCCTCAACTCCTTTTCAAGCGCATTGGAAGAGAATGAAGAGAAGGTCGAAGACCTCCTTTTCCTCCACTGTGCTTTGAGAGAGGGGTGAGAAATTGACAAAATCAGAATGAAACGGCTAGTAATTTGACAGCTGGTAATGATTTCAGACACAGCACTAAACTGCCTTGTTTGTTTGGGAATCCAATTTTATAAACAGTGAAATTCTCTCCAAAAACCAGTCTGGTTTTCATTGGTTTCTGATTATGCTGCCAGACAGTGAATAGGGCCTACTTTTCTCTAGATTGTGTATTGTGTGTGTGGATGCATGTGATTCAATATTATTAGTATTTCATAATAGCAGTTGTTCATTGTATTCTTACTTTTGAAGGGCAATAATTGTTCAGTTCAACACTTATTTTGGCAAAGAAATATAAATAATAAAAAACTCTTTACAAATCAGTCTTTTTACCTCTAGTATTGAAATTCATTTTCAACCAAGTGTACGAACAAATTAATTAATTGTGTGGATGCCTTTGTACTCAGAGGGAAATCTGCTCAAGGAACTATACATAAACCATTCCCCACTGGTCGACATGAGTTCGGAGGTATAGGGAAAAACAACACTCATTTTTATTTCATAACTACAGTACATCAAAAAGGACCTCTAAAGTCTAGAAGACAGGTGTCAAACTCATTCCACAGAGGGCCTGCAGGTTTTTGCTCCAACCTTGTACTTGAATGATAGAGAATTAAGGTCACTAATTAGTAAGGAACTCCCCACACCTGGTTGTCTAGGGCTTAATTGAAAGGAAAAAACCCAGAACCTGAAGATACTAGGCCCTCCATGGAATGAGTTTGACACTTCTGGTCTAGAAGGATTATTGGGCTAGTAAAGGACAGTCTGTTTTGAGGGTTAATTTGTGTGCAGAAGTACATCACTTTGATATCGTATGAAATATAAATATGATGAAAATTGTATAAAATATATACACTACCGATCAAAAGTTTGGGTTCACATACAAATGTCCTTGTTTTTGAATGTCCATTAAAATAACATCAAATTGATCAGAAATACAGTGTAGACATGGTAATGTTGTAAATGACTATTGTAGCTGGAAACGGCAGATTTTTGATGGAATATCTACACAGGCGTACAGAGGCCCATTATCAGCAACCATCACTCTTGCGTTCCAATGGCACGTTGTGTTAGCTAATCCAAGTTTGTCATTTTAGAAGTCTAATAGATCATTAGAAAACCCTTTTGCAATGATGTTAGCACAACTGAAAACTGTCCTGATAAAATAAGCAATAAAACTGGCCTTCTTTAGACTAGTTGAGTATCTGGAGCATCAGCATTTGTGGGTTCGATTACAGGCTCAAATTGGCCAGAAACAAAGAAATGTATTCTGACACTCACCACTCTATTCTTGTTCTGAGAAATTAAGGCTATTCCATGCGTTAAATTGCCAAGAAACTGAAGATTTGGTACAACGCTGTGTACTACTCCCTTCACAGAACAGCGCAAACTGTCACCAACCAGAATAGAAAGAGGAGTGGGAGGCCCCGGTGCACAACTGAGCAAGAGGATAAGTACATTAAAGTTTATTGTTTGAGAAACAGATGCCTCACAAGTCCTCAAATGGCAGCTTCATCAAATAGTACCCGCAAAACACCAGTCTCAAAGTCAACAGTGAAGAGGCGACTCCGGGATGCTGGCCTTATAGGCAGAGTTCCTCTGTCCAGTGTCTGTGTTCTTTTGCCCATCTTAACCTTTTCTGTTTATTGCAACTCTGCCTAGAAGGCCAGCATCCCGGAGTCGCCTCTTCAGTGGAGTCGCCTCTTCACTGTTGACGTTGAGACTGGTGTTTTGCGGGTACTATTTAATGTATCCAGGCACTCCGCTTTGCGTCATGCGTAAGAACAGCCCTTAGACATGGTATATTGGTCATATACCTCACCCACCAGGGCTTATTGCTTAAATATCCCGTATTCATGGGAGTAGAAACTGCACAGTAGATAAACAACAAATACATCCAGTGTGCCAGTTTCACATTTATCTGTCTTTGCAAAGAGGAAACCTAACATTTTCCTCTGGAACGTGATTGTTAATTTCACTCTGTCTCAATGGATGTGCTATGGGCTTTGAGGCTGCCTTTGTGCAATATGTCTCCAGCAGGGTGAATAAGGCATGCAAGCCTTTTGTTGACGGCTGCTTGGTTTCCTTACAAGCGAAGGGAATTTAGCTGACCTCATCAATGCTGACAAGTGTTTTGTTTTCCTCCGTCCTGTGTTGTCTGGCCTGCAACTAGCAGCTACCCAGGCATGTCTAACACCTAGGGCTCTTTTCAATCCACATTGCGGAAGTTCAGCTTTACAGCAGAGACTGCATTTACGGTCAATTCTGGATATATCAGCTCAATTGTAAATTACCTTAACATTTCTATCACATAATCTGTAACGCTAGAGCCCCTACTGAACTGCAAGAAGCAGGTAAGCAGCTGCCAAACCAAATCTCTTACACACTAGCAGGATTGTAGTATTACCTATGCTATGGCGCCCCCTTTTGAAAAGGAACTGCAATACACTGCCAGGAAGCAGTTATTGTTTTTAAGAAAACAGTTTTCTCTTCATCAAAAACAACAGAGCAGGTTGGTGGGGGTGTTAGGAGGTGATGTGAGAAAAGCCGCTTCCTGAAAACCCTCTGTGACAGCAGCTGCACCTTGCACACCATATGCCCCATTTTGCCACCAATCCTCTCTTATCGCTCAGCTCTATCAGGACTGATCCAAATTGCAGTTAGAGAGTAATGGCATGCTTGCCATTCCTCTCAGTGTTTCATCGAGATCCAGGAGCTGGATCACTGTGGATCTGGAGTATACATTCAAACCTATTACAACTGTCCTTCGCTGCTTGTTCAGTCAATTATGTTAAAGAAGCTATACAGAACTTTTTCCCGTATAGGTGCTCTTAAGCCAAAGCGGTCCCCTAAATGGACAGAAATATTATCAAGAAATGACATCAATGGACATAAAGAGTCACACCTTCCCACACCCATGAGCAAAACCATATATTGTTTGCCTAAAATGAAAGATTTTTGTGCTTTCATGAGATAACAATTTGTTATAAAATCAAATTTATAAAGCCCTTCTTACATCAACTGATATCTCAGTTGTGCTGAAGTGCTGAACCAGGCTATGAGGGGTGGCCAGTCCTCTTCTGGCTGTGCCGGGTGGAGATTATAACAGAACATGGCCAAGATGTTTAAATGTTCATAGACGACCAGCAGGGTCGAATAATAATAATCACAGTGGTTGTCAAGGGTGCAACAGGTCAGCACCTCAGGAGTAAATGTCAGTTGGCTTTGAGATTATCTCTACCGCTCCTGCTGTCTCTAGAGAGTTGAAAACAGCAGGTCTGGGACATGTAGCACGTTCGGTGAACAGGTCAGGGTTCCACAGCCGCAAGCAGAACAGCTGAAACCGGAGCAGCAGCACGGCCAGGTGGACTGGGGACAGCAAGGAGTCATCAGGCAAGGCAGTCCCGAGGCATGGTCCAAGGGCTCAGGTCCTCCGAGAGAGAGAAAGAAAGAAAGATAGAAAGATAGAAAGAAAGAGAAAAAATTAGAAAGAAAGAGAGAAAGAGAGAGAGAATTAGAGAGAGCATACCACTAGAGGGATGTCTTCAACCACCAACTTACCATCCTGAGACAAAGCCGAGTATAGACCACAAAGATCTCCGCCACGGCACAACCCAAGGGGGGGCGCCAACCCAGACAGGAAGACCACGTCAGCGACTCAACCCACTCAAGTAACGCACCCCTCCTAGGGACGGCATGGAAGAGCACCAGTAAGCCAGTGACTCAGCCCCTGTAATAGGGTTAGAGGCAGAGAATCCCAGTGGAGAGAGGGGAACCGGCCAGGCAGAGACAGCACGGGCGGTTCGTTGCTCCAGTGCCTTTCCGTTCACCTTCACACACCTGGGCCAGACTACACCCAATCATACTGAAGAGATGAGTCTTCAATAAAGACTTAAAGGTTGAGACCGAGTCTGTGTCTCTCACATGGGTAGGCAGACCATTCCATAAAAATTGAGATCTATATGAGAAAGCCCTGCCTCCAGCTGTTTGCTTAGAAATTCTAGGGATAGTTAGGAGGCCTGCATCTTGTGACCGTAGCCCACGTGTAGGTATGTATGGCAGGGCCTAATTGGAAAGATACTGTAGGTAGGAGCAAGCCCATGCAATGCTTTGTAGGTTAGCAGTAAAACCTTCAAATCAGCCCTTGCCTTAACAGGAAGCCAGTGTAGAGAGGCTAGCACTGGAGTAATATGATCAAAATTTTCAGCCATATTTAGCACTAACTGAAGTTTATTTAGTGGTTTATCCAGGTAGACGGAAAGTAGAGCATTGAAGTAGTCTAACCTAGAAGTGACAAAAGCATGGATACATTTTTTTGCATCATTTTTGGACAGAAAGTTTCTGATTTTTGCAATGTTAAAAAAAAAGTTGTCCTTGAAACAGTCTTGATATGTTTATCAAAAGAGAAATCAGGATCCAGAGTAACGCCGAGGTCCTTCACAGTTTTATTTGAGACGAGTACAACCATCAAGATTAATTGTCAGGTTCAACAGACCTAGAACATGCATCTCTGTTTTGTCCGAGTTTAAAAGTAGAACATTTGCAGCCATCCACTTTCTTATGTCTGAAACACAGGCTTCCAGCGAGGGCAATTTTGGGGCTTCACCATGTTTAATCGAAATGTACAGCTGTGTGTCATCCGCATAGCAGTGAAAGTTAATATTATGTTTCCGAATGACATCACCAAGAGGTAAAATATATAATGAAAATAATAGTGGTCCTAAAACGGAACCTCAAGGAACACCGAAATTTACAGTTGATTTGTCAGAGGACAAACCATCCACAGAGAAAAACTGATATCTTTCTGACAGATAAGATCTAAACCAGGCCAGAACTTGTCCATGTAGACCAATTTGAGTTTCCAATCTCTCCAAAAGAATGTGGTGATCGATGGTATCAAAAGGTAATTTACCACATTCACAAGTGGAATCTCAGTGCTATGAAGGGGTCTAAAACCAGACTGAAGCGTTTCGTATACATTGTTTGTCTTCAGGAAGGCAGTGAGTTGCTGTGCAACAGCTTTTTCAATTTTTCTTGCGAGGAATGGGAGATTCGATATAGGCCGATAGTTTTTTATATTTTCTGGGTTAAGTTTGGCTTTTTCAAGAGAGGCTGTATTACTGCCGTTTATTATGGTCAACATAGGAGGGCGAAGCACATGAAGCAACCCTTTCAGTAGTTTAGTTGGACTTAGGGTCCAGTATGCAGCTTGAAGGTTTAGAGGCCATGATTATTTTCATCATTGTGTCAAGAGATATAGTACTAAAACACTTGAGTGTCTCCCTTGATCTAAGGTTCAGAGTTGTGCAGACTCAGGACAACTGAACTTTGGAGGAATACGCAGATGTAAAGAGGAGTCCGTAATTTGCTTTCTAATGAGCATGATCTTTTCCTCAAAGAAGTTCATGAATGTATCACTGCTGAAGTGAATGCCATCCTCCTCCTTATCTCACGAAAGCACAAAACTCTTTCATTTGAGGAAAACAATATATGTTGATCTGAATACAGCCGACATTCAACCCATAAACAATTAGCAACTAAACTTCCATAGTGTTCCTTCAAGTGGCCTTTCCTGTTTGGGAGGAAAAGCATAGAACAGTCCATTAGGAATAAAGGTATACAAATTCAGGCACTGTTGTAAAATTCAGGAAAATAAGTTAGACAGACAAAACAACCTAGACGAAGACAAACAGAACACAAACTGTCTTGATGTAATGATTACTGTAACTGATTATGAGCTGACACATATTTAAGGTACAGTAGCCAATCTGATTACCAAGACATCTGAATGTGTCTTTTGTAAGTTGATAAACTCCAGGCGGTAATATGGTTTGGTGCAGATGACATAAAAATAGAGCTCTTTGGCCACACACACCAGTGATATGTTTTGCGTTGAAAAACAGAAGCATTTGCCGAAAAGTACCTCATACTTATGGTAAAATATGGTGGTGGATCTTTGATGTTATGGGGCTATTTTGCTTCCACTGGTCATGTGGTTCTTGTTAAGTCAACGACATCATGAACTTTTCCAAGTACCAGGACATTTTAGCCAAAAACCTGGTTGCCTCCGTAAGTGGCTCTTCCAGCAAGAACATATCCCCAAGCACTAATCAAAATCCACAAAGAAATAGTTAATTAACCACAAAATCAACATTTTGCAGACTCCAGACTTGAACTCCATTGAAAACCTGTGGTTTGTATTGAAGAGGGCAGTCCATAAGTGCAGAAAAAGGATATCAAGGAACTGGAATGATTCTGTATAGAGGAATGGTCTAAGGTCCCTCCAGGCCTGGTCCTGGCCGTTCTACCACCCTAGGTGAGACAAAACTAGAATAGTCCCAGTAAGCAAAATTACATTGAAAATATGTCTAAAATACATATTTTCCACACACTGAGGTCAGGTTCAATTTAGCTTCTGGATGAAAGTAAAAATATGTACTTTCCGGACATTTAAAATACGTATTTTCTGGGACGTTGAAAAGACATCATTTATAGACATCTATGTTTGGGCCCTATCAAGGCTGGACTAGACCGGACAAAATCTGAGCCAAACATAGATGTCTATGATTGGTTCAGATTTGGACCGGACTGCACCAAATCTGAACCAAACAAAGATGTCTATGTTTGGGCCAAATCAAGGCTGGTCCAGATCGGACAAAGTCTGAGCCAATCATAGACATCTATGATTGGTTCAGATTTGTTCCGGACCAGACCAAAACCAAGATCTGTGGAAGTGGAAATCAAGACCGATCAAGACTGCACCAAAAAATACATTTAGGTTAGGCTAATTGATCGAAGAAACCTGCATGATGTAAATAGTGTTTGTCTCATTACATTGTCATTTATTTTATATCCAGCCTGTAGGCTACAGAAAAAGTCACATCCTCTTCTAGCGTAGGCTATATCTGTTACATGATTTATGTTAGATTATTTTTTGGGGACGGAACGTTGGTGGAGCGCTGCAGCAATGCGTCTCTCCAACAGAACCCTGGAGATGCGCGCTGGGAGTGGACCTTAAATATTTTGTGCCCCTGCCTTTGACAAAGTGGGCACTGCTAATTACAGGTTGGCATCAGCGCTCACCTAAAAAGCCATATGCTACTGGTCAGTGGAGGCTCCTTGAAGGAGAAAGGGGGAGGGCTCATCCTCAGTGAAATTCATTTTTTTTTAAAGTGAAACATTTAAAAAATCATTTTTAGATAAAACTATACTAAGTATATTCACGTCACCAAATAATTGATTAAAACACACTGTTTAGCATTGAAGGTCTACAGTATCCTCAGCAACACTGTAGGTTAGCACCATGGTGTAGACAGCTAGCTTCTGTCCTCCTCTGGGTACATTGACATCAAAGCAAAACCTAGGAGGCTCATTGTTCTCACCCACTTTTATAGACTTACACAGTAATTATGACAACTTCCGGAGGACATCCTCCAACCTATCAGAGCTCTTGCAGCATGAACTGACATGTTGTCCACCCAATGAAAATATCAGTGAATTAATCTAGTACTGAAAGCATAAGCTACAGCTAGCTAGCACTGCAGTGCATAAAATATCATGAGAAATTGACTCAAAGAGAAAGAAAGACAATAGTTGAGCAGTTTGAACAAATTAATTTCTTCCAAAATTAAGGAGAAGCAAGAGAGAGAGAGAGAGAGAGAGAGAGAGAGAGAGATTTGATTGTATTTTGTTTTACTTTCACTTTCACAAATTGTCATTGCTTTTGTGCAGAATTTTACGAAAATATAAACACAACATATGAAGTGCTGGTCCCATGTTTCATGAGCTGAAATAAAATATCCCAGAAATGTCCATATACGCACAAAAAGCTTATTTCTCTCAAATTTTGTGCACAAATTTGATTACATCTCTGTAGTGAGCATTTCTCATTTGCCAAAGTAATCCGTCCACCTGACAGATGTGGCATATCAAGAAGCTGATTACACAGCATGATCATTACACAGGCGCACCTTGTGCTAGGGACAATAAAAAGCCACTCTAAAATGTGAAGTTTTGTCACACAACACAATGCCACAGATTTTGATGGAGCGTGCAATTTGCATGCTGACTACAGGAATGTCCACCGGAGCTGTTGCCAGAGAATTTAATGTTAATTTCTCTACAATAAGCCACCTCCAACGTCATTTTTGAGAATTTGGCAGTACGCACAACTTGCCTCACAACCGCAGACCACGTGTTATCACGCCAGCCCAGGACCTCCACATCTGGCTTCTTCACCTGCGGGATCATCTGAGGCCAGCCACCCGGACAATTGGACAATTGATCAAACTGAGGAGTATTTCCGTCTATAATTAAGATCTTTTGTGGGGAAAAACATATTCTGGGGGCCTTTGGTTCAATATCTATGAGGTTTTATGTCTTGTTGGAGGTGTGTCTTCCACCATAGGTGGCCTCCTAATGAGAGGGCCGGCCCTGAATCCGTCCCAATGTGTTCTCCAATCTCATTAAACATTTTTGAAAAAGCAGTGGTGGAAAAAGTGCCCAATTGTCGTACTTCAGTAAAACAGAAAATTACTCAAGTATTAGTGAGTCACCCAGTAAAAGTCTAAAAGTATTTGGTTTTAAATATACTTAAGTATCAAAACTAAATGTAATTGTTAAAAAGTAAAAGTATAAATCATTTCAAATTCCTTATATTAAGCTAATTTAATTTAGTATTTTATTTAAGGATAGCCAGGGGCACACTCCAAACATAATTTACAAACCAAGCATTTGTGTTTAGTGAGTACGTCAGATAACAGACAGTATGACCAGGGATGTCCTCTTGATAAGTGCGTGTATCGGACCATTTTCCTGTACTGCTAAGCATTCAAAATGTAACGAGTACTTTTGGGTGTCAGGGAAAATGTATGGAGTAAAAAGTACATTGTTTTATTTAGGAATATAGTGAAGTAAAAGTAAAAGTATTAAAAAAATATAAATAGTAAAGTACAGATACCCCCCAAAATGACTTAAGTAGTACTTCAAGTATTTTTTACTTAAGTACTTTACACCACTGGGAAAAAGGGTGTCATTATACTCATTACGGGAGGGTGCTAGAGTTTTGAAAACAGGGGTGCCAATCATTTTGAACCCTATCTATATTTTAGTCATTTAGTAGACACTTTATCCAGAGTGACTTATAGGAGCTATAAGGGCCTTGCCCAAGGGCAGATCAACACCTTTTTTTACCTAGTCAGCATGGAGATTCAAACCAACGACCTTTCAGTTATTGGTCCAACACTCTAAACCGCTAGGCTACCTGCTGCCCTGCTAGCTTTTTTAGATGTATTTTTATTACTTTTTAAACAAAATCTCTTTCTCTGAGCAATTGTATTAGTATAAAATAATCTAATTTCCCCATTGATTTATGCAATATAGCTCAGAATTTGATATTTTGATTTTATACAGTCTTTTTTGCTCATCTTTATCAAGGGTGCCAATAATTATGGACATGATTCTTGAAGTATATATCTTAACTGACTTGCCTAGTTAAATAAAGGTTCAATAAAAATCAAACATTTATGTTTATATTGAGATGACCTCTGGCTAAATTGTCATTTAGAGTAAGGTACAAAAATAACCTTATTTGAGTGTAGGTCTTCATGTCTAAGAAATGTTTAATTACCTTTGTCGAACCATCTTGGAAATATAGCAGACAATTAAGACTTCATTTTTGGCTTTTAGTACTTCTATAATAGACTGTGCTGGAGTGTCTAGAATCCTAAATTGAGATCCATGCATGACGTTTCCTCCCATTGAGATCAATGCGATAATTATGTGGAAGTCTAAGTTATGTAAAGGTAGTATGCATCCTAGGCGTAACAAAGAATGGAAATATTTCCAGCAAATTTAAAAACTTTCCTTCCAAACCAATGTAATTTTAGAAATAAAAACATATAAAAATATTATTCAAATGTTCCAAAATAATAATAGATTCCTAACACATTTCCAAATTCTCAAAGTTACCTGGAATTTGGAAAAATGTACAAAAAAATGACACCGCAAATTTGGCTCTAAACCCACATAACCAATGCATTAGGGTGCAGTAAATCCATGACTTGACATTCTGCTATAGAGACTTATGCACGTTAATGCGTATGTCGGGTCTCAATAAGTATTTTGTATATGAAAGTCTCCTTTAAAGTGTTTAAGGTTAGTCTTGGAGTCCTTCTCAATTTTGATGTCCGTGTGGAAAGTGGTCCATTGGGATATTGTCCATTTGGAGTCCACGATTGTAGTATGCGGAACCATCATATTTCAAGTCCACGGGCTCAGGGTTGTTCAGTCGTTGAACTAGGAGTGAGAAACAGAGATGTGACATTTTGCATGGCCGATAGGATAACAGGAGCTTTCCTATTATTGATCCAGTTCTATCAGATAGAAAATATGCCAGGAAATCCTAAAAGGGAAATATCTCTAAGGGAACTTCCTACCTGGGTCTGAGGGGATTTCCTCAACAAGCTTCCTGTGTGTGAAATCCCGTCGGTCTCTCCTTCTCAGGATGACGTAGACCACCATCGCCACGAAGCACACTGCCACTCCTATGCCCAGGATGGCAGCCCATGCCTCACTCCTCTTCCTGTTCTGCACTGCATCTGAGTCCAAGCCTTTAGAAAATGTATCAAAAAGAATACATGAAAAATAGGGAAATACATTGCAAATACAACATTCTAATATCGGTGCAATTCTAATATATGGTGCAATAAAATGTTGTCTGGGATGATATATCTCTGTATTTCAAAATATTCTCCCAGTTACACTTTATTTGGATAGTTCCATATACTGTAGATTATATACAGATGGTCAAACTATCAACAAAGTGTCTGTTGATAAGCAAATACTTCCTAAGGTTACGTTTAGGGTTAGGGATAGGTTTACAAATAAGGGTTGGGGTAAGAGTTAAGGTTAGGGTTAGTGGATAGTAAGTCGAAATGTTGTTGAGAGTTATTGAACATCGACAAATCATATACAGTACAAACCATCTACTTGTGACTATCCAAATAAAGTACCATTCTTCCTGTAATTGAGGGCAAAATGTGTGTTTAAAAATAACTGTGCATAAAGAGCACCCTTGTGCATGAGTAGTCTCGACTCAATAGATAGTACTATTTCCCAGCCGTGTAATAACGCCACCCCAATCAGTGCAAAAACCATGCGTGAAAAAGGCAGGTTTTATTGCAATTCAGTAAAAGTTTTCCATCTATTTAATCACGTTGAACCAATTTCGTGAAACCAATAATTAACCAATGTCAGTCGAATGAAGTGTAAAGTGTATCAGTATTTCATTGCCGTTTCATGTCATTTGTGAAATCACCACGGAAGTGATACAGTGCTTTCAGAAAGTATTCACACCCCTTGACTTTTTCCACATTTTGTCCTCTTACAGCCTGAATTTAAATTGGATTACATTGAGATTTTGATTCACTGATCTACACACAATACCCATAATGTCAAAGTGGAATTTCGTTTTTTAGAATTTCGTTTTTTACAAATGAATAACTTATTTAAAGCTGAAATGTCTTGAGTGAATATTCAACCTCTGTTATGGCAAGCCTAATAAAGAAATTGCTGCATTTTGCATTTAGATTTCTGTTCAGTGTAGTTACTCCACAATACTAACTTAAATGACAAAGCAAAAAGTAGGAAACCTGTGCAGAATAAAAAATAATCCAAACATGCATCCTGTTTCCAATAAGGCTAAAAATGTGGTAAAGAAATTAACTTTAGTCCTGAATACAAAGCATTATGTTTGGGACAAATCCAACATAACACATCACTGGGTACCACTCTTCATATTTTCAAGCATGTGGTGGCTGCATCATTTTATGGGTATGCTTGTCATCGGCAAGGACTAGGGAGTTACTTAGGATAAAAATAAATGGAATAGAGCTAAACACAGACAAAATCCTAGAAGAAACCTGTTTCAGTCTGCTTTCCACCAGACACTGGGAGACAAATTCACCTTTCAGCAGGACAATAACCTAAAACACAAGGCCAAAACACTGGCTTGCCAAGATGACATGTAATTTTTTTCTGAGTGGCCTGATTACAGTTTTGACTTAAATTGTCTTGAAAATCTATGGCAAGACTTGAAAACAGCAGTCTAGCAATGATCAACAATCAACAGAGCTTGAAGAATTTTACAATCCAGGTGTGCAAAGCTCTTAGAGACTTACCCAGAAAGACTCACAGCTGTCATTGCTTCCAAAGGTTATTCTAATACGTATTGAATCAGGGGGGTTGAACTAGTGTTTCATTTTGCATATATATTTTTTGGATCACATTTTTCTTCCACCTTGAGTATTGTGTGTGGATCGTTGACTAAATTGACAATTAAATACATTTTTTCCCCCACTTTGCAACATAACAAAATATGTAAAAAAGTGAAGTGTGAATACTTTAAAACATTTGACCGACATGATTTATTAAATTATGCTCTCCCTGAATCTCTGATTGAATTACGTTAACCAACCCCGTAAGAGGAAAAACATTATGCCTGATATGCAGTTACAGGCTGTGTTAGTTCTGCTAATGTATTGATAAAAATGCAGTTCCTTATGCCTTGGATCCAGCACCTAGGTTGTACTCATTCATTTTGTGACTTTTATTGATAAAAATACCACGAAAAGATAAAGCAAAGAGGACTATGGATTGTTTGTGTTACCCATGGAAACCTGTTTACCATAATACTACTGTCTTCTTGGGCAGTAATGTGGTTTGTGGTATACGAAGATGAGATCTAACTATTCCAAGGGCAGTTTTGATACAACTTTATACAACTAAATGAAAAGTACCAGACTAGTCAATGTGTTAATGAGATTAACAACATGTTTACTTTGAACAACAGTTTCCTCTCTTCGAAAAAGCTTTCACAATCTCAGTCATCACATTTGGAAATTCAAATGTTTACTTCCCTGACATCTCCTTATCTGAAAACCAAGCTTGTTACCCTCACTTGCGTTTCTATTTTCTCACAACACCTTTTATTTTATAAAAAGGAGCACACCCTGCATTTACATTAGAAGAAAGGGGGGTATTTATATTCATGTGTTACACGTTTCGTCAAAATATTGTTTTGGCTGTTTAAGCCTGACTCCCGACTAAATGCAATGTCGATTGGCACTGATGAAGAAGTGCATATAGTTTCTTGGGAAAACATTACCATTTCTAAAGGAGGCAAATAATTAGTGGGGAAACCTTTTGTCATCATTGTGATGTTTTCAGATTGACGATTAGATGTAGTATTACGTTAGCTAGCTAGCTAAGATTGAGGGGAGAGCATCTGATTTTATCTAGCTAACTCTAGAATTGCTAGGTATTTTTTATGAACTGCTAGCTAATGGCAACATTGCCATCTGTCTAAAGTAAATTTGGTATTTGGTATTTTTTGGTATTTTATTAGGATCCCCATTAGCTGTTGCTGAAGTAGCAGCTCCTCTTACCGGTGTTCACACAAACATGACATAATACAGAACATCGATAGAAAATAACAGCTCAAGGACTGAACTACAAAATGTTGAAATAAGAAAATTAGAACAAAATAAGAACCCATTTTGGTTCAAGGTAGAACCCTCTGTGGAAAGGGTTTTACATGGATGCCCAAAATACTTATATCTGGAACCAAAATTAATTTTTCAAAGGGTTCTCCTATGGGGACAGCCGAAGAATCCTTTTAGGTTCTAGATAGCACATTTTTTTCCACAAGAATGTAGTGTAATTTAGACTAAAAAGTCACCATTTGGAATGACTGGGCACCACTTGACTTTTGGGGGCCACTATGGCTGAGGTCTTTTTAGAATGTAGACTCAAAAAATTAGGAGTGCATCAAGGGTTCTTCTAAGATCCTCAAAGTTCATTGAAGAAGCTTATGGTTCTTGGCACTGAAAAATGCCAACAAAAAGGTTCTTCTAAGAACCACATAGGAGGTTGGGTTCATAGAGGAACCGCTCTAGTTCTTGGGGGTTCTTGCAGGAACCTATCTACCCAATTGAAACATTTGGAATTGAATTTGAGACGACAGCAGGTGCAGGCATTTAACTGAAAAATTGAAAGATCTCCTCAATTTAAGGTAAGGTTTGTCCCTAGTATGATCTAAATGTATATTATTTTATGATTATACTGTCTATCTTTCATATTTGTGCAAATGGCTGCTTGACACTTTGTCCCTTTTTACAATTCTTTCTATGACAGAAAATGGACACAATTCAATGGATATCAATCAACAAAAAGGTAAGAATATGTTAAAGGATATAGCAGCATTGGGCAAAGATTACTGAACTGCGTAGTTACTTGTGTTTGTCTTTGTATGTACAATTAGTAGTGGTTTGCCTCGTTAATTAATCAATTTGAAGAACCCCTAACGGATCATCCAGGAACCTTTTATGTTTAGTGTAACAATGGCGTGATGCTACCAAGTGACGGCGGGTCAATCCATGAATAGAGAAGATATGATCTAGGTCCAGATATTGTCTACTTTTGTGTGACATGGTTGTGGGAAACGCTACACCTTTTCACCCCATGTTCCCTAAAGGAAAGGTAATTAGCCAGTATTGGTTGTCAATAGATTAATAAGCATTGCCTATAAAGACTGCGATGCATAACTAGTAAGCTGTACTAACCATGGAAAATCTGTAAAGAAACATGCAAATGAGGTAAACAAACAGGTCAAACCAGCCACAGTCTAAACAAATCACTGGCTGAAATGTATGATGAGGTCTTCTCAAAGGTAACACTGTTTTTCGTTACACATTTCCAAGTTTTTACAGTTTGATAGATGTAGTTACTACATATTCAAATCCATGACTGGACCTGGCAAGTAATGTGTAAGTGTTTGGAGAGGATCTATTCGTACATCATTTATAACCTGTCAAAATTGGGGATATCCTCCTTTAATAAATGTCTCCAATCACCCACTCAAATAAACCCTTGTTTAGTATGCTAGAAACTGGAGAGCAGTACTCCAGCAGCAGCGAACCTCAGCTACTGACCCCCTCCTTCCTGTAGCCAGGCTAGCATAGGGGTCTTTTGTCCCCTGAAGAAGGTGTTTGTAATGGAAGCCTCCACTCACTGTGGGCATGCAAGTATTTTCTGAAAGTCAACCCTACCCAGCCGGTTAAGGAAGGGGAGTTTGTGCTTTGACTTAACAAAAAAGAAAAGAGATCCATCAAATGTGGGTCAGGGAGAGACTGGAAAGAAAGCGTTGTGTAAAAAAGACGATGATGATATAACATAAGTGCCCTTTGAGTGTTGTTGGGTATTGTGTAACTCTCTAACTAGGTCCCCTCCTATGTTCAAATCTGATACTCTGTGGTTATTTGTAACGTTTTGACTGCTCTGTCTGGTTGCTGACTCATGCATTAATGCCTCTCCCAAAACATTTAAAACAATATCACAATGGTTCAATGAAGTGAACACACCCATTTAAATTGTTGTGATCTCTTGGCATCTCCCTAAAAGTTGTTACAGGCTCACTTGAACAAGCAAGTAAGTAGGTTACAGGCGCACACAGCAGTACCCTCGAGACAAATAATGTACCAGATATTTAGACACTGGAGCACTGTCTCCTCACCTCTCGCAGAGTTGCTTCCTGAAGCGGCACCAGTTTTCATCATGGCTGTTATTGTGCTGGGACCTGTGGTTGTTGTAGTTTCTGGGGTGATTTTGGCAGTTGTAGTCCCAGGGGAGTCCAAGGGAAGCTTTGTGGAGGGGGAAGCTGTGGATGGTTCACTGGATGGCTCTGGTACTGCAGTCGTTACATTATGGAAGTCCTCTGTACTGTTGGTTACCCTGTTCTCAGCACCAGGATGATCTGGACCAATCTGCTCTGTGCTATTGGTGTCTGGAGCTGTGGTTGTCTCATTTAATTCAGTGTAATTGGACATGGAATTAGAGCCATTTGAGTTTTCTGTGATTGCAGTAGTGGTGGCATTTTGGAATCCACTGTCCTCTCCGGTTGCATTGGAAACTTGGCTTGAGTTTAAGGCAACACTCACTGGGGGTTCTGGTGCAACAGTGGTTTCTGGAGGTTCCTCTGCTGTAGCATTTGGCAACCCTGGTGGCATTGTGGTGCCAATTGTCACACCACCTGAAGTCTCATTTGTGTCCTGGACGTTGTCCTGTTCCCCACTAAATGACACAGAGCCATTTGCGATAACCCCTTCAGAGTCATCTGTTGACTCAGTACCCTCCATTGTCATATCAACAATGTCATTGGACTGAGCTTGTGATGTTGTCTTGTTTAGCTTGGATTTGACCAATTGACGAAGCCAACTTTGATCAATCGTTTGTCCTGGAGAGTCTGTTGGTGCCTGGAGCAAGGCCACATGAAAACCTTGCAGTTGCAGAAGCAAAACAGCACTGATGATTGCGTAAAGATCCATATCCCGTCTCTCGTTCCTGTTCTGAACAACAATCAACACGTAAACAAAATATTTTTGTTAGATACATTGAGTCAAGGTTGGTTCTCCACAAATGTCAAATCTGTTTTCTTAATTATCCCATTTTGGCCCAAATGTCCCATGGTCTGCAGGCCTCTATTGATTATAAATAAATAATATATAGTAATGTACATCATTTTTCTTAAGCAACCAGTCGCCAACAATTAAAGAAATGTATGAATAGTTCAACTGATTAAGGCCAGATAAGGACTTTATGAATTCCCAAGATTCCCATGTGGTATTTCATATTCCGCATGTTCTGGAACAATTGCTCACCCTACACTACAAAAAAAGCAAGCTCTCTATGGGTGGTAGATTGATTTGACTTTATTGTTATCTTTTAATAGAATTATTATCTATTCATACCAATCCAGGAGATAAAATGTTGATGCTATCAGTTTAGCTTTGATCTCAATTTTGTTAAGGCTGACTCAGGGTCAGAGGGACAATTATTTCCCCTGAATAGAAGCAAATGTTTTTCTAATCAAATCTCTCAGAACTTGTATTTTTGAGTGTCTGCCAACTCAGTTATGGGGACAATAGACTAAAGGAATGCCAATGCAATAATCATTCAGGGTGTAACTATGGGGAGACTCCCATGTACTTTAGTTGAGTCAATCTGGGATGAACAGCGATATTGCCTGTTGGCATGCTAAACACACATTCAGCAGCGTTTTCAAAGCACACATGAATGTCTACCTAGCATTTCCCCTTCAGAAATATCCATAAAGCCAAGGGTTGATTAGGTTTTGATAGCATGATAGAAATAAAATAACATATCTGAAATAATGTGTTCTGTCTGTTGGGGTTACTTACTTTATTTTATTTACATTTAAGCATAGAGAAAGTGTCATGATTAACTCAGTCACTGTAGACCATATTTTTGCCGAAATGTTATCCTCCTTCAATCACTCTGAGTATCTTTGTGTTAGGTTCGTGTGCTCTTCCAACTTTACATATTTGGTTTGGTAAAAATAAAGTTGGTTTAACACCATTTGAGTCCCCCCAGCAAATTATGCAACAAAAAAAAACATATACACTTGACAATTACCTTAATCTGCATAAAACAATAGTCTGGAGGAGATGACACATGTATATTGGTTTGCCTGACTCATGGACAACTACTAAGTACAACTTTAACCCACCAACACCTCAATATGATCATTCTGTTTCATTTGAAAGTGGTATGGCATTTGCAATCGGACGGATTTTCCTCATTCGTTTTGGTGGCGTTATCATTTTACTAATCAAACTGTACCAGACACATATACTGGTCACACAATTCAATGTCTACCATATATCTCCCATACAGAAGAAGTTGTGAAATAGCTCTACATTACTAAAATCACGATCACCACGTACCTTTTTCTGGTGCTTGGTCAGGTGGTTACAGCTAACAGGTGTGCGGAATGCAGTGAGATCTCTCAGTGAAACAGCCAGCGTATGAGAGAGAGGGAACAATAGGCTAGGAAAGGGGGAGGGCAGTGCAGGGTATTCAGATCAGAACAACCAGGAACCTGTTCTACCTGATTTTACACCTGACACAAACACACCCTGATATCCAGACAATCCCTAAATGGTCATATGGAACTGGCTATAGGGTAACTAAGGTTATTTAGACATGTCATGGTTTCACGGCTTATCTTCTGTGTTCCTGAGATGTACACTACACATCAGTTTATTTCAGTTCAGTTTGGTTTCCAGGTGTGCAGCACCTGAATTCCCCCTTTGGGCGGAGCATCTGCCCCCAGGTCCTCGGGAACATTCCTCCCTTGTGATCGTGGAATGGCTTCTGTCGTCATGGCAACAAAAGGGCAGTACAGCGTCCATCAAATCAAATCAAATCAAATGTTATTAGTCAGATGTGTAGTGTAGACATTACAGTGAAATGCTTACTTATGAGCCCCTAACCAATAATGCAATTTAAAAAAAAATATGAGTAAGAATAAGAAATAAAAGTAACAAGTAATTAAAGCAGCAGTAAAATAATACTAGCGAGACTATACACAGGGTGTACTGGTACAGAGTCAATGTGCGGGGGCCCTGGTTAGTTGAGGTAGTATGTACATGTAGATAGACTTATTAAAGTGACTATACATAGATGATAACAACAGAGTAGCAGCGGTGTAGCCATTTTATTCGCTGTTCAGGAGTCACATGGCTTGGGGTAGAAGCTATTTAGAAACCTCTTGGACCTAGACTTGGAGCTCCGGTACCGCTTGTCGAGCGGTAGCAGAGAGAACAGTCTATGACTAGGGTGGCTGGAGTCTTTGACAATTTTTTGGGCCTTCCTCTGGCATCGCTTGGTGTTCACAAAGGCCACCGTGCCCACAGAAGAGCAGCATGACCGTGAAAGTCCATATAATATGTAAAGGCCATAAACTACCCAAATCCAAGATTTAAAATAAATGTCTGGCCAGAAAATAAAACCCTGAGCAGCCTTCCTCTGACACTGCCTGGTGTAGAGGTCCTGGATGGCAGGAAGCTTGGCCCCAGTGATGTACTGGGCCGTGCGCACTACCCTCTGTAGTGCCTTGCGGTCAGAGGCCAAATATTTTCAGTCTCCTGAGGGGGAATAGATTTTGTCGTGCCCTTTTCACAACTGTCTCGTGTGCTTGGACCATGTTAGTTTGTTGGTGATGTGAACACCAAGGAACTTGAAGCTCTCAACCTGCTCCACTACAGCCCTGTCAATGAGAATGGGGTCCTGCTAGGTCCTCTTTTTCCTGTAGTCCACAATCATCTCCTTTGTCTTGCTCACATTGAGGGAGAGGTTGTTCTCCTGGCACCATATGGCCAGGCCTCTGACCTCATCCCTATAAGCTGTCTCGTCGTTGTCGGTGGTCAGGCCTACCACTGTTGTGTCATCGGCAAACTTAATGATGATGTTGGAGTCGTGCCTGGCTGTGCAGTCATGAGTGAACAGGGAGTGCAGGAGGGGACTGAGCATACACCCCGGAGGGGCCCATGTGTTGAGGAACCGTGTGGCGGATGTGTTGTTACCTACCCTTACCACCTGGGGGTGGCCCGTCAGGAATTCCAGGATCTAGTTTCAGAGGGAGTTGTTTAGTCCCAGGGTCCTTAGCTTATTGATGAGCTTTGAGGGCACTATGGTGTTAAACGCTGCCCTGTAGTCAATGAATAGCATTCTCACATAGGTGTTCCTTCTGTCCAGGTGGGAAAGAGAAGTGTGGAGTGCAATAGAGATTGCATCACCTGTGCATCTGTTAAGGTGGTATGCAAATTGGAGTGGGCCTAGGGTTTCTGGGATAATGGTGTTGATGTGAGCCCTGACCAGCATTTCAAAGCACTTCATGACTACAGACGCTATGGGTCGGTAGTCATTTAGGCAGGTTACCTTGGTGTTCTTGGGCACAGGCACTATTGTGGTCTGCTTAAAACATGTTGGTATTACAGACTCGGACAGGGAGAGGTTGAAAATGTCAATGAAGACACTTACCAGTTGGTCAACGTATGCTCGAAGTACATGTCCTGGTAATCCGTCTGGCCCTGCGGCCTTGAAAATGTTGACCTGTTTAAAGGTCTTACTCACATCGGCTGCGGAGAGCATGATCACACAGTCTTCCAGAACAGCTGGTGTGCTCCTGCATGTTTCAGTACTATTTGCCTCGAAGCAAGCATAGAAGTAGTTTAGCTCGTCTGGTTGGCTCGTGTCACTGGGCAGCTCTTGGCTGTGCTTCCCTTTGTAGTCCTGTATTGACGTTTTGCCTGTTTGATGGTTCGTCGGAGGGATTTCTTATAAGCTTCCAGGTTAGAGTCCCGCTCCTTGAAAGCAGCAGCTCTAGCCTTTAGCAGCACTGCCCCCTCAAGATTCTGAGCCTGCTTGGCAGGGTTGGTCCTGCAAAGCCAAAGCCCCCTAAAGGGAGAGCATACTACACAAGGAAATTCTCAAAGCCGCTAATGAGAACCTTGATGACCTTGTACCTAGCCGGTGGGGATTCCGGTGGGGTGCCCCCACCCAGGCAGTGGCAGTGCTGGCAACACTAGCTGCAGTAATCCTTGGGGAGGGGGTCACACTAGGACATTCAGAGAGGGGGTATATTATTGTGACCCTAGTGGTACAGAATCAAAGTTGGACTGCATGGAGATGCTTGGGAATATGGTCAATACGGGTGACCGTATTGTGGGTGTTTCAGGGAAAAGGTGTACAGTTGACCTCCATCCTCTAGGATGTGACAATGGTAAATAAAATCTCTTAATTTTTGCCTATTTTTTTGTGCGGTCTTGCAGGCCTTCTCGTGCAGCTGCAACTGCAAGTACATTTGTAAATCAAGACCAATCTTGAGTTGGGCTCTGGGGTGGTGCAATTGTTGAGTAAGTGATCTTATGGTTGTGTGGGGGTATGGGTTGAGTGTGTGTGGGTGTATGTGTGTATCCCACAACTGTTGCGAAGAAGTAAAATATGTTATTTTCCACCATAATTTGCAAATAAATTCAAAAAAAATCCTTCAATGTGATTTTCTGGATTTTTTTTCTCATTTTGTCTGTCATAGTTGAAGTGTACCTATGATGAAAATGACAGGCCTCTCTCATATTTTTAAGTGGGAGAACTTGCACAATTGGTGGCTGACTAAATACTTTTTTGCCCCACTGTATATATATATACATATATATATGTATAAGAATCTATCAACTCTACAAGCAACACTAGACTCTATTATTATGGTGGGAGATTTTAATACGGTCTTAAATACCTCTATGGACCGGAAAGGAAATCACACTACAAACTATCACCCTCAGGCACTTAAGGAAATCATGAATGCCATGGATATATTGGAATTAGTGTATATATGGAGACTTAAATAACCTGACCTAGTGAGATATACATGGCGGAGGCTTAATCAAGCTAGTCGCCTTGACTACTTTCTTATACCATTCTCTCTGGCACCAAAAGTTTAAAAAGTGTTCATAGGGGACAGAATGCGGTTGGGTTATCACATAATTGCCATAGATATTATTCTTACAGAATTTCCATGTGGGCGAGGATATTGAAAATGTAATCAAAGCCTACTAGATGATACATTGTTTAGAACTAGGACAGAATAATATATAACTGACTTTTTCAGACATAACATAGGTACAGCAGTATGGGACACTTTTAAATGTGCCTTTAGAGGCAATGCAATTCAGTACTCATCTATAAAACAAAAGCAATTTAGATCAAAAGAGTCCATATTAACAAAGAAAATTGAAGGACTAACAGTACAGTTAGATAGCAATAAAAACGGTACTATAGAGGCACAGAATAAGTTAGAGGAAAAACAAAAAGAAATGGAGGAACTTATTCAAGAAAGATCTAGTGTAATATATTATAAAAATAAAGCGAACTGGATGGAATATGGGGAAAAATGCACCAAATTATTTTTCAATCTTCAATATGGAAATGCTACCAATTTTTTTTAATTAAAACTTGTTACAAATGATGGAGTCACGCATGATTCACCAAATTATATTTTGAAAGAGGAAGTAAAGTACTTTAAAAATATGTTTTCATTTCAGACTCCTCCATCTCCACTAACTGAAACTAATTGTATGGATTTTTTTCCTACTAATAATGTAAAATTAATATCTGTACAGAAAGACTCATGTGAAGGCCAAATTGCAGAGGAGGAACTGTTTGAGGCAATTGGGGCCTTTAAGGATGGGAAAACTCCAGGGCTGGATGGCATACCAGTGGAAGTATACAAAACTTTTTTTGGTATACTCAAAGGACCATTGTTGGCTTGTTTTAACCACTCCTATATAAATGGTAGATTATCAGACACGCAACAAGAAGGTCTGATATCATTATTACTGAAACAGGACCCAAGTGGTATATATAAAGATCCAGTTCATTTAAAACATTGGATACCTCTTACACTTCAGTATTGTGATGCAAAAATCCTAGCAAAATGCTTGGCACATAGAATTTAAAAAGTTTTGTCAGATATTATTCATCCTAATCAGACAGGTTTTTTACATGGACGATACATTGGAGATAATATAAGACAAGTACTGGAAACAATAGAACACTATGAAATATCGGGGACACCAGGCCTGGTTTTCATAGCTGATTTTGAAAAGGCTTTTGATAAAGTACGACTGGAGTTTATATATAAATGCCTAGAATATTTCAATTTTGGGGAATCTCTTATAAAATGGGTTAAGGTTATTTATAGTAACACTAGGTGTAAAATAGTAAATAATGTCTACATCTCAGAAAGTTTAAAACTATCTAGAGGAGTAAAACAAGGTTGTCCAATATTGGCATATCTATTTATTATAGCCATCGAAATGTTAGCTGCAAAGATTAGATCAAACAATAATATTAAGGGATTAGAAATCCGTGGCTTAAAAACTAAGGTGTCATTGTACACTGATGATTCATGTTTTCTTTTAAAACCACAATTGGAGTCTCTCCACAGCCTCTTAGAGGATCCAGAGACTTGTTCTTATTCTGCTATCCTCCAGAGAGGAGAGGAGAGGATAGCAGAATAAGAACTAGTCTCTGGATTAAAACCAAATTATGATAAATGTACCATATTACGTATTGGATCACAAAAAAATGCACATTTTACATTACCATGTAGTTTACCAATTAAATCGTCTGACGGAGATGTGGACATACTCGGTATACAAATCCCAAAAGAAAGAAATGATCTCACTCCAATACATTTTTATAGAAAGTTAGCAAAAATAGATAAGATCTTGCTACCATGGAAAGGAAAACACCTGTCTATTTGTGGAAAAATCACCCTGATTAACTCCTTAGTTATATCACATATCACTCTTTAGTTATATCACATATCACTCTTTAGTTATATCACAGTTGACCTATTTGCTTATGGTTTTGCCTACACCTAGTGACCTGCTTTTTAAATTATATGAACAAAAAATATTAAATTTTATTTGGAACGGCAAACCAGATCAAATTAAAAGGGCCTATTTATATAATGAATATGAATTCGGTGGGCAGAAATGATGAACTATTAAAGCATTAGACCTCTCACTAAAGGCATCAGTAATACAAAAGTTATACTTAAATCCAAACTGGTTCTCTAGTCAATTGGTACGAATGTCTCATCCTATATTCAGGAAGGGCCTTTTCCCCTTTATTCAGATTACACCTGCTCACTTTCGGTTGTTTGAAAAGGAAATAATCTCCAAAATATCTTTATTTTTTTAAACAAGCCTTAGAAAGTTGGTTGCAATTTCAGTTTAATCCACCTGAAAGGACGGAACAAATAGTACAACAAATATTGTGATTAAATTCAAATATACTAATTGATAAAACAAACTGTTTTATCGAAGACATGTTTAAAAAAAGGTATAATTTTAGTGATTGATATCATAAATAGGACTGGTGGAGTTATGTCACACATGCAGCTAACACAGACATATGGAAATGTCTGCTCTACCCAAAATTACAACCAATTAATTGCAGCATTACCACAAAAAAGGAAGAGGCAAGTAGAAGGGGAAAAAAGTAAGGAACTTGTATGTCGGCCCTGTGTTAAAGAACATAAATGGTTAAAGAAAAGTGTGATAAATAAAAACATACACCAATTTCATTTAAGGACCAAAAACTGCCATGTAAATTGCAAAATAGTTGGGAGGAGATTTTCGATGTGCCCACTCCATGGCACATGGTTTATGAATTGATACGCAAAACAATGCCGGATTCAAAACTTATCATTTTTCAATATAAATTACTATACAAAATTATTGCAACTAATTGAATGTTATATATATGGGGGATACAATCTTCCCAGCTCTGCAGATTCTGCTGTGAGGAGGCAGAGTCATTAGATCATGTATTTTGGTATTGTCCATACGTAGCTCATTTTTGGTCACATGTCCAGGAATGGCTGAAGAATTGCAACATTTGCCTAGAACTAACACTACAGATAGCAATACTGGGTGATTTGAAAAGCCATAGTCAATCAATCAATAATATAATAATTATTTTAGTAAAAATGTTTATTTTTAATTTACAATCTGTAGAAGCTATGAGAATAGGAAGGTTCAATTATTTTGTGAAGCATCACAGCACAGTTGAAAAATATAGTAGAAATCCGAAATGTATGATGTTGAGAGAAAGTTGATGTTGATGTTGAGAGAAAGATGGGAGGGGTTGAATGGAGCTGAAGGGTGGGACTAATAACAAGATAAACAATGTAAAGCATACGGGATCTGTAAAATATATATATATGTTCGGAACTTTTGTGAAATAGCATAGTTACAAATAGAAATCAAACTGGATGGACATCAGAAATAGAGGAAGGACTAAGAACAAACAAGAGAGAACTATTGTAAAGTAGACTGTCTGTAGAATGTGTATAAGATGTATGGATTGAAGGTAGAAGCAGAAGTGTTTGTTAGTTTACTTCAATTGGGGGGATCGGCGGTGGGGTTTGCGGGGAATAATAATAAAGGTATATTCTTTAAAAAAGTATGCATGTCTATATAGGTATGTGTATGTACTGTATATATGTGTATATATATGCATGCGTGTATGGATATATATATTTACCAAAAAAATATGGGGGATTGGAAATGATGCAGACAATTACATTGGAAGCAACATTCTTTCCGCAATATTAAGCTGATCCACCCTCTAAAAAAAGTGTGGATTGTCTGTAATCCATGGCTTCTGGTTGAGGTATGTATGTACGGTCTGTCATAACGTTGGCCTCTTTGGGTATAGCAAGCTCATCCCCCTCTCCCTGCCTCCCCATTTCCTCCTTCAACTAGGTTGCTGTGGTCAGAGAGACGTCGTAAATTCCTGAGAATCTCCTCATGGACACACAGTATAGAGAGAGTAGATTTTCATGGAGAACAAAGGAATTCCTTCCACCTCACAGAACTTGAGGTACGAACAAATTTCATGTTCCGGAGAAAGTATAAAAGATCCAGCTACGAACTGGTCCGTTTGTCACAACTTGGGGAAGCTCATGGGAGACGGTGTGGCCACATTACCGTAAAGCTGTTTATATAATAGCCTCAGATATGAGGTTTACATCTAATTGTTGTATAAGATGAATGAGTGAGTATGATACTGTTTACACAATTTTACAATGTGATTTTGGACTGTTTAATGAAGGAAAACTCAAAAAGGGGATTGGAGTTAACTAAATCAGAGGACCGCCCCTGAGCCCAGTTAGGGTCAGGTGTCCTGGGACAGCCCTTTTCTGCCTTCCCGAATAAAACCCCCACTCGGGTTTTTGATCAGCAGACCGAGCTTACCTCAATTACGAGATGGCTGAAGGTTGCAAACCATGTTTTTCTCCATTAGGGGAGACAAAGGTTGTAGACCATTGCTGAATCTTTTAACCATACCACGTGGTTAAACTCTTAGACTATCGATACCGACAGAATAAGAAGTCTATGATATTAATTACTAGTCTGCAGCGAGGAATTTAGTATCGTTGAACGCGAAGAATGACAACCGCCGAAACATCCATTCTATAACGAAAGTAATGAATGTCACTCTGAACTACCCACTATAACCACGACAGAGAGAGAGGGGGAGAGAGACGGACAATTCTACAATAGAAATGAACTTTTCACCAGCGATCACGACGACACACTGAGCGTAAATATATTGATTGATTGCAATTGTTCCCAAATGAGTGAGCTTTCATGTACAAAGGACTAGCATTTCAATTGTTAGAATTATCACTCTGTAGTGACTTCTTAGTCGACCCCACTTCACTTTTGTCGAACAAGCCGCGATGCCAGTATAGCCCACTAGGACACATACTCCTATCATTTCATGTAACCATATTTACTGTTTGTTTATGCATTTCTGTGAATTACTTAGTTAGCAATAAATAAATGATTTAAGAAATTGATGTATGGATGACTCATAGTGAAGACAGGGTTCGTGCAGATAACCAACAATTTACGTTTGGAATGAGACTAACGTGAGGTAAAGTAAATAATTCATTAATTCAAAGACTAATTGAACAGAATAAATATATGAAAAGTTATTTTAAGAAATGATAACTATGTAATCTGAATATTTTTCCTTGGTGCCCCGACTTCCTAGTTAATTAGTTACATGATTAATCAGTTGATCGCGTAATACTAATTATAGAGAATCTTTGATAAAAACCATGTCTTCAATTCAATGATAGTAAAGACACGACAGATTACTGTTGGAACGACAAATTGTGGGGACGACCAATTTTTGTGGAAGCCAATGACTGATGTGGTGTGCTTCTCAACGTCATCGGAGGAATCCTGAAACATATTCCAGTCTGTGCTAGCAAAACAGTCCTGTAGCTTAGCATATGTTTCATCTGACACTTTTTTTAATTTATCGAGTCACTGGTGCTTCCTGCTTTAATTTTTGCTTGTAAGCAGGAATCAGGAGGATAGAATTATGGTCAGATTTGCCAAATGGAGGGGAAGGGAGAGCTTTGAATGCGTCTCTGTGTGTGGAGTAAAGGTGGTCAAGAGTTTTTTTCCCCTCTGGTTGCACATTTAATATGCTGATAGAAACTTGGTAAAACGGATTTAAGTTTCCCTGCAATAAAATCCCCTAGGAGCACCACCTCTGGGTGAACGTTTTCCTGTTTGCTTATTGTGGAATAGAGCTCATTCAGTGCGGTATTAGTGCCTGCATCAATACTCTACCTCAGGCAAGCAAAACTTTGAGATTTGGAGGGAAAAGGTTGGAGGGCTGGATTTTTCAGCCTTGTCTCACCCAAAGACAAAGATAAGATAAGTTTAACTGTATTGTCCCTGAGGGGTATTTTATCTTAGTGCTGCTGCTTCCACATTAAATATATCACATAATACAAATCATATAATACAACAATATTGCAATAGGTTAAGAACACTCATCAGATCAACTGTAAATGGCATGCCTTCACATACATACAGAACACACACGCCCATGCACACACCCACCCACCCACACAAAAGTCAATGAGTCAATGGAAGGGACACTGACTCTGTGTTCAGTTTCAACATGATTTCAGACGATTGCCTACTGTGCAGATTCCAGTTATTCCCTTCTCTCCTTATCCTACATCTAACCTCTCTATCATGATGCTTAGCAATGTCACTTTGGTGATGCTCATTCTGATGGAAATCGCATTTTTTTAAGATAGGGCCTTTAATTATAAGGTGTCCTGAAATACTGGCTTGCTCTATTGCACAGTTTTTAAGCGTTAACTGCTTTCCACATATTCACTTTGAATAATAATCATCATAATTTTACATGTCCTCCGCGGTATTAATTCCTACTTTTCCTAAGTCTCACCAGTATGAAATTCTATACTGCCACCAGATGTCAGCACTAACCAACGTACTAATAGGCAAGGGAAATATCAGTAAGCTGGACGTCAGTATACACTTTTCAAACGCGTTTATGCGTCTCATTTTCTATTCACAGTTCAAAGGAAAACGAATCACTTTTCGGTTCGATTCATGTCTTTGAGAGAGATAAATAATTTATCACCCAATATGTTTTAGTAGAACTGTTCGCTTGTGGTATACGCTTGCTCATGGCTCTCTAGAAGTAAAATACTAGCGCTATTACTAAGTCAATCATGCACAAATGTTTTATTCAGTTGAATGACACCCTCTGGATTGATATTCCTAGTAGAAGCACGCTGTGAATATCTTTTAAAACCTATTTCAGTCTAAAATAGGCTGATGTTACATCTAACATTTAAGTCTTCTTATTAAACAATGGTGTTATTGTTGCTGTAAGACTCATTTGTTATCCTCATAACATAATTCAACTTCTGTGGGTAATTATATTGAAACATCATAGGCTAAGTATTAAGCTCTACAAGTCCCCAACATGCTATTAACTATAGCATAAGGAACATGTTGAGTTACGATCATTATAATCATCTAAATATCATTGTAAAATAAACATAACTGTTAAGGTCCATAAGCCTTGCAATAACTGATTTGTAATTGATTTAGTTAGATCATCTTAGATGAATATCCTGTTTATTGTGTTCTGGAGTATCTCCTGTGATGTCTTCATAAAACAGATAATGGCTTGTGGTGATCTTTGAGCAGCTGAAACTGGGTCGTATTCATAAGGGCATGCGATGGAAAACGCTTTGAAATGTTTTGCAACGGGAAACAAAATGAGTGTTTCAGTCCATTTTCTTCAATGTGGTGCCTTATGAATACAACCCAGGATTCTCCAGAAGGACTTTAGCAGACAGAGCAGGCCTGTCAACATGTTTAGAACAGACCACTGTGCAGCAACAACATGCGGAGTGGAGCAGCAAGGTCTGGAGAGAGAGGCCTGGAGAGAGAGAGAGGACACAGAGAAGGAGAGGAATTCCTCTGTGATGACATCACTGCCTAGCCATTATCAGAGATCAGACCGTTTGAGAGGAGAGAGCGAGAGAGAGATGGGAAAGATGACAAAATATCCAACAAAGGATTTCAGTGGCCCAATTTCCTCATTTTTGTGAAGATATTTATTGGAACAATATTTCAGTTAATCTTGTTGTGGAAGTGGGTCTCTGGGACTGCTTCCCTATTCTACTCCTCACCACATGTTCAAATTATGTTGTTTTCTCAATGACATTCAAATCAGCATTGAAAAAAGGTGCACATTTAAGTTTGTCCCCCTGAGCGAGTCTGACCACAAGTCAGAGAACACTATGATGACACACAAAATGTGTTTGACGGATCGCGGGAAACAGCAGGAATAGGCTTTAGTCGCCTACAATCCAAGCTATGTCTTCCAATGGTGCGACTGCTCTCGCCATCCAAAGATTATCCAGACAGTAGTGGTGTAGTCTACAGCGATACGGATATCACTTATTATTGCTATCTACATAGAGCGTTGATGTGAATCACACTGCTGCTCTCTCATTTAGCTATTTGCGCCTTACGAATTGTGGTTGTTGTGGATGGCTGTTCACACATCTAAATGTGTATTTGAACCTAACAATGGTTGAATTCAAAAAGTTTAAGCTGCCAATAATCATTGTTTTCACAGCTGCATAGTGTGGATCCAAGACCATGGAATGAAAGTGGGGCTTTTATTGCTCAATCTAATTGATGATAATACATTTTAAAAATCCATAGGTTTAATGGACACATTCTCAAACTTGCACACTTTTGATAGACTTAAAGGGGCAATCCGTAGTTACTACATCTATTTTTGGACTTATATACAGTACCAGTCAAAAGTTTGGACACACCTACTCATTCAAGGTTTTTTCTATATTTTTACTATTTTCTACATTGAAAAATAATAGTGAATACATCAAAACAATGAAATAACACATGAGGATTCATGTAGTAACCAAAAAAGTGTTAAACAAATCAAAATAGATTTTAGATTTTAGATTCTTCAATGTAGCCACCCTTTGCCTGGATTACAGCTTTGCACACTCTTGTTTGGAGAGTCAGAATTTATTTTTCAACTCGAATCAATGAGCCCAATCAGTCCTCCATGAACAACAAAATCATAAACAACAGAGTATAGCTGTCTAATAAGTCCTTAGTTTTGGGTTCATGCTCAGGTGTAACAAGCCATTTTAAAAATGATCTGCTGAAATTGTTGCAACCCCTATTACTAGCCTGTTCAACCTCTCTTTCCTATCGTCTGAGATTCCCAAAGATTGGAAAGCTGCCGCGGTCATCCCCCTCTTCAAAGGGGGAGACACTCTAGGCCCAAATTGCTACAGACCTATATCTATCCTACCCTGCCTTTCTAAGGTCTTCAAAAGCCAAGTCAACAAACAGACCACTCCGAATCCCACCTTACATTCTTCACTATGCAATCTGGTTTCAGAGCTGATCATGGGTGCACCTCAGCCACGCTCAAGGTCCTAAACGATATCATAACCGCCATCGATAAGAGACATTACTGTGCAGCCATATTCATCGACCTGGCCAAGTCTTTCGACTCTGTCAATCACCACATTCTTATTGGCAGACTCAACAGCCTTGGTTTCTCAAATGATTGCCTTGCCTGGTTCACCAACTACTTCTCTGATAGAGTTCAGTGTGTCAAATCGGAGGGCCTGTTGTCCGGACCTCTTGCAGTCTCTATGGGGGTGCCATAGGGTTCAATTCTCAGGCCGATTCTCTTCTCTGTATACATCAATGATGTCGCTCTCGCTGCTGGTGAGTCTCTGATCCACCTCTACGCAGACGACACCATTCCGTATACTTCTGGCCCCTCTTTGGACACTGTGTTAACTAACCTCCAGACGAGCTTCAATGCCATAAAACTCTCCTTCCGCGGCCTCCAACTGCTCTTAAACGCAAGTAAAACTAAGTGCATGCTCTTCAACCGATCACTACCCGCACCTGCCTGCCCATCCAGCATAACTACCCTGGACAGTTCTGACTTAGAATATGTGGACAACTACAAATACCTAGGTGTCTGGTTAGACTGTAAACTCTCCTTCCAGACTCATATTAAGCATCTCCAATCCAAAATGAAATCTAGAATCTGCTTCCTATTTCGCAACAAAGCATTCCTTCACTCATGCAACCAAACATACCCTCATAAAACTGACCATCCTACAGATCCTCGGCTTCGGCTATGTCATCTATAAAATAGCCTCCAACACTCTACTCAACAAATTGGATGCAGTTTATCACAGTGCCATCCATTTTGTCACCAAAGCCCCATATATTACCCACCACTGCGACCTGTACGCTCTCATTGGCTGGCCACCGCTTCATACTCGTCGCCAAACCCACTGGCTCCAGGTCATCTACAAGTCTCTGCTAGGTAAAGCCCCACCTTATCTCAGCTCACTGGTCACCATAGCAGCTCCCACCCGTAGCACGCGCTCCAGCAGCTATATCTCACTGGTCACCCCAAAGCCAATTCCTCCTTTGGCCTCTCCTTCCAGTTCTCTGCTGCCAACGACTGGAACGAACTGCAAAAATCTCTGAAGCTGGTGACTCTTACCTTCCTCACTAGCTTTAAGCACCAGCTGTCAGAGCAGCTCACAGATCACTGTACCTGTACATAGCTCATCTGTAATTAGCCCATCCAATATACCTCATCCCCATACTGTATTTATTTATTTATCTTGCTCCTTTGCACCCCAGTATCTCTACTTGCACATTCATCTTCTGTACATCCTACCATTATTACTTCGCCTCCATGGCCTATTTATTGCCTTACCTCTCTTATCCTACCTCATTTGCACATGCTGTATATAGATTTTTCTACTGTATTTTTGATTGTATGTTTGTTTATTCCATGTGTAACTCTGTGTTGTTGTATGTGTCGAACTGCTTTGCTTTATCTTGGCCAGGTCGCAGTTGCAAATGAGAACTTGTTCTCAACTAGCCTACCTGGTTAAATAAAGGTGAAATAAAAACAAATAAATAAAAATAACAATTTGGCAAACAATGTTTAAAAAAATGTTTTAATTGAGTTTATAAAGCCGCATACAAACATGGTCTCTTTTTTGCTTTCTTGAGTAAGGCAGCTCCAAAATGCAGGCGTTTCCGCCTAGCTCAGTGCTTTCTGTGGTGGTGGGGCTAGCCAGCAGAAAATACAGAGCGTTACGTCTTATTGGCTCAGTTTTCTGTCACGATTGGCTCAGTTTTCTGTAACTCATGGGACAGTACGTCACCCCATTGTCTAAGGTTAGAGCTAGAAAATGTTTTGGGTTTTGTGTTTTTCCATAGAGTTATATTAGAAGTGCCCATCCCAGAAGGCTCAAGGTCATTGGCCACAGATATAATCAAATCATGTTATATCTACAGTAGCTTTGATTGGACTGATGTCCAACGTGTCAACATCATACTTTCAAAAACTTAGCTAGCAAGCTAGCAGTCATCACCATGAATCAAGTCGACAATTTACTGGAAAATCATTTTCAATCCTTGTCATATGAAGATAAATTAGAGATAAAACGTATCGGTGCTCATCGACTACTGGACATAAACGTTACACAACAAGTTAGAAATTGCAAATTAAAAAATTGGTGGCTTGGGAAGGAATCCGTGGCTAACTGTGATTTCAAGACAACTAGAAACTCTGGAAAAACGAGATACGACTGGGAAAATACGTTTTGAATGGTCATTTAACTCAGCATTGGAAATCCGGCATCTTTGTGTTTGATGACAAAATTTGCCCACGAAGGACCGCGGCACCACTTTCCTGACCAATCACATCACAACAACGTTGAGTCCAAAAATGTCTTAGGATGTAGGATGCCAGAGAGATATGTATGCTGTAGCTAAGAAAGTAATACTAAGTGTATGTTGTGTAGTAAGCTGTTAGTAGCCCATGTGCCTCACCCAAATAATTTGGTCTATTTTTCACCAACGTGATATTGTAAACTCATCATTCATGGCAGGTCTGTGCTTGTTTGCAAACTTTTTTTGTACATCTTTGACCGTGCTACTGATAGTAGTACACAGTAAGAACGGCCCATGTTCTGAATTCTGTTGCTGTACATTTCAAAAGTGCCGAACAAATATTTATATTGACTACATCCATCGTCGCTCGCTCATTAAAGTCTTCATCGAAATTACAGATTGCCTCTTATCCACTTGTTGTCTGCTTATGCCATAGTTTGTACATCTCAATTGTCAGTAGAAACCACATTTGTTTCTACCAACAAGCAAGTCAGCCATGTCAGCTATGTTTTGTAAAAAGGCAATAAATGAGGCTGAATGAACTGTTCGGCTGAAAGCCAGGTGTAGCAGTGGTAAGGTGTTGGGACTGCTGTTGGGACTCTGCTGTTGGGACAGCTTTGTGTAGGCCCTAACAGTTTGTGGGCACCGTTTGTCACTGTTATAGTGCAATTACTGTATTGTTTAGTGTTGTGTTGTGTAGTGGCTTTGCTGGCTTGCATCCCACAATTATTTTTTTGCCCCACCAAGATTTACATGCTAAAATTGCCACTGGTCCTATATCTATGAGAGAAGGTCAGGATTTGTATTTTTATTTTTTTTACCATGGAATGGCCTGTATAACTTTGATGTGGAAATGTCGAGATACCTTCAGACAACTGCCGTGAAGCTTGTGGGCTTCATGGAGCGAAACAACTGACACGTCCGTTCGGACATTACAAGCGATTTGTCCAGTTTAGCAAGGCCCCGGGCCCAGTTTTTCAAAAGTTATCTGATCAGAATCCAGCACTCGGATAGGATTAGATGTTAGAATTGGGTTTTTCAAAACTACATTTTTTAAATTCTGATCCTCCGGATAAGAATTCGGATTTGGTAATCGAATCTGACCTTCAATCAGGATTCAATGTATTTTTTTTTGCATTTTTCAAAACTCACAGGTAGTGATTAGGACAGTCTTGATGCCAAAAAATGTAACAAGTGTGGTTTAAAAAAAAACTAAAGCTTCATTATGGTAAATTGACCACAGTATAGGTATGTGGTCAGTAGTTATATTGCGAAGTGTCAAATAAATGTGGGTACTTACTTATAAGTGATATGTAGGCTGTTTTATTGTTAAGCTCTTGGCTGCGAATACAGAGTTTTTGCCACCACCCCGCCCCCCTCCCGCCCCTCCAGAAATCTCCTTCTCAAAGCTAAGGATCTGGATCACATTCTGCACATATGTTATTTTATACTCTGAAATGAAATTGATCAAATGCAAAGATGGTATTATGAACATGAAAAGATCTCCAATAGGTCTCTCCAATCAGGAAACTACCCACTGTATTTCAGAAAGCACTTATTCTCTTCAGTAACATTTGCCCAGGAGAGCTTTCTGTGCCCATAAAGATGCCAGGACCAGCATCAGGGCACAATAGAGACATTAATGGTGCTGGCAGTCGGCAGATGTTGAGGACATGAGTCCGTTCCTGTGGTGGGCACTTTGGCAGACGGCACAGAGTTTAGCACCACTGCCACTATTCACCAGCAGCACAGTCCAACGATTACCGCACCGGCTCAGCTGTGTTGCCAACTACCACATAAAATGCTTACTGCATATGGAAAGCATGTGTGCTCCCTGCTCACCGAGCAAAAATAAGCAGGCCACATGGCTGCGTTTCAAAAGACACTCAACAACTCCATTGTGTGTCTGAATTGCACTTTTAAAGGACACGGTTTGGTCTGCAATTACAACCTATTTGCAGGTGTTGGGATTCAAGGATCATGGAGGGATGGCTACCACAGGACGAGTATCCTAACTTGCAAACCGATTGAAGAATAAAACAGTAACAGAATGTGAAAGGGCTCTTCTTTTATGTGACTTTAAATTATTAACATATGAATTCAGTTGTCATTCACCAAGCCTTTAACATTAGTCTATTTGTGGAAAGACATGACTGCTTCCATCCGATTACATGCCACATGATTGGCATTGCAATTCCCTGAGGGTTGTCATGAAATTGGGAACAGCACAGTAAAATTAGAGAACAATGTGTGTCGTATGTTGCATTCTGTAGATGCAATAACTGTTTCAAGGATTGTTTGTATTTAGGTGCTATTATCAATAAATGCCATTATCAGTGTATGCCATCTCCCATCCTTAAACTGAGACCCTGCAATATGACGATGCCACGAGCAGCAGGATATTGTAGATGAGAGTGATGCAAGACGTTGCACTTGCAAAACAAATATACTGTATGTGCATGTGCCCAGGTGTTCACACTGCTGCAATGTGATAGCTATGGGACCAAAACAGCAGAGAAGTTTAGTCACGCGACTCATACTGTTAGTTATTGTGGAAATCGGCCCAATGGAGGAACTGCATTTCACTCTCAATTTGATGCTTGTTTGTAATGTGATGCTTTCTATGCCTTAGATTCAACATTGTTAACAATAGAACACCCATTGACACCCATTGACCATAAATTCCTTAGATTTTTTGAAAGGATTTGTTAACACTGTTCTTTTTTTAATAGCAAATCTTTATAGCGTCAAAAAAAAAATGTTTATTTAACTAGGCAAGTCAGTTAAGAACAAATTCTTATTTACAATGACAGTCTACACTGGCCACACCCAGACAACGCTGGGCCAATTGTGCACCGCCCTATGGGACTCCCAATCACGGCCAGTTGTGATATAATGTAGCCTAGATTTGAACCAGGGTGTCTGTAGTGATGCCTCTAGCACTGAGATGCAGTGCCTTAGACCTCTGCACCACACGGGAGCTCGAGTCATTCACACCTGATGTTTACAATGAATCTCCCTCAACCACCTGGACATACATTCTGATCTAGAATCATCTACTTCAAACCTAATACCAAGAGGAGGTAAATTGCACAAGGGCAACAATCCTCCACACACGGTGTCCTACATCAAGCTGTAACAGTATGACTTGAAAAATAGCACCGCCTGTTTTTTGGAACGGACATGCACCATCTGCGACCGTTTCCCAAGGCGGAGTGTTCTCATGTAATTACACGTCGTGGACCTCTCTGCCACAGCAATAAAAGCATAAGCTTCATTAAAGGCAGTCATGGGTCTTTCGAGGACTTTCAACACTGACTTCATTTCTTGTTTTCCTTCCTTCCCGCTAGTTTTGCCCAGTCTCCCTTGACTGAATCCAAAGTGGCACACACTTTACACCCATTTAATCCCCACTCTAACAAATGCTATGTAACATGAGTTACCCAACTGAGTTCACAAATCTGCCAGGTCCAATAAAAATTTAAAATATATTACTTAACCTTTATTTAACTAGGCAAGTCAGTTAAGAACAAATTCTTATTTACAACCCAGACAATGCTGGACCAATTGTGCGCCGCCTTACGGGACTCCCAATCACAGCCTGGTTGTGATACAGCCTGGAATTTCAAACCAGGGTTTGTAGTGACACCTCTAGCATTGCCTTAGACCACTGCGCCACTCAGGAGCCCCAATATGCCATGGAAAGTGGAGATGTCACAAATGTTAAAAAAACATTTTTAAAGTAGACATTGGTGGAGACACGTGTTCAGTTTGAGGCTGAGTTACATTTGCTAGAATTCCTCTGATTCATTCTTTAGCTTGTTCCATGAATGAATTCATCACCCTACTTGTCTGTCTGATTCTGTGGGTTACCTTGATCTATCCCTCACCTTGTCAGACTGATTCTTGAGGGTGAATGTTCGATTCGCTCCACAGTTTTGTCTGATTGTCAACCGTCTTGAATGGTTAAGGGACAGCTATTGGGGAACTGTGGGGGATCTTGGAGAGTTCGGGTTTCACAAGATTGTGATCATGAGAAAGGAAACTATGACATATAAAATATATCACTATCATGCACACGCACCCTCACACATAAGGTTGGCTTTGTTGCAGAGAGATACATGTTTGATAGTGTCTTGATGCTGTATTGTTTGTCCTTCATGTTCTAATACTTTAATGTTACCCCTTCCTTGTGTTTTTTGTAATAAATATTTATTAAAATAAATAAATAAAAAGCTTGTGATCATCCTCAATGTTTGTTTCTTTACAAATGTATGTAGCTTTTCGGAGCAATAAGACATCAACCGAGATTACATTCTACCCATGTTCTACTAGATGAATACCATTACGCTGTTATGTTCCGTTAGTCGATTGGAAACATCTCTAACCTCTGTTCTCCATTAGTCATCCCTTTGTGCCAGCAGGCAACTGGTTTGATTTACAACTTTCAATATGAAAGCAAAGCAGAACATCCAAGTTCTCCTTACAACATCCCCGGGGATTAGTAATCTATTCGTTTTGTTCCATAGACTTGGGGCAAGCAGTGGTCATTTCAACCTGGTTTGTTGAAGTCTTTCGTATTGTTACTTTCTTAAGTTGGTTTCGAAAACAGCTGATCCTGCCAATGGCAGCAATGCTCAGCAGGAGGGTAGGATGTGCAGAAGGATTTCTGTGTACCTCTATATTGTACAATATGGATCATTTAAAAATTATTGAACCAAACATGATGGGATTTTTTGGGAAAATGTCTTAATATACAGTGGGGTCTGAAATGATTGTCACCCTTGATAAAGATGAGCAAAAATGACAGTATAGGGCCCTTGTTAAAGTCAACGGTATCATGAACCTTACCCAGTACCAGGACAATTAAGCCAAAAACATTGTTGCCTCTGCTAAGAGGCTGAATCTTGGCCACAAGTGGATCTTCCAGCAAGACAATAACCCCAAGCACACATCAACATCCACAAATGAATGGTTAATTGGCTACAAAATCAACATTTTGCAATGCCCATCTTGGTCTCCGGGCTTGAAACCCATTGAAAGTATGTGGTTTGACGAACAGACGAACAATATCAAGTATCTGGAAGGATTTTGTATGGAGGAATGGTCTAAGATCCCTTACAATGTGTTCTCCAAAGGTGAGGTATTGAAAGGTATTGAAAACAGGGCTGTCAATAACTTTGACCCCTACCTTAAGAAATAAAAGCATTACTTGTAAAAACAAATCTCTTTCTCTGAACAATTATATTAGTATAAAATAGAATTTCCCAATTGTTTTGGTTACAATATATCTCAGTATTTGAATTCTTTATTTTATACAGTCATTTTCGTTCATCTTTATCAAGGGGGTCAATAATTTCGGACCCCACTGTATTGATCATCACATGCACTCATTTAGTTCTCATTCATCAATTGGGACTATTAAGGAAAGGGTATTGATGTTGCCGTAGAATAAGTGTTTAAACATGCTATAAGTTAAACATGTCAAGTTCTATGTCCTTAGGGAACTTAAGTAGAAATATGTCCCTCTTGATCATGGGAGAGACAAAGTCATTAATAGCTTTTTTATAGCGTTGTTGATGTCCACTTGATATCTGCTTTCATTTAAATGAAAGATCAGAAGAAGATCAGGTGCACCATTGAGCCAGTCTCCACAAGTCAGAACAAATTGTTCTCGTGATTAATCCGTCCCCTCGGTTAACTAGTGATGAATGGGCAAGAAAGATTCCTCTCAGCCTCAGTCGGGATGTAAAATGTGTTTCTTCTAAGGAGATCATATTCTGCTTCTCTAGCTACTCCAACAATTCAGTTCATAAAAAAAAGATGGATGCCTTGTTTTTCTGGTTGCTCTTTCCATTCTGAAATGTGCTGGCTCCCTGTCTGCTGTGTCTAGCGTCATTATAAACATCAATCGGCGTCTGATAATTCACTCTCTCCCTCTCTAGCCACATTGTGTGGTTGGTGGTGCTTGTCCAAAGGAAACGCTCCTTGTTAAAGGGTCTGACAATCTTTTCTGAAGTCAGTTTTTCCTCTCTTTACCTCTCAAAGAGGGAGATATGGTTTCTCCCCTAAATATTGAATGGCACGTTGGAGGCTAAAACTGGATGTTGGGCTCGGGTTCTCGCCATGGCAGCCCCAGAGGTTCATAAAACACCAACAGGCTGTTAAAAGGAACTCTTAAAAGCATGTGGATATTTGTTGGAGGACATTCAATAGAAACGTGAACTGGTATGACCCATTCATTCACTGCTATTATATAATATTACGTTGTGTACGGGGAACGGTTCTCTTTTCATCGACAGACAGATGTCCTAGTAGTATCAGTAGTTGATATGGGCTAATAAAAGAGTGGACTTTGTGCACAGATTTGAACACATCAGCGACCAGTCAACCTTTTCTGTGAATTACTCAAACGCAAATGCACTAATACTTTAGTTTGGCACAACAACAACACCTGGCTGCACGATTAAATGCCTCTGATCTCTAGAGATCTATGTAAAAAATATGTTCTCCTTTTCTCCTGCTGTGAATGAATGAAGTCATTGTGTCTTTATTAGCTTTTTAACTCCTAAGCCACAACGCTTGTTCGCTTGTCATCGTCATCGAAGGACTGTGAAAAGGTCACATCGCGGAGCGACGCCATCCTTTAATGACAGCCATATGCAAACCATTATATTTTTATGATTATGGCTCTCCTAAAGAAACAGCATGTTTACTAGTCTCACTAATGAGGTCATCTTTTGGGGGCAAAGTGGTAAAACTAAGGTTCTCCATTTCTCTCCGTCTCTCTCTTCCTCTCAGCAATGTCAAACTCACTTTCAAAGAGTAAGAGAGGTAATCATACTCCCTCCACGTCCATTTAGGATAATGATATTGTAATTGTGTTGTGCCCTTTCTGTTCCTGCAGTGTAATGGTAGTGTAATTGCTTCATTATTGCTTTGCTTGAAAGTGGCCCTACATGAGAAACATTCTGTTCAGCTTGAAATGTAAAACTTTCTTCCTATGTTTCCATAATGGCAGTGAGTCATATATCCCAAAGCAGAATTCTTAAATCTGTGCAACCAGTGACAAACCCAAGTCATGTGTGTGTGTGTGTGTGTGTGTGTGTGTGTGTGTGTGTGTGTGTGTGTGTGTGTGTGTGTGTGTGTGTGTGTGTGTGTGTGTGTGTGTAAGGAAGGAGTTCAAGTAGATAAGGCAAAGATGAAGGTGGGTCCTTGTATTTACTAAAGTGATTGCTAAGCAAGAAAAGGGAGCAAGTTTCATCCCAATCTTTCATTTGTTCTATTGTAGCTACATAAGAACAAGCGGGTGTGCAACATGCGCGCCAATGACACATCCCACAGCAACCTCACGTAAAGGCCCAGTGCAGTCGTAAATAGGTCATTTATCTGCGTTATAGCATACATTTCCACACTATGGGGCGGTTTCCCGGACAGAGTTCAATTTAAGTCAGGACTAGGTTATTTCTACTCAAATTAATCCATATTTAAAAAATGGCTTTCTGAGAAGTTGCTTAACTTCAGATTAATTCAATCTAGACTAAGGAGTCACAGACTAAGTTAAGTAAGGACTAACCAATTCATCTTTGTGAAGCCTAAGTAAAATAACGATGTGCACTTGGTGCTGACCTGAGGATGCTTCAAAAACCAGGGATGGGACACTAATACATAAGTCTAATGTGGAATTGGAGCAAGTCACCTAAACCAAACAATGGACAGAGGTAAAAGAAAATGTTCAAAGAATGTGACCCTCTTGAAGCGAATTGTGTCAAACCAAACAATTATCGAGAACAAACAGCATGATTCATCGACAGAAAACAAGAAAAAGAATGCCTGGACTACCATTTGTAATGAATTCTACTCAAATTAAAAAGTAAACAAAAGGACGCTACAACAACTTCAGGTAAGATACTGTATTTATTGTTTGCCCACATTTACAAATCAGAGTCACTTTGAAATGTTTGTTTTCTTGTATAACACTACACAGTGGGGCCTAAATGTATTTGTGTAACAGAAATGTAACACAAACAATATATTTCCTATATTGTCTTGTTTTTCTAAGGTCCTGTGGAAAAACATGCAAATCTACTTAACCTTTAGGATCCACCCCTTTTTCAAATATTCACCTAAAATGACACACCCAAATGTAGCTGTCTGTAGCTCAGGCCCTGAAGCAAGGATATGCATATTATTGGTACCATTTGAAAGGAAACACTTTGAAGTTTGTGGAAATGTGAAAGGAATGTAGGAGAATATAACACAATAGATATGGTAAAACATATGGAAAAAAACTGTTATTTTGTATTTTTTCTGTACCATCATCTTTGAAATGCAAGAGAAAGGCCATAATGTATTATTCCAGCCCAGGTGCAACTTAGATTTTGGCCACTCGATGGCAGAAGTGTATGTGCAATGTTTTAGACTGATCAAATGAACCATTGTATTTCTATTTAAAATTTTGCATCAAGACTGCCCAAATGTGCCTTATTTGTTACAAATTGTGCAATCTCCTCAAACAATAGCATGATATTATTTCACTGTAATAGCTACTGTAATTGGACAGTGCAGTTAGATTAACAAGAATTTAAGCTTTCTGCCAATATCAGATATGTCTACATCCTGGGAAATGTTCTTGTTACTAACAACCTCATGCTAATCGCATAAGCCTACATTAGCTCAACTATCCCGTGGATGGGACATCGATCTAGAACAAGTTAAAGAAGACAAATGCTGTTGCACACAGGGAGTGTTTCAAGACTGGTGGTGAACCCCCAGTAAGACCAGAGACAGATGAGCTGGGAGACTTGTTGACTGGGATCATTGATAGCCAGAAACTCCTGGAAGGTATCCCCGATGATGATCATTTGGACAGTTCAGATGAGGCACCATTCCAATCCTCATTTGGTAGGACACATTCATTCAACATGTGCCATCCCCGGACTGCCGGGAATATGTAATGTTGTCAGTCATCTCTTGCACTCCCATAATATACATTTCGTAATGAACTCAACTCTTGAAGAAACAATGTTCTCTAATGCAGCAATGTCATAATTTTCAAGAGACAGATGATCATCGTGGCTCGGAGGGCATAAGACAGGATGAAGGTCAGCCCACTACATCTGCAGCAGCCAGGAGGGAAGATTGTGTCACTTAGAGGCTGAGCATGCATGAGAAACTAGCCATTGGAATTTCATGAGCACCAACTAATGTATTTACAGGAGGAGCATGATATGAAGATGCACATCCTTCGTGTTGAGTTGAAGGAGGAGGAGAGCAACATGAAGCAACAGCAGTACCAACGTTCTCAAACCAGCACTAGTTCTGGGTACCGATATTTCCATTTGTGAATTAAAAACCTTTCATTCATGGCTGTTGTTTGCTTCAACCACTTGAGCTATCTCTGTTGTGAGAAGTGGTGCCTAGTAAAAGCACCTCTGCAGGCTAGTCCATTACTGTCATTGTCTGCCTCAACCATGGGAACATCTGGGTCATCCTCATCTTGAATGAGAGGATCTGGGCAGCCATGCTGTTTGAGGTAATTCTGAAGCACTGCTGTTGGAATTATGACAATGCAGCATCTTCTTGGTTGAAACTGCAATGTGTTTCTGAGACACTGGAAACAATTCTTCCATACACCTAACATGCACTCCACAACACCTCTGGTGCAGATATGAGATTGGTTGTGCCATTGTTGCTCAGGTCTTATTGCATGAAGATAGGGGGTGAACAAGTAGTTGGTCTGTGCATAACTACTGTCACCAAATATGATTCCACTATGTTGTCGTCCTTCAAGCTGAGCATACAAAGAGGAGTTTTGGAAAATCCTTGAGTCATGAGTTGCACCTTTCCAACATGCATCAATGTTGGAGAACGGCAAATTGGGAGTGCACACACTTTGTACATTTATTGAGAACCAGTTTTACGGTTCCTGTAGTCCTCAGCATCTGCTGTAGAGTGAAAGTTGATGGGAATATTACATCCATCTATATAGCCAATGACTCCAGGGCAGTTCCCATATTCATAGAAATCTACCTTGTAGGTGGCTTGGGAAGCTGCATCTGAGAAGTTGATGTAATTGTCTTTCAGTTCACATATAGCATTTCAGACTTTGTGGACTATTCTGCATACAGTCGGTTCACTTACATCACACAAATCTCCTGTTTCGCAATGGAAGCTTCCAGATGCCAAAAACCTCAAGGGGATCAGTACTTGCAGGGAAGAAGGGATGGCCCTTCCCCTAAGAGAGTCAGATAGCCTTGGCTCATGCAAACAAATGAAGTCAGCTGAATTTTCTTTGTACATACGGAAACAGTCATTCAGTGGGTTGCTCCTGTTTATAACCACCCTTCTGTCTGGCCTTGGTGGTGCTCTTTGATCATCATTGAAATAGTCCAGGTAATCCATTTTCCTCTATTGCAAAGATCAACCTGGGGGCCAACATCCATTAATCTCAACATCCATTAATTAGAGTTCATCTAGATCTATGTGAAGGCTTAAATTAAACCTGGCAGGTTTAACTTCAAGCCTTCACATAGATCTAGATTAACTCTAATTGTCCTTCTGGAAATCAGACTTTTTAAATCTAGACTAGGGCAAGTCTGAGACTATTGTAAACCATGTCTGAGAAATGCCATTTCAATTAGTCTAGTTTAAAAGTGCATTTTAGTCTAGGATGAGGCGTAATCTGACAGCGAAACAGCCCCTATGAGGTTGGAATAATACTGTGAAATTATGATAATGCCCTTTTAGTGTAAGAGCTGTTTGAAAATAGACTTGAAAAATCTGCCTATTTTGGTGGGATTCAAGTTTTGGCCTGCCTGGTGACATCACCAGCGCAGTAAATGAGTTAACAGACAAATAAGAAACAGTTCCAAACCACTCTGACAAAAACAATAGAAGCTAGTTTTGGGTTTTCCCCTCACCACTCAGACCACTCCCAGGCAGTCCTAGCAAAATTCTTGCTTGAGAAATTACTCTTGCTAAGAAGCTATTTTTGTTTCTTTTTGACTATTTTATTTGAAAACAATCACAGTAAAGTACTTAATTGTTGCCCAGAAATGATTTGATATTGAGATAAAAACGGCTACATTGAACTTTTTAAGGTTATATCCCATCCAATAATAAAATTGAGATCACATTTTTTTGATGCTGGTGTCAACAACGAGCATCTAATGATCCATCAACAGCAAGATAACTACAATTATTTTCATATGACTGGCTTTTAAATTCATGAAACAATTTCTGATTTCTGTACAGTCTGAGACAATGTTTCTTCCCATAGTTATTAGGTATTGCCTACCTCACTGAATTGGCTCACTCAGAGGGCAAGTGATTTTACACATTTTTATATTCAGTTTATAAATGCTATTCCATACACTGCTTCTAAATACAAGATGTCAGTTACAATTGCAATGCTGTTCTGGCATCTGACTCTATACAAGGAGACATCTCACAACGATTTAAGGTGAATGGATGTTTATCTGTCTGTTTGAGATCCTTGACCTACAGTCTGTGTCATATAAGTAAAATCACTACAATACTCTTCCTAATAACTCAAGGTATTCCTGGTGGATGGCTGTCAACAGAACATACTGTACATTTTATACTAACTATGGAGGAGACAGAAACATGCCAATCTTTCCAGAATTAACAGGGGTGTTCTTTACCTTATCTTCTTTTGCGATAGTAGTTCTGACTCCAACCTAAATAAGTCACATATCGAATGTGTAAATGTTTCTGAAGGTGACTGTATTACAAACAACAGTTCTGTTGTATTGTCATGACAAAATGAATGAATCACTTCTGAATTCTGATAGCCGCAAAATGGCTGCCGTTGCACCACTTAGGTGGGCGCTTCAAATTACAGGTTGATGAGGGGAATACCCCCTACCTGTATAAATAGTTTTAAGGCCTATGGTAGTGACACACCCCATATAAATGCAATCCCTTAAGACTAGCACACTCCTAAATAATAATAAAAACATCACTTCATTTTCATGGAGGAATATATACAGTTGAAGTCGGAGGTTTACATATACTTAGGTTAGAGTCATTAAAATGCGTTTTTCAACCACTCCACAAACTTCTTATTAACAAACTATAGTTTTGGAAAGTCGGTTAGGACATTTACTTTGTGCATGACACAAGTAATTCTCCAACAATTGTTTTCAGACAGATTATTTCACTTATCATTCACTGTATCACAATTCCAGTAGGTCAAAAGTTTACGTAAAACTAAGTTGACTGTGCTTTTACACAGCTTGGAAAATGATGTCATGGCTTTAGAAGCTTCTGATAGGCTAATTGACTGATAGGCTAATTGACATCATTTGAGTCAATTGGAGGTGTACCTGTGGATGTATTTCAAGGCCTACCTTCAAACTCAGTGCCTCTTTGCTTTGAGGACAATACAATGCCACTGACACGGCCCGCAACCAAAACCTGCGGACTCTCCTTCACTGCAGCTGAGTGAGTAAAACATTTAAAGGTGTTAACCCTCGCAAGGCTGCAGGCCCAGACGGCATCCCCAGCAGCGCCCTCAGAGCATGCGCAGACCAACTGGCTGGTGTGTTACGGACATATTTAATCAATCCTTATCCCAGTCTGCTCTTCCCACATGCTTCAAGAGGGCCACCATTGTCCCTGTTCCCAAGAAGGCTAAGGTAACTGAGCTAAACGACTACTGCCCCGTAGCACTCACTTCCGTCATTATGAAGTGCTTTGAGAGAATAGTCAAGGACCATATCACCTCCACCATACCTGACAACCTAGACCCACTCCAATTTGCTTACCACCCAAATAGGTCCACAGACGATGCAATCTCGCCCACACTGCACACTGCCCTAACCCATCTGGACAAGAGGAAAACCTAAGTGAGAATGCTGTTCATCGACTACAGCTCAGCATTTAACACCATAGTACCCTCCAAAGTCGTCAGCAAGCTCGAGACCCTGGGTCTCGACCCCGCCCTGTGCAACTGGGTACTGGACTTCCTGACAGGTCGCGCCCAGGTGGTGAGGGTAGGTAACAACATCTCCACCCCGCTGATCCTCAACACTGGGGCCCCACAAGAGTGCATTCTGAGCCCTCTCCTGTACTCCATGTTCACCCACGACTGCATGGCCATGCACGCCTCCAACTCAATCATCAAGTTTGCGGACGACACTACAGTGGTAGGCTTGATTACCAACAACAACGAGACGGCCTACAGGGAGGAGGTGAGGGCCCTCGGAGTGTGGTGTCAGGAAAATAACCTCACACTCAACGTCAACAAAACAAAGGAGATGATTGTGGACTTCAGGAAACAGCAGAGGGAGCACCCCCCTATCCACATCGATGGGACAGTAGTGGAGAGGGTAGTAAGTTTTAAGTTCCTCGGCGTACACATCACGGACAAACTGAATTGGTCCACCCACACAGACAGTGTCGTGAAGAAGGCGCAGCAGCGCCTCTTCAACCTCAGGAGGCTGAAGAAATTTGGCTTGTCACCAAAAGCACTCACAAACTTCTACAGATGCACAATCGAGAGCATCCTGTCGGGCTGTATCACCGCCTGGTACAGCAACTGCTCCGCCCACAACCGTCAGGCTCTCCAGAGGGCAGTGCGGTCTGCACAACGCATCACCGGGGGCAAACAACCTGCCCTCCAGGACACCTACACCACCCGATGTCACAGGAAGGCCATAAAGATCATCAAGGACAACAACCACCCGAGCCACTGCCTGTTCACCCCGCTATCATCCAGAAGGCGAGGATGATAGGTGCATCAAAGCAGGGACCGAGAGACTGAAAAACAGCTTCTATCTCAAGGCCATCAGACTGTCAAACAGCCACCACTAACATTGAGTGGCTGCTGCCAACACACTGACTCAACTCCAGCCACTTTAATAATGGGAATTGATGGAAATTTATGTAAAATATATCACTAGCCACTTTAAACACTTACTACTTAATATAATGTTTACATACCCTACATTACTCATCTCATATGTATATACTGTACTCTATATCATCTACTGCATCTTTATGTAATACATGTATCACTAGCCACTTTAAACCATGCCACTTTTGTTTACAAACCCTACATTACTCATCTCATATGTATGTACTGTACTCGATACCATCTACTGCATCTTGCCTATGCCATTCTGTACCATCACTCATTCATATATCTTTATGTACATATTCTTTATTCCTTTACACTTGTGTGTATAAGGTAGTAGTTTTGGAATTGTTAGGTTAGATTACTCGTTGGTTAATACTGCATTGTCGGAACTAGAAGCACAAGCATTTTGCTACACTCGCATTAACATCTGCTAACCATGTGTATGTGACAAATACATTTGACTTGATTTGATTTTGACATCATGGGAAAATCAAAATAAATCAGCCAAGACTTCAGAAAACTTTTTTGTAGACCTCCACAAGTCTGGTTGATCCTTGGGAGCAATTTCCAAATGCCTGAAGGTACCACGTTCATCTGTACAAACAATAGTACGCAAGTATAAACACCATGGGACCACGCAGCCGTCATATCGCTCAGGAAGGAGGCGGGTTCTGTCTCCTAGAGATGAACGTACTTTGGTGCAAAAAGTGCAATTCAATCCCAGAACAACAGCAAAGGACCCTGTGAAGATGCTGGAGGAAACGGGAACAAAAGTATCTATATCCACAGTAAAACGAGTCATATATCGACATAACCTGAAAGGCCGCTCAGCAAGGAAGAAGCTACTGCTAAAAAAACGCCATAAAAAAGCCAGACTACGATTTGCAACTGCACACGGAGACAAAGATCGTACTTTTTGGGAAATGTCCTCTGGTCTGATGAAACAAAAATATAACTGTTTGGCCATAATGACCATTGTTATGTTTGGAGGGAAAAGGGGGAGGCTTGCAAGCCGACGAACACCATCCCAACTGTGAAGCACGGAGGTGGCAGCATCATGTTGTGGGGATGCTTTGCTGCAGGAGGGACTGGTGCACTTCACAAAATAGATGGCATCATGAGGCAGGAAAATTATGTGGATATATTGAAGCAACATCTCAAGACATCAGTCAGGAAGTTAAAGCTTGGTCGCAAATGTGTCTTCCAAATGGACAATGACCCCAAGCATACTTCCAAAGTTGTGGTAAAATGGCTTAAGGTATTGGAGTGGCCATCACAAAGCCCTGATCACAATGCTATAGAAGATTTGTGGGCAGAACTGAAAAAAAAGGCGAGCAAGGAGGCCTACAAATCTGACTCAGCTCTGTCAGGAGGAATGGGACAAAATGTGTCCAACTTATTGTGGGAAGTTTGTGGAAGGCTAACCAAAACGTTTGACCCAAGTTAAACTATTTAAAGGCAATGCTACCAAATACTAATTGAGTGTATGTAAACTTCTGACCCACTGGGAATGTTATGAAGGAAATAAAAGCGCTGAAGTAAATCATTCTCTCTACTATTATTCTGACATTTCACATTCTTAAATTAAAGTGATGATCCTAACTGACCTAAGACAGGGAATTTTTACCAGGATTAAATGTCAGGAATTGTAAAAAAAAAAAAAAATGAAAAGAAAATAATAATAATAATAATTTAAAACTGAGTTTAAATGTATTTGGCTAAGGTGTATATAAACTTACGACTTCAACTGTACCTTAAAAAAAGTATTTGGTGTGACCACCCTTTGCCTTGTGCAGCATGACACATCTCCTTCGTCTAGACTTGATCAGGCTGTTGATTGTGGCATGTGGAATGTTGTTCCCACTACTCTTCAATGGCAGTGCGAAGTTGCTGGATATTGGCGGGAACTGGATCACGCTGTTGATTACGTCCATCCAGAGCATCCCAAACATGCTCAATGGGTGATATGTCTGGTGAGTATGCAGGTCATGGAAGAACTGGACATTTTCAGTTTCCAGGAATTGTGTACAGATCCTTGCGACACGGGGCTGTACATCATTGTGAAACATGAGGTGATGGCGGCAGATGAATGGCACGACAATAGGCCTCAGGATCTCGTCACGGTATTTCTGTGCGTTCAAATTGCCATCGATAAAATGCAATTGTGTTCATTTTCCATAGTTTTGTCTGCCCATACCATAACTCCACCACCACCATAGGGCACTCTGTAGGCAAAACGCTCGCCCAAACGACACCATACACACTATCTGCCATCTACCCGGTACAGTTGAAAGCGGAATTCATCCGTGAAGAGCACACTTCTCTAGCGAACCAGTGCACATCAAAGGTGAGCATGTGCTCACTGAAGTCGGTTACGATGCTTAACTGCAGTCAGACCCTAGACCCGGGTGGCTGGTCTCAGATGATCCCGCAGGTGAAGAAGCTGGATGTGGAGATCCTGGGCTGGCATGGTTACATGTGGTCTGCGGTAGTGAGGCCGGTTGGATGTACTGCCAAAATCTCTAAAACGATGATGGAGGCTGCTTATGGTAGATAAATTAAACATTCAATTCTCTGGCAACAGGTCTGGTGGACATTCCTGCAGTCAGCATGCCAATCGCACACTCCCTCAACTTGAGACATGTGGCATTGTGTTGTATGACAAAACTGCACATTTTTGAGTGGCGTTTTATTGCCCCCAGCACAAGGTGCACCTGTGTAATTATCATGCTGTTTAATCAGCTTCTTGATATGCCACACCTGTCAGTTGGATGGATTATCTTGGCAAAGGAGAAATGCTCAGGGATGTAAACTAATTTGTGCCAAATATGTTTGATAAATAAGCTTTTTGTGTGTATATGTATTTCTGGGATCTTTTATTTCAACTCATGAAAAATGGGACCAACACTTTACATGTTGCATTTTATATTTTTGTTCAGTGTAAAATTGTAAACTTAAGTTTACAAAAACAAATTTGGTTCTGCAATGTTGGCAATCCAATATCAATTTGTGGGGACCCAAAGTTGTTTTTTCTATTTGAAATTGCTTTAGAAGAAAAAGGGAATTATTCAAGAAAAGTGCAAGGGTGCCAATATGTATGACAAATTAAAACATCTAAATGTATTGTGGTATGGTGTAATAAATGTACTGTATAATAAGATGCAAGGGTGTGTCCCGCTGTGTGCCACTGTAAGGTAATGGCAAAACCCCTTATAAGCCTGGAGAAGAACAACAACTTCCACCCAAAAGGCTTAGTCTGACAAAGGAATTCCAGTCTGGTGTCTGTCAAGATGAAATCCTGACAGGAACATTTGAAAAGTGAGTCATAAGGGTGTGTCTGCTTAATTTCGTTAGAACCCTGTTGTGGCACACAACATATTGTACATGACGCATTCAGGATTGACTCCTTCACCTACAATAGTTGCGTAAGATAATCAGTCTCATAAAAATCCTACAAAGTGGCTCATGACCTCACTGTCATTATACTGCAGAGACTGGAAAAGAGGTTTGGTGTGTATATGTGTTGTCCGTGATGAGTTCTGCAGTCAGCCAGAGTGGCCTCCTCCAGAGACTCTTTGAACTTTTATGACAGAGCTAAACACAAGATACCCCTTGGCCTCTTTGCACTCCTTTAGGTCTGGGTCCCTCCTGAGATGTCCTTGTATCTGTTTAAAGAGGAGGTCCTGGCCACACTTTACATTATATAGGCCCTAGACCAGAGTAACCACCAAGTTAGAGCGTTCATGCAGGTAAGGAATACTTTTAAAAATATAACATAAATATAACATTACTGTAGTCTGTAATTGCCTGTAGGCCCTACTGCCTGTACATACCTTACCTTTCTTGGGTAAATACATTTTGAGAACCGTCAACAAATCCTAAATTCTTGACTATAGTTACAGTACTGGATGAAGGGGCTCTGAAGGGGTTCTTCTCAGAAAATTGTCACCGACTGATGATTTATAAAATTCTGGCATGCATTGACATCTCTTTTCAGAGGCCTCTGTGAGGTGTGTGGTGAGGCTGTAAATCCAGCCTTATGCAACATCAATGTGAAAGGTACCAACTTGGATCTCCTTCCCTTGCAGATGGCCATGAAACTCCATTTTGGCATTAATCTACTGTAGTCTCAAGCTCACCTCACCACATCCTTGTTTGTCACCTCCTCTATAAAATATTAAAGACCATACGACTAATTAAACTTTGTTCAATGCATCAGAGGCTGGACTAATCTCACACAAGTTACAACATAGCATCTCAGGAGTAGTAGGCAACAATTCATAAACCCACGAACCTCACGTGAACTTGTACCTATGCCAGTTGAACTGATCTGGACTACATTTATTGTGTGGTTGTTGTTTCATCGTTATTATTGTGGAACCCGATCAAACATTGCTGTTTTGGGCTCGCAGCATTTTCCGTGAAATAAAAGTTTCATTATTTGCAGCTCCCTGTTTAAGCACCATGGCATTAGACAGCAATGAACTCCTTAGATGCCAGAGAGGCTGTCACTGGAAATAAAAGGCCAATGAAACACAGCAGGACCTCTTTGGACTTTATTTACTTTGCCTTTACAAGATATGATGTAGATTAAAGTAGTAGTAGGTTTTATTGGTTTCTCGCAGTCATAAACCAATTTCAATTACAATTCTTGCAATTGTACACCAATTTACAATCATAAATAATGATCAAATAGTAAAAACCTAAACTACCAAAACACTTTTAATATAATACTAAAATATATATGCAATAATAAAAAACAACAATACGACAAAGACAAGGTTTGGGGTGGCAGCTTTAGAAAATACATCTTTAGAGATTTTAGGAAGGCATTCTAAGGCCCCCGGGCTATATGGTGTGCTCATTGATCAGTTTACTGAAGAATGGAATGGGAGAGTTTGTCACACCCTGATCTGTTTCACCTGTCTTTGTGCTTGTCTCCACCCCCCTCCAGGTGTCGCCCAACTTCCCATTATCTCCAGGGTATTTATACCTGTAATCTCTGTTTGTCGGTTGCCAGTTTGGCAAGCCTACCAGGGATTTTTCCGTACTCCTGTTTTTTCCTAGTTCCTGATTTTCCATTTTGACCATTTCTTCCTGCTTTTCTGTACCTTTTGGACTGTTCTGGATTACTGACCTCTGCCTGCCCTTGATCTGTCATTTGCCTGCCCCCCCTTTTTTGTAATAAACTGTTGTTACTTTGAAACTGTCTGCATCTGGGTCTTCTCCTGAGTTGTGACAGCATTCTGATAGCGGCCTGTGTGTGTCATGGGAGTGTTCAGTTTGTGGCTGTTGCGGGTTGCCTGTCCAGGAATATGCTGTCTGGTTGGGGGGAGCCAGTCTGCAAACTGGGAGTTCTGCAGGGATTTAGCAAATGTCAGGCAGATCTGTTCCCGTCTGCTCTCCAAGGACATGCTTCTGAGGGTTTCGAGTGCTTCCTGGTAGCTAGTGTACAACCCGCCCATAATTATTCAGCAGGCTCTCTTCTACACACCTCCAGTTGAGCAGTCAGGGTTTGAGTGAAGCCATGGTGTCAGGCATGGACAGCATACTCCAGAACTCGTCTTACCTATCCAATGTACACTGAGTATACAAAACATCTTTCCATTTCCATGGACTGACCATGTGAATCCAGGAGAAAGCTATGATCCCATATTTATGTCACTTGTTAAATACACTTCAATCAGTGTAGATGAAGGGGAGGAGACAGGTTAAAGAAGGATTTTTAAGCCTTGAGACAATTGAGACATGGATTGTGTATGTGTGCCATGCAGAGGATGAAGGGACAAGACAAACATAAGTGCCTTTGAACGGGGTATGGTAGTAGATGCCAGGCGCACCGGTATGTGTCAAGAACTGCAACGCTGCTGAGTTTTTCTATTCTCAACAGTTTCCCCTGTTTATCAAGAATGGTCCAGCACCCAAAGGACATCCAGCCAACTTGACACAACTGTGGGAAGCATTGGAGTCAACATGGGCCAGCATCCCTGGGGAACGCTTTTGACACCTTGTAGAGGCCATGCCCTGACGAATTGAGGCTGTTCTGAGGGCAAAGGGTGGGGGTGCAACTCAATATTAGGTAGGTGTTCCTAATGTTTGTTATACTCAGTGTAGATGGACAGTAGGTCTGCTGTGGTTACAGAGAAGCACTTAATGCGCTTGAGGAGGAACAGCTTCCTGCTGGTACTTGTGGTCATGGTGTCAACCTGGCTGCTCTGGCACAGGTCCTGCTGAACAGTGAGACCCAGCACCCTGACCTTTGATGTCTCTGCAGGGGGACACCATTGATGAAGAGGGTTGATGCAGGGGGCGGGATTTTAGAGATGGTGACATGCATCACTAAACAATTATTTTCATTGACGAGCATGTCATTGGTAGCAGTCCAGGTGCTGAGCTCGTCCATACTTCTGCATTGATGATGGTTGCTACAGTTTCCTGGTTTCAAGCAGATTCATGTCATCACACAGGGTTGGCAGCTGCGTGTGCAGCATCATTGATGGGGGGGTTAAAAAGGGCAGGTCAAAGGAGGGTCCCCTGAGCCACCCCACATGTGAGGGACTGTCGCTTAGATAGGGCACCACTATTGCGCACCCACCCATTGCCTCCTGTCAGAGATAAAGTCACAAATCCATGGACTATTTCAGGCCTCACCTCCATTGATAGGATATTTTCTATGACAGTAGGCTAAACACACATTTACATATTAAACACACGCTTAGACACAAACACACATTCTCACACACACACACACACACACACACACACAGGCTACACGACATGCACACATTCAACAGCCATACAAGCAGACATGTATGTACACATGGATAAATGCAAACCAATTTTACAAATCGCATGGTAGAAACATGATTGCTATGTCTGAGCAATTAGAAAGTGGAGACCATTAAAGGGGTTACGTCAGACAGTGAGCTTGTACAAAACAAGTCATAGTAGTTTGTTTGCTTGCCTATCCGTTGGTTACCTGGAAGATTCAGACAGGCAGCCATTATGAGTATAAATGTGTTGATGTACAAAGAGAAGAAGCATGATCCCATCCCTACTGTACCTGGCCCCTTTTGCAAAGAATGCATAGCACCAATATTAATGTCTGCAAAATATCGAAATTGTGTATGCTTAAAATGTCAGGATACTTTTTTTTTTCATGCACTCTATTCCACATTTCAGCAAGCGAACATTGGTTCACAGTGAGTCACTAAAACAATGTGTCAAATTTACATGGGGACAGATGTGCACAGAGACTATGGGATCAATATCATGTCAAATGTATTTGCAAATGTAAATCACCAATCCACAAATGTAAATCACTTTCCACAAATGTAAATCACCAATCAACTCCATATTTGGAAGCGCTTAGGTCACCTGACTTTTGGCATGGATTTGACGACAAGAAAAAGACAAGAAGTTCTCACACATTGAAAAAAGGTTATCACGGCAGAAAGTGATTTGTAGTCGTAGAAAAAAAAAGTTTGTACCCATAGAAAGCGATTTCTATAAATCGGTGGAAGCCTCTCGTTCGGCCATGTTGATGCCTGCCTTTCAAGGTTGCAGAAATTATAGTATGGTAACCATAATATGTTAACCATCTGTGTAACCATAGTATGTCCAACGTAAATAATCGAAACGCTAGCCCTAGATTCATTTATGTTTGCAACACTATTGCGCTGTACACCCGTTCATCACCCAAATAGTTGAATTAGCTGGCCAGTGTGATAGCGTAAGTAAGTGATTATAATCCGTCCGCTGTCTCATGTTGCACAAACAATGAGCATTAAGGAGGCATAAGTATTCCTGAGGCCTCTAACCGTTTTCCCAGGAGAGGCATGCAAAAGGTAGAGGGGAGGTGTAGGATATGTGATCAGACTTTGTAACAGTACTACTTCCGTCTCTATCCTCACTCCATTCTGGGCTTGAACCAAGGACCCTCTGCACACATCGACAAGTCACCCTCGATGCATCGTCGCTCCACAAAAGCCGCGGTCTAAAAGATAGCTGGCTATTGTATACAAGCAGATTTGTGAGTAGCTAACATTCCATTCTACAAATAAATCACCATGGAAAACGCACTGAAACCTCCGGGGAAAAATAGACTTTGATGATTGTAATTTAGCACTGACCTGGAAAAGATGGAAAGATGAATTCAATTTGTACATGGCTCTTACAATGAGAGAATAACCTGAGGACTACAAAGTGAAGCTACTGTATTATCTCAATGGGGGAAAAGGCAGAGAGATTTGTGTGACCCTATAAGTGAGCAGTACAAAAGACGATCTCTGTTGAGGAAGCAATTGCAGTACTGGATGCATTTTGTGATCCAAAGAAAAATGAAACAATTGAGAGATATAATTTTTTCACATGAAGTCAGGGCCAAGATGAGAGTTTAGAGAAATAACTCACTGAATTGAAGACTCTAGTTGCCACCTGCAATTTGAGTAATCACAGACTCTTATCAGGGACAGGATTATGTGTGGCACGTGTGACCCACACTTAAGAGAGCGCTTACTCAGAGAGACTGATTTCAGTTTAGAGAAATGCATACAGATTGGAAGAGCTGCAGAACTGTCCAGACAGAGAGCTAAAGTCATAAATGTACAGGGCCCTGTAGCAGTGCATGCAGTAACACAGAAAGAGAGACCGAGAGGGAGAGGAGACCCTACAGAGGGACAGAGCATTATACAATGCAGATACTGTGGACGGAGACATGAGAGAAAAAAGGAAACATGCCCTGCATATGGACAAAAATGTCAATCCTGTGGAAAAAACAATCACTTTTCTACAGTTTGCAAACATGCAGGGACCAGCAAGAGAAACAGAGTTCTGGCAATGGAAAATGCGTCAGCGGACTCAGAGAGCAGTAAGGATGTTCTGTGTATCACACTAGGGCCAAAGTCAGAAAGCATCAACGTGGTGCAGGAGAAATCCACAGACCCCAATGCAGCTCTCTTTGTAAACATGCTGGTCAACAAAAAGTCAGTCAGATTTCAGCTAGATTGTGGTGCTAGATGTAATGTTAACCCTGCAAACCTCATAAAAGCCAGTCACCTAGAGCCCTGCAGTCAGGTATTGGTGATGTATAACAAGAGTACTCTGATGGCACTGGGGAAGTGCACACTTAAAGTGTGCAATTAAATCCGAGCAATAAGAAAACCTACCGAGTTGAGTTCCTCGTAGCCAACAAGAATGTGCACAGGTCCATTCTAGGCAGTAAGACTATCCAGGCTACGGAGTTGATTACTGTGCAGCATCACAACATCCTGGCCATCGAGAAAACAACAGGATCCTGGACTAAAGAGAAAATTAAACTGGAGTACTCTGATGTATTCCAGGGAGATGGATGCTTACCTGGCAAACTGAAGCTGGAAGTGGATGAGCAAGTGGAGCCCGTCCAGCTGCCAGAGAAGAGTGCCAGTAGCACTATATAAACCCCTCAAATAGGAGCTCAGTGGTCTAAAGAAAAGAAGGATGATAAAAGCAGCTGAAAAAAAGCACAGATTGGATTAGCAGCCTGGTCGTAGTGAAGAAAACGTCTGGAAAACTAAGAGTGTGTATTGATCCGAAACCTCTCAACAAGGCGCTCAAGAGGAGCCATTACCCACTTCCCACTATTGAAGACGTTCTGCCAGATCTTAACAGAGCACGCGTGTTCTCTGTTTGTGATGTAAGAAATTGATTTTGGCATGTGGAACTGGAGGAGGAATCCAGCTATCTCACCACGTTCTCTAGTCCCATGGGACGCTACAGGTGGCTGCGCATGCCAATGGGAATCAGTCCAGCCCCAGAGATCTTTCAGAGGAAGTTGAACCAGGCAATGGAAGGTCTTCCAGGAGTCAAATTGTGGGAGAAGGAAACAACGATGAAGCGGTGACCCTGGACCATGACGAAAACCTGAAAATGCTCCTGGACAGATGCAGGAAGCTCAATATCAAGCTGAATCCAGAGAAGAGATGATGCAGAGAATCCATTCCTCACACATAGGACCAGAGGGATGTCTGAGAAGAGCTCGCGATTGTGTCTACTGGCCAGGCATGAATGCACAGCTGAGAACATACATGGCACAATGTAGCACCTGCACTGCATGGGGGTATGAAGCAGCAGAAAGAAACGTTGAGGCCACACGAAGCACCAAAGTGTCCCTGGGTAAAAATAGGGACTGACCGGTTCCAGTTCAACGACAGAGACTACATGGTCACAGTAGATTATCTCTCCAACTTCTGGGAAGTGGACCATTTGGAGAACACACAGTCGAAAACCATCATTCGAAAACTGAAGACACACTTTGCACGCTATGGGATACCTGACATCCTTTACTCAAGACAATGGTCCCTAGTACTCTTCAGACAAGTTCCCGAAGTTTCAGCAAGGCTTGAGACTTTACACACAAAACATCATCTCCAGGATATCCGCACAGTAATGGGAAAGTGGAATCGGCAGTGAAAACGGCCAAAGACTGATGGCAAAAGCAAAGAGAGCAGGTGCTGACCCATACCTGGCTATGCTGGATCACAGAAATACCCCGTCACAAGGAACAGACAGCAGCCCTGCAATGCTGCTCATGGGAAGACTTACAAAGACATTACTTATAATGAGTGAAAATCTTCTGAGACCGGGGATGGCAAACTGTCAGCTGGAGAAGTTCAAAGAAAGACAGCAGAAACAGGCAAAGTACTATGACACCGCTGATAAGGACCTCACAGAGCTGCAACGAGATGACAGGGTGAGAGTTCAGCCACTTACAGGACAGAAACAGTGGTGGCAGAGGGCTACAGTAGTCCGACCTGTGGAGCAAAGGTCCTATGAGGTGAAGACAGAACAGGGACAAGTCTTCAGGAGAACACCCGAGGAAGAGCAGAAAGATAGAGGAGGATTTCCCCACTGTTGAGGAGCCTGGCACAGAGCCAGTAAACAGAGCACCAGCTGATGCCCAGCAGGGTGGTGAACACAACCTAGAGGTGAACGCTGCACCTCAACAAGAAGATCCAAACATCTCAAGTCAAGCACCTCCTGATGTAATCAACACTCCCCACACAAGGTCTGGTAAGGCCATCCGAAAACTTATACACCTGAAAGAATTTGTGTGAAGGTATAAAATTATAATAATTAATGGACAGTCAGAGACAGTAAACAAACATTCAGTTCACATTCCAGTTTATTGCAGAAAGGGACTACAAGCCAAAGTTAGGTGGAGTCTGCCTTTGTTGTGGGAAGAAAAAAAAAAGAGAGAGAGAGAGAGAACATGTAGCAATATTGATGTTACTCATATTGATGTTACACAGGAAACAGAAACCAATTGTTATTTACTTTATTATTGTGCTGGTTGACAACATGCCTTGTAAAGTTTGCTTAACTTTATATATTTGTCTGTCATGACCACAACACAAAGCATATTGAAACAATATACATTTGTGGAAAGTGATTTATATTTGTGGATTGGGGATTTACATTTGCGAATACATTTGGCATGATATTGATCCCATAAGAGACAGCAGGATTGTGCCAAAAAAAAAGGAGCACATTTATTACAGGACAAAAAAAAAAGCCTTTTCGTTGGGGGAGTTGAACAGAAAATGGAAGCCGGGTGATTACTCTGGTAAAATTTGGCGAGAAAAGCTGTCAGACAGCATGCCAAGCTGTACATTTAATAAGATATGTGTTTTTTACAGCGCCAGATCTCTTATATAAATTGATCCATGGCACAGAACGCAGGCATTACTGCAAAAGAAGCCCGACGGGCGCTTTTAAGAAGCCTGGTACAAGTTAAATTAAGCCTATGTCACCCTGCCGTTGTTTTCTTTGAATGATCAGACACATGTGCTCCCTTTTTTAATATGCGTGAGAACTATTTATCGCCTTCTTCCGTGAGAACTTTTTTCTATGTGTGAGAACTTCTTGTCTACTCGTAAGAACTTGTCTTTTTCTTGTCGTCCATCCCTGCCAAAAGTCATGTGACCTTAAAGCACTTCCAAATATGGAGTTGCAGGGTTTTCCGTATCTGTCATGTTTGCTCATATCGCTCCAATGTGCAAATCTTTATGGTAGTCATTTTACTTAAGACCCTCAATTTACAAATACAAATCAAAAGGTGTTTGTTTGTGGATAGTGAATTGCATTTGTGGATAGTGATTTACATTTGTGGATAGTGATTTACATTTGTGGATAGCGATTTACATTTGTGGATAGCGATTTACATTTGTGGATTGGTGATTCACATTTGTGGATTGGTGATTTACATGTGTGGATTGGTGATTTACATGTGTGGATTGGTGATTTACATTTGTGGAAAGTGATTTACATTTGTAGAAAGTGATCTATATTTGTGGAAAGTGATTTACATTTGTGGAAAGTGATTTACATTTGTAGAAAGGGATTTATATTTGTGGAAAGTGATTTACATTTGTGGATTGGTGATTTACATTTGTGGATTGGTGATTTACATTTGTGGAAAGTGATTTACATTTGTGGAAAGTGATTTACATTTGTGGAAAGTGATTTACATTTGTAGAAAGGGATTTATATTTGTGGAAAGTGATTTACATTTGTGGATTGGTGATCTACATTTGTGGATTGGTGATTTACATTTGTGGAAAGTGATTTACATTTGTGGAAAGTGATTTACATTTGTGGAAAGTGATTTACATTTGTGGAAAGTGATTTACATTTGTAGAAAGGGATTTATATTTGTGGAAAGTGATTTACATTTGTAGAAAGGGATTTATATTTGTGGAAAGTGATTTACATTTGTGGATTGGTGATTTACATTTGTGGATTGGTGATTTACATTTGTGGAAAGTGATTTACATTTGTAGAAAGGGATTTATATTTGTGGAAAGTGATTTACATTTGTAGAAAGGGATTTATATTTGTGGAAAGTGATTTACATTTGTGGATTGGTGATTTACATTTGTGGATTGGTGATTTATATTTGTGGAAAGTAATTTACATTTGTAGAAAGGGATTTATATTTGTGGAAAGTGATTTACATTTGTAGAAAGTGATCTACATTTGTGGATTGGTGATCTACATTTGTGGAAAGTGATTTACATTTGTGGATTGGTGATTTACATTTGTGGAAAGTGATTTACATTTGTAGAAAGTGATTTAGATTTGTAGAAAGTGATTTAGATTTGTGGATTGGTGATTTACATTTGCGAATACATTTGGCATGATACTGATCCCATATGAGACAGCAGGATTGTGCCAAAAAAAAGGAGCACGTTTATTACAGGACAATAAAAAGCGTTTTTGTTGGGGGAGTTGAATGGAAAATGGAAGCCGGGTGATTACTCTGATAACATTTGGCTGGAAAACCTGTCAGACAGCATGCCAAGCTGTAAATGTAATAAATATGTGTTTTTTTACAGCGCCAGATCTCTTAAATTGATCCATGGCACAGAACACAGGCATTACTGCAAAAGAAGCCCGACAAAACCCTCTTTATGGGAGCTTCTAAGAAGCCTGGTACAAGTTAAATTAAGTCTACGTCACCCTGCCGTTGTTTTCTTCTAATGATCAGACACGTGCTCCATATGCACTGTCCATGCACTGTCCATGCACTGACCATGCACTGACCATGCACTGTCCATGCACTGACCTCAGCAGTCTTTGCTATCAGATATGACGCCACTAGAAAACGTGACCAGATGGACTTTTACTAGAAACACATTGTTAGATAGTGCAATGACTTTGGGATTAAACTGGGGTGTTTTTAATATACAATTGAAGTCAGAAGTTTACATTCATTTAAACTCAGTTTTTCACAATTCCTGACATTTAATCCAAGTAAAAATTCCCTGTCTTAGGTCAGTTAGGATCACCATTTCATTTTAAAAATGTGAAATGTCAGAATAATAGTAGAGAGAATGATTTATTTCAGCTTTTATTTCCTTCATAACATTCCCAGTGGGTCAGAAGTTTACATACACTCAATTAGTATTTAGTAGCATTGCCTTTAAATTGTTTAACTTGGGTCAAACGTTTTGGGTAGCCCATCCACAAGCTTCCCACAATAAATTGGGCAAATTTTGGCCCATTCCTGCTGACAGAGCTGGTGTAACGGAGTCAGGTTTGTTGGCCGCCTTGCTCGCACATGCTTTTTCTGTTCTGCCCACACATTTTCTATAGGATTTGAGGTCAGGGCTTTGTGATGCCACTCCAATACCTTGACTTTGTTGCCCTTAAGCCATTTTGCCACAGCTTTGGAAGTGTGCTTGGGGTCATTGTCCATTTGGAAGACACATTTGCGACCAAGCTTTAACTTCCTGACTGATGTCTTGAGATGTTGCTTCAATATATCCACATAATTGTCCTACCTGATGATGCCATCTATTTTGTGAAGTGCACCAGTCCCTCCTGCAGCAAAGCATCCCCATAACTTGATGCTGGCACCCCCGTGCTTCATGGTTGGGATGGTGTTTTGTCAGCTTGCAAGCCTCCCCTTTTTCCTCCAAACATAACGATGGTCATTATGGCCAAACAGTTCAATTTTGTTTCATCAGACCAGAGGACATTTCTCCAAAAAGTACGATCTTTGTCCACATGTGCAGTTGCAAACCGTAGTCTGGATTTCTTATGCCGGTTTTGGAGCTTCCTTGCTGAGCGGCCTTTCAGGTTATGTTGATATAGGACTCGTTTTACTGTGGATATAGATACATTTGTGCCCGTTTCCTCCAGCATCTTCACAATGTCCTTTGCTGTTGTTCTGGGATTTATTTGCACTTTTCGCACCAAAGTATGTTCATCTTTAGGAGACAGAACACTGTGGTCCCATGGTGTTTATACTTGCGTACTAATGTTTGTACAGATGAACGTGATATCTTCGGGCGTTTGGAAATTGCTCCCAACGATGAACCAGACTTGTGGAGGTCTAAAAAAAAAAACAAATCTGAGGTCTTCGTTGATTTCTTTTGATTTTTCCATGATGTCAAGCAAAAAGGCACTGAGTTTGAAGGTAGGCCTTGAAATACATCCACAGGTACACCTCCAATTGACTCAAATTATGTCAATTAGCCTATCAGAAGCTTCTAAAGCCATGACATCATTTTCTGGAATTTTCCAAGCTGTTTAAAGAAACAGTCAACTTAGTGTATGTTCATTTCTGACCAACTGGAATTGTGATACAGCGAATGATAAGTGAAATAATCTGTCTGAAAACAATTGTTGGAAAAATTACTTGTGTCATGCACAAAGTAAATGTCCTAACCGACTTGCCAAAACTATGGTTTAAAAACGAGTTTTAACGACTCCAACCTAGGTGTATGTATACTTCCGACTTCAACTGTATCTGTGACCAACAGATCCATGACTGTGTTCCCAGTCATGTGAAATCCATAGATTAGGGTTTAATGAATGTATGTCAATTGACTGATTTCCTTATATGAACTGTGTCTTAGTAAAATCTTTGTAATTGTTGCATGATGCGTTTATATCTTTGTTAAGTATACCTACATTTTAACAAGAAACTTGCATTGTTGATGGTAGCCTACATGCAGGTATACAGCACAGCCAACGCAGGCCCATATTTATGGATTAAGGAATTACAATAATGAATTCTTAATGTTGCAGTACAGATTAACCAGGTAATCCAAAAACCCATTGGGCATGTCATTCAGTACAAGAAAAAGTTATGATTTATGATTTGATGGTGACGACATCTGCAGAAGGGGTTATGGAAAAACTGAGTAAAATCCATGTATTGTCGAATAAAATGTTCACAGCCAATACCAGTTTATGGTTCCTGACAAACTGGGAAAAGTATTTCTGTTGATAAGTTTTCTTCAAGAAAATAAGAAATGCCAAAAGTGCCTGTAATTTCAAAATCACCCATAAACTATGTTCGTCACAAAGTTTGAATATAAATACCCATTTGTGTGAGAATAATACATCTGCCTCTATCATTGTGCAGCAGTGGCAGCCTCAAACACCTTTAAAAGTCCATGATTTGGACAGGAGACAAACTTCACGCTAAACAATATTTGCTGGAATATATGACTTCACTTTTTTGGCGACCCCATCCTAGTTGCTTTATTGAACATTTTTCTTGTGGAGGATGTAAAGTGAGAGGCCATAGCAAAGACGTGGTGATGTAAATGCAGGACCAGGGTCTGTTCAGACTCAGTTCCTGGGGGTCATGACCTCCAAGTCATCACTCAACAGGCCTGTCTAAAATATCATCAGGTGGAGGGTTTGGACTGCACAGGGATATAACGTTTAAAAACAGAAGGACTTCTTCAGTATAAATGGATGGGGTTGAACAGAAAATGGTGGTATGTCTGATGTTTCCATTGCAGAACTGTGCACATATTCAGGACAGGAGACGCATGGGAGTTAGGTAGCACTAAATACTATGGGACCCTATTCAATCAAATCAAATTGTAATGGTCACATACTGTACACATGGTTAGCAGATGTTATTGCGAAATTAGCAAAATGCTTGTGCTTCCATTTCTGACAGTGCAGCAATATCTAACATGTAATCTAACAATTCCACAACAACTACCTAATACACACAAATCTAAGTAAAGGAATGGAATAAGAATATATACATATAAATATATGGATGAGCAATGACAAAGCAGCATAGGCAAGATGCAATAAATTATATAAAATACAGTATATACATATGAGATGAGTAACGCAAGATATTATGCAAAATATTATGCAAGTGGCATTGTTTAAAGTGACTAGTGATCCATTTATTAAAGTTGCCAATGATTTCAAGTCTGTATGTAGGCAGCAGCCTCTCTGTGTTAGTGATGACTGTTTAACAGTCTGATGGTCTTGAGATAGAAGCTGTTTTTCACTCTCTCAGTCCCAGCTTTGATGCACCTGTACTGACCTCGCCTTCTGTATGGTAGCGGGGTGAACAGGCAGTGGCTCGGGTGGTTGTTGTCCATGATGATCTTTTTGGCCTTCCTGTGACATCGGATGCTGTAGGTGTCCTGGAGGGCAGGTAGTTTGCCCCCGGTGATGCGTTGTGCAGACCACACTATCCTCTGGAGAGCCTTGCGTGCAGTTGCCGTACCAGGCGGTGGTACAGCCCGACAGGATGCTCTCAATGGTGCATATCAATGGTGCATATCTATAAAAGTTTGTGAGGGTTTTAGGTGATACGCCAAATTTCTCCAGCCTCCTGAGGTTGAAGAGGCATTGTTGCGCATTCTTCACCATATGGTCTGTGTGGGTGGACTATTTCAGTTTGTCCATAATGTGTACACCGAGGAACTTAAAACTGTCCACCTTCACTGATGTCCCGTCAATGTGGATAGGGGGTGCTCCCTCTGCTGTTTCCTGAAGTCCAAGATCATCTCCTTTGTTTTGTTGACGTTGAGTGAGAGGTTGTTTTCCTGACACCACACTCCGAGTGCCCTCACCTCCTCCCTGTAGGCTGTCTCGTTGTTGTTGGTAATCAAGCCTACTACTGTTGTGTCATCTGCAAACGTGATAATTGAGTTGGAGGCATGCATGGCCACGCAGTCATGGGTGAACAGGGAGTACAGGAGGGGGCTGAGCACACACCCTTGTGGGGCCCCAGTGTTGAGGATCAGTGAAATGGAGATGTTGTTTCCTACCTTCAGCACCTGGGGGCAGCACATCAGAAAGTCCAGGACCCAGTTGCACAGGGCGGGGTTGAGACCCAGGGCTTCAAGCCTAATGATGAGCTTGGAGGGTACTATGGTGTTGAATGCTGAGCTATAGTCAATGAACAGCATTCTTACATAGGTATTCCTCTTGTCCAGATGGGATAGGGCAGTGAGCAGGGAGATGGCGATTGCATCGTCTGTGGACCTATTTGGGCGGTAAGCAAATTGAAGTGAGTCTAGGGTGACAGGTAAGGTGGAGGTGATATGATCCTATTTTTATTTTTAATTTTGTAATTTTTTTTTAAATATTGTTATTTATTTTTAATTAATGTTTTTTTGGTTTATTTATTATAATGTTTTTCTCCCCAATTTCGTGGTATCCAATCGGTACAGTAGTTACAGTCTTGTCCCATTGCTGCAACTCAATATGGACACGAAGGAGATGCTAAGGTCGAGAGCTGTGCGTCCCCCGAAACACAACCCAGCCAAGCCGCACTGCTTCTTGACACAATGTCCGCTTAACCCGGAAGCCAGCCGCACCAATGTGTCGGAGGAAACGCAGTACACCTGGCGACCGTGTCAGTGTGCATTGCTCCCGGCCCGCCACAGGAGTCGTTAGAGGGCGATGGGACAAGAACATCCCTGCCGGCCAAACTCTCCCCTACCCCGGATGACACTGGGCCAATTGTGCGCCACCCCATGGGTCTCCCGGTCGGCCGGCTGCGACTGGACTCTGGACTAGGATCTATGGTGGCACAGCTAGCACTGCGATGCAGTGCCTTAGACCACTGCGGTGATATGATCGTTGACTAGTCTCTCAAAGATCTTCATGATGACAGAAATGAGTGCTATGGTGCGATAGTCATTTGTCTTCTTGGGTACAGGAATAATCGTGGCCATCTTGAAGCATGTGGGGGAAGCAGACTGGGATAGGGAGAGATTGAATATGTCCATAAACACACCAGCCAGCTGGTCTGCGCATGCTCTGAGGACGCGGCTAGGGATGCCGTCTTGGCCGGCAGCCTTGCGAGGGTTAACACGTTTAAATGTCTTACTCACGTCAGCCACCAAGAAGGAGAGCCCACAGTCCTTGGTAGCGGGCCACGTCTTTGGCACTGTATTATCCTAAAAGCAGGCAAGGAAGGTGTTAAGTTTGTCTGGAAGCAAGATGTCGGTGTCCGTGACGTGGCTGGTTTTTCTTTTGTAGTCTGTGATTGTCTGTAGACCCTGCCACATACACCTCGTGTCTGAGCAGTTGATTGCGACTCCACTTTGTCTCTAAACTGACATTTTGCTTGTTTGATTGCCTTGCGGAAGGAATAACTACACTGTTTGTGTTCGGCGATATTCCCAGTCACCTTTTCATTGTTAAATACGGTGGTTCGTGCTTTCAGTTTTGCGCGAATGCCGCCATCTATCCACGGTTTCTGGTTAGGGTAGGTTTTAATAGTCACAGTGGGTACAACATCTCCTACATTTCCTTATAAACTTACTCACCGAATCAGCATATACGTCAATATTATTCTCTAAGGCTACCCGGAACATATCCCAGTCCACGTGATCAAAACAATCTTGAAGTGTGGATTCCAATTGGTCAGACCAGCATTGCATAGTCCTTACCACAGGTACATCCTGTTTGAGTTTCTGCCTATAGGAAGGGAGGAGCTAAATTTAGTATGGTCAGATTCTCCGAAAGGAGGGCGGGGGAGGACCTTGTATGCATCGTGAAAGTTAAGACCATTCACTAAGTTTGAAAGTACAGTCATAGCACCACCTCTTGGATTCCTTTTGGGCCCCAAATGGTGCTGCATGTACAGTTGAAGTCGGAAGTTTACATACACCTAGGTTTGAGTCATTAAAACTCGTTTTTCAACCACTCCACAAATCTCTTGTTAACAAACTATGGTTTGGGCAAGTCGGTTAGGACATCTACTTTGTGCATGACACAAGTCATTTTTCCAACAATTGTTTTCAGATAGATTATTTTACTTATCGTTCACTGTATCACAATTCCAGTGGGTCAAAAGTTTACATATACTACGTTGACTGTGCCTTTAAACAGCTTGGAAAATTCCAGAAAATGATGTCATGGCTTTAGAAGCTTCCGATAGGCTAATTGACATCATTTGAGTCAATTGGAGGTGTACCTGTGGAAGAATTTCAAGGCCTACCTTCAAACGCAGTTCCTATTTGCTTTACATTATGGGAAAATCTAAATAAATCAGCCAAGACCTCAGAAAAAACATTGTAGACCTCCACAAGTCTGGTTCATCCTTGGGAGCAATTTCCAAAAGCTCGAAGATACCACGTTCATCTTTACAAACAATAGTACGCAAGTATAAAAACCATGGGACCATGCGGCCGTCATACCGCTCAGGAAGGAGACGCGTTCTGTCGCCTAAAGATGAAAGTACTTTGGTGTGAAAAGTGCAAATCAATCCCAGAACAACAGTAAAGGACTTTGTGAAGATGCTGGAGGAAACGGGAACAAAAGTATCTATATCCACAGTAAAATGAGTCCTATATCGACATAACCTGAAAGGCCGCTTATCAAGGAAGAAGCCACTGCTCCAAAACCGGCATAAAAAAGCCAGACTACGGTTTGCAACTGCACACGGGACAAAGATCGTACTTTTTGGAGAAATGTCCTCTGGTCTGATGAAACAAAAATAGAACTGTTTGGCCATAATGACCATTATGTTTGGAGGGAAAAGGGGGAGGCTTGCAAGCCGACGAACACCATCCCAACCGTGAAGCACAGGGGTGGCAGCATCATGTTGTGGAGATGCTTTGCTGCAGGACGGACTGGAGCACTTCACAAAATAGATGGCATCATGCGGAAGGAAAATGACGTGGATATATTGAAGCAACATCTCAAGACATCAGTTTAAGCTTGGTCGCAAATGGGTCTTCCAAATGGACAATGACCCCAAGCATACTTCCAAAGTTGTGGCAAAATGGCTTAAGGACAACAAAGTCAAGGTATTGGTGTGGCCATCACAAAGCCCTGACCTCAATCCTATAGAAAATGTGTAGGCAGAACAGAAAAAGCGTGTGCAAGCAAGGAGGCTACAAACCTAACTCAGTTACACCAGCTCTGTCAGGAGGAATGGCCAAAATTGTCCCAACTTATTGTGGGACGCTTGTGGAAGGCTACCCGAAACATTTGACCCAAGTTAAACAATTTAAAGGCAACTCTACCAAATACTAATTGAGTGTATGTAAACTTCTGACCCACTGGGAATGTGATGAAAGAAATAAAAGCTGATGTAAATCATTCTCTCTACTATTATTCTGCAATTTCATATTCTTAAAATGAAGTGGTGATGCTAACTGACCTAAGACAGGAAAACTTTACTTGGATTAAATGTCAGGAATTGTGAAAAACTGAGTTTAAATGTATTTGGCTAAGGTGTATGTAAACTTCTGACTTCAACTGTATAGTAATTTCCTGCTTTCTAAAAGCAATAAGCAGTCATAATTTCCTTAAATACCATGCCTCCATGTGTTGGACATGTGGGTTCAAGTTCCGTGACCAACTTTAGCCATTGTTCAAGGTTTTATAGCCATCTTGACAATGCTACTTTCAGTGAATGACACCGTGGTACAAAAATGTTGAATGAAAATGTTCCAATTTTTAAAAAAATGTGGTTCACCACTTTTCCACTGGACATTACTGACTAGAATCTGCACAGTCTAATATGATACATATTTATCGTAAAAATTTTTTTTATCAATATAATATCGACATAAGAAGAAAATAAAGCCATGCTGCAATCGGTCTGTTCACCTTCTGTAGAAATTTAACTAAAACAATACTACCATAAATACGAAATTGATAGAGGTACAGTATATTGTTGACGATAACTGTCTTCAATATAGATTAGTTGCCATCAAATGTTGAGCTGTGTGGTGACAAAAACTTTTCATATACCACTCAACGTTCAAAATGTTCACAATTATTTTCAGATGTACTCTTTATGTAACACATGTATTAGAGACATAAGCTAAACTGTTTTGTCTTATTTCACTCGCTCAAAAATAGGAACCAGTCATGCCCATTTTAGGCTGCATGTGCAGCACTGATAGGGGATGGAAATGACAGGTGGCATGTAGTTCTTGGGAATTACTTTGGGTGGGCTTTGTAAATGTGGATACTTGAGTCTAAGCTTACTAGTGCTGAGCGATTAACCAACATTTCAGTTAATTTTCAGTTTTTAAACAACGAATTGACTATTTGAATTTCCTTTCGTTTGTTCTTTTCTGAGAGCTCAATGCGCATATTGCACAGTTTCTCTAGAGATAAATCAGATCAAGCCCGAAATGTGCGATGAAGTAGGGAGATATAGTTTCCAACAGGCAAATATTATGCTTTATTTAATGTGGTAATTAATTACAATGACCATAATCCATTGGGCTCCTACTTGTCCAGTCTGTGTGTTTCTTTTATGCCTGCTACTTTAGGTTAGTGTGGGGCAGACAGTGTTGGGGAGTAACAGATTACATGTAATCCATTACATGTAAGGGATTACAAAAAAGAGTTATCTGTAATCTGTTATGTTACCAGCAAAAATATTGCAATCAGTGTCACACCCTGATCTGTTTCACCTGTCTTTGTGCTTGTCTCCACCCCCTCCAGGTGTCACCCATCTTCCCCAGTCAGTTCGTGTTGTTTGTCAAGCCTACCAGCGGTTTTCCCCTTGCTCCTGTTTGTTTCTGGTTCCTGTTTTCTAGTTTTCCCAGTTGTGACCATTCTGCCTGCCCTGACCCTGAGCCTGCCTACTGTTCTGTACCTTGTCACACCACACTGGATTATTGACCTCTGCCTGCCCTGACCCTGAGACTGCCTGCCGTTCTGTACCTTTTGGACTCTGATCTAGATTACCAACCTCTGCCTGCCCTTGACCTGTCGTTTTTCCTACCCCCTATTCTAGTAATACATTTTTGTTACTTCGACACTGTCTGCATCTGGGTCTTCCCTAACACGTGATAATCAGATTACGTATACTTTTGAAAAACTAGATGATTACTTCGAGACTACTTTTAAATTCAGAAAGGATGTTTGTGAAAGAAAGTTGAGCGAGTCTGACCACAAATCAGAGACCCCTATGATGACACACCAAATGTGTCTTTTCCCGCAATGCGATGGATTGCGGGAAAAGAGCAGAAATAGGCTTTTGTAGGCTACAGTCCAAGCTATGTCTTCTACATAGCACACTGCTGCTCTCTCATTTAGCTTTTTGCGCTTTACAGATTGTGGTTGTATATATGGCCAGCTATGTAAACTTTAACATTGATTTATCCTGCAATAGATGTCGTTAGATGTTAGATGTCGTTCAATTGGTAACATACATTGTTGTCTTCTTCAAAAAGTAATCTAAAAGTAATCAGATTACGTTACTGAGTTTGGGTAATTCATCAATTATGCTACTGATTACAATTTTGGGCAGGTAACTAGTAACTAATGGATTACATTTAGAAAGTAACCTACATATCCCTGGGGCCAAACATGGAGAGGGAAAGGAGAGACTGCACAGTCGAGAGGGATAGAGAGCAGCTGCTTAGCTCGGTATCGCTACCTGAAAATACATTATCTAAGTGATTGATAGTTGGTATTCAGCAGTTATAAAAGTAGGCCTTATTTACTTTGAAGAACTATTAAAATAGTGATTTTGTCAGACAGCATAGACAGCAGCTCTATAGAGATGAGATGAGAGGATGACTTGGAATGAAATAATAGTCATCAAATAAAGCATGTAATATGTACAACAACTGAAATATTTCATTAAAGTAAATGTAAATAAATGATGGTTAATAATTGATAAGTAGTAATGAGTAGTCACTACCATCATGGGACTTGTATTAATTGTTTTTTTTCTCTTGTTACAGCATTCAACCCACATAATACATAGTGCATCTAATGTTGTAAAAAAATATAATTGAAATCGAAAACTGTGACTATCCAAAACTGAACCATCCTCAAAAAGCACTAATCGCTCAGCACTAAAGCTTACATTTGTGTAAAGGTTTTAATGTAAGCCTATTTATTATTTAACTTTGTGTGGTATAACACTATTATATTATTGTTGCCATTTCAGTCTATCCGTCATAAAAAGGACACCCAAGCCTATTTGTTTTCGAATTAGACTGGAACAATCAATGTTCCCCTTCAAGGTACACATATTGTGAATTAGTTCCCAACAAAATCATGTAGGCTAAAATAGTCTGAAACACAACCAAAACAAACAGCAAATGCATTCAAACAAGTTTGTAGAGTCACAAGCTTCATGTAATCATTGTGTGCTAGGAATATGGGACTAAATAATAAACGTGTGACTACTTTAATACACATAAGTGAATTTGTCTCAATACCTTTGGTCCCCTAAAATGGCGGGACTATCTACAAAAAGTGCAGTCTTTTCTAAACCGTTCACTCGATATGGATAAAAAATATCCTCAGATTAAAGCTGTCAGCACTTCATAGTTATTGTATTATTTCAAAGTGCTGGAGTACTGGAGCCAAAACAACAAAAAATGTGTCACTGACCCAATACTTTGAGCTCACTGTATATAATGGGGAATTTATATTTCAAAAAACAATCAAAGGGCAAACAACTCACACAATAAAACAATGAATGTACAAGAATTGGCGGGAGGCAGCTGAACACATTCTGAAGAGCTGAGTGCATTCTGGAGAGAGATGTTCCAAAGACACATTATTTTCACACGTATTTATTTTTTCACTGAAAAGCAACTCAATAATCAGCTAGGCCTATTGCCACATGTGCTGCCCAAACTGTGGACTTCCCAACTAGGCATAGGCCTACTCGCTTGTGATTTGACACAATCCATACCTATTTTTTTTAAAGAAGCTAATGATCCTCTGTGGCTGTCATGCTTTGTGTTGGGGGTATTTTGAATAATTTCATTTACATCTGTAAAGACAGGAGTAATTATATAACTTTGGCAAATGTATTTAAATTTACTTTAGTGACAGATCGAAATTTACTGAAGAGGCCAAACTTTTGGGTGTATAATTTTTGGGAGGGAACAGGAGAGGGTACTGCATTTTTTCCCTGGTTTACATTTGCTCTTCTGCTTGTATTTTCCCTATAAACAATGGCTGGACTTACTTTTGATATCACCATAATAAAGTTTATAAATGTATGTGAAGGTTTGGTATGGTGTGGCTGTAGCTATGGTGTGGCTAAGCTTTAGCTACTGCAGGCCTATGATATGAAGACAGTGCACCCTGGCGCTCCAACTGACTCTGCCAATTGAACTTGAGATGAGGAAGACTGTTTCAGGCATACCATAGTTACTGTCACGACTTCTGCCGAAGTCGTTGCCTCTCCTTGTTCGGGCGGTGGTCGATGTCACCGGTCTTCTAGCCATCATTGATCCATTTTTCATTTTTCATTGGTTTTGTCTTGTCTTCCCACACACCTGTTTTCAATCCCATTCATTACCTGTTGTGTATTTAACCCTCTGTTTCCCCTCATGTCTTTGTCAGAGATTGTTTGTTGTCAGTGTTGTGTTTGTTGTATAGGTGCGCGACGGGTCCTCGTACCCATGTTTGTTTATATTCTGTTCTTATTAGTTATGGAGCATGTTACGTGGACATTCATTAAAAGACTCCATTTTACACTGCGTTTGACTCTCCTGCGCCTGACTTCCCTGCCACCTATACACACGATTCTGACAGCTACTCCTATAATCTAACAATATAATGCTTATCTTTATACAAAATATTCCGATTGAATATTTACAAATTACCCTCCTTATGCACTCTATATCTGTACAGCAGACGCAGTAGCCATCTGACATAAAGAAATGCATGTTGGTGTCGTAGCATGGCACCGGCACATCTCTATCTCTCTGGGGTTACGCCTAAGCTTCACTTCCTTTATACATACACTACCATTCAAAGGTTTCTGGTCACTTAGAAATGTCCTTGTTTTTGAAAGATAAGCACATTTTTGTCCATTAAAATGACATCAAGTTGATCAGAAATACAGTGTAGACATTGTTAATGTTGTAAATGACTTTTGTTGCTGGAAACGGCAGATTTTCATGGAATATCTACATAGGCGTACAGAGGCCCATTATCAGCAACCATCACTCCTGTGTTCCAATGGCCCGTTGTGTTAGCTAATTGATCATTAGAAAACCCATTTGCAATTATGTTAGCACAGCTGAAAACTGTTGTTCTGATTAAAGAAGCAATAAAACTGGCCTTCTTTAGACTAGTTGAGTATCTGGAGCGTCAACATTGGTGGGTTTGATTACAGGATCAAAATGTCCAGAAACAAAGTACTTTCTTCTGAAACTTGATGGTCTATTCTTGTTCTGAGAAATGAAGGCTATTCCATGCGAGAAATTGCCAAGAAACTAAAGATCTCGTACAATGCTGTGTACTACTCCCTTCACAGAACAGCACAAACTGGCTCTAACCAGAATAGAAAGAGGAGTGGGAGGCTCCAGTGCACAACTGAGCAAGAGGACAAGTACATTAGAGTGTCTGGTTTGAGAAACAGACGCCTCACAAGTTCTCAACTGTCAGCTTCTTTAAATAGTACCCGCAAAACAACGTCAATAGTGAAGAGGCGACTCCGGGATGCTGGCCTTATAGGCAGAGTTGCAAAGAATAAGCCATATCTTAGACTGGCCGATAAAAAGAAAAGATTAAGATGGGCCAAAGAACACAGACACTGGAGAGAGGAGTGGCGAGCACATTCATCAGATCTCAAGCCTATTGAGCTGTTATGGGAGCAGCTTGACCGTAAGAAGTGCCCATCACGTCAATCCAACTTGTGGGAGGTCCTTCAGGAAGCATTGGGTGAAATCTCTTCAGATTACCTCAACAAATTGACAACTAGAATGCCAAAGGTCTGCGAGGCTGTATTTGCTGCAAATGGAGGATTCTTTGATGAAAGCAAAAGTTTGATAGGACACAATTATTATTTCAATAACAAATCATTATTTATAACCTTGTCCACGTCTAGACTATATTTCCTATTCATTTTGCAATTATTTCCATGTATGTTTTCATGGAAAACAAGGATATTTCTAAGTGACCCCAAACTTTTGAACGGTAGTGTATATGTATACATACACACACTAGATTATCAAAAGTATGTGGACACCTGCTCATCAAACATCTCATTCCTAAATCAAGGGCATTATTATGGAGTTGGTCCCCCCTTTGCTGTTACAACAGCCTCCACTCTTCTGGGAATGCTGTCCACTAGGTGTTGGAACATTGCTGCGGGGACTTGCTTCCATTCAGCCACAAGAGGCATTAGTGAGGTCGGGCACTGATGTTGGGCGATTAGGCCTGGCTCGCAGTCAGTATTCCAATTCATCCCAAAGGTGTTCGATGGGGTTGAGGTCAGGGCTCTGTGCAGGCCAGTCAAGTTCATCCACACTCATCTTAAAGCGAGGTCCAAACCATTTCTGTATGTATGGACACGGGGGCATTGTCACACTGAAACAGGAAAGGGCCTTCTCCAAACTGTTGCCATAAAGTTGGAAGCCCAGAATCATCTAGAATGCTATTGTATGTTGCAGCGTTAAGATTTCCCTTCACTGGAACTAAGGGGCCTAGCCCAAACCATGAAAAACAGCCCTAGACCATTATTCCTCCTCTACCAAACTTTACAGTTGGCACTACGCATTCGCACAAGTAGAGGTTTCCTGGTATCCACCAAAAATGTGATTTGCCCGTCGAACTGCCAGATGGTGAAGTGTGATTCATCACTCCAGAGAACACATTTCCACTGCTCCAGAGTCCAATGGCAGCAAGCTATCCACCATTCCAGCTGATGCTTGCCATTGCACATGGTGATCTTAGGCTTGTGTGCGGAAGCTTGGCTATGGAAACCCATTTCATAAAGCTCTCGACGAACAGTTATTGTGCTGACGTTGCTTCCAGAGACAGTTTGGAACTTGGTAGTGAGTGTTGCCACCAAGGACAGACGATTTTTACGAGCTATGTGCTTCAGCACTCGGCGGTCCCGTTCTGTGAGCTTGTGTGGCCTACCACTTCGCAGCTGAGCCGTTGTTGCTCCTAGACATTTACACTTCACAATAACAGCATTTATAGTTGACCAGGGAAGCAACCTATGACGGTGCCATGTTGAAAATCGCTGAGCTTTTCAGTAAGGCAATTCTACTGCCAATGCTTGTCTTTTGAGATTGCATGGCTGTGTGTTTCAAAGAAATTCCACAAATTAACTTTTAACAAGGCACACCTGTTAATTGAAATGCAGTCCAGGTAACAACCTCATGAGGGTGGTTGAGGGAATGCCAAGAGTGTGCAAAGCTGTCATCAAGGCAAAGGGTGGCTACTTTGAAGAATCTCAAATCTCAAATATACAGTATGTTGATTTGTTTAACACTTTTGTGGTTACTACATGATTCCATATGTGTTATTTCATAGTTTTGATGTCTTCACTATTATTCTACAATGTAGAAAATACAAAAAATATACACCCGGCCTGTCAGGTCCAGAAAGGTATATCCATATTTTGTTTTGTTATGTTTTGACATCTCCTTTTGTCTCAGTATTCAGCCCAACTAAGAAGCTTCAATTGCTGGAGAAAACAAATATCAATTTGAGTATCAACCATTCATCAATTCCTGAGTAAGAAATATCCTCACTATATAATGATGAATAGTCTTGTTGATCCATTTCAATGTTAAACTAATTACTTTTAACATTAACACTACAATTAAAATGGCTGCTGTAGTTGTGGCTATTTCCAGCGATGCAAACCAGGAGACCTGGAAGACCTGGAACAAGGTTGTGAGACGAAATGCCCCGAAAGAACACTGTTTTACCAATTTTTATCATGGATTTAGTCATTCTGACAAAGGAGGAGGTCATAGCCAACTCCATTGAGGAGGAGCTCTACCACAGTCTCATACATGAAAATCATCCAAACCACTTGAGGTCAGTACAGAGTACGTACACTCTGGCATATATATCTTCTTAGTAAGGAAGCAAGGGCAAAGCTTCTGATCAGAGGAAACATGTTCAAAGAGAATAGTGCTTTCAGTTTGAAGTCACGCATGGCTGACCCGAACTCAATTCAAGTTATAATTAAAGAACTACCTGAATCAACAGATGATAGTGTTGTGACTGAGTTTCTGGCAAAAGCTGTATGTAAGGTGGTGGCGAGTGTGAGACACAATCTCACGCTAGAGGTGGTTAGGGGATGGTAGAGTACAGTCGTACTACACTGGGCAATGTAAGGTGCATAGACAACTTTTTCACACTATATAGGACAACAATCCTTTCCCCATGAGTAGGGCAGACGTATCACATATCTCAGCTGAAATGACAGAAAGTGAGACAGGTTGAAGAGCATCATTTCTCAGCTCCCAAGGACAAAGAATGAAACATTGGAAACATTAGAGTTGGTACCTGGTGAGCCAGAGTCTACAACAATGACCTCTCATTCCAAGAAGAATAATAGGAAAAATGCTAAAAATGAAGCTGGCAAAGTGGCTACTGAGACCAGTGACAATTATAATCCAATAGAAAACTCTGAGGATAGTAAGGGATCCCAAAGGCGGTGCAACTCTCTGCGGAACACAAAACAAGGCATTCAAACAATCCGCATTCAACAAACACCCAAGCAGCCCAGGGTTCCAAGCTTTGATATGGAGGATGTCATTCTGGGAGAAGTGGAGAAAAGTCCCTCTAATTAGCCATCCAGACCGAAATCATTGATGAATGGTGGAAATTATTGTTTGGCTTGTTTATTATTCATTATTTGTATGTTTTTTAATCTATTTTTTATTTTAATATATATATATATATATAATATATTTTAACTAGGCAAGTTGGTTAAGAACAAATTCTTATTTACAATGACGACCTACCAAAAGGCCCCCTGCGGGGACGAGGGCTGGGAATAAAAAAAGAATAATAATACAGTATACATATTTATAGGACAAAACACACATCACGACAAGAGACACCACAACACTTCATAAAGAAAGACCTAAGACAGCAACATAGCATGGCAGCAACACATGAAAACACAGCATGGTAGCAACACAACATGACAACAACATGGTAGCAGCACAACATGGTAGCAGCACAAAACATGGTACAAACATTATTGGGCACAGACAACAGCAAGAAGGTAGAGACAACAATACATCACGCAAAGCAGTGAGTGTCCATGATTGAGTCTTTGAATGAAGAGATGGAATATAACGGTCCAGTTTGAGTGTTTTTTGCAGCTCATGCCAGTCGCTAGCTGCAGCGTACTGAAAAGAGGAGCGACCCAGGGATGTGTGTGCTTTGGGAAGCTTTAACAGAATGTGACTGGCAGAATGGGTGCTGTATGTGGAGGATGAGGGCTGCAGTAGGTATCTCAGATGGGGGGGTGGGGGTGAGGCCTACAGAGATGATCCGTTGGCAGAGTAATATAGAGTGTAGGGATGTGTCCTATAAGGAGCATTGGTGGCAAATCTGATGGTCGAATGGAAAATAACATCTAGCCGCTCGAGAGCACCCTAACCTGCCAGCCAATCTGTAAATTACATCTCCGTAATCTAGCATGGGTAGGATGGTAATCTGAATCAGGGTTAGTTTGGCAGCTGGGGTGAAAGAGGAACGATTACGATAGAGGAAACCAAGTCTAGATTTATCCTTAGCCTGCAGCTTTGATACGTGCTGAGAGAAGGACAGTGTACCGTCTAGCCATACTCCCAAGTACTTGTATGAGGTGACTACCTCAAGCTCTAAACCCTCAGAGGTAGTATTCACACCTTAAAGAAAAAAGGGTCTAAACCATCTGACCCAGATGTTTTTGGGGGGGTCAAGATTAAGGATCTCCATTAACGCCTCGGACTCAGTGATCGCCTGCAGGGAGAAACTTTGTAGCGGGACAGGGGAAAAAGAGAGTGGCGCATCAGGGATAGTCGCATTAGAAAGGGTGAGAGATGAGGAAATATGCCATGTGCTCCTTATCAGTAACAACCACATCATCAACATTAAGGGACATGGGCAGCTGTGAGGAGGAGGGTTTATTCTTTAACTGTTTACAGAACTTCTTGGGGTTAGACCCACAGAGAGAGAACTACTCCTTAAAGTAACTAACTTTGGCCTTCCAAACTTTGGCCTTTCACTTCATTCTTAAAAGGATGTGGAACTCAAAGTATGCTGCGCCTTGGTCCGATCATTATTACGAAACGACGTGACAGAATATCCCATCACAACGGGACCAAGCAGTGTGCTAGGGAGGAGATGGCATCCTGGTCTTTGGAGGAGATCAGGGAGAGAATATCCTGGACTTGGGAATAAATAATTGCAGGAGACAAGAGCCTGCCATGGAAGCAGGCGGAAGCAGGCGGAAGCAGCGAAGGAGGGACAGCGACGAGGTCGGGGAGGAAGGCCACAGAAACCCCAATAAAAAATTTTGGGGGGGGCATTTGGAGCAGTCGGCAGAGCCGAGGAGTGAACCAGAGCCAGTCTGGGAGAAGAGGGAGAATTTGGAGGAGAGAGAAATGGGAGAGTTGTTGAGTTGGTGGAGGATGCACGGTATTTGCCCTAAGGAACGTGTTGTCAGTTTGGTGCTACCTGAGTCAGCTCCCCGTACTAGTCCTGAGAAGTGTGTTAAAGTTCCAGAACAATTGATGCCGGCTATACACACCAGGTCTCCAGTGCACCTTCGCCGCCCAGTACGTCCTGTGCCAGCTCCTCGCACTCTCCCTCAAGTGTGCTTTCCCAGTCAGGTACGTCCTGTGCCTCCTCCCCGCTCTCGCCCTGAAGTGCGCTTTCCCTGTCAGGTGCGTCGTGTTCCTGCTCCTCGCACTATCCCTCAAGTGCGTCTTCCCAGTCAAGTACGTCCTGTGCCTGCTCCTTGTGCTCGCTCTGAGGTGCGTGTCACCAGCCCGGTACCACCAGTGCAGCCCCCACACACCAGGCTTCCAGCGACAGTTCCCAGTCCAGAGCATCCGGCGACAGTTCCCAGTCCAGAGCTTCCGGCAACGGTCCACAGTCCGGAACATCTAACGACGGTCCACAGTTCGGAACCTCCTGATACAGTCTACAGTCTGAAACCTCCTGAGACGGTCCGCGGTCCGGAACCTCCTGAGACGGTCTGCGGTCCAGTGTCCCCGGCGACGTTCTGCGGTCTGGAGTCCCCGGCGACGATCTGCGGTCTGGTTCCTCCGCACCAGAGCCGCCATTGAGGATGACATATCCATGAGCGGAGTGGGTACTTCGCCCCGTACCGGAGCTGCCCCCAACGGTAGATGCCAACCCAGACCCTCCCCTATTGAGTCAGGTTTTGCGGTCAGAGTCCGCACCTTTGGGGGAGGTACTGTCACGCCCTGACCATGGAGAGCTTTTTATTCTCTATGTTGGTTAGGTCAGGGTGTGACTAGGGTGGGACATCTAGGTGATTATATTTCTATGTTGGCCTGGTGTGGTTCTCAATCAGAGGCAGCTGTTTATTGTTGTCTCTGATTGGGGATCATATTTAGGCTGCAATTTCCCCTTTGTGCTTTGTGGGATCTTGACTATGTATAGTTGCCTGTGAGCACTATAGCAGCTTCAACTTTCGTTTTGCATTTATTGTTTTCTTTGAGTTTCACTTCAAAATAAAGAGGATGGAACCATACTACGCTGCATCTTGGTCCACTCATTGTAACGATCGTGACACTTATTTCTAATTTGCCTGAACGAGACCCAGTCAGCCTGAGTATGCGTGTGCAGAGCGATTTGCCAATGAATTCTTGAGGAATAACTCACTGTCGAATCAGGGGTTGAACCTGTATTTAATTATAATTTTCTTTGTGGGCGCGTATTTGTTACTGATACCACTGAAACTATTAAAAAGAAGGTCCAAGCGTTTTCGACAGAGGGGATCAAGCTGATTCTATTCCAATTTACAGAGGCCAGATCATGAAGGAAGGCTTGCGCATTAAAGTTTTTTAGCAAGTGTCTATGACAAATCAGGACAGGTCGTTTCACTGAGCAGCCATTACAAACACAGGCTGTAAAACAGTGATCACTAAGGTCATTACAGAAAACACCAGACTGATACTTATCAGGATTATTTGTAAAGAAAACATCAAGGAGAGTAGCCTTTTCTGGGTATTTGGAGTCATATCTTGTGGGATTGGTAATAATCTGAGAAAGATTTAGGGAGTCCCATTGCTTTAGGATTTAGTCAGGTGGTTTAAGCATGTCCCAGTTTGTCACCTAGCAGGACAAATTCAGACTTAGTGTAAGGGGCCAGAAGAGAGCTTAGGGCATTTAGGGTACAGGCCGGTACTGATGGTGGTCGATAGCACCCAGCAACAGTCAACAAAGAGTTATTTGAAAGTTTAATGTGTAAAGCCAGCATTAATAATCTATATTTTAGTAGCCTATATTATATTTTTATCTGGTTCAGAGAAGGATATTATGTGTATGTGAGCATAACCTCTGTCACTAACATGGCTTTTCAAGAGAATGAGCAATCTGCAGATAATCTCTTTTTAATGCAAACTCTTGATAAATGTCCCAAATAAAACCCACCTTCGAGACAAACTAAATTCCCGTAACCCAGCTATTAGAAAACATTGTACCATGGAACTTTTTCAAACTGTTAATCAGGCTAAAATTCTCTGGGACACTCGTTCCAAGTCTATAGGAATATTAAGCAGTCAACTGAATATTTGTAGCATTATTTCTAAGAGTGAACAGGTAGAACATTTATTGAATGACTAATATTTTTGTCACAGGATTTTCTTCTGTTTCTCTGAGACATGGCTGAAGAAATCTTCTCCTATTTCTGTCTTTAATGTCCCTGGATATGCCATATATATATATATATATATATATATATATATATATATATATATATCCTAAGGAGATGGCAGAGGGGGTGGACTGCTTATGTACATGAAAGATAGCTTTAAATGGAATTGTATTATCATATGGAAACATGCCAATGACCTTGAATGTATGGGGCTGAATCTCTTCCTCTCCCCTCATGTGTCTCACTGTTATTGGATTATATCGACCACCAACATCTATCTCATTTTATGACCATCTAAATGCTATGCTTAAAGAATGTGAACATAAGTAGATCATCTTCATGGGCGATTTCAATATAAACTAGGAAAACAAAAGTTGCAGACCCCAGACCATACAAGGACCAACCAGCGTAACACAGACATCCCAGACTCAAATTGATCTGGTGTTTACTAACAGACCTGATCGAATAACTAAGTCCATTACCTTACCAACTGGCATATCTGACCACAATGTTACATTGGTGATTAGAAAGCTAACTAAAAAGAGATTTAAAAACCATATTAATGTGCAACAGTGCGATAAAAAAAATCCAGAAAGGTGAAAGAGTAACTACGATACAGCTATAAGTCAAATTGACTGGTCTGATCTGTTAAAACCTCTACAGGATCGGTGTCCCTCCCGGCGGGACGGTTGAGCTAATGTAGGCTAATGTGATTAGCATGAGGTTGTAAGTAACAAGAACATTTCCCAGGACATAGACATATCTGATATGGGCAGAACACATTAATTCTTGTTAATCTAACTGTACTGTCCAATTTAAAGTAGCTATTACAGTGAAAGAATACCATGCTATTGTTTGAGGAGAGTGCACAGTTATGAACTTGAAAAGTTATCAATAAACCAATTAGGTACATTTGGGCAGTCTTGATACAGCATTTTGAACAGAAATGCAATGGTTCATTGGATCAGTCTAAAACTTTGCACACACACACCCACACACTGTTGCCATCTAGTGGCCAAAATCAAAATTGTGCCTAACCTGGAATAATACATTGTGACTTTTCTCTTGCATTTCAAAGATGGAGAAAAAAAACGTTTTTTTCTTTGTATTATCTTTCACCAAATCTAATGTGTTATTTCTCCTACATTAATTTCACATTTCCACAAACTTCAAAGTGTTTCCTTTCAAATGGTATCAAGAATATACATATCCTTGCTTCAGGTCCTGAGCTACAGGCAGTTAGTTAGATTTGACTTCGGGCTTTTTTCAAGGAAAGATCCCATTCTCTCATCTACCTCCAGAGGTCCTCGTTGAGCCATGGTAGAGAGGTTGTCCGTCTTGGCTTACATTGAAATGACCTGGTAAAAGAGGCATCCACTTTGTCAATAGCTGATAGAAATGTTCTGTATCCAGACTGGGTCTTCATTGCTTAAATCTAAACTGGACATAGGTGGTGAAGTCAGCGCAGTCTTTTTGGATCTTAAAAAGGCCTTTAATACTGTGAATCATGAGGTTCTCCTATCCAAACTATCCTCCCTTAATGTGTCCACCGAAGCCACTTATTCCTATCTGATGAACAGAAGTCAAAGGGTTCGTCTGGGGGACACTCAGTCGGATTCTCTTTACTGTAACATTGGGGTCCCATAAGGGTCAATATTAGGCCCCCTTCTGTTTACCATCTATATAAATGATCTTCCACTTGTTTGCCCACAAATTAACATACAGATGAATGCAGACGATACAGTCCTGTATGTACACTCAAAAACATAGACAAGTTGTTAACTAGTTAACAGAAGCTATGGTATACGTTTCTAAATGGATGACTGATTCTTGCCTGCATTTAAATATCAACAACACTGTTTGTATGTACTTCTCTAAGAAATTAACAGATTTTTCCCAACAAGCTGTTCTTGATAATGGGAAGAATCTGAACGTTCAAATCAAATCAAATGTTATTTGTCACATACACATGGTTAGCAGATGTTAATGCGAGTGTAGCGAAATGCTTGTACTTCTAGTTCCGACAATGCAGTAATAACCGACAAGTCATCTAACCTAACAATTCCACAACTACTACCTAATACACACAGGTGTAAAGGGATAAAGAATATGTATATAAAGATATATGAATGAGTGATGGTACAGAATGGCATAGGCAAGATGCAGTAGATGGTATAGAGTACAGTATATACATATGAGATGAGTAATGTAGGGTATATAAACATAAAGTGGCATAGCTTAAAGTGGCTAGTGATACATGTATTACATAAAGATGGCAAGATGCAGTAGATGATATAGAGTACAGTATATACATATGAGATGAGTAATGTAGGGTATGTAAACATTATATTAAGTGGCATTCTTTAAAGTGGCTAGTGATACATTTTTTTACATCAATTTTTCCATTATTAAAGTGGCTGGAGTTGAGTCAGTATGTTGGCAGCAGCCACTCAATGTTAGTGGTGGCTGTTTAACAGTCTGATGGCCTTGAGATAGAAGCTGTTTTTCAGACTCTCGGTCCCTGCTTTGATGCACCTGTACTGTCCTCACCTTCTGGATGATAGCGGGGTGAACAGGCAGTGGCTCGGGTGGTTGTTGTCCTTGATGATCTTTATGGCCTTCCTGTGACATTGGGTGGTGTAGGTGTCCTGGAGGGCAGGTAGTTTGCCCCCTGTGATGCGTTGTGCAGACCTCACTACCCTCTGGAGAGCCTTACGCTTGTGGGCGGAGCAGTTGCCGTACCAGGCGGTGATACAGCCCGACAGGATGCTCTCGATTGTGCATCTGTAGAAGTTTGTGAGTGCTTTTGGTGACAAGCCAAATTTCTTCAGCCTCCTGAGACTAAAGAGGGGCTGCTGCGCCTTCTTCACAACGCTGTCTGTGTGGGTGGACCAATTCAGTTTGTCCGTGATGTGTACGCCGAGGAACTTAAAACTTACTACCCTCTCCACTACTGTCCCGTTGATGTGGATAGGGGGGTGCTCCCTCTGCTGTTTCCTGAAGTCCACAATGATCTCCTTTGTTGACGTTGACGTTGAGTGTGAGGTTATTTTCCTGACACCACAATCCAAGGGCCCTCACCTCCTCCCTGTAGGCCGTCTCGTCGTTGTTGGTAATCAAGCCTACCACTGTAGTGTCGTCCGCAAACTTGATGATTGAGTTGGAGGCGTGCATGGCCACGCAGTCGTGGGTGAACAGGGAGGAGAGGGCTCAGAACACACCCTTGTGGGGCCCCAGTGTTGAGGATCAGCGGGGTGGATATGTTGTTACCTACCCTCACCACCTGGGGGCGGCCCCTCAGGAAGTCCAGTACCCAATTGCACAGGGCGGGGTCGAGACCCAGGGTCTCGAGCTTGATGACGAGTTTGGAGGGTACTATGGTGTTAAATACTGAGCTGTAGTCGATGAACAGCATTCTCACATAGGTATTCCTCTTGTCCAGATGGGTTAGGGCAGTGTGCAGTGTGGTTGCAATTGCGTCGTCTGTGGACCTATTGGGGCGGTAAGCAAATTGGAGTGGGTCTAGGGTGTCAGGTAGGGTGGAGGTGATATGGTCCTTGACTAGTCTCTCAAAGCACTTCATGATGACGGAAGTGAGTGCTACGGGGCGGTAGTCGTTTAGCTCAGTTAGCTTAGCTTTCTTGGGAACAGGGACAATGGTGGCCCTCTTGAAGGATGTGGGAACAGCAGACTGGGATAAGGATTATTGAATATGTCCGTAACACACCAGCCAGCTGGTCTGCGCATGCTGGGGATGCCGTCTGGGCCTGCAGCCTTGAGAGGGTTAATACGTTTAAATGTTTCACTCACTTCGGCTGCAGTGAAGGAGAGCCCGCAGGTTTTGGTAGCGGGCCGTGTCAGTGGCACTGTATTGTCCTCAAAGCGAGCAAAAAAGTTATTTAGTCTGTCTGGGAGCAAGACATCCTGGTCCGTGACGGGGCTGGTTTTCTTTTTGTAATCTGTGATTGACTGAAGACCCTGCCACATACCTCTTGTGTCTGAGCCGTTGAATTGCGACTCTACTTTGTCTCTATACGGACACTTAGCTTGTTTGATTGCCTTGCGGAGGGAATAGCTACACTGTTTGTATTCAGTCATGTTTCCGGTCACCTTGCCCTGGTTAAAAGCAGTGGTTCTCGCGAATGCTGCCATCAATCCACGGTTTCTGGTTTGGGAATGTTTTAATCGTTGCTGTGGGTATAACATCGCCAATGCACTTTCTAATGAACTCGCTCACCGAATCAGCGTATTCGTCAATGTTGTTGTTGGACGCAATGCGGAACATATCCCAATCCACGTGATCGAAGCAGTCTTGAAGCGTGGAATCAGATTGGTCGGACCACCGTTGAACAGACCTGAGCGCGGGAGCTTCTTGTTTTAGTCTCTGTCTGTAGACTGGAAGCAACTAAATGGAGTCGTGGTCAGCTTTTCCGAAAGGAGGGCGGGGGAGGGCCTTATATGCGTCTTGGAAGTTAGAATAACAATGATCCAGGGTTTTACCAGCCCTGGTAGCACAATCGATATACTGATAGAATTTAGGGAGTCTTGTTTTCAGATTAGACTTGTTAAAATCCCCAGCTACAATGAATGCAGCCTCAGGATATGTGGTTTCCAGTTTACATAGAGTCAAATAAAGTTAGTTCAGGGCCATCGATGTGTCTGCTTGGGGGGGAATATATACGGCTGTGATTATAATCGAAGAGAATTCACTTGGTAGATAATGCGGTCGACATTTGATTGTGAGGAATTCTAAGTCAGGTGAACAGATGGACTTGAGTTCCTGTATGTTGTTATGATCACACCACGTCTCGTTAATCATAAGGCATACCCGCCCCCGCCCCTCTTCTTACCAGAAAGATGCTTGTTTCTGTCGGCGGATGTGTGAAGAAACCAGCTGGCTGCACCGACTCCGTTAGCGTCTCTCGAGTGAGCAATGTTTCCGTGAAGCAAAGAACGTTACAGTCTCTGATGTCTCTCTGGAATGCTACCCTTGCTCGGATTTCATCCACCTTGTTGTCAAGAGACTGGACACTGGCGAGTAGTATGCTAGGGAGTGGTGCGTGATGTGCCTGTCTCAGGCGCCTGACTAGAAGACCGCTTCGTTTGCCCCTTTTACGGCATGTTTTTTTGGGTCGCTGGCTGGGATCCGAGCCATTGTCCTGGGTGGAAGGCAAAACACAGGATCTGCTTCGGGAGAGTCATATTCCTGGTCGTAATGATGGTGAGTTGATGTTGGTCTTATATTCAGTAGTTCCTCCCGACTGTATGTAATGAAACCTAAGATTACCTGGGGTACCAATGTAAGAAATAACACGTAAAAAAACAAAATACTGCATAGTTTCCTAGGAACGCGAAGCGAGGTGACCATCTCTGTCGGCGCCCAGTGACTGGTCTGGAGTGTGAAGACACAAGCTCTGCTGGTCGGCAAGCTCTGCTGGTGTCTCTTCAGGTATCTCGGCGTCATTTTGGACTCCAACTTGACATTTAAGAAACATGTGAAGAAGGTGCTTAACACGGTCAAGTTTGGATTATCCAACATTAGGTTTATAAGATCTTACCTTCCTCTGGAGGCCACCAAACGATATATGCATGATCCTCACATCTGCAATATTGCCTCACATGCTGGTCACAATCAGGAGCTACTTTTCTGAAACCAATTGAATCTACAAACAAACACTTAAGATTTCTGATAACCAAACAGTTACCACCATTGTCACATCATTCACAAACATATTTTATTTCAGTCTGGATAGCTTTAAGCAGATGCAAGCCTTGTCTTTAAGTTCCTGCATGGTCTTGCCCCTCCACCCCCTTTAATTTGAAATTAAAATCTAAAACATGGCTCAAATCTATCCAAACTTGTACACATGAGTTATTTATGGTTCCTCATACACTACCGGTCAAAAGTTTTAGAACACCTACTTATTCAAGGGTTTTTCTTTATTTTTACTATATTTTCTACCAGTTTCTATCAAAACTATGAAATAACACATGGAATCATGTAGTAACCAAAAAACTGTTAAACAAATCAAAATATATTTTATATTTGAGATTCTTCAAATACCCACCCTCCTGGAATGCTTTTCCAACAGTCTTGAATGAGTTCCCACATATGCTGAGCACGTGCTGGCTGCTTTTCTCTGCAGTCCGACTCATCCCAAACCATCTGCATCTGGACCCTTACAAATCAGCTGGGCTTGATAATCTGGACCCTCTATTTCTGAAACTATCCGCCGCCATTGTCGCAACCCCTATTACCAGCCTGTTCAACCTCTCTTTCATATCGTCTGAGATCCCCAAGGATTGGAAAGCTGCCGCAGTCATCCCCCTCTTCAAAGGGGGAGACACCCTGGACCCAAACTGTTACAGACCTATATCCATCCTGCCCTGCCTATCTAAGGTCTTCGAAAGCCTAGTCAACAAACAGATCACTGACCATCTCAAATCCCACGTACCTTCTCCGCTGTGCAATCTGGTTTCCGAGCCGGTCACGGGTGCACCTCAGCCACGCTCAAGGTACTAATCGATATCATAACCGCCATCGATAAAATACAGTACTGTGCAGCAGTCTTCATCGACCTGGCCAAGGCTTTCGACTCTGTCAAACACCATATTCTTATCAGCAGACTCAGTAGCCTCGGTTTTTCTAATGACTGCCTTGCCTGGTTCACCAACTACTTTGCAGACAGAGTTCAGTGTGTGAAATCGGAGGGCATGTCGTCCTGTCCTCTGGCAGTCTCTATGGGGGTGCCACAGGGTTCAATTCTCGGACCGACTCTTTTTTCTGTATATATCAATGATGTTGCACTTGCTGCGGGCGATTCCCTGATCCACCTTTACGCAGACGACACCATTCTGTATACTTCCGGCCCGTCCTTGGACACTGTGCTATCTAACCTCCAAACGAGCTTCAATGCCATACAACACTCCTTCCGTGGCCTCCAACTGCTCTTAAACGCTAGTAAAACCAAATGCATGCTTTTCAACCGTTCGCTGCCTGCACCCGCACGCCCGACTAGCATCACCACCCTGGATGGTTCCGACCTAGAATATGTGGACATCTATAAGTACCTAGGTGTCTGGCTAGACTGTAAACTCTCCTTCCAGACGTATATCAAACATCTCCAATCTAAAATCAAATCTAGAGTCGGCTTTCTATTCCGCAACAAAGCCTCCTTCACTCACGCCGCCAAACTTACCTTAGTAAAACTGACTATCCTACCAATCCTCGACTTCGGCGATGTCATCTACAAAATAGATTCCAACACTCTACTCAGCAAACTGGATGCAGTTTATCACAGTGCCATCCGTTTTGTTACTAAAGCACCTTATACCACCCATCACTGCGACCTGTATGCTCTAGTCGGCTGGCCCTCGCTACATATTCGTCGCCAGACCCACTGGCTCCAGGTCATCTACAAGTCCATGCTAGGTAAAGCTCCACCTTATCTCAGTTCACTGGTCACGATGGCAACACCCATCCGTAGCACGCGCTCCAGCAGGTGTATCTCACTGATCATCCCTAAAGCCAACACCTCATTTGGCCGCCTTTCGTTCCAGTTCTCTGCTGCCTGTGACTGGAACGAATTGCAAAAATCGCTGAAGTTGGAGACTTTTATCTCCCTCACCAACTTCAAACATCTGCTATCTGAGCAGCTAACCGATCGCTGCAGCTGTACATAGTCTATCGGTAAATAGCCCACCCGATTTTACCTACCTCATCCCCATACTGTTTATTTTTATTTACTTTTCTGCTCTTTTGCACACCAATATCTCTCTCTACCTGTACATGACCATCTGATCATTTATCACTCCAGTGTTAATCTGCAAAATTGTAATTATTCGCCTACCTCCTCATGCCTTTTGCACACAATGTATATAGACTCTCTTTTTTTCTACTGTGTTATTGACTTGTTAATTGTTTACTCCATGTGTAACTCTGTCTTGTCTGTTCACACTGCTATGCTTTATCTTGGCCAGGTCGCAGTTGCAAATGAGAACTTGTTCTCAACTAGCCTACCTGGTTAAATAAAGGTGAAATAAAAAATAAAAAATAAAATCTCAATTTGGTTGAGGTCAGGGGATTGTGGAGGCCAGGTCATCTGATGCAGCACTCCATCACTCTCCTTCTTGGTAAAATAGCTCTTACACAGCCTGGAGGTGTGTTGGGTCATTGTCCTGTTGAACAATAAATAAATAAATAAGCCCAAACCAGAAGGGATGACGTATCGCTGCAGAATGCTGTGGTAGCCATGTTGGTTAAGTGCGCCTTGAATTCTAAATAAATCAGTGTCCCACCGTGAGCATTTCTCCTTTGCCAAGATAATTCATCGACCTGACAGGTGTGGCATATCAAGAAGTTCATTAAACAGCCTGGTCATTACACCTTGTGCTGGTGATAAGAAAAGCCCACTCTAGTGCAGTTTTGTCACAACACAATGTCAGAGATGTCTCAAATTCTGAGGGAGTGTGCAATTGGCATGCTGACTGCAGGAATGTCCAACAGAACTGTTGCCAGATAATTTAATGTTCTTTTCTCTACTATAAGCTACTAATGTCATTTTAGATAATGTGGCAGTACATCCAAGTGGCCTAACAACCGCAGACTACGTGTAACCACGCCAGCCCATGATCTCAGCATCTGGCTTCTTCACCTGCGGGATAACCCGAGGAGGGGAGGAGGGGGGGGGGGGGGGGGGTTGTTGAGGAGTATTTCTGCCTGTAATTAAATCCCTTTGTAGGGACAAACTGATTCTGATTCGGTGCCCCTGCCCAGTAATGTGAAAGGGCCTAATGAATTTATTTCAAATGACTGATTTCCTTCTATAAACTGTAACTCAGTAAAATCTTTGAAATTGTTGCATGTTGCATTTCATTTTTGTTCAGTATAATTAGTCTCGAGTCTGTCAGGTATCACGACTATAAAGCCAATGTAACTGCCTGTTTTTACAAAAGTAGGCTACCACATGGATAGGCATTCATTAAACGTTAAAGTGTATTGTGGGCCGAGACTGTATTCTATTTATCGGCATATAGGCCAGGACCGGGCCTGCAGTCAAATGAGACTGCGCTTCCTTTTAAGTGACGGAGCGGGGATGTAATTTGAGAGTTGAGAGGGGGTAGGCTATCATCAGTCAAAACCAAGCGCGGTGCTTGAGAAATCCAGATGTTGAGTTTGAAATTGAGGCACAAAGCTACGTCGGGCACTCTCACATTTATTTCAGTTGGATGCGTTTGGTATATTACTCCTGCGTGACGTCTTTGGGGTTTCTCTGTGTAAAGTTTAGGGAAATTATTCCAAACTTTCACGTGACTGTTTGTGGCTGAACCAACAGCTACTTTCCTTGAAAAATAGTTGGCAACACTTGCTGCATAGGCTACACGAGGAGCGACCTTAAAGAAGACTTACAAATATCACCTAGCTACTTTCGGTCTTTTAAGTCTTGGATACCACATGCATTGCACGTTTGGAAATGTTGTGATTGGTGAGGGAATTAAATAACATTTTTCTTGCGCTATAAAGGAAAGCCTCTTCTATTTCTCACGTATTGCCAGAAGTGGATAGGATGGCTTTTCTCCACTTACTCGCTATTGGGATGTTTTCATTGCCGCTCTGCGGTGCGTTTTTTAATGGACCTCTGTATCCCGAGATGTCTAACGGCACGTTCCATCACTACTTTGTGCCAGACGGCGACTATGAGAATAACGATGATCCGGAAAAATGTCAAATGCTTTTTAAAATGACAGACGACCGAAAATGCGTTCTTGACGAGGACCAAGATTCGGTCATCCGAGACGATTTCACGATCATCAAGAGACACATCGAAGACGCGGCCAGAATGCTGGAGGGGATCGGGAAAAGTATTTATTTTGATTTGGACGGAGAGGACAGCTATGGAAAATATTTGAGAAGGGAGACGACTCAGATTGGCGAGGCTTTTACAAACTCTGAAAAGGCTCTGTTAGAACTGGAGGTGAAATTCAAACAGAGTCAGCAGAACGAGCTGAAGGAGGAGCACCGCATAAACGACGACTTTCTGAACATGGTTGTCCACACAAGGGACGTGCTAAAGGGAACACTGGACATATCTGTGGGGTTGAAGGATAAACACGAGCTTCTCTCTCTCATAATTCGAAGTCACGGGACCAGATTAGGCCGACTGAAAAATGAATACATGAAGGTTAAACTTGGGTAAATCGGTTAAACCTAGTTGTAAAAGTAGACTATGAGGAAAATAATATTGGCGAAGTCATGTCGAATTTCATTGCATATTTATATTAACGGAGAGATAAAACATGCAGAGACAGATATGATACCAGTGTTTTATTTATTCAAAAAATACAATATACCTAGTAAAATGTAATTAATTGACAATGTTGTCGGTTCATTTTGTGTAGGTAGGTTTACTTGTGGCAACATTATTTGGGCATTTGCAATATGGCGTTGCGTTAAAATGCCTTTGCAATTGATAATTGTCGATGCCTTGCTCTGACGGAGATTTCAAAGATGACTATTCATTCATAGCGGTGACGTTGTCTAACAGTTGCAACAGGTGTTATTTATACAGTATGTGACATAGGCCAACAGAATCTACTTGGCAGCATATTTCTCTCATAAATCTTGCCTTCAATTGAGTGAATTTGTCTGGAAATAATTGAAATGTTTACAATGCATCACAATTTGCATTTTTCTTTTTACAGTAAGGACAATTAACAAGAGCTTTAAATAATACTTTGAACAATTATTGACTTTGTTAAACATATAAGGTTGTGACTTATTATTTGTATATCCCTTTGCCATTTTGTGAATGCAATATAATTTGGGGAAATGTTCAGAGCATGTTATTGGAATAAATGCTGTGCGTGTCAATATCTATGTGACGGAAGAGCTTAATTGTATTCTTTATTTTTGGCTAATATGTTTCAATATCTGCAATATATATTGTTTTTATTTTTTAAATTATATATATATGGCAACAAGTATGATAAATACTTAAGACTGCAGGCAGCACTCATGGACTTCAAACACTGGTGTCTGTGGCAACATTCCTAAAAGGTTTTGTGTGTTCCGTTTTTAATTAAAGATTTTGTGTTTGAAGTTCTACTCAGTTGTTGGGACAACTCGTTATTATAGACAAGACTGAACTACAGCTGGTGAAACCAATGATTTGGACAGCTTTCTAGGTCAAATGGTAGTTCGCCTCTTTACAGGTTCATCTCTTGTATGACCTAAATTGATATTGTTGTATGATGATACCATCTATTTTTTAATATTTGTGCAAATCTTTCTAAAACAGAAAATGGACATCAATCAACAAAGAGGTAAGAATATGTACTGAATACTATGAGAATATGTTGAAGGCTAGCTGTATTGGGTGCAGATGACTGAACTGCTCACTTTTGTGTCTGTCTGCAGGTATCTGAACAAAATCCAAGGTATGAATACTGTCATGTGCTATTTTGTGGATTCACAGACTTCACCCCCGTACATCTCTGATGAATATAACAGGAAACCTGTTTGATCACCATGCACTGCAAAATCATTCTGGCTATGGATACGGAGAACATCAACGCATTAACATCAACACATCAGAGGATATACCCATTGGACTTGGGGCTCTGCTGGGAGTTTAACTCATATTTTGATATTTTTATTCTGCTTTGCCATTTAAATCATAACAAATACTGACAACTAAAATAGCACTCTTCATGACATTGTTCACATCCCTCTTGTTGGTGGAAAGAATTTATCATTACTAAAGCAAATATTCTTGCAATTCTATACATTTGATATTATTTGAGTGACCAAAAATGACAACAGAATCTGTGCTAAAAAACCTAAATAAAAACGTTAGTTGGCTTGGGCTAGTTGATCTGTATATTTCTGACAAGTTATAAATAGCTCTAAGGTATGCAATGACTAACATGGCAAAAGGAACTGATGATGCACTACCCAATTTCAAAATTGCACCTTGTGAATTCTACTGTTACAACTTTCAAGAGTAAGTTTAAAGTCGGACTGAGTTCCTTAAAAAATGTTTATTTGTGTATAATTTTTTGGGGAAGCACTGCTCTAGACTTATGGTGACACAATAAAAAGTAGATATGTAACGCTCAATGTGTTACATAAAGTAGGCTACGTGTAGACATCTAAATGTCACATCTTGATTGACAAGATTTGAAAAACACTGATTCGTGGCTTGATGTGTAATAATGCAGTTGATTTCCAACTCAATACATTTCTTTTTTTTCATTTCCTGAAATGACTGAGGTAAAATGGAATTTATCCCAACCCTGGTGGTAGCCTGACAGAAGTCAAGGGCTGTGCGTGCAATAGCGATATGAGCAATTAGGCCAGTGAGAACACAATGTTCAAAGATTTACTCTTGGCATTGCTCTAGTTGATTTATTAGAAACAGTATGTACTTTATTGTTTATTATGCTGGTATTTATGATCATGGAAACAGAATAAAAATCTCTTGCTGTTTCTACACCTTGAAAGATTCCAATGCATGGACTTCAGATGCAGGCCAGTATCCTGTTATAAGGATACATGTTTTAAACAGAGCACAGACAACTTGTTTGCCATATGATTTAAAGTATCTGATAAAGTTCATTGTTGAACATCCTGGGCTAACTTACCGTCACCAATGGAACTGCACAACATTTAAAAAATATTGTGGAGTTCATGTAGGCTACTATTTATGCAGGCTCCATTAAATTGTTTGTACCTTCATCACATTGTTTGCGTTCAACACTATAATGCCCACAAAGGTCATCACACCGCCCTCTGCAACTGGATCCTGGACTTCCTGACTGGGCGCCCATAGGTGGTAAGGGTAGGCAACAACACATCTGCCACGCTGATCTTCGACACAAGGGCCCCTCAGGGGTGAGTTCTTAGTCCCCTCCTGTACTCCCTGTTCACCCACGACTGTGTAGCCAAGCACGAATCCAACACCATCATTAAGTTTGCTGACGACACAACAGTCGTAGACAAAGCCTGATCACAGACAAAGATGAAACAGCCTATAGGGAGGTCAGAGATATGGCAGTGTGGTGCCAGGACAATCTCTCCCTCAATGTGAGCAAGACAAAAGAGCTGATTGTGGACTACAGGAATAGGAGGACCAAACACGCTCCCATTCACATCGATGGGGATGTAGTGGAGTGGGTCGAGAGTTTCAAGTTCCTTGGTGTCCACCTCACCGGCCAACTATCATGGTCCAAACACACCAATGCAGTCGTGAAGGGGGCACAACAACACCTCAGGAGACTGAAAACATTTAGCATGGGTCCCCAGATCCTCAAAATGTTCTACAGCTGCACCATCGAGAGCATCCTGACCTGTTGCATCCCCGCCTGATATGGCAACTGCTCGGCATCCAACTGTAATAAACTACAGAGGGTAGTGCGTACGGCTCAGTACATCACTGGGGCCAAGCTTCCTCCCATCCAGAACCTACAGTGCCTTCAGAAAGTATTCAGACCCCTTGACTTTGTCCACATTTTGTTACATTACAGCCTTATTCTAAAATGGATCAAATACAAATCCTCAGCAATCTACACACAATACCCCATAATGACAAAGCAAAAACAGGTTTTTAATATTTTTTGCAAATTAAAAACAAAACAAAAAAACAGATACCTTATTTACGTAAGTATTTGTACTGTTTGCTATGAGACTCGAAATTGAGCTCAGGTGCATCCTCTTTCCATTGATCATCCTTGATGTTTCTACAACTTGATTGGAGTCCACCTGTGGTAAATTCAATTGTTTGGACATGATTTGGAAAGGCACACACTTGTTTATATAAGGACCCACAGTTCACAGTGCGTGTCAGAGCAAAAACCAAGCCATGAGGTCGAAGGAATTGTCGATAGAGCTCCGAGACAGGATTGTGTCGAGGCACAGATCTATGCTGCTCTGTACCATCACTCATTCATATATCCTTATGTACATATTCTTTATCCCCTTACACTGTGTACAAGACAGTAGTTTTGGAATTGTTAGTTAGATTACTTGTTATTACTGCATTGTCGGAACTAGAAGCACAAGCATTTCGCTACACTCGCATTAACATCTGCTAACCATGTGTATGTGACAAATAAAATTTGATTTGATTTGATTTGAGATCTGTGGAAGGGTACTAAAAAATATCTGCAGCATTGAAGGTCCCCAAGAAAACAGAGGCCTCCATCATTCTTATATAGAAGAAGTTTGGAACCACCAACCAAGAACCCAATGGTCTCTCTGACAGAGCTCCAGAGTTCCTCTTTGGCGATGTGAGAATCTTCCAGATAGAAAACCATCTCTGCACTCCACCAATCAGGCCTTTATGGTAGAGTGGCCAGACGGAAGCCACTCCTCAGTAAAACGCACATGACAGCCCACTTGGAGTTTGTCAAAGGGCACCTAAAGACTCTCACATCATGAGGAACAAGATTTTCTGGTCTGATGAACCAAGATTGAACTCTTTGGCCTGAATACCAAGCATCAAGTCTGGAGGAAACCTGGCACCATCCCTATAGTGAAGCATGGTGATTGCAGCAGCATGCTGTGGGGATGTTTTTCAGAGACAGGGACTGGGGGACTAGTCAGGATCGAGGGAAAGATGAACGGAGCAAAGTACTGAGAGATCCTTGATGAAAACCTGCTCCAGAGCGCTCAGGACCTCAGACTGGGACAAAGGTTCACCTTCCAACAGGACAACGACCCTAAGCAAACAGCCAAGACAACGCAGGAGTAGCTTCGGTACAAGTCTCTGAATGTCCTTGAGTGGCCCAGCCAGAGCCCGGACTTGAACCCGATCAAACATCTCTGGAGAGACCTGAAAATATCTGTGCAGCGTTGCTCCCCATCCAACCTGATAGAACTTGAGAGAATCTGCAAAAAAAGAATGGGAGAAACTCCCCAAATACAGGTGTGCCAAAGTTGTAGTGTCATACCCAAGAAGACTCGATGCTGTAATCGCGGCTAGGGTTGCAAAGGGTCGGGAAACTTTCCGGTAAATTTCTGGAAATTTTCCATGGGAAGTTAAGCCCTGGAATTTGGGTAATTTTTGCTTAAATTCATCAAAATGCTAGCTTATAACATTTAACCTTTTTGTGGGATACACATAAGGAAATTCTAGGTCTTGTGGCATATTTTGGTTAAACTATCCCAATTTAATGGAATTGCAACCCTCTGCATGCACAGTGTATTCTTCCATCACATCTTCCATTCTGTGCAGCTGAATCTCAAGATCTTGCACACTAATGAGATGCTATTGAGCCCACACTGCTACACTGTCTGAGCCAAGGATTACATGCTTTCTGGTAAGTTTTGATTACAACAACTGGGTAGGGTGAATATATTTTATACGACATACATTATTTTTTGTTAACTAGTAAATAGTAGCCTACAGCAAAATGTGTTTAAATCATTTCTAACTTGTTAACAATTTCTGCTAGTTAGTTTTTGCTACTATGTGGGTTTTAGCTAGCTTGAGCCTGCTAACTGAGTGTTAATTCACCTGTTTCCATACATGTTTAATTTTAAAACATTTATCTTACAAAGGATTTGTTTAATCTAACTGCTTAACTATTTATCTGTATATGGAATTGTATTTGAGTTTTTTTTACTCATTTTCTTTCAAATCTTTACAGGAAATTGCCAGGGGCACTATCTGATGTGTGGAGACATTTTACTGCAGCTAATGTAGAAGGAAAAGCTATGTACATTTGCAAATACAGTGCCAAATCATATGTGAAGAATGCAATAAAGAATCATCTGGCCAAGTGCATAAAGTTCCCTCAGTGCTCACAACAAGCAACCTCTGACAAAAGTCCCTCTACTTCTATTCGAGGTGAAAATAATGAACCGGACACCTTATCGAAAGCAACAGCTCATGGTCCTCCTGGAATCAGAAGTTTTTTTGCCTCAATGGAGGAACATAGTCAGAGAAATGCTGATGAATGTCTTGCTCGAGCTGTGTCTGCAACTGGTTCACCTCTGATTTTCACAGGCAATGTGTATTGGAAGAGATTTCTGAATGTTCTTCGCCCAGCATACACCCCTCCAACCAGACATGCTTTATCTACTCAATTGCTGAATGCAGAGTTCCACAGAGTTCAAGTGAAGGTCAAGCAAATCATAGAGAAAGTAGACTGTATTGCAATCATCTCTGATGGGTGGTCGATTGTTCGTGGGCAAGGAATAATTAACTACTCTTCAACCAGTATTCTACAAGAGCACAGACACAAGGAACAACAGACACACCGGTCTCTACATTGCAGATGAGCTGAAAGCAGTCATCAATGACCTTGGACCACAGAAGGTATTCTCACTGGTGACAGACAATGCTGCAAACATGAAGGCTGCTTGGTCTAAAGTGGAGGAGTCCTAAGCTCACATCACACCCATTGGCTGTGCTGCTCATGCATTGAATCTGCTTTTCAAGGACATCATGGCACTGAAAACAATGGATACACTCTACAAGAGAGCCAAGGAAATGGTTAGGTATGTAAAGGGTCATCAAGTTATAGCAGCAATCTACATCACCAAGCAAAGTGAGAAGAATAAGAGCACCACATTGAAGCTGCCCAGTAACACCTGTTGGGGTAGTGTTGTCATGTTTGACAGTCTCCTGGAGGGGAAGGAGTCTCTCCACGAAATGGCCATATCACAGTCTGCCGATATGGACAGCCCCATCAAGAGGATCCTCCTGGATGATGTATTTCGGGAGAGAGTGGTAAGCAGCCTGAAAACTATAGCAGTAGCCATTGCACAGATTGAGGAAGACAATGCCATCCGGTCTGATGTTCAGACTCTGCTTTCAGATGTAAGAAAATAAATCCGTACTGCCCTGCCCACTTCACTGTTGCTCCAAGCAGAGGAAACTGCAGTTGTGAAATACATCTAAAAGACTGAAGACTTCAGTCTGAAGCCCATACATGCCGCAGCGTGCCGCAGCGTAACTGGTCCTTGTTTGGGAACACACACACCAAAGCATGCAACAGGCTGACCAATACAAGTGTTGAAAAATTGGTGGCCATCCAGGAACATTTGAGGCTTTTTGAGCCTGACAACGAGCCATCCTCAACAAGGTTGGAAAGTGACAGTGAGTCTGATGTTCAAGAGGTTGACATTGAGGAGGTCCAGGGAGAAGACATGGTTGTCTTCCTCTCAGGCTTCCAAAGCTTTAGTTTCTAGACTATCATATGTTGAAAACATTTTAGGGAGATGCGATGGATCATTGGAGATCATTCAATATTCCCTTTCTTTTGTTGTTCAGTGAAATCCTCCCATGTGAAGAGTCAACTCTTTTATTTAAATAATTTGCATATATTATTAATTATTATATTATTAATTTGCATATATTTGAGTTAATTCCCACAGAAAGTGTCCACCTCTGAATATTCCCCAAAATGTGCAACCCTAATTGCTGCCGAAGGTGCTTCAACCAAGTACTGAGTACTTATGTAAATGGGATTTCATTATTTTTTAAATGTTTTGCTTTGTCATTATGTGGTATTGTGCGTAGATTGATGACGGGGAAAATGTAATACATTTTAGAATAAGGCTTTAACGTAACAAAATGTGGGGAAAGTAAAGGGGTCTGAATACTTTCTGAAGGCACTGTATATACTAGACGGTGTCAGAGGAAGGCCCAAAAAATTATCAAGACTCCAGTCACCCAAGTCATAGACTGTTATCTCTGCTACCACAGGGCAAGTGGTACTGTAGCGCCAATGCTCCTTAACAGATTCTAACCCCAAGCATAAGACTGCTGAACAATTAATCAAATGGCCACCCGGACTATCTACATATTTGAAGAATATCAAATATATTTTGATTTGTTTAACCCTTTTTTGGTTACTACATGATTACATGTGTTATTTCATAGTTTTGATGTCTTCACTATTATTCTACAATGTAGAAAATATTAAAAAATTAAGAAAAACCCTTGAATGAGTAGGTGTTCTAAAACTTTTGACCAACTAACCTGTACCCCAGCACATTGACTCAGTACCGTTACCCCCTGTATATAGCCTAGTTATTGTTATTTTTTACTTTAGTTTATTTTGTAAATGTTCTTATTAACTATATTTTCTTAACTTCATTGTTGGTTAAGGACTTGTAAGTAAGAATTTCACGGTAATGTCTACACCTGCTGTACCCGGCGCATTTGACAAATAAAATTAGATTTTACCTTATTAGGATATAATTTGAACACTGTAACTCTCCACTAACAGGGTTCTGAGTGATGTAAATATAGTTTTAAGCAGTTTTTGTACCCAGGCTGGTTTAATTTAACCTGTTACTGACAAACTACACTGGACAAGTCCAAACTGTCTCACTGACACAACTGAAGAGCTGAGAGGTAAGAGAATGCTCTGCCATATTCTGTAATATGGAAACCGAGTGGGAGAATGATATGGATTTTCGTTAATGATTAATTAAGCTATTCTAATTGTAATCGACTTCCTGAGTTCCCAACCTTGATATTGGGACACTATAACACTGGTCTGTGGCAATCAATAAATGTGCATTGGCCTTGATGTCATCTCAGCAAAATCCACTGACTCACCATCTCTGATGCCACGACAGTGGTTGTCACTCACTTACGTGCTAACCTAACCTGCGCTGTTGATAGACGCTTCCTTGACAAAACACATTCAAAAGTTAAAAAACCTACCAAAATAACAGGTAAATCCATTTTTCATAATTTTTTAGGTACTACATATTGTAATGTTGCGGGTAAATATAGCATGTGTTGTCACTGGAATGTCTTGTTGCGTAGTGAAAGCTAGGTAAAGAATTTGTTACCTGTCTCCACATAAATTAATGGGATATTTGCTAACGATAGCTAATACTAGCTAGCTCTCTACAAACACTGGCTTTTTGTAAATCCTCCAATTAATGTCAGCAAGCGAGCGTCTAATGGCAACTATTTTGTCATTGGAGGCTAAATTAAATGGTAATACTAGTAGGTAACTAGTAGAAGCTAGCCTAGCAGTTCAGATTCGCATAAATACAAATAGTTAAACATATATAGTTTGTAAGGTTTCAAAATAATAACATTTGGCTATCTATTACATATACATATTCATATATATTAGCACATTTTGTAAATCTGTAGCGCGAGCTGCTTTCGACGCTTGCTCATTGGTTTGACCTTTCACCTAGATTCCAAAGCGGAAACATCCGCAAATAAAATATTTTGATAATAATGTTCTATTATATCGCGAGATATTGTGGTTTCCACTAGATAGTCAATTTTGACCTGGCTGTGCTATCGTACAAAAATAGTTTTTGTGTCGCTTTTATCTTAATTTAAGATTCGGGTTAGCAGTGTGTTTAAGGTTAGGATTATGTGTAAAATCACATTTAGAAGATACATTTTAGAAATAGGCGGGGTTTTATGACTTTGTGGCTGTGGTAACTAGTGACGACCCAATGTTTTCGCGCTTGTAATAACAAGTGAAAGCAATTTTGGATACCAAAAGTTGCAAGGTCCTATTTTCATCAGTGTGGTAGCAAGGTGCATTTAGTATTATAACACATTTTGCCTATATATCTAGCTCATTTTAAATCAAAACTATTTCAATGAAAGTGCATTTTTAAAATATCTCAGTTCCATTTATGGTGAAATATGCCTAGATAATACAAAACATTAAAACAATAATTCTAAATCAATTCTAAATAAAAGTAAAAAAACAAGTAATACAGGTCTACATGTGTCCTGACCTTATTAACCTTATTAACCTTTGGACCTTCTTATTAACCTTTAACCTTATTAACCTTTGGAATATTTATGTTGACTTGGAACCCAGAGTGTACTGTCCTGGTGCATGTTGTGGCATAAAAAGTATTTTGTCTTCGGAACATCAGATAAACCTAATGATATGTCTTAGTTTCCATGGCTGTGACTGTGAAGCACACTGGCACTTGCTTGGCTGTATTTTTTCCTCATGTTTTATTAGGCCATTTATAACAAGGTGGCTGGCGTAAGGTATAATAAACCAATGCAGCAATAATCACCCTTTGAAACTTTAAACCCTTCCATAAACTCCTTCTTATTCCCCTGCTTCTTCCGACACCCCTTCTCTTCTGGAGAAGCAGCTCATCTGGAGGTCCTGGTTCGAGGATGTGGACGACCACTATAGCACGATGCACCCTGCCGAGCATGCGCAAGCGAAGCTCCGTTTTGGCCTGCCATGCCTTGAGGGCTGAGGGTAGGCCTAGATGGGCAGTTGCCACAGCTGCCACCTCTCCATCTCCTTCTCTTCACCTGATCTGGAGGCAGCTCCGTGGGTATGGGACCCAGGCACCCACCCCGCTCCCCTCCACTGCTCTGGGGAACAGCCCTGGGGTGAGGCAGGTCCGTGCCCTGGAGCAGGAAAGACAACTGGAGGTGGAGTGGGAGGACAGCAGGCAAAGCATGTACCCGTACACATGGCTGAGGGACAACTGTCAATGCCCGCTGTGTACCCTGCAGTCAGCTCAGGCCCGCAGCCTGCTGCTCTCCCAACTGGACATCCACACTGGGGTCGACCGGGTCCAAGTCACTGACAACAACAAGGTAACAGATCTTGGATCAACTTATCTTTCCCCAATTCTAAATGTAACCATAAGGAGGAAAATGCAAAACTTACCTTATATCAAGTGTCAATCTAATGGCACTCATCTTACTCCACTTAAGTTCATTTTGTACAGAACAAAAATATAAACACAACATGCAACAATTTCCTTAGATTTACAGTTCATATAAGGAAATCAGTCAATTGAAATACATGTATTAGGCCCTAATCTATGGATTTCACATGACTGGGAATACAGATATGCATCTGTTGGTTACAGATACCCGAAAAAATAAAGCATGGGTGTGGATCAGAAAACCAGTCAGTATCTCGCCACCATTTGCCTCATGCAGCGCTACACATCTCCTTAACATAGAGTTGATTTAGGCTGTTGATTGTGGCCTGTGGAATGTTGTCCCACTCCTCTTCAATGGCTGTGCTGAAAACCGCTGTCATAACATGTCGATCCAGAGCATCCCAAACATGCTCAATGGGTGACATGTCTGTTGAGTATGCAGGCCATGAAAGAACTGGGACATTTTCAGCTTCCAGGAATTGTGTACAGATCCTTGCGACATGGGGCAGTGCATTATCATGCTGAAACGAGGTGATGGCGGCAGATGAATGACACAACAATGGGCCTCAGGGTCTTGTCACGGTATCTCTGTGCATTCAAATTGCCATTGATAAAATGCAATCGGGTTCATTATCCATAGCTTATCCCTGCCCATACCATAACCCCACCGCCACCATGGGGCACATGGTTCACAACGTTGACATCAGCAAACCGTTCGCCCACATGGCGCCATACAACTTGTCTACATTTGAGAGGCCGGTTAGACATACTGCCAAATTCTCGATAATGACATTGGAGGTGGCTTATGATAGAGAAATGAACATTCACTTCTCTGGCAACAGCTCTGGTGGACATTCCTGCAGTCAGCATACCAATTGCATGTTCCCTCAACTGGTGTCCTTTTATGGTCCCGAGCACAAGATGCACCTGTGTAATGATCATGCTGTTTAATCAGCTTCTTGATATGCCACACCTGTCAGGTGGATGGATTATCTTGGCAAAGGAGAAATGCTCACTAAAGGCATGAAAACAAATTTGTGTACAACATTTGAGAGAAATACGTTTTTTGTGCGCATGGAAAATTTTGGGGCACTTTTTATTTCAGTTCATGAAAAGTGGGACCAAAACTTTACCGGTTGGGTTTATATTTGTGTTCAGTGTAGATGGCAATATTGTTGCTAGTGTAAAGGATTTCATGCTGCTTACCAGTTGGCGCAACACGAGAAGCTAGCTATTCACTGGCGCAAGTGGGGACACTTTAGGCTGAGGAGCAAGTTTCACACATGTGCTACATTCACTCCTCAAACTTACACAACACCGACCCCAGTGTTGAGCTGAGCGCAACTGTAGATCAGTCACTAGGCACCACTGAGTCACTAGGCACCACTGTAAAGGACATCACGCTGCTTGCGTAGCGAGTACCACTTCCTCGGCTCATACCCGGTGCGAACTCGGGACCTCTGCATTGCTAGCACACGTGACCGCCTTCTTGACGCGTCTCACCAGTCGGCACCACACAAAAAGCTAGCTATGCGCTGGTGCAAATGGGGACACTTCAGGCTGAGGAGCAAGTTTTACACATCCCCATGTGCTACACTAGTGTGAGCTGCCTTTAAGGAAGGCTTAACCAACCTCTGTGGTTGTCCTCAGGTGTCCATAGTGTGGCCGGACCAGCACACCAGCGAGTTTGACCCAGAATGGCTGAGGAAACGGTGCTTCTCTTCTGCTGCCAGACAAGCTCTACAAGAGGAGCTCTTCCTCAACAGTAAGACTATTACGCCTAGGACTGCTATATGGCAATTTCCCCACTGTTGCTGAAAGTAGATATTCTGGAATAAATCAGGATAAATCTTTTGTTTATTTCATTATTGATTGTGGTCCAATCCCAAACTGGTAGGGCCTATATAGTTTCATAGCTGTTAGTTTGGGTTGAGCATGTGTCTCTGTCTATTGAAATTCACTGCTACAGTACAGTACATGCATACACACATTGCCAATTCAGTCATGCTGACAGTGTCCATTCTAGTCTGGTCTAGCAGTAGCTGACTCCTGCGTAACTCTGAAGACCCATGAGATAAAGGATTTTCGTTTTTGAAAATATCCCTGAAGAGTTTCTCTGAAAAAGAAAATAAGGGTCTGTGCCCTCATACAGTACTTAAAGCAGGAATCCTGCAAATTCCAATGTTACTTTTTGATTGGCATTTTCTTCGTGCAATACAAACTGAATTTTCAGTTGTTTAAAAAACATATGCTACAGGCCACAAGTCATTTAAAAACCATTATTGATATCAAGGGTTTTTACTGTTTTTAGGGTTTTTACAAGTTATCTAAATGGTCAGCTGGTTAGCTAAGACTACATAGACTGTTAATCTTGAATATGTGTAACATCCAAGATAACATTTCTGTAATATCTGTTGCATATCCAATAGGTTTCATGCACCCCCCCCCCACACACACACACAAACACACAGTTATAAACTAAGTTTAACATCATTGACCTTATTAACATTGTTGATAATCTGTTCTCTCTAAAACTGAGCAGGATTAATCTAATCACACGCAGTTAAAAAAACGTAAATACACTTCAATGCACCCCGAGTGTACAAAACATTAGAAACACCTTGCTGTTATTGAGTTGCACCCACCAGGCTGACTTCGTCAGGGCATGGACTCTACATGATGTCGAAAGCATTCCACGGGGATGTCGAAAGCATTCCACGGGGATGCTGACCCATGTGGACTCCAATGGTTCCCACAAGTGTGTCAAGTTGGCTGGATGTCCTTTGGGTGGTGGGCCAGGAGACTTTTGAGTGTGAAAAACCCAGCAGCATTGCAGTTCTTGACGCACTCAAACCGGTGTGCCTGGCACCTACTACCATACCCTGTTCAAAGGCACTTAAATATTTTGTTGTCCATTCACCCTTTGAGTGGCACACATAGACAATCCATGTTTTAATTGTCTCAAGGCTTAAAAATCCTTCTTTAAACTGTCTCCTCCCCTTCATCTACATTGATTGAAATGGATGTAACAAGTGACATCAATAAGGGATCATAGTTTTCACCTGGATTCACCTGGTCAGTCTGTAAAAAAAAAAAAAAAAAAAGAGCAGTGTAAAAGTGAAATGAAAGCTGTAGCTGTATTTCAAATGAGGAGAGACTATGGTATGTCCACACGTGGTCCTGAAGGACCCACAGGTTTGAGTGGCTCCTGCTTTGTCTCCACTCGAGTGATTTAAAGGCAGTTTGTCGATAGCAACCCCCCCCCCCTTCTCCACTCTCTCCTTTAGTACAAGTGTAAGAGGTCCCCTTCCCCACACACACACACTTACACGCACACTTTATCAGTGCAGGGTTTCTGTTCTTCCACTGTTGCTAGCTCGACACCAGGAGTGCTCCTACCAGACAGAGTTTAGCTCATGTTCTGTCTGGCTCTGTGCGCTTTCTTTTTCTCTCTTTCTCTCACACATGCACCCTCACACTCGCACGCACGCACGCACGCACGCACGCACGCACGCACAGCACACACACACACACACACACACACACACACACACACACACACACACACACACACACACACACACACACACACACACACACACACACACACACACACACACACACACACACACACACACACACACACACACACACACACACACACACACACCAGCCCCCCTGTCTCTGGGTTTAATTATATCCTCCTGAGGTCTGGTCTGAAATTCCTCCTGCCGAAAAACCCTGGAAAAGTTTACATTTTTAGATGGATGGATGGTGAAATAATGTTCACATGTGGAAGTTTTGTTACTCAAGTTTAGTTCACATCCCTACCTAGCTCCCTATAGCTCTCTCTCTCTCTCTCTCTTTCTCTTTCTCTTTCCACGCACATATATGGGCCTAGTTTGTATGTATGTATGTTTTCCCAGAAGACGGGTAAGATTGTGAAAGTGTAGCACCCGCCGAGGTCAATATGTTAATATGAGGTGTTTCTCAGACTGAATCACAACTCACTTGTTTTTTGTCCTTTAGTGTCAGTAGGAATTAGGAGTTTCCCCCTAACCATTTACTTAAATAAAACATATTTAGACAGCATAGAAATGAGATTTGGAGAATGGACAGTTATAGAAGCTGGATTTGAACCCCCGCAGTTGGGGGCACATGTGGTCCGGAGGCGGCTGTGTTGACCATTAGACCAACCTCTGGGTCCACATGCCTCAATCATTTCCAAGGATATGGTGTTCCCCAGACACGGCTGCTTCTGTCAAAGTGTGCAGCCTGTCAATCTCTAGCCCAGAGGATGCCGCTTTCACACGTAGACCAGACTACATCGCTGAGGTATGCAGCGGCTGTATGTGAAATAGCTTAATAACCTGAGACCTTCGGCAAGGGATAAAGTCTGTGTGCAGTCCTGTTCAACTCCCCTCTTCTGACTCTGCCATATGGAATACTGATTATAGGGAGGCTTAGTGGAAGTCATTTTGAAAGCCAAACTCAACTCTCTCTGCAACTGAGGGGACCTTGTTCTGACCAGTCTAGCTATTCAAATAGTAGGCTATTTGGCATTTTTGAGCCTGCCTGGAGTGCCAGGCGAGTGGGGTTTGCACTTTTGAGACTATTCCATTGGTTATATTATGCAATGCAAGCTCAGTCGAGCACAGCATTAGTATTTTAATTATTTCAAGTAATATTTTAAACCCAGGTCTGGTTCTGACCTCACTCAATCATCTAGGCTAGAGCTTGAAGCCATAGTGTGTGTATAGTATACAAACAAACACTCAAAGACTTTGTGCACAGGGAGATTGGAATCTACAAGCAGTGTTTGTCATCATTATATTTGTTAGTGTTTACACTTCCTGTTTATCTTACCGAGGGCCTTAGCAACCGCAAGTTGTTTTGCCTTCTTATTCCAAAGGCATTCTAGGAATGGTACCATAGTCATTTTCGGTTTCCGAAAATGTCTTGGAGATGTGGCTTTGGGGGCTGTGGATCTGATTCAATCATTTTATGGATCTGTTTCAATCACCCCTCCATGGGAAATATTGGATAGCGCTCTTATATTGAAGTACAGTGGTAAGAAAAAGTATGTGAACCCTTTGGAATTACCTGGATTTCTGCATAAATTGGTCGTAAGTCAAAACAGACAGTCTGCTTAAGCTAATAACACACAAACACATTTTTTTCATGTCTTTATTGAACACACTGTGTAAACATTGTGAATCCTTGGATATAATAACTGATTGACCCTCCTTTGGCAGCCACAACCTCAACCAAACGTTTTCTGTAGTTGCGGATCAGACCTGCACAACGGTCAGGAGGAATTTTAGACCACTGTTTCAGTTCAGCAATATTCTTGGGATGTCTGTGTTTGGGTCGTTGTCCTGTTGCATCACCCTACTTCTGTTGAGCTTCAATTGGCGGACAGATAGCCTTACATTCTCCCGCAAAATGTCTTGATAACTTGCAAATTCATTTTTCCGTAGTTGATAGCAAGCTGTCCAGGCCCTGAGGTAGCAAAACAGCCCCAAACCATGACGCTCCCTCCACCATACTTTACAGTTGGGATGAAGTTTTGATGTTGGTGTGCTGTGCTTTTTTTCTCCACACAGTGTTGTGTGTTCCTTCCAAACAACTCAACTGTAGTTTCATCTGTCCACATAATATTTTGAACTTCAGACGTGCAGAAAATGGTTTTTTTTGGACAGCAGTGGCTTCTTCCGTGGTGTCCTCCCATGAACACTATTCTTGTTTAGTGTTTTACGTATCGTAGACTGTTAGCATGTTCCAGAAATTTATGTAAGTCTTTAGTTGATTTTTCTTAACCTTATTGAGCATTCCGCGCTGTGCTCTTGCAGTCATTTTTCAGGACAGCCACTCCTAAGGAGGCTAGCAACAGTGCTGAACTTGATCCATTTATAGACAATTTGTCTTACCATGGACTTTTAGAGATACTTTTGTAACCCCTTCCAGCTTTATGCAAGTCAACAATTCTTAATCTTAGGTCTTCTGAGATCTTGTTTGTTGGAGGCATGGTTCACATCAGGCAATACTTCTTGTGAATAAAAAACTTCCATTTTGTAAGTTTTTATAGGGCAAGGTAGCTCTAACCAACATCTCCAATCTCGTCTCATTCATTGGACTCCAGGTTAGCTGACTCCTGACTCCAGTTAGATTTTGGTGAAGTCATTAGCCTAGGGGTTCATATACTTTTTCCAACCTACGCTGTGAATGTTTAAATTATGTATTCAGTATAGACAAGAAAAATCCAATATTTTTTATTTATTTTACTAGGCAAGTCAGTTAAGAACAAATTCTTATTTTCAATGACGGCCTAGGAACAGTGAGTTAACTGCCTTGTTCAGGGGCAGAATAACAGATTTGTACCTTGTCAGCTCGGGGATTCAATCTTGCAACCTTTCGGTTACTAGTCCAACGCTCTAACCCTTTGTGTGTTATTAGTTGAAGCAGACTGTGTTTGTCAATTGTTGTGACTTAAAATATGATCTGATCTTCATCTATGACCAATTTATGCAAAAGTCTAGGTATTTCCAAAGGGTTCACATACTTTTTCTTGACACTAGTTCCAACAGTTTCTTTTATTTTTTCTTTATTTAACTAGGCAAGTTAGTTAAGAACAAATTCTTATTTTCAATGACGGCCTAGGAACAGTGGGTTAACTGCCTGTTCAGGGGCAGAACGACAGATTTGTACCTTGTCAGCTGGGGGATTTGAACTTGCAACTTTTTTGGCTACTAGTCCAACGCTCTAACCACTAGGCTACCCTGCCGCCCCAAGTAGTGTAGTTATTATTACCATTATTATTAGGCATTATCTATCTAGATAGATAGACCTACATTATTAACATTATCAGTACACTCTTAGAAAAAAGGGTTCCAAAAGGGTACTTTGGCTGTCCCCATAGGATAACCCTTTTTGGTTCCAGGGAGAACCCTTTTTTAGTTCCACGCAGAACCCTTTTGGGTTCCATGTAGAAACATCTGGGGAATGGGTCCTACATGGAACCCAGAAGGGTTCGACCTGGTACCAAAAATGGTTCTTCAAAGGGTTTTCCAATGGGGACAGCTGAAAAACCCTTTTAGGTTCCAGATGGCACCTTTTATTTTGAGAGTGTAGTAGTCATTACCTTCTGTGTGTGTTTATCAAATGTTCCATCTTGCCGCCTCCGGTGAACAGTAATAAAGCCTGTAAACTGGCACTATTGTGTCCTTAAGGCCTCTTTGAACGCTTGAGGAGGATAATGATTATCCTCGGTGAGTGATGTGGTGTTTTCTCACTTTCTGGCTAGTGTACTTTGAGCCTTTTACCTACCGTGAGGTGACGAAGCAGTGTTGGCTGGCTTACCCAAGAGGCCACAGTCTTTTCTCACACATCTTCCTCTGGACTCATCTCCACCGACTGCTGCCAGTAAATGTGTCAACACCTTTACTCACTGTCTGCTTGGTCACGACCATAGTGCCTACTGAGTCACTCTCTTCCCTGCAGTGCAGATTTTGGAGTGCATCCGTTTAAAGCATCCCTTCATGAGATAAACAGGCCTAATCTGACTCTGGGCCAGTTGTTAGTGGTATAACGAGAGATCCTTAAGACTGTCCTTAAAAAACTCCTTGTTTGGCCACCAAGAAATGGAACATTCTGCTCTGATGTAGATTTAGCAAGCAAGCCATGTTTGTAAATGGTAATAAAATAGAATAGAATTGTTTATCACTTTTTAATGAGACATTGATAACTAGCTTGGCTTAGAGATGAACACAAGTATGAATATTTTTTTTAATAGTTACTTAACGGCATACATATTGCATTCACCGGGTTCACTGTCTACAGTGGCTTGTGAAATTGTTCACCCCCTTGGCATTTTTCCTATTTTGTTGCCTTACAACCTGGAATTAAAATAGATTTTTTGGGGGATTTGTATCATTTGATTTACACAACATGCCTACCTTTTTGAAGATGCAAAATATTTGTTTTTATTGTGAAACAAACAAGAAATAATAAAAAAACTTGGTCCGTGAGTTTTGGTGGGCGGCCCTCTCTTGGCAGGTTTGTTGTGGTGCCGTATTCTTTCTGTTTTTTAATAATGGATTTAATGTTGCTCCGTGGGATGTTCAAAGTTTCTGATATTTATTTATAACTCAATCCTGATCTGTACTTCTTCACAACTTTGTCCCTGACCTGTTTGGAGAGCTCCTTGGTCTTCATGGTGCCGCTTGCTTGGTAGTGCCCCTTCCTTAGTGGGGCCTTTTAGAACAGGTGTGTATATATACTGAGGTCATGTGACACTTAGATTGCACACAGGTGGATCTTAACTAATTATGTGACTTCTGAAGGTAATTGGTTGCACCAGATCTTATTTAGGGGCTTCATAGCAAAGGGGGTGAATACATATGTAGCACCACTTTTCAGTTTTGAAAATCTTTTAACAAGTTATTTTTTTCATTTCACTTTCACTACTTTGTGTATGTCCATTACATGAAATCCAAATAAAAATCCATTTAAATTACAGGTTGTAATGCAACAAAATAGGAAAAACACCAAGGGGAATGAATACCTTTGCAAGGCACTGTATAATACTCTCATCAGCTCTAATAGCAAACTGTCTGAATGTGATGATAATCTGCACGACTGGGCCTCAGTTAGTCCTAATGGGACTTGATTGGTTCCTCCTCATCCAAACAGCAGCTGATATGTCTTTCCTTTGACATAATGGGAGTCTGGATCTTCCTTGACTCATGAATGTAGAATCCATCTGGACCTATGTGCTCTTGTGGCGATGCGTGAGAACACATCAGTTTAAAAAAAAACAAGGCCCCTGAAAACATAGCTGTAGTGGTGCATCAATGGAAAAACACGCATCTTTCCCCAAACCTCACCATTTCCATATACACACACACTGATTGTCTATCAAGAAGATGAATCTCCCCACTGAGCACACGCGCTCGCGCTCACACACACACACACACACACACACACACACACACACACACACACACACACACACACACACACACACACACACACACACACACACACACAGTTGGATGCGTGTGGTATCCTAAAGTGGATGTGTAACCAGGCCAGCACAGCACAGTACAGCTCAGCTCAGTTCAGCTTTACTGCTCAGGAGAGTGAAAATGATATTAAAGATCTGGAAGGACTGAATAGGTGTAAGCAACATGGGGAAATTCCATCCAGCCCACCTGAGGGCTAGGTCAAGTTATAATCAGAGGGGCAAGCTATTATTGCTGACTCCTATCCAAGTCTTCCAGATCTATAAAAAGTACCATGGGGCAGAGGTAGGAATTAGGGGTCGGTTTGGATTTGGTCATCAGAGTCCTTGAGCGTTCCAGTAAGAACACTGTATACACTGTGTTATTAAAGCTGAGAAGGCAGAGGTGGCACTGTGGTGCAGGTCTCTCCATTAAACAGAGAAAGGTTAGTTTGTTGTATTGGACGGAGGGTGGGAAGCGTTCTCCAGAGAAGGACTAGCTGTGCCACGTCAGTTTAAGACAGACTCTTTGTAAATAGGACTATAACAGCTACAATGTGATACACTGCAGGTGACGTGTGTGTGTGTGTGTGTGTGTGTGTGTGTGTGTGTGTGTGACTGTGTGTTTATGTGACTTCACTTCTCACATGATTGGATGCAGGATTGTAGTTGTTTTGAGGAAACCCCCAGTATTCCACTAGATGTTAACATTCCTCTGGCCGATATACCACACAATTCCATTCATCTAAAATGTCAGTACAGCTGCAAGCTTGTCTTGATAATTATAGTGGGCACACTCACTGGCCTCAGCCCCCTTTGCAATGAAAGCACTGATGAATTCCACCATGTTTGTGAAGGCCTTTGCAACACATACAATACGGCGTCTAATTCCTCCAGTCGAAACAGAGGGGCGTCAGAAGGACTGAACTCCACAATTTGACCCTCTGAGGAAGTTGATCTAGTGGATTAGAATTGTGAAAGACCCTGCTTACACACAAAACAGCCTTTTGGAGAACCACGACTCAAGTAGAGCGTTGAGAGAACTTCCAGCTCGAGAGGAGAGCAGACAGAGAGAGGGCGGGGGATGGAGGAGAGAGAGCGGGTGGTGGGGGAGATGTGGAGAGAGAGAAAATAAGAGGGAGAGAGACTGCCGTCAGCAACAGGAACCGCAGCTTCAGGTTTCCTCGTCTGGAAAAGCCACAGCAGCAGACCAAGACCAACGGAAGGGAGGAAAGGCATTATGCACACATGAATACACTCACATAAACGTGTGTCCATACACACACTTCCATAAAACAGAAAGATAACACATAATACGTACACAAGCATAATAGTGTCACATAAAAACTCCTGGGTTCTAATACACATACATACTAGGACCGACACAGGAACTAGCTCTCTCAAAACACACAATCTCAGGCTGTGTGTGTGTGTGTGTGTGTGTATCTCAGTTAACCCTGGCTGGAAACTATGCAAGAGTCAGGGAGACTAATCGGTAATTGGCTTGGTGGACCAACGCTACACGTTCCAGGAAATCAGAGCAGCGATTTTGCGCTTGGTGAGAATTTGAGTGTCAAGCATTACACGGCAATAACCGAGCAGAACGCTCTGGGCCCTGCACCATCTGAACCCTCCCAGCCCGGGCCCACTGCCCAGCCAGCCGCTCGCTCTCTTACCCCATCCATCATCCACTAAAGGGCCTACCTGGGTTTAGCTCTCTCTGCTCTGATTCTCTCTATGCTCCTTTCCACTCTCCACTTTCTCTCGCTCTCTTCCTCTCATTTCCTCTCTCCTTACTCTCTTCTCTTCATTTTTCTTGTCTCTTAAGGATTGAAAATCGATTTGTTCAAAACGTAACAGTGAAGGTAGTGAGTACTGGTCTTGAGTCAAATCAGGAGATAACCAGTGATGTTAGCCACGTTTACCAGACAAGAAAATGTCCACTTACAGGGGGGGAAGGCAAGTTCAGCCAAAACTCCTAATTCGATATGACATGCTTTTACCTCCGCTGTTATGGCTTACTCCGTCATGTGTGATTTCTAAAACCTCAGGGCTATCCCTGAATCACCGTTCTGCCTCTAGCCAAGAACTTTATGTCCTCCTTTGTGTGGATACATACTAGCTGGTCAAATGGTATCTATGGGCTAGTCTGATTTCATGGGAGTACTTGTAACATTATATATAATATTGGAAGGAACTAGCCTATATTCTAGAAGTCCCCATACTTCAACCTTCTCTTCATCGGTGACCCTCAACATCAGCCAGCCTTTAATAAAGAGTTATTTTACTTTTTGACCTATGCTACAGTTTTTTTGGGGGAGATGACAGCGTGAAGGGAGATGTAAAAACCTGCTGTGGGTTAAGTCATCAGTATCAGTGAAGGGTATCATTGTATCTCGATGACTCATTGTTTCAGCTGAAAAGGGTCAGGATCATTCCCCAGGGGTGGCAATCAAGCTGCAGCTTCTTCCTGCATAAGCCCCTACACACACAGAGACTCCATGCGTTACCGTAGCTGTACTCACGGAGCAAAATCCATTGACTACGCCACACAAATATTTACGTCAACTGAGTTGATGCAAAGTCAAGCTTTCTAACATCTGACTTGGAATTGTACTCCACTTAATCCAGATGAATTGCCACTGAAGAGGTTTGTTGTACCCCCTTGGTTTGTTTTTGAATAATTAATTAACACTAACTTTGTACCCCCCCCCCCCCCACACACACACACACACACACTAAATGTGCTCGGCAGCTGTGTCTGCAATGCAGGAGCCACTGGAGAGAGCCTCTATGGAAAAAGGGCTGAAGCCAGCTGGGTGCGAAGCGAAGCAGTGGGAGGCTTTTTCCACTGCTGTCAGTCGAGACATACAGACTCTTCTCACCCCTCTCTCCCCTTCCCCTTCTTCCTCACAGAGTATTCCAACCATAGCGAGCTGGCTTCCCTCCCTCCCTCCTATCCCTTGGAGGAAACGTTTCATGGACACAGACACATTATGTACAGACAGTACAGACTGTGTCCAGGAGCATTACACATATTGCCGTTAGAGTCCATTGTCCATTGACAGGCTGTGGTTTCTGTTCATGTGTCCTTATGGTTGTGACAACCTGAGCTGCAAACAAGCATTGGTAGAAAATGGCCGAAATGATGTTTTGCAAAATTTAATTTTTTTTCAGAAATCCTGCTTCAAGGATTTTCAGTTGAAGGATTCCCTCCCTACTCATTCCCTCCTGATTCTGGGGAACCTCCAACTGGAATGTCTGAAAAACCTGGGAACTTTGACAAACAATGATACGATACAGGACGGTATAATACAGACTATACGATACAGACTATACAGGATGATACAATACTTTAATGAAGTGCATCTATCTCCTTGGTTCACTCAGAGCGTATGTACTGGGACTCAGAGCTACAGATCCCCACGGCCAACTTCGAGGAGGTCCTCCACGATGACAAGGCCGCCCTGGCCTGGCTGCTGGCTCTACGCCGCGTGGGAATCGTCTACCTGAAGGGGGCGCCGGTGGAGCAGGGTCAGGTGGCCCGCCTCAGCCAGAGGATCGGATACCTAAGACTGACGTTCTATGGGTGAGAAACCATGCCCTCTGACTGTATTAGCTTCATACAATCTTAAGCCAAACCACGGGCATACAATTTCTAAAAGCTCTGCATTTTCCACACAGCTTTATATTTCCACTGCAGCAGATTCACTAGGGTGCGTTTGAACTTTGCATTCATGTCTCATTTTCCTAAATATCCTAATTCTAGAAACCCATTGCTACTCTCAACTATCCGCTCCTTTTGTATACTGAGGATAACATGGACAGTGTGGTTAAACCAGACTGAACGCTACGCTCACTATTGTTGCCATCAGTCTGGGTTATCCAGAAGTTTTATGGACATGCAACCTAATTGAGTTTTGGTAGGTAGGCCTCAGTCCAAAATTCATCCAGGGGATGTTAAGCCCGAGGTATTACCCAATACATTCAATCAAATAAAATAAAAAAATTCACATGCGCCGAATACAACCTTACCGTGAAATGTTTCTTTGCAAGCCCTTAACCAACAATGCAGTTCAAGAAATAAAGTTAAGAAAATATTTACTAAATAAACGAAAGTACCAAAAAAAATCTAATCAAATGAAAAAAGATTTACATAACAATAACGAGGCTATATACAGGAGGTACCGGTACCAAGTCAGTGTGCAGGGGTACAGGTTAGTCGAGGTAGTTTGTAAAGTGACTATACATTTATAATAAACAGCGAGTAGCAGCAGTGTAAAAATAAAGGTGGTCAATGTAAATAGTCCGGGTAGCCATTTGATTCATTGTTCAGCAGTCTTATTGTTTGGGGGTAGTAGCTGTTAATGAGCCTTTTGGTCCTAGACGTGGCGCTCCGGTACCACTTGCCGTGCGGTAGCACGGAGAGAACAGTCTATGACTTGGGTGACTGGTGTCTTTGGCAATTCTTTGGGCCTTCCTCTGACACCGCCTAGTATATAGGTCCTGGATGTCAGGAAGCTTGGCCCCAGTGATGTACTGGGCCGTACGCACTACCCTCTGTAGTGCCTTACTGTCAGATGCCAAGCAGTTGACGCTGATGCAATCGGTCGCGATGTTCTCATTGGTGCAGTTGTAGAACTTTTTGAGGATTTTGATGACCCATGCCAAATCTTTTCAGTCTCCTGAAGGGGAAAAGGTGTTGTCATGCCCTATTCTGACTTACAGGGCGGTAATCATTTTGGCAGATAACCTTCACTTTCTTGGGCACAGGGACTATGGTGGTCTGTTTGAAACATGTACGTATAACAGACTTGGTCAGGGAGAGTTTGAAAATGTCAGCAAAGACACTTACCAGTTGGTCCGCGCATGCTTTGAGTACACGTCCTGGTAATCCGTCTGGCCCCGCAGCTTTGTGAATGTTGACTTGTTTAAAGGTCTTGTTGATCTGTGATCACACAGTCGTCCGGAAACAGCTGGTGCTCTCATGCATGCTTCAGTGTTGCTTGCCTTGAAGCTAGCATAAAAGGCATTTAACTTGTCTGGTAGGCTCGCGTCACTGGGCAGCTCGTGGCTGGGTTTCCCTATGTAGTCTGTAATATTTTTCGAGCCCTGCCACATCCGACGAGCGTCAGAGCCGGTGTAGTAAGAGCGGTTACTGAGGTGGTATATCCCTCAATACAATTGGATGAATCCCGGAACATATTCCAGTCTGTGCTAGCAAAACAGTCCTGTAGCGTAGAATCCACATCATCTGACCACTTACGTATTGATGTAGTCACTGGTATTTCCTGCTTTAGTTTTTGCTTATAAGCAGGAATCAGGAGAATAGAATTATGGTCAGATTTGTAAAATGGATGGCTAAGGAGAGCTTTGTATGCGTCTCTGTGTGTGGAGTAAAGGTGGTCTAGAGTTTCTTTTTCCATCCATCATGTGACATGCTGGTAGAACGGATTTAAGGTTGCCTGCATTAAAGTCCCCAGCCACTAGGAGCACTGCTTCTGGATGAGCGTTTTCTTGTTTGCTTATGGCCTTATACAGCTCATGAGTGCGGTCTTAGTGCCAACATCAGTTTGTGGTGGTAAATAGATGGCTACGAATAATATAGATGGTGTGGTCTACAGTTTATCATAAGGTATTCTACCTCAGACGAGCAATACCTCAAGACTTCTTTAATATTAGACATTGTGCACCAGCAGTTATTGACAAATAGGCACACACTCCGCTCCTCGTCTTACCAGATGTAGCTGCTCTGTCCTACCCATACACAGAGAAGCCAGCCAGCTCTATATTATCTGTGTCATCGTTCAGCCACGTCTCGGTGAAACATAAGAGATTACAGTTTTTAATGTCCCGTTGGTAGGATAGTCTTACTCGTAAATCGTCCAGTTTGTTTGCCAATGATTGCACGTGGACCAATAAAGCTGAGGCTGGAACAACAAGCATCCCACAGCCAGCAGTTTAGCCCAGGTCAGAGGAAGCTAACAGCTGCGAACCAAAGCAAGAGACATGTCATTAAAGAAGCTGCAGTTTTTATTTATTGTAAAGAAAAAAAAAGAATTCTTCCGCAATCAACAACCCAAGAGACACAACATAAAACCAGGGCACATATTTGCATATATTTGAGCACAGCGACTCCATGCCAAGAGCAAAGAAGACACCTAGTATAATTGGCATACTATTTTAACAGCATCCATTTAACAAATGCTAGAAATGTAGGACGATGAATAACTTTTTCCACGTCCTGTTGCTCTTGAACCTTTTTAATGTTTCCAAAGACAATGCCTTGGTCCTTAGTTCTCAACACCTTTTGTGATTAGATAATTAGTTATCAATCATTAATAATAGACCTTTCTTAACTTTTCTCATTCCTTCCTCAGGCACACATGGCAGGTGCAGGACAAATCCCAAGCTAACAACGTGGCCTACACCGCTGGCAAACTCAGTCTCCACACTGACTATCCAGCACTGCACTACCCACCTGGAGTGAGTAGACAGGATCCACCGTCATCTTCGTGAAATCTACATTAATCCTCTACTTTCCCACTATCAGTCAGACAGCTGAGTCACATCTGGATAAAACACTCACGCACACGCATATATTTAAGCCGTTTACTGCACACAGTCCCCACCCCCCATATTTTAAGATGTATGTATTCTGTATGGGATGGCTGTTAGCAACAGTACTAATATCCTGTATGGCTGGTTGCAGGTGCAGTTCCTGCATTGCCTGAGCCAGGCTGGCGAGGGTGGGGAGAGTGAAGCGGTGGACGGCTTCCACATGGCAGAAAAACTGAGAAGAGAAGACCCAGAGGCTTTCAGGACCCTCACCTCCCTGCAGGTGGACTTCACCGACACAGGGTCCGACTACTGTGACTTCATGGTGCAGTCCAAGAACCACATCATAGAGTGAGTGAGCGCCACACCATTAAAATACATAAGACATGGATGCATTGGCCTGTTTTTTGCACACATAACAGCCATCATTCAGCTTACATATTAATGTGACTTGACAGGAGGTCAGTCTAGAACTGCTCCAGGTAGCAAGCACACTGACCAAAATACACACGGATACGGACACTCACTCACTTACATTCTCAATAGTATCTCAAAGCTACATGGATGTGATTTAGGAGCATCTGTCGCCATCTGCTGCTCAGAATGTAAACCGCAGAATCAATGTATAATACACAACCTGCAACCAATGTTCACTCTAAGGAGCTGTGCGCAGAATAAATATCAGCCCTTGCAGAGAATCACGGGATTGAAATTCACACAACTTTCTAGAGTTTTCCCCTTTAGTTAACACTATCAACATTTCACTCTACTGTGGGAATTGTGCTCGAATCAACCAATATTAGCCACTTTCAATGTAACATACAGAAACAAAACAAACTATGCAAGACTTAATATGCTATACTAACTGTGCAAGAGATTTTCTTGTAGGAAGAGCGCATTGGAGTAGGATTCAATTGCATTGACAGGCACGACACAGGCCCATACTCTAGATAGACCAGTGCACCATAAACAATCAGAGATGCAGTAGGCCTATATGCAAAAACATTGCCATATGGATCTGTGCCATTTACTTTGAACTGGACTGTGTTTACAGCGTGAGCAGTCGTAAGTAGATGCGCTTGTTTTTACATCAAAGCGAGAGTTTATGTAGCCACTTGTGCACATTTGTTCATATTCTTTGCTAGTTAGTGAGTTATTATCCCAGTTATAGCAACTTTTTTTGTCAGCAATGGGGGACTGGTTGCTTCATACAAGAACACAAAATGTTCGCATCTTTGAAAAGCAAGTCAGGTAAAGAGCTTGTTTATGTCTTAAAGGGGCAGTGTTATATTTTGAGATGGTATTGAATAAGCTAAGTAGCCAATAGGTAGAGGGTAGCATACTTTTTCTGGTTATCTGTAAAGTGGAATGGGAATAATAATACATTTTATTTTTGGTTTCTTGCATCAAACCACACAACATTTTCAGTCACCTCCTTGTCTGAAGAACAAGTGGATAAACAGGTTAATGTCAAGCCTAGCATGTTTTTTTTTCTCCAAAAGTCTCATGGAATGTAGACCTACATTGTACACCACACATTTGCTGCTACTGTAGGCTGAATGATGAGACCAACTATTTACATGTTAAAATGTTATGGGATAAAAAAAGTCTCCATGGTTTTTGATGGTAGGCCACTCTAATAGGCCTACATTATGATCAAATACCCACAGTAACCAACTTAGCCACTGTTAAAACTGTAACTTAAACCGTTAAAGCCTCAGTGTTCACAGTAAACGTGCCCCGGAAGTTGCACAGAATTTTGCTCAGTGCCCAAATTTTTTTGAGGGAACATTGCCTTCAACTGATGGGTGTGAAGGAGATTTTAAGTGAGCAACCAAGGTCATTGTGGGAATTTCTAATTATGGACACTGATCATTCTTATATGATTGTATCAGATATGAGCATCTGACACTTGTCAACTTATTATGCAACAAGACCTAGATGTCCATCATGCAGTCATTTTCATAGTTTCTAAAGTTTGACACACACACACTAACATTGGCACCCCTCCTCTCTCTGAGCAGTGTTGACAGTGATGGGCGGGTGGTACGGATCAACTACAACAATGCCACCAGGGACTCTGTGCTGGACCTCCCCCTGCACCAGGTCCAGGCCTTCTACAGCTCCCTCAAGGCCTACATCCAGCTGATGACGCGACCAGAAAACATGCTCACCTACAAGATGGAGCCTGGTTAGTGTGTGTGTGCATGAGTGTGCCCCTTCAAGATTAGCAGTTCAATTGAAGCTTCCCTGGATAAAAGTTGGCAATAGGAATTGTATTGTAAGATTTTGCATGAATTGTAGTTACAAATGTTGTAGAGGTGGTAGACTTACCGTCTATGACTATTGGTTATCTTTTATATGGCATACTGAAGAGGCACTTGAGAGGTAGCCTATTCGTTTGAACTTTCATCTTGAAATATCTGTATATCATGGGTGAGTACTGAGTGGGCATATCCCTCCACCTCCTCCTGCAGGCGACCTGGTCACCTTTGACAATGGGCGCCTGCTCCATGGGCGGAAGAGCTATCTGAGCCACCCAGACCAGGTGAGACACCTGGAGGGAGCCTACCTGGACTGGGACGAAGTCATGTCTCGCCTGCGAATACTCTGCAAGTCTGTCAACGGAGAGAGCTAGACCCACCAAGCCCCCAGAGTGAAGCCTCCTCCAACTATATAGAACAGCATCGATCTACAGCAGGGCTCTCCAACCCTGTTCCGGGAGAGTTACTGTACTGTAGGTTTTCACTCCAACCCTAATCTAGTGCACCTGATTCTAATAATTAGTTGGGGTTGGAATTAAAACCTACAGGAGGGTATCTCTCCAGGAACAGGGTTGGAGAGTCCTGATCTACAGGATTTATGAGCGGGGAAAAGAGGCTAATATTCTAGTAGGCTACGGCTACCCCTGTGTGGGTCAAGATGGCTGCCAGTCTTTTGAACAGAGTGACAAGTGGGCAAAGTGCAAGAAGATGGGGAAAAATTTGAGGGGAAAGGGTTTAGCACTTCCGTAAATGATAAACACTCCTCTTCATAAGTGCTAACAGAGGCATAGAAACTGTATATGAGTAGCATACTTATGAAAAATCTGTAATTTACTGTATGAAGCAGGTAGACTATAATGCCTTTGCTCCTAGGGTTATGAAAGCGAAAATATTTTCGCTATCTTTCGCTTTGCTCTAATCTATTTTTCTATTGGCCTGTGTTCTGCTGGTCAAAATTTGGTAGCACTTTACTACATATACTTCTCAATGACTTTAGTTTGTGACATTTTCTACCTCTGTCACAATATAATATTGTGTCTAGTTCAGTTCCAGCCATCTAACCTTAAGAAAAAAAGTGCATAGCAATAGTATTAGCCCCCCAAATCAATACATTTTTAATAACTCTCTATACGTAAAATGTATGCACACGCAAAGTTTGGATAAAAGCATCTGCCAAGGGATTAATCAAAATGTACAGATTGGGTACCTGGAGGAAATTAACGGAGGGTCATGCTTTTTCCATTTCAGTCAAGGGGAGGGTTTAGTATTTTTTTTTTGTAATCTAGTCCAGGAGAGGGTCATGTAATTGATAAAATGTCAATATTTATCAATGTTTTAGAATTAGTTGCTTATTAGGCAAGATATCGATATGTGCTTGATGCCGCTCCTCATCTCTGATTCTCCGCTGGATGCGGAATACCAAGTGGCATATAGACTATTAAGTGTGGTCTCAATCAAATGATCCATAACCTATAGGCTACGAAGTGCATGCTCGGAGAAGCACAGAGCAAAGTGGTATTTCTAAGATGGCTGCTGATGGTGTAAATACAACTAGGCTGCATTACACACTGCAATGGATATTCCAAACCGGAGCTCCTGCCTGCTCTTGCTGATCAAAAACGTTTTTTTTTTTGTGTGCTGCCTAACCAATGGCTGTGCTGTGTAGGTCTACAGTGGCAGTTCAGGAGAGTCAAAGGATTCTGCAACTGTTTTTTTTATTTATTAGGCCTAGTTCAAAAAATCTTGCTCATGGACTAGCCTATGTTCTGTTCAGTTTGAGGAGAGCGCGGGACGATGAGGACCCGAGGTCAGCTTTGATAGCTTGCTACTAATATAATTGATTTAATTAAAAACAAATGTTTCTTGACCATTTATGTATTTATCAGAGTTATTGACCTCACAAAGAATCCAGATTCATGGAGGTGGGCTATTTAAAGAGTGGGTAGAACCATGACAGCTGGATGGACAGCTCATGTTGCTTAAAGTAGGCATAATTCATTTCAGTAGTCTTCATTTGAATGAGACTTTGCTAACAACAAGAAGGTTGTGTTGGAACCCGATTTCTTCCCGTTTAAGAAATAAGAGGTGGACCTACCTGTTTGACAGATGAAATTAGGTTATAGAATGCTATAGCCATAGATGTGTCGCTCAATTCCTCTACCCACTCTTTAAATAGCCCACCTCCATGTCACTGACGGGCTGTTAAGTTACAATCAAGACTCGAATTGTGGGGGTACGAAAGGGGATGCCATTGGCCTACGTTTTATTAAAGAAAAGGGCAAAAAGCACAGATCTACCTCTAGTTCGCTTAAGATATGGATGAAAATAAAACTGATCCGATTATATAAAGTGATCGAAAGCAGCGCCTTGACCTGCGATGCTTTATGCTAGAAACAAGCATAAAGCAAGGTGTAAAATACCCGGGAAAGACGTTACTTAATGCATATGGGAATACCATTGTTTCATGTCTTTGACATTCAGAGGCTGAGATGAAACCTTCTACAGCTGAGAAGACATAAAATAACTTAGCTTGGGAAGAAATCTAATTCCGTCACTATAAATTGATTACGCTATTCGCTTTCTGTTGGCTAACAATATGTTTAAACCTAGACAGCTTGTAGGGAAACACTTTTGGAAGTACCATGTTTAGATTCCTAATGACGTCTCAGATTGAATTACTTGCAAACAAGACACTGATTTGGCATTGGATAAATATAGGATGTACTCTCTGTCAATGTTTAGAATGTAATTTGTGTAATTTGTGTGGTATTCAAAAATATTGATATGTGAAATGACATAGAATTGACGTGACATTTTTATAAAAGGCTTTTTAAAAACCTGCAAATACGAATTTCGATTAATGCAATGCTTTTAATATAAAGGAGATATTTATACCCCTAGGTTACTCTTGTCCGTGGTGGTCTGAAAACCTACAAGCTTCTGGCCCGCAGCCCAGTGCAATATCAAAATTCCGGCGTTGCCATGTAATGCAGTTTCTAAAACTGCATATCTAATGTTCAGGGACAATATATTTTGCTGAAGAGAGGGCCCTCCATTTTCATTTCAAAGGTGCTTGATTTTCTCCATGTAACCTTTATTGTAATTAACATTCACTCCCTAAATGGCATATCTAATTGACATTGTTTTGTCAATGAATAGATCTGCCATTTGTCTTCAATGGAGGACAACTTGTCCTCTACAGTACATGTGCATGTTGAAAGCCACAAATATTGTGCAACTTGGCATTGTTCCAGTAGCAACAAATATTTGTTATTGTTCGTTACAATCATAGGTGTCAATTGTCTATTCTATATTACATACAGTGCCTTGCGAAAGTATTCGGCCCCCTTGAACTTTGCGACCTTTTGCCACATTTCAGGCTTCAAACATAAAGATATAAAACTGTATTTTTTTTGTGAATAATCAACAACAAGTGGGACACAATCATGAAGTGGAACGACATTTATTGGATATTTCAAACTTTTTTAACAAATCAAAAACTGAAAAATTGGGCGTGCAAAATTATTCAGCCCCCTTAAGTTAATACTTTGTAGCGCCACCTTTTGCTGCGATTACAGCTGTAAGTCGCTTGGGGTATGTCTCTATCAACTTTTTTAACATATCAAAAACTGAAAAATTGGGCGTGCAAAATTATTCAGCCCCTTTACTTTCAGTGCAGAAGTTCAGTGAGGATCTCTGAATGATCCAATGTTGACCTAAATGACTAATGATTATAAATACAATCCACCTGTGTGTAATCAAGTCTCCGTATAAATGCACCTGCACTGTGATAGTCTCAGAGGTCCGTTAAAAGCGCAGAGAGCATCATGAAGAACAAGGAACACACCAGGCAGGTCCGAGATACTGTTGTGAAGAAGTTTAAAGCCGGATTTGGATACAAAAAGATTTCCCAAACTTTAAACATTCCAAGGAGCACTGCGCAAGCAATAATATTGAAATGGAAGGAGTATCAGACCACTGCAAATCTACCAAGACCTGGCCGTCCCTCTAAACTTTCAGCTCATACAAGGAGAAGACTGATCAGAGATGCAGCCAAGAGGCCCATGATCACTCTGGATGAACTGCAGAGATCTACAGCTGAGGTGGGAGACTCTGTCCATAGGACAACAATCAGTCGTATATTGCACAAATCTGGCCTTTATGGAAGTGGCAAGAAGAAAGCCATTTCTTAAAGATATCCATAAAAAGTGTTGTTTAAAGTTTGCCACAAGCCACCTGGGAGACACACCAAACATGTGGAAGAAGGTGCTCTGGTCAGATGAAACCAAAATTGAACTTTTTGGCAACAATGCAAAACGTTATGTTTGGCGTAAAAGAAACACAGCTGAACACACCATCCCCACTGTCAAACATGGTGGTGGCAGCATCATGGTTTGGGCCTGCTTTTCTTCAGCAGGGACAGGGAAGATGGTTAAAATTGATGGGAAGATGGATGGAGCCAAATACAGGACCATTCTGGAAGAAAACCTGATGGAGTCTGCAAAAGACCTGAGACTGGGACGGAGATTTGTCTTCCAACAAGACAATGATCCAAAACATAAAGCAAAATCTACAATGGAATGGTTCAAAAATAAATAAAAAAAATTCAGTCTCTCGATGTGCAAAACTGATAGAGACATACCCCAAGCGACTTACAGCTGTAATCGCAGCAAAAGGTGGCGCTACAAAGTATTAACTTAAGGGGGCTGAATAATTTTGCACGCCCAATTTTTCCGTTTTTGATTTGTTAAAAAAGTTTGAAATATCCAATAAATGTCGTTCCACTTCATGATTGTGTCCCACTTGTTGTTGATTCTTCACGAAAAAATACAGTTTTATATCTTTATGTTTGAAGCCTGAAATGTGGCAAAAGGTCGCAAAGTTCAAGGGGGCCGAATACTTTCGCAAGGCACTGTATATAGTTCATGCTAACAGCGCTCATTGTAATAATTTGTGATGTGTTAATATAAAAAAAGGGTATTGCATTAAATCTTCACAAATGTTACTCTAGATTTCATTCTTGATATGTTTTCCAAATATATGTATGCACATTGGGTGTGCTACATCATTTGTGTTCATCCAAACTGTGACATAATAATGACTTGAGACAAAATGGGGGGCTTTAGTTTTGACAACTTTTATTTTGATATTGCCAAAGCTGTACATGTTCTATAAATACTTTTTTTCACACCCATTTCAATTATTCCATCACTTTCACCACAGCAGCAGGCTAGCTACCACAATAATAGGGTTGGTTGGTTTCAAATACTCCCGTTTCTGAAGGTTCTCATATGTAACTAGTCTAAGAAACTATACCTAGTCTTCAAACTGTTTTGAGACCCTCATATTTACACCAGTGTTTTTATTGTCAATCATGAAATGCCTTAAATAATTGCCTCGTGGAATTTGTAACTATGTTCCTTACACAAGCATTTCCTCTCTAAAAAATAAAAGCCACTTAAACATTAAAAACAATATCCTGATCACATAGCTGTATTATTCATATATTGCTGATCTGGCAAAACAATACACTGCATGTACACACTCAAACTGTGGGATTTACAGTTGGGCTGAAATGGGGCTAGAATGTATTTATTTCTCTTACCACAGTACTGACACAACATGAAGACTTAACGGACAAAACCATAACAGCAGGGCTTGATAGCGCAGCAGTAGGTTTAGAATCTCCAAATAGTGATTTTGCACTTATAAACAAGAGGTCATCATTTATTCACTTCAATAAATATGTAAGACAGAGACGTCCTTTTTTTTAAATTTTTTTTTTTTACATTCTTTGCACTTTGAAAGCCAGAATAGCTGAGATGTTTTATCAGAACAATGATCTGGCTCTGGCTAACTATGTAAAGTATTGCACATCTAGTGAATAAACCACACATTGTAAAACATTTTATGGTGAAATGTACAGCATTCTGCTTCTCTTCAAATATTTTTTTCTCCATAGTAACATGCAATTCAATAAAGAGGACCACAGACCAGAAATTTGACAGTAGAACTACAGTAGTTTCGCCTCACTGGGAAAGCTAAAGAGATATGCGCATCTTGGACCACACAATATACTTTGTGATCAAAAGGAATGAAACCTTTAATAAGCTTTTACATGCAGTGTTTGATGCACCATACAGTAGTAGTATTTAACAGTAGTAGTATTTAACAGTAGTAGTATTTAACAAAGTGACACCCGTCAGTACTAGAGTGCTTTTTAAAAATTTCACTGGTTTGGACTTGGGACAGACTGGAGTTTTACAGTAATACCACGTAGCACATAGAATATTCATCACACAGTCGCAGAGTGGACAGGGAGGTTTGGTTGCTTTCTTATCGACTTGCAGGGCTGTGCCTCACATATCCCTCCCCCTCGCTGTCTCCATCCCATTAAAAACAACCAATGAGACCTTGGCAGCAAGCCAGGACGAGAGGACAGTCACAAAGAGGGGACAGAGATGGGGGACGGACGGACGGACCAAGTCTCCCCTTGAAGAACAAGCACGTTTACGGCCAAGGCCTCAGGCTGGGCCTGTATGGGAGGAGTCTAGAGGACGTGACCTGGGTTGGGAAATTTTACGCACGATGCCACAGACCAGGGTTCACATATACATACATACATGCATATATAAACTCAGCAAAAAGAGAAACATCCCTTTTTCAGGACCCTGTCTTTCAAAGATAATTCGTAAATATCCAAATAACTTCACAGATCTTCATTGTAAAGGGTTTAACACTGTTTCCCATGCTTGTTCAATGAACCATAAACAATAAACATGCACCTGTGGAACGGTCGTTAAGACACTAACAGCTTACAGACGGTGGGCAATTAAGGTCACAGTTCTGAAAACTTAGGACACAAAAGAGGCCTTTCTACGGACTCTGAAAAACACCAAAAGAAAGATGCCCAGGGTCCCTGCTTATCTGAGTGAATGTGCCTTAGGCATGCTGCAAGGAGGCATGAGGACTGCAGATGTGGCCAGGGCAATAAATGGCAATGTCTGTACTGTGAGACGCCTAAGACAGCGCTACAGGGAGTGAAGACACACAGCTGATTGTCCTTGCAGTGGCAGACCACGTGTAACAACACCTACACAGGATCGGTACATCTGAACATCACACCTGCGGGACAGGTACAGGATGGCAACAACTGCACGAGTTACACCAGGAACGCACAATCCCTCGATCAGTGCTCAGACTGTCCGCAATAGGCTGAGAGAGGCTGGACTGAGGGCTTGTAGGCCTGTTGTAAGGCAGGTCCTCACCACACATCACCGGCAACAACGTCGCCTATGGGCACAAACCCACCGTCGCTGGACCAGACAGGACTGGGAAAAAGTGCTCTTCACTGACGAGTCGCGGTTTTGTCTCACCAGGGGTGATGGTCGGATTCGCATTTATCGTCGAAGGATTGAGCGTTACACCGAGGCCTGTACTCTGGAGCAGGATCGATTTGGAGGTGGGGGGTCCGTCATGGTCTGGGGCGGTGTGTCACAGCATCATTGGACTGAGCTTGTTGTCATTGCAGGCAATCTCAACGCTGTGCATTACAGGGAAGACATCCTTCTCCCTCATGTGGTACCCCCTTCCAGCAGGCTCATCCTGACATGACCCTCCAGCATGACAATGCCACCAGCCATACTGCTCATACTGTGCGTGATTTCCTGCAAGACAGGAATGTCAGTGTTCTGCCAAAGCCAGCGAAGAGCCAGGATCTCAATCCCATTGAGCATGTCTGGGACCTGTTGGATCAGAGGGTGAGGGCTAGGGCCATTCCCCCCAGAAATGTCTGGGAACATGCGGGTGCCTTGGTGGAATAGTGGGGTAACATCTCACAGCAAGAACTGGCAAATCTGGCTCAGTCCATGAGGAGGAGATGCACTGCAGTACTTAATGCTACTGGGGACCACACCAGATACTGACTGTTACTTTTGATTTTGACCCCCCCTTTGTGCAGGGACACTTCCACTTCTGTTATTCAAATGTCTGTGGAACTTGTTCAGTTTATGTCTCAGTTGATGAATCTTGTTAAGTTCATACAAATATTTACACGTTAAGTTTGCTGAAAATAAACGCAGTTGACAGTGAGAGGACGTTTCTTTTTTTGCTTAGTTTATGTACACACACACACACACACACACTAGGGATTTTACTTACATGGCCATGCACAAAGAGTAGAGGGTATTTCTTGGAGATGTAGTTACAGGGTGCAAAGAGGAGTAGAGGTGTGTGCTTAAGTAGGTCAAGGATTGTCAGAACTCAATGTCATAGTAGGACCGAGATTCCACTTTGTTGCAGAGTGAGAGGCACAGGGGGGTTTGTGTGTGTGTGGGAGGGGGAGGGGTAGATTGGATGGGTCGTAGACTAGCTGGGCAGGGGTCTTGGAGATAGGAGCTTGGACTTGCCTTCTGCTTCCTTCCCCTTCACCGCAGCCACGTAGGAGAAAAGGCAGAGGACGGAGTAACAGATCTGGTGTGCCTGTTTGAGAGCAAGAAAAAAAAGAGAGCGAGAGCATGAGGGAAGTGTAGCTTTGACATAGCTACTTGTGGCGTAGTCATACTACTTTACTCCTTACTCTTTATTATTTGGTGTCATGGCTCTGTAGAACTTACACTAATCGTGTTATGAACAAAAAGGGGATTATATTATTTGAAAAAAAATATTACATGCATTTTAGAAATTAAAAGGTATTACTCTTCAAAATTGTGTCAGGACATATATGCAATGCAGTACTGTTAAAACAGATCTGGTGGCTATTGAATGGCAAGAGTATGGCGTTAGCTACGACAGCGGAAGAGTTCAACTCACCATGGGTGTCTTGTACTTGTGGATCACCACTTCTTTAGTTTCAGGAACTACAAGTGCAGGTGCAAGAGACAAAACAAAGGATTCAAGAGGTTGAAACCTCCCTTTAAGAAAAAGTGAGAGCTGGGGGTAGCAGGGGGTGTAGCATGTGACCAATGTTTTCAGACTATGAGAGGGTGGGCAAAAGAGGCTGTGGGCCAAGAGAGTCCACAAGTACTGAACTGGTTCAGAGTTGACACTTATCTCGAAAATGATGCTACCCAATTTGCTTTGGGTATATGCTAGATTGGACCAAATCAAAACACAGACACGCTTTACTTGGGCATGATAAAAACCTGAAGTCCAAGACGGTGGATACTCTCATATACTATCTGAAAAAGTGTGGTATTGTCAACATTACATTTCTGCCACTGCTAGGTCTAGCAAATATATTTGATATTTAAGGGGGAGGGACAGTAGAATCGAATTGCATCTTTGGGTGGTTCTTGCAGACATAAAATATGTTCTTCGTAAACCCTCTCAAATTATAGTGTTAGCGAAGCGAAGTTCAATAATGCGCTAAGAACTGTAGGTAGCTAGCCAGCTAATAAGCTAGCTAGCTAGGTGAAGAATCCCCTTCTACCTCAGTCACGAGCAGGATTGGATAGGTTACTTTGTAAATGTAATCCGCTACAATTACTACAGGTCCAAAACTGTAATCCATAAAGTAACTTTTGGATTACCCAAACTCAGTAACATAATCTGATTACTTTCAGTTACTTTTGGATTACTTACCCCTTGTGGGGCATTTGAAGCAGTGGTGTGTATTCATGGATGCCAAGGGAAGCCAGGCTTCCCTGAAAAATTGACCAAAAATATATATATCTTTAGTCTTTTCATAATTTTCCATCAATTTGCAAGAGGCTGAATGTAGAAAGCACCCGAGAGAGCAACACAGTGCCCCTCTGTCTCTGTATGTGAAGGACATCTACAGTGGGGAGAACAAGTATTTGACACACTGCCGATTTTGCAGGTTTTCCTACTTACAAAGCATGTAGAGGTCTGTAATTTTTATCATAGGTACAACTTCAACTGTGAGAGACGAAAACTAAAACAAAAATCCAGAAAATCACATTGTATGATTTAAGTAATTAATTTGCATTTTATTTTATTTATTAAGTTCAAGATGACGGTCAATCACCCTTGGTCTGGGGCTCCATGCAAGATCTCACCTCGTGGGGCATCAATGATCATGAGGAAGGTGTGGGATCAGCCCAGAACTACACGGCAGGACCTGGTCAATGACCTGAAGAGAGCTGGGACCACAGTCTCAAAGAAAACCATTAGTAACACACTACGCCATCATGGATTAAAATCCTGCAGCTCACGCAAGGTCCCCCTGGTCAAGCCAGCGCATGTCCAGGCCCGTCTGAAGTTTGCCAATGACCATCTGGATGATCCAGAGGAGGAATGGGAGAAGGTCATGTGGTCTGATGAGACAAAAATAGAGCTTTTTGGTCTAAACTCCACTTGCCGTGTTTGGAGGAAGAAGAAGGATGAGTCCAACCCCAAGAACACCATCCCAACCGTGAAGCATGGAGGTGGAGACATCATTCTTTGGAGGATGCTTTTCTGCAAAGGGGACAGGATGACTGCACCGTATTGAGGGGAGGATGGATGGGGCCATGTATCATGAGATCTTGGCCAACAACCTCCTTCCCTCAGTAAGAGCATTGAAGGTGGGTCGTGGCTGGGTCTTCCAGCATGACAACGACCCGAAACACACAGCCAGGGCAACTAAGGAGTGGCTCCGTAAGAAGCATCTCACGGTCCTGGAGTGGCCTAGCCAGTCTCCAGACCTGAACCCAATAGAAAATCTTTGGAGGGAGCTGAAAGTCCGTATTGCCCAGCGACAGCCCCAAAACCTGAAGGATCTGGAGAAGGTCTGTATGGAGGAGTGGGCCAAAATCCCTGCTGCAGTGTGTGCAAACCTGGTCAAGAACTACAGGAAACGTATGATCTCTGTAATTGCAAACAAAGGTTACTGTAGTAAATATTAAGTTCTGCTTTTCTGATGTATCAAATACTTATGTCATGCAATAAAATGCAAATGAATTACTTAAAAATCATACAATGTGATTTTCTGGATTTTTGTTTTAGATTCCATATCTCACAGTTGAAGTGTACTTATGATAAAAATTACAGATCTCTACATGCTTTGTAAGTAGGAAAACCTGCAAAATCGGTAGTGTATCAAATACTTGTTCTCCCCAATGTATCTGATGCTGTCTGGTCTTAGAGTATGACATTGTTGCCACCCGTAGCATTGAATGCAAGGGAAGCCAGCGAGCATTTAACCTCCCTTGTTATTTTGTAAATAAAATAATAGCCAATCAGCGTGGCGCTGAACTGAGTGAGCTCAACTTTGAAAGCTCCTGGGCGAATCACGAAAGTGTCAAGGGAAGCCAATTTGGATGTGGCTTCACTCCTATCACATCAAGAAAATTACATAATTGATAGAAACAACTTGAATTGATGTAGAGATGGCGCCAGAGGAGATGGCTGCCGTTTTTACGGGGTCCTAACCAATTGTGTTTTTTTGCGTTATTTGTAACTTATTTTGTACGTAATGTTTCTGCCACCGTCTCTTATGATGGAAAAGAGCTTCTGGATATCAGGACTGCGATTACTCACCTCGTACTGGATGAAGATTTTTTCTTTAACTAGTCGGACGCAAAGGATTTTCGTCAGACACCCGACAAGGCCCAAATCCCCGGAATTTGCATGAAGAAGAGACAGATGTCGGGGTGCCTTGTTAGGATCCGACAGCGAGTGAGTAATCCCCCTCTACCATCAGTGCTATTAGCCAACGTGCAATCATTGAATTACAAAATAGATGAGCTCAGATCAAGACTATCCTACTAACGGGACATTAAAAACTGTAATATCTTATGTTTCACCGAGTTGTGGCTGAAAGACGACATGGATAACATACAGCTGGCGGGGCTTTCAGTCCATCGGCAAGATAGAACAGCTGCCTCTGGCAAGACAAGGGGTGGCGGTCTGTGTCTATTTGTAAATAACAGCTGGTGCACAAAATCTAATATTAAGGAAGTCTCAAGGTTTTGCTTGCCTGAGGTAGAGCATCTCATGATAAGCTGTAGACAAGACTATTTGAGTGTTAATCATCTATATATTTCATAGCTGTCTATTTACCACCACAAACCGATGCTGGCACTAAGGCAGGACTCAAAGAGCTGCATAAGGCCATAAGCAAACAAAAAAATGATCATCCAGAGGCGGCGCTTCTAGTGGCCAGGGACTTTAATGCAGGAAAACTTAAATCAGTTTTACATAATTTCTACCAGCATATTAAATGTGCAACCAGAGAGAAAAAACCCCAGCTCTAGACCACTTTTACTCCACACACAGAGACGTGTACATGCTCTCCCTCGCCCTCCATTTGGCAAATCTGACCATTACTCTATCCTCCTGATTCCTGCTTATAAGCAAAAACGATAGCAGGAAGTACCAGTGACTTACTCAATAAGGAAGTGGTCAGATGATGCAGATGCTAAACTATAGAACTGTTTTGCTAGCACAGACTGGAATATGTTCCGGGATTCTTCCGATGGCATTGAGGAGTACACCACATCAGTCACTAGCTTCATCAAGCAAAAGTGCATCGATGACGTCGTCCCCACAGTGACTGTACATACATACCCCAACCAGAAGCCATGGATTACAGGCAACATCCACACTGAGCTAAATGGTAGAGCTACCGCTTTCAAGGAGAGGGACTTTAACCTGGACGCTTATAGGAAAACAATCTATGCCCTCCGACGAAATATCAAACAGGCAAAGCATCAATAGAGGACTAAGATTGAATCGTACTAAACCAGCTCCGTCGCTCGTTGGATGTAGCAGGGCTTGTAAACTATTACAGACTACAAAGGGGAGCACAGCCGCGAGCTGCCCAGTGACACGAGCCAACCAGACGAGCTAAATAACTTCCATGCTTGCTACGAGACAAGCAACACTGAAGCATGCATGAGAGCTTCAGCTGTTCCGGACGACTGTGTGATCACACTCTCCATAGCCTTAAACCTCTTGAAGCTAGGGGGCACTATTTTTATGTTTGGAAAAATAACGTTCCCAAAGTAAACTGCCTATTTCTCAGGACCAGATGCTAGAATATGCATATAATTAACATATTAGGCTAGAAAACACTCTAACGTTTCCAAATCTGTATTGTCTGTGAGTATAACAGAACTGATATTGCAGGCGAAACCATGACGCTGACCAACTGGAAAATGTCTTCACTGACATTTTAAACCTCTCCCTGACATGTTTCAAGCAGACCACCATAATCTCTGTGCCCAAGAACACCAAGGTAACCTGCCTAAACGACTACCGACCCATAGCACTCACATCTGTAGCCATGTAGTGCTTTCAAAGGCTCACATCAACACCATTATCCCAGAAACCCTAGACCCACTCCAATTTGCATACCGCCCCAACAGATCCACAGATGATGCAATCTCTATTACATTCCACACTGTCTTTTCCCATCTGGAGAAAAGGAACACCTATGTGAGAATGCTATTCATTGACTACAGCTCAGCGTTCAACACCATAGTGCACTCAAAGCTCAACACTAAGCTAAGGACCCTGGGACTCAACAACTCCCTCTGCAACTGGATCCTGGATTTCCTGACGGGCCACCCCCTGTTGGTAAGGGTAGGTAACACCACATCCATCACGCTGATCCTCAACACGGGGGCCCCCCAGGGGTGCGTGCTCAGTCCCCTCCTGTACTAACTGTTCACCCATGACTGCACGGCCAAGCAGGACTCCAACACCATCATTAAGTTTGCCGACGACACAACAGTGGTAGGCCTGATCACCGACAACGATGAGAAAGCCTATAGGGAGGTGGTCAGAGACCTGGCAGTGTGGTGCCAGGATAACAACCTCTCCCTAAACATGATCAAGACAAAGGAGATGTTTGTGGACAACAGAAAAAGGAGGACCGAAAACACCCCCATTCTCATCGACAAGGCTGTAGTGGAGCAGGTTGAGTTCCTTGGTGTCCACATCAACAAAATATCATGGTCCAAACACACCAAGACAGTTGTGAAGGGGGCACGACAACACCTATTCCCCCTCAGGAGACTGAAAAGATTTGGCATGGGTCCTCAGGAAAAAAATAGAAAAAAAATTGTTCTACAGCTGCACCATCGAGAGCATCATGAATGGTTGCGTCACCGCCTGGTATGGCAACTGCTGGGCCTCCAACCACAAGGCACTAGAGGGTAGTGTGTACGGCCCAGTACATCACTGGCGCCAACCTTCCTGCCATCCAGGACCTCTATACTAAGCGGTATCAGAGGAAGGCCCAACAAATTGCCAAAGACACCGGAGAGACAAGTCCAGGTCCAAAAGGCTTCTTAACAGCTTCTATTCCCAAGCCATAAGACTCATGAACAGCTAATCAAATGGCTACCCAGACTATTTGCATTGTCCCCACCCCCCATTGTTACACTGCTGCTACTCTCTGTGTATTATCCACGCATAGTCACTTTACCTCTACCTACATTCCTCAATTAACTGGTGCCCGGCACATCGACTCTGTACCGGTACCCCCTGTATATAGCCTCACTGTTATTTTATTGTTGCTCCTTAATTATTTGTTATTTTTTAAATTCAGTTTATTTTAGTCAATACTTCAACACTTTTTTTCTTAACTGCATTTTTGGTTAAGGGCTTGTAAATAAGCATTTCACTGTAATCGTGACAAATAAAATGTGATGATTTGAATTGTTGCATCTCGAGTTGTTGTCCTCCAGTGGCTAGCTTGCTAAAATTTGCCCTTTCATTGTCATGGATGGAGATAGGGATTTGGACTTTGTTTTTTATTTAATTCTCCGTACTAGGCAATAATTATAAAGGCAATTCTGATCCAACCATAAATTCATACATTGTTACCCTGGACTGAGAGGATGATAGTTCAATAGCTATGTAGCTATACGGAGAAGGCTAATGTTAACTAGCTAACGTTTCCCACGAAAGGAAGTTAGGCTAGCGAGCAAGCATTTTAGCTAGGTAGCCTAGGATAAGAACAAATAAAAGCGTATATTGTATGACAGTCAGACTGTTTTTTCCACATGAGAGGATGTCTATGACGTTTCAAATTGTATTGGTCACATACACATATTTAGCAGTTGTTATTGCGGGTGTAGTGAAATGCTTGTAGTAGGGTGAGTCAACATGTTTTTTTCTGCATTCTCACACACACAAATAAAACCATGGACAGCCACATCATATTTAGCTTACGTTGATTGGACTAAATTGTTTTTGGTATCTTTTAGTTGTCACTGTATTAGACTAAGCATAGGTCATTTGATAATGTTGAAATGGTGTTGGAATAGTGGAGGCAGCTCCCGTTTTCTTTGCAACTTGTGGTAACGCTCCTTTGTTCTTAATCAATAGTTGTTTAGTAGTCCGAAAATGTTGTAAACATCAACTTGCTTGACCATGCTGTAGGTCATGTGACTGTTTGTTACATGCAGTATGCTTTGTGGACTTCAACAGACCGAGGTGACTCTCCGGTTTTGTGATGAAACAAAAGTGGTTGAATTCAGGGGCGCAACTTTGGTTTTAGAAGTGAAGGGGACACATTTTTAATCCATTCGGATAAATAATCCAAACAGCCTACCCGACCGTTCGGAGGCATCCACTTGGTTCTAAAGCACCCAGTTGCCTCGTTTTGTTTCACATTCCAATGATAAAAGTGGGTGGGACAAAAATGCTATTTCAGAATGTGTGTGTGTGTGTGGGGGGGGGGGGGTTACAGAGCAAACAATGCAAATATCACAACACATAGGTTGTAATATGGCTTTTTTTCCTGGCTTGGCTTCCCCAGTGATATTACCCATGCACCGCTACAGAGTAGAAGACAAAAAGTATCCAAACGCATTTGGTGCATCATTATAGTGGTCTCTGACTTGTGGTCAGACTCACTCAGGTGGAACAAACTTAAACGCGTGCCTGTAATCTGATTACAACATTTTTGCTATGACTGTTGTATAATCGCCACAGATAAACCAAGTTATAACTCCTGTAACATTCTACTGCATCATTGCCATCTTGCCTTGCTAACTTATCCTGGTTAGCCTATGCTAGTTCCCAGTTAATGTAGCCTTGCTACTCATTTTTATATATTGTCTATTACAAATGAATATATCAGTATTGGGTTATGACGTATAGTTCACGTTCCTTGTTAAACTGTATATTATGTAGGCTTCCATTAAGGTTTCTCTAACTGGTCTATTCACTGTAGCGGTAAGCCGTGGTCAGAACAGTATCTTGTACAGGTTTATATTCCATATAATCTTACTTATATCCATTTTGTTACCATGTATGCTTACTGCCCTGCATGTTATTTGTACCTGTAAATTCCTATTCTACAGTGTTGTATGTAACTGCAGGCCATTTAGGCAGTTCGCCATTTATGCCTGTTATTCTCTATGGGGAAATACAGCACCCACTAGGCTGCAGTCCAAACACGTTATTTCTACCCACTCAGCCCTTGGTCTAGCAATTTTCCCTCTGGGAATCCCCAGTGAAACTGGATGCAGTTTGATTGCCATCTGAGCGATTGAAGAACTCGCAGGGTTCACTTGCAGGGTATCAGGATATCACCCACAATTCAATCTGTAGTCACATGTCAAACTCTGGTGGCCACAAAGTTTTACATTTAAATCAACAAGGCTGCATTTTCGGCATGTTAGAAAACATTATGAACCTAGCTTGCTAAAAAATATATAAACAACATTGATTTTAGCATTGGAAAATTGGCGTAGTCTCGTAGTGAGGAGCCTATAAAACATAGCTAGAGTCATAAACATATGTTTTGGAATTCAGAAATGCATTAGAGTAAGTTACCAAACTATAAAACTAGCTAGCCAGCTATGGGTAACTGTAGCTAGCTACCTGACAGGAGTGCTAGCTAGCTACGTTATCTTACTAGGTACATTGTGCTCTCGAGTGGCGCAGAGGTCTAAGGCACTGCATCTCAGTGCTACAGGCGTTACTACAGACACTGATTAAATAAAAATGTAATAAAACATGAATAGCTTTAGGTTAGTTGTTTTTAAGCTCAACTTCAAGATTTCCACCAAGGACGTTGCCTCTCCAATCATCACTCTCCCTCGCTTGGGCGAGGGACATTTAAAAGAACACTTGGATGTGACAATGAAAAATGTCATTCAAGGCCTGAGGGTTTAGGGCCTAGGTTTACTTTGAGTTTGAAACGCAGCCGTTAAGAGTTGTCGTTCTCTAGCGCCGCCCTTTCCGGAATCTTCCCGGATGTCAGTCAGCCTTTGCAATTAGAGCTATTACAGGGCTCGTCTGCAGCCTAGTGGCAGTTTATTATTGCAACCAATATATGCATATTGTTTACGTGTATCACCTATTATATATACATCACAGCCACTTATTATGTATGTCTATTTCTTAGGTATTATTGCCATTATGTTATGTATACATTCCTTTTGACTATTTATGCATGTTATTTTCTGTTTATGCATATTACCTATTCTATACTTATGTCAATGTCTTTTCTAGTGAATGCATATACATTACTAATATTGTATTATTATTAATTTTCTCTAGTAGAAACCACACATCTTTACTACTATATATTCACCATTATTCTGGTTGCTGTGGAATTGAGGTGTTCACAGTGAATCAACGGCTTGCATGTCTTTTTGACCAAAGACACAGGGGCTAGCGTCGCACTATCCCAGGGCAAAAAGCATAGTTTTCTACAAGCTATGCTGACTGGCAAACAACCACAGCTAAGTTACGTAGCTAGCTATCATCTTTAAAGTGCTTGCTTGTGTGTGAATAAAACTTGGGGACAGTTTGGTTATGTTTCCACCATGTCTGCATACCGGACTACCATCTTGATGACTGTCTGCATAGTTCACTAGAGATGAGTTCACAAAGTTAGAGAATTTCATCTGCTCAGTCCACAGCGAGTGGCAAACAGCTCTGACAAAAAGCTGGCTAGTTTGTTTATTTTTGCTTCGTTTGCGAGAACCACCCAAACTTCAACCTCGCTTCTAGCTTGCCGCCAGCTTTATCCTTGTGGTACATGTCAAACACTATACCTGAATGAGTTGGCTCAGTTTCTCACCTGATAAAAAAAATATATAGTTTGGTTGTTTCCTTAAAAAAAAGTGTTTTTTTCCTGCCCCCCTTACTCACTGTTCCTAGATTTGTTTTGGTGAATAGATTCAACTGTTTGTAGCAGCAAACCATTTGAATACAGGCATCAAAATGATTGTGTAAAGAAGGACATACATGGCCCACGGAAAAGGAAAGAACTCACACGAATGGCTTGAAAATACAAAAAAATCTGAGACTGTGCATGAGTCACAGTGCGAACGAATGTGTACAGCAACAACAATAACAATGTAAAACAATGTGGAGAATGGGAAAGAAACTAAGCAGGACATTATAGGGGAAAAACAAAGTGTGTTAACCAAGAAACTGAACACTTAAAGATGTCACAAACACATAAGCTGTTAAAGGTATACTTTGGCATTTTGGCATTGAGGCCCTTTATCTACTTCCCCATTGTCAGATTAACTCATGGATACTATTTTTATGTCTCTGCGTGCAGTTTGAAGGAGTTGAAGTTGCTAACTAAAACAATTGCTAACTAGCGTTAGCGTAATGACGGCGTTTATGGGCTCACGAAACTACATCCAACTTCCTTTATACTAGACATAGAGACATAAAAATGGTATCCATGAGTTTATCTGACTGGGGAAGTAGATTGCTAAAATCCCGAAGTGTCCTTTTAATGAGGCCCAACTCCCTAGACCAAGTTCAAAGCCAGTGTCGGAGGACAGACTTTTCATTAGTAACTGAACCTACGAAAGAGATGTAGGGGTCGGAAAAAATGGGGAGGGGAAGGGGGCAGTTCAAAACCCTCAGCTCCCCACATTGTCAAGTCGCCAGGTTTCTTCGTCTCAAAACCGCAAAACATTGAGGGAAAAACAACGCTAGAGGGGTTTGCTTTTTTCAAGTGATGGGAGAGGAGCATAAAGTTTCATAAACTGTCAGAAGGACAGGCAGAAACTCAGGCAAGGGTACAAGAAAGGAACGAGGGAGATTCGGCATAAAGAATGAGGGGCATGAGAGAAGGTGGGAACGGAGAGGAGGAATGCTCTTAAGTGAGGAAAGGAGAAGAGAAATTTGACAGCACTTTACCTGCTGGAGAATGAAGGTTTTCATAGCGGCAAAGATGAGGGTAACGTATTACAAAAGCAGCACAGAGACACGGCAGTAACCCAGTCCAGCGCTGACAGAGATGGGGGCTATCACCTCACAGATCTAGGCCTCTCTTAACAATCTCACTGGTCACTGGTTATCGATTTCAAGTATGGCAGTATAATAAGCCATGACAAACTATCTACTGTACACATCAAGAAGGAAATGCTCTAAATATCTAAATAGTAGCCCTGGTCTTAGAAAGGAATCACTAATCGCATTTAGTAGGCACCATTGAGCAAAAAATGTTTTGAAATGGCTGAGATACTACCTGAACATGCCTAAAAAAAGCAAATTTTCCTTTTCTTAATGTTTTTTATTTTGTGCCACCTCAACGCAACCCAGATGTGGCCATTTCCAACAAGTTAGCATCCTTCTATCCTGAAGATCAAGCAAGCAGATCAAGTACCCCCTAGGAATCTAAATTGAAACAATTTTTCAAGATAATTCAGCTTCAACTGAGAGCTGAGAACATAAAATCAACGTACGTGTCCTTTATTCTTAATGAGCGTTTTTAAAACCGTTAAAACAAGATCTGGGGCTCCTGCTTCCCTTTGCTCTGGGCTTTGATGAATTTCCCTCTCATGCACATACCATCTTATTTGGTCGAGTGAACCCTAAAACGATTTCCTACCCTAAAGCACTAATTTCCAACATTTGATCCTTACGAAAGTCTGATGCAGAAACAAGCTGTGCATCAAGTCTTCCATCATAATACGACAGATCTGACTCCTAAGATCTCATGGTTAAAAACAAAAAATAGTTTGTTTTTAATCATGAGATCTTAGGAGTCAGATCTGTCGTATTATGATGGAAGACTTGATGCACAAAATGAAATGACAGCAAATAAAATCTGAAATCTCACAAATAGGGTTGTTTTGTCTTATTTTATAAAATCAGCAATAAATATGAAATTAGCAAACATTCCTATTTGTGAGGGCTGGTCTTCTCAATTGCCAAATGAAACTAGCTAATTCTAACACGGACTATATTTGCCCCGAGGTAAGCAAGAGCTGTTGTGAATCCACTGAACCTCGAGTCGTTACAGTTGCTATCTCTGTGTGTCAGCGTTGCGTTTGTCGTGAAGCTGAGTTACTGCCGTGTCGAGTACAGACCTAGAATCAATAGATGGGGTAATTACCAAATTCCTCCAGGACAAAGACTCCCTTCACAGTATTGCACTTTTTAATGTGATTCAGCTCTATGAAAACCTAAAACAAAAAACAAACAAAAACAGCAAGACAGAACATTAGCAACTCAATGACAACAGGCTGAAATTAAACATTTCAGATAGAAAATGAACAACGTTAAATTCTCATCTAGTCAATACTAAAAGGGAAAAATGGATGGCATTTGCAAGCTTTTAAACACTACCAAAAAGAAATAGGAAAGCACAAAACAGAAGTTTCCATGATTGAACGCTTACATGGGCTGGGGTTAGGTGAGTAGAAATGCATTGTGGGAAGGTCTATGATGAAGTGAGTGCTATTAATGATTACTTGCTGAATGAAACTATATTATGGCAATTTGTTCGCACTTATAGTGCCTTCGTGTGCATCAGCAAAGCCATTGTGAAGCAACAGTGAAGCAATGGTGACTGCTATTAAATCTGGTTTTCCCGACTAATGCAAATGCACTGTGGCCCATGTAATGCTTAGAATACATGGAAATTCCATATGAAAACAGAGATGAGAACACATAAAATAAAGTTTGCCACACACAGCTAAAAACAATTGTGGAAAAATAACCCAACCCCAAAAAATGGCATACCCGCTAACAAATAAACACAGCAGAGGTTGTGTACCTTCCGCTCCTTGCAGGGGGAGAGAGCATGGAAGAGAAACGGATTGAATTATTATCGGACAGAAGAGCACAAACACTGGACGGCGCTCAAAGAGGGCGCTGCACTATCCCCCCCAAAAAAACAATCAACCTAATGGACAGGACTTGACGTATTAACAGCTATCAATGCCAATATAATATACCCATCACAGACATTTCTACTGGAATGATAAAGTGCTAAACTACGAAAGGTGGAAAAAGAATAACTACTGAAAGTTGGTCGAGTCTATACTTTTAACAGCTGGTCCTTTGTTTTGGTTTGTTCCTGGGCCTAACCCAGAAAATGACAGTTACTACCAGCTTACCAAAACCAATAATAATACACGATGTAATTACATTATTTCAACCCGTTTTGATGGCTGGGAACCCACTCCCACCCCCAATGCCCTCCATGCCCCCTCCTCCAGCAACAAGGGCTGGCACCAACAGCTCAGTAGCACAGGTACAAGAGGGCACTCTGCCACATCGCCTCCCCAACAAAACAGGCTGTCACCTATAACAACCTCACCCCTCTGTAACATGCCAACGTATTTAACCCTACGTTGACCCATGTCGGACACTGGAAGCTTGGGTGGGCCTGCACTGGGAAAATGTAATGGGTTGGCGTTAACTATTATATGAAAAAGTTCTTTACAACAAGATTGTTAAGTGTTTGTTATTGCGTGAATGATGTCTATGAATATGACATTTACTACTGGTGTTTAAGCTCCTGCAGAGCTGACGGTGGAAAAAGAGGTGGTTTGAATTTGCCAAGCAGCATCTCAATGAGAGCCATGACCATTATCGTACAATGAGGTGGCACAAACTGGGTGTGCACAAACGTATGTGTTGTTCCTTAAAAGGCAAGTTAGAGGTGTCTGTAGTAGGGAAAGGGTTTTTTACAAACTTATGACTCTTGTACCCTTGTTCAATTCTATATGATGACAATGATGTAACTGTTCGTCAACCATAGCAACGTGTTCTAACCTGTTAGGTGGCTCAAATTAGACCAACGTGTTGAAGTGTTGCATCAAAAAGAAGGCACAATCAAATACACTCTCGATTGGCCGCTGCAATGTCTAGCCTCAACTTTCAATTAGGTGCGCTGTGTGATCTAAAGAAATCAAGAAAGCAGTTCAAAGAGATAGGACCTTTCATAAAGAATGTAGTGGTCAGAAACATTCTTTTCTATTCTACTACAATTGAGTATTACCTTATGAGTAGGCATTCTGTGTTGATTCAATGCGTTTTTGCCCCAATCCTACAGTGTGATATGTCCAGTGTGTTTCGTCACTTTGCTTATATTAAAATGAGTGCCCACTCCTATGACCCTCAATTATTGGCGGAGCAATTGTGTAATTGTTATTTCAGATCCAAGCATTTCCTTTCAGTCCAAAAATATCTACTTGTGACAGTGGTGAGGACTGAGGTCAATTATATTCTTACTCACGTTGATTAAGGAAATGGAATTGCCCTACCCCCAAAATATGTGAATTACTTGAAGAGGTATTTTTCATTTAACTTTCATATGCAGGTCAAGGGAATTTAAGGGGACAAAACTTTAAAAGAACAGTAAAATAAAATGGCAATTATTAATGAAAAGTCTTTGCACAAGGTCATCCGTCTTATCTCTGACCTCTGAAATCTCTCTAACACAAACAGAACACTCGCCTTCCTCCCACACACACGAACAGACGACAAGGTTTGGGCACCACAAGTAAGAATGCTAAGTATTAACATAATATTTTTGTATTTTATATATATTTTTGAAATGTCCAATTATTATATTTTTTAACGCCTTTTTTCCTCCCCAATTTCGTGATATCCAATTGGTAGTTACAGTCTTGTCCCATCACTGCAACTCTCGTACGGACTCGAAAGAGGCGAAGGTCGAGAGCCATGCATCTTCCAAAACACGACCTGCCAAGCCGCACTGCTTCTTGACACACTGCTCGCTTAACTCGGAAGCCAGCCGCACCTATGTCATACAGCTGGCGACCTGAAGTCAGCGTGCATGCCCCCGGATGCCACAAGGAGTCGCTAGGGCGCGATGGGGACAAGGACATCCCAGCCGGGCAAACTCTCCCCTAACCCGGACGACGCTGGGCCAATTGTGCGCCGTCACATGGGTCTCCCGGTTACAGCCAGCTGCGACACAGCCCGGGATTGAACCAGAATCTGTGATGACGCCTCTAGCACTGCGCCACTCGGGAGGCCTTTAACAGAAATGTTTAAGTGGATATGCGTTTTCTTCTTTAAACACACATCTTAGTGACTGCACAAATAAAACATAAGATCTTTTAAATCATAGAAAGACAAAGCACAAAAATGTATTCTTCCTCTAAGGTCATGATCAAAACAGTGACTGAAAGTACCTTCAAAATATACTCTGCTTTTGCACTCAATTCAGTAGGCTATAAAATACTTATCAATGTCAATCATAAACAACCCTAAATGCCGTCTATTCTCTCTCTTTTTTTTAAAGGGACCTTAGAGGAAGTGAGCCACAGTTGTGTGTGTGTGTGTGTGAGAGAGAGAAAGAAAGAAAGAAAATAGAAAAAGAGAACAATTGAGGTGGGTGGAAAGAGGTTAAGTGGTTTTGCGTGTGTGTATGTGTGCGTGTGTGTATATATTGTATATGTGTGTATGTGGTAATACAGGCCTCCTACCTGGCTGTGCATGAATTTGAGGTTGATGCCTTCCAGGGTGACTTGCAGCAGTCCTCCCTCGCCCGTCTTCATGTCCTGCACAGGGAACTCTCCACCCAGCTCTGGACCTATGGAGAGAGGGGCAGATCGCTTAAACCAAAGGATCCCTCCCCTATCCATTCTGCTGTACATCTCTTTTGAAAAGTGTTAGTGATGACAGATATTAAACTCTTTACTTGGCCAACTGAGCTGATTGACTCAAAAGGTTCTAGAATTTATTGGATGATAAAGCAGTAATCTAGAGCTCACCTTTACTCAGAGTTATTCCTACACCCTAAAGTTATACTTTTCCATAGACTATGAACTATTACTAACTGCTATTAGCCCTTAGGGCAGTGGTATACAAACCTTTTCATTGGGGACCCCATTTTGTTTGCCAGCATTTCTGGGGGCACCATTTTTTTTGGACAAATGCAATGACCCAATCTTAAAACTGGAAAATGTCAATTTTTACATGAACAAATAACCTTCAATTCATTACATTTTTTTTTTTACATTATCAAAATGAAAAGAATCCAGTGCATTCATTTTTAAAATGATCTTTCTCATAAACGTTTGTATATTGTCCCATACAATAATCTGTACTCTCAACAAAAAAAAAAATCTCCCAATTTTTTATATATTTTAAAAATATATTTAGGCAATCCCACTGCTATTCCTCTGCAACTCCACTAGGGGTCCCGACCCAGACTTTGAATACCATTGCCCTAGGGCTATAAATTTTCAAAACGCAGAGCAATCATACATTGGTGCTGCCTCAAAGGGTCTAGCCAACATGCACACATACCTGGTTTAATGCTCTGCTGTCGCGCAGCAGCCCTTTCCATGCTGTCCTTCACACAGTAATACAATTCACGACACTAGACAAGAAAACATTTGAATTCAGATTATGCACTATGGAATAGGAAAAGTGTCTATACAAAGTCTGACACGAAAGTCACCACATTTACAGTCACCTTAATCAGAGGTTCCACTAACACAGATATCATGGTGTTCATAATTGCTTGCCGCATTTCAGTACGCGAGCGGACGGTAGAGGCTCACCTTCTTGGTGTAGAACTTGTTGAGTTGAGTTTCCTGGCCATTGCGTCTCCACAGACACAGCACCTTGGTCTTGGGACAGTAGGTCATGTTAATGAGTTTCTCGTACCACCAGCGCTCATACACTGTGCCGATGTTGCTGCGCAGGACTATGCAGTCGTCACACACCTGAATGGGGGAAAAGGACAGAGGAAAAGGATGCAATTATTTGATATCTACTGTAGAGCTAAACGCTTGATCTACTGAAACTACAAATTGCAGCATTTTGACAGTTCTTGACAATGATTGGTAAATTTGATCTATTCAGATACTCTTGTCTGGCTTTCATGCATCTCTTGGGCACAATAAAAAAAACATGAACAAGGCCTAAGTACAAGGAAGGTCCGGGAAAGTGAATCTCATACCTCCATGAAGAAGATGTCCCCCGTGGTGTCTGTCCCAGCATGCACCACAAAGGTCTGCTTCTTGATGTGACGGCTTCCGCTAGGTCTGATGGACAGCTCGCGGCCATTCTGAAATGTGAGTGAACAAGACTCTAACCCTTCTCCTACAGTTTGAGGCCCCATAGAAATATAATTAACATAAATAAATCTGAGTCAAAATACATCCGTTTAAGCTAGAGATATGTTTTTTGTTGTTGCATGGGCTGCATCTCAATCCACCGCATCCACCGAGATCGCCCTACCACATCTGTGGTGAAAGGTGGCAGAATTAGAAGAACGGTGTTTGTCAGACTATGAGATACCCAGAAAATTGGTCTTCTCACAAAAACGTTTGTAGCGTCTGAACAGTTTAGCCTATAAGACTATTATGACCCCTCTGTGGAAATATGACTCTCACAAACCCGATGGTGTTCTCCGTTTTGCTCTACGAAGTTGTAACAGACCCATCTGCCAACTTCTGTCTGTAGCATCCAAACAGTTTGAGCTACACAGTAATATGACCCCTCTGTAGAAAGGTGAGTCTCTCACGAACACGTCAAAAGTTTGGACACACCTACTCATTCCAGGGTTTTTCTTTATTTTTGAAAAAGAGAAGAGAATGCCAAGTGTGCAAAGCTGTCATCAAGGCAAAGGGTGGCTACTTTGAAGAATCTCAAATATAACATCTATTTACATTTTTTTTAAACACATTTTTGGTTACTACATGATTCCATATGTGTTATTTCATAGTTCTGATGTCTTCATTATTATTCTACAATGTAGAAAATAGTACAAATAAAGAAAACCCTTGAATGAGTAGGTGTGTCCAAAGTTGACTGGTACTGTACATGTCGGTTGTTTTGCTCTAGGAAGCCCACAAGCCTCATCTGAAGGTCCCCAGTACCAGTTTTAAAATAAATCTATGGAAGTATATATGGAGACTGTTTAGGGACTAAAATGGGGTTAAATACATGTCAAATTATAATACACATTTCCTGATCTTTCTTATATCTCTCAGATATAAGAAAACACTTCCTTTAGATTTTTCTAGGGGATTGTTGTTCCATGTAGTGAATCTGTTATTCAATGCTTTTCTATGAGTAATAAAAGTAATGCCAAATCAAATGTTTCATTCCTGGCTTAGACAGGGCTTAGACTCTAGCGGGTTAAACAGAGATACTGTATCAGCCAGCAACACTGATAATCTCACATACACTAAAAACATGTGTTGCATAAAATGATCTGGCTTGAAGGACCATATAAATATTTTAATCTATGTGCCACTTGGTAGAACAGTTGACCCGCCTTAGTGGCTCCTATTTTATTGAAGAGAGAGAACCCTTGGTTCGTTCTTACCAAATTAGCCAGTTTGTCCAGACACTCATTGATCTCCTGGCTGTGGCTGAGGCCGATGTGGGACTTCCCCATCAGACGCCTCACCTTCTTCCTGATGTCATTCTTGCTCACCTGGACAGACAGAAACAGACAGACAAACAAATTTAGCAAGACACATTGGGAAATATATGATGCCTACCTATCTTAACATTTGTAGTTGCTGCAGTTGACATACGGGGGTTACGGAGTCAAACATTGTGTGTGATAGACCCACCTTAACCATTAGCATGTAGGCGATCATATTGTGCAGTAGAGTAGCTAGCAGCCTGTCCTCGTCGTCCTCCAGGCGCTTACGGTCGTGGTCCCCGAGTGACAAGTATCTGTGTAAACAGTGGTAACCATCAGACTCGAAACAGGAAACACAGCTATACAAGGATGGCTGACATTTCAAAAATACAGATCCACTCTAATAGGCAACCTGTACCTGTCAATCATCTCTTGAGGTCCCTGGTCCATACCCATCCCCTCCCTTTCCAACATGACAGCATCCAAGTAAGCATCCTCCCAGAACTGGACCTGGTCCCACAGTGTAGAGCGCTCCTTACCTACACAAATATAACACACATTGGCTTATCTGTGTCCAAAGGTCACACACATCATGACCACAATCACAAGGGCACACAAAAACACAAAACTAGTGTTACTGTACAAAATCATCACTAGATCAAAATCACCTTCACACTGACAACGACATGTCACCCCACACTCGCCAGTAGACATACATTAACAGACACATGATCCCACAGAACCTTACATGACTGCACACACACACACACAAACGAACGAACGAACACCCATACAAACACACATCCATACGAACACACACACCTGACCATGTGATTGTTGAAAAGTTTTTTTTTTCAACCAAGATACATTTCCTCTTGTTTACTTATTCATAGGAGTTTTGCGACACTGTTTACAATACAAACCCCTCAGTGTGATGGGCAATCCAGTGGCAGTAAAGATCAAAGCACCACATCAAAGCACCAGACAATACACAAGTGAGCACCAGAACCCAGGTGGGCATTGCATCCAACCATAAACATAGAAGGTCAAAAGATGAAAGATGTCAGCCCTACTCAGAGAGAAGGTTTCCATGGCAGCATCCTCCAGCTGGTCCCACATGGAGCTCTTGTCGCGCCCTGCAAGGTGTTCCCGGGACACGCAGCAGGGAGGAAGAGGAGCAGCAGAGCAAAGAGGGTTAAGCTCAGAGCTGAGTGGGTTAATGGCAAGCCAAAAGCAGAGAGAGAAGGGGTGAAAGGACAAATAAATTGACCCAACCTCATTCACTTCAGACCTACCTTCACGCTTTATAGTACAGTTCATGCAGTGTTAGTCAAATAGTGAGAAAGAGTTTTGGATAAAGAGTTTGACAAATCACACACACATATACATATATACAGTATGTAGCTGGAAACGGCAGATTTATAGAATATCTACATATGCGTACAGAGGCCCATTATCAGCAACCATCACTCCTGTGTTCCAATGGCACGTTGTGTTAGCTAAACCAAGTTTATCATTTTAAAAGGCTAATTGATCATTAGAAAACCCTTTTGCAATTATGTTAGCACAGTGGAAAACTGTTGTCCTGATTAAAGAAGCAATAACACTGGCCTTCTTTAGACTAGTTGAGTATCTGGAGCAACAGCATTTGTGGGTTACAGGCTTAAAATGGCCAGAAACAAATAAATTTCTTCTGAAACTCGTCAGTCTATTCTTGTTCTGAGAAATGAAGGCTATTCCATGCGAGAAATTGCCAAGAAACTGAAGATCTCATACAACTCTGTGTACTACTCCCTTCACAGAACAGGACAAAATGGCTCCAAACCAGAATAGAAAGAGTGGGAGGCCCCCGATGCACAACTGAGCAAGAGGACAAGTACATTAGAGTGTCAACAGTAGTTTGAGAAACAGACTCCTCACAAGTCTCTCAACTGGCAGCTTCATTAAATAGTACCCACAAAACACCAGTCTCAACGTCAACAGCGAATATGCGACTCTGGGATGCTGGCTGAGTTCCTCTGTCCAGTGTCTGTATTCTTTTGCCCATCTTAATATTTTAATTTTATTGGCCAATCTGAGATATGGCTTTTTCTTTGCAACTCTGCCTAGAAGGCCAGCATCCCGGAGTCCCCTCTTCACTGTTGACGTTGAGACTGGTGTTTTCCGTTTAAAATGATAAACTTGGATTAGCTAACACAACATGCCATTGGTACACAGGAGTGATGGTTGCTGATAATGGGCCTCTGTACGCCTATGTAGATATTCCATTAAAAATCAGCCGTTTCCAGTTACAATAGTAATTTATAACATAAAATGTATTAAAAAAATAGTGTATGTTAATTTAAAAATCAACAAAATGTGGTTTTATTTCAAAAACAAGAACATTTCTAAGTGACCCCCAACCCTTGAAAGGTAGTGTATACGCGCACACACGCGCACACACACACACACTACCAGTCAAAAAGTTTGGACTCACCTACTCATTCAAATTGTATTAGTCACATACGCCGAATATAACAGGTGTTGCAGTGAAATGCTTAAAAATACCGCTAATAAGAAATAAAAGTAACAAGTAATTTTTCTTTATTTTTACTATTTTCTACATTGTAGAATAATAGTGAAGACATCAACACTATAAAATAACACATTTGGAATCACGTACCAACCCCAAAAAAGTGTTAAACAAATCAAAATATATTTAACTTTTAATAAGACACAACTGTTAATTGAAATGCATTAATTGAAAAGCTGGTTGAGAATGCCAAGAGTATTTTGATTTGTTTAACACCTTTTTGGTTACTACATGATTCCATGTGTTACTTCATAGTTTTGATGTCTTCACTATTATTCTACAATGTATAGAATAGTAAAAATAAAGAAAAATCCTGGAATGAATAGGCGTGTCCAAACTTTTGACTGGTTGTGTATATCTGTGTTTTGCCTTATAGGAAGGATTCACTTTTAAAAAAGGTAGACTTCGCGAGATGACGTTACAACGAGCAGCACCGTGCTTCTACACCTCCATTGCTTGCTGTTTGGGGTTTTAGGCTGGGTTTCTGTACAGCACTTTGAGATATCAGCTGATGTACGAAGGGCTATATAAATAAATTTGATTTGATTTGATTTTGATATGAGATGTGCACGATGCAAGACAGCAGAGACGTTTAGCCTCGCGCTTCAACGCTCTTAGATGTGGAAATTGACCTAATATTTTGTTTCTTTGTGCATGCAACATCTTGCTGAGTCTACTACATATTTACTGTAACTTTTTACCACAAAGTTGAACAGAGGGAGACTAAAGAAGACACGAGTAGATATTAAACCACAGCCTTTCTAAAACATTAGCCATCTTGGAACATACCCAGCAGGCCATCACACAGGTAAATCCTCATGCTTATGTCCTCCAAGGGCTGGGCGGGAGGCCCCTTAGCCAGGACAGGCACAAGTTTAGAGTTCGCCTCCTTCACACCAGGCTTCATCTTTTGGGTCTTACCCTGGGCAAACACCATAAAACATATATCATGGGGTAATTTCATCTTGCGAAAGACATTCAAAAATTGGAATCACCCCTCAATCCTGCATTTACAAGTTTGACATCCACAGGCAGACTTCATGTCCTGCAGGGAATGCATTTGCACATCTAGAAAACGCCCCAAAAAACAAAACAATTGCACTAATATTAACTGGTGAATCAAGCAGCCAGGAAGGATTTTCCACTCACAAACACTGAGCTGGTGGCCGGGTTGGTCTCAATCTCGCTGTCGGACAGTGTTCCCCTGGAAAGGTTGAGGTGGGGGGCTTGCCTGCCACCCAAGCCCTCTCCAGCGGTGCTACTCAAGTCACTGTCAGCTCCCAGCGTCTCCCCTGAGCTGTTACTTATCTGGAAGGGTCAGGGGTCAACGTGTCAGGAGACTAGTGAATATCAGGCATACTGAGACAGAGAACTCACACTGAGTAAGGCTAAGGCTAAAAGACACACAGGATGTGTTCGACTGAGGCCAAAAGAGACAAGAGTTAGATCAGTACTCCTCAACCCTGCTCTTGGAGAGCTGCAGTACTACAGGTTTTTTTTGAGGATCACTGAGTTACACTAAGGCTAAGAAACACTGGGGATGAGGTAGATTAGTGTGACACGTACGGTTTTGGCAAGAGCCATTGTGCCAGGCTGAGACAAAGCAAGACAAGAGATGAGTAGGACCAAAGTTAGCAAAGACTAGAAATTAATCAAGCTCAGAATATAGTAAGATTGGGAAGCAACCTGGTTTGCGATGAGTGTTACTGGGGATGTATGGCTTGAGCTTGAGTGTAAACCTTGTAAGACTAGACTAAGGATAAAAATCACACTTTGGGAGTAAGCGGTCCTTGGGATGAGTCACACGGAGGTAAGGTTGAGAGGGGTTTAGGATTGGGGTGAGATTGTTTATCTGTGTTGGCTATGCCCTACCACTGTGCTGGCCTCTGAGTCCTGGCTGGTGCTTCGGGTAAGGACTGGCGGTTCAGTGCTGGTCACAGACTCTGTGTCACTCTTCTGCAAAGCAAGACCGAGAAAGACTGAGAAAGAGAGAGGTGAGCAGACAGAGGCATATAGAAACATTGGAAATGAACTTCTTCTCAAGGGCCGTAGTGACTCCTGTTTTTTGTCATCTCCTTAATACTAATTCATGAACCCATGTCATCAAAATCCAAACACTCAGTCTACAACCCTGGTTGCCCAGGTCTATATCAGACTCAGATTAAAAGGCAAGAATGAGAACCAGCAGACATTGTGGCCCCCAAGCGCCAGAGTTGGGAGATAACCGACGTGAAAAATGTCAGATTCCACTTGTGGTTTCCTTAGTTACAAGAGCTGGCTTTGGATAAGAACAGACCTGGGATCCGGAAGTGATGCTGAGGCCACTGTCAGCACTGATCTGGGACTTCTTCTCCTCCATGTCGGTCAGCTCAGGGTGCTGTTTCTTAGCCCCCTCCGCTCCTGCAGGATACATGTTGAGGTCAGCACGGGTGCCATGCGCACTTCCACACTGCCCCCTTACTAAGTGTCACATGATTGGCAACTGGCAGAGAAGTGGGGGGGGGGGGTGGTGACCTAACTGCTATTGAAAGGCTCGCACACGTCGCACTGAATGTGGATTTAGCGTTCGTCTTTCGATCTGACTGACAACACTTTTCACACGATTCTCCATGTGAAATTGGTGCGCACTCGGTTTGCAAATTACGTTCAGAGGTGCAAGGTACTCTCTGCCAGCAAACGCTATTGGTGTGTGTCTGACCTCGAACACCATAACTTTGGGATTGACCGGAAATACTGGCACTAAAATAGGGACACTTCCATTCAGCCGGAGGATCTTGTCTTTCTTTTTTTTGTTGTGGAATTCAATGAACAACAGCTATGTTGTTGTTTTTTTAATTCAGGAAGCATAAAAAAAAGATCAATAAAATACATAAATAAATAAATAAATAAATAACAATAGCTCATGTTCAGTAGGCCAAAACAGAAGTAAATAGCCCAAAACAGAGAGATACTATCTCATTTGTTTTCGGTTGCAAAACATTGGTACGTGTGCCCTAATGAACATGATCCAGTGGTCAGCTTTCAAAGGACCAAGCATGTGACTATTTAGAGGCAAGTGGAGAGTGCAAAATTAGTAGAAATATTGATTGATGTAGATCAAACTGTAATTGACAAAGGCAGATACCAATATAAAAAGAGGTCAAAGTTGACATACAGACTCAGGCAGTTAGGCATGCAGACAAACTGAGGGACAGTCAAAATAGGGGACCATTTTCTGCACAAGTTTGCTTTTAGACAAGCATTGAACAACAGCGCTGTTGTTAATCTATCAATCAGTTGTTGCAGAAACACCTTGTTATGACTCACATAATGCACCTCTAGGAACATTTTACTACAATGAAACAAATGCTGGCCTGCAATCTGTACATTTCGAAGACTCCAGGATATCAAACCTTGACATTGGAAGAAAGTACAGTCAATTATAATAGTTCAATGCAAATGTAACCATGACTTCTGTGATACATTTGGTCATGCAGCCAACAAACCTGCAAGCAATGTTTGTACTCTATTGTGTATTCATTCATGGCTCAGTTATCAGATATATATTTTTTAAGTACTATGTACAATTTACCTTCTGGCCGCGTAGTTATTTTCCAGAAAAGGACATTTGCTAAATGAAATGCCACAACTGTCTCAACCTTGATAGAACCTCAAGAGCCCATGAAAAACAGGGAACGATTGGGTATGTGTCTGACAGACTACGTTTCCAATGACTTCTTCACAACTCAGGAAATAGGAATGGAACAAGTTGTTGGCAAACGTATGACAGAGTATCTCTATGGAGAGTAAGAGACTCACTATGTTCTGACTCCTGATTTGAGATATGCAAGTGTAACTCAGTTATTCCACCGTTATCAAGACTTGATTCACCCAAAATTTACAAAAAAAAAAAACATTACGAACACACCTCAAATCAAGATTATAGACCTAGTCCTAGAATCATTATCCATGTCAACATGATCACTTATTAACTATTTAAATAATTTGTGACTAATAAACATAAATTGGGGAAAGGTGGAGAGAAGGGCGTGGAAATGTTAAGAGCTGGCAGTTATGCAATACCCCAGTCTGTTTTGTGTGTGAAAAATATCTTACTCTGTTGTTTTTCCATAGCTTTTTGCTTATCCTTTTCATGGTGCCTGCTCCACAATTCTACCCAAGATGCATTGCAAGCAAGGAGAGAAAGACAGAGAGAGTGTCAGAGAGCTGGTTGAGTAGGCAGGTATGGAGGATGAGCATTAGATAAACCATAACATAAATCAAAATTAGGCATTAAAAAAATTATGTTATTTTAACAATAGAGGATGTTTTGTAATGTCTGAGAGTAGTCACATTTCAGCTTGGCAATATGGAACACTATGACATAATTATATGTATGCAAAGTTTGATCCATTGCCAGTTACTGCTACTGAGGTGTAACATTACAACACACCCAACACTCCTGGACCATGGTCCTGGAGAACCGCACAAGGTGGAATACTGGGGTTCCTTTAAAATGTTCTGTGACCGAGGCGCTAACTTATTGGCTAGCAGTGTGTGGCTCTCCAGAACCGGGGTGACAGAGGCAGCAGGGCTTTGTGAAGGGCATGGGATGGGGGTGGAGTGGCCAGCCAGCTAGCCAGCAGGTTGAATGGGGCTGTTGCAGAAGCAGGGGTGCTAGTCTTAAAAAGACATTCCGTAGAATTGAAGCTGCATCTTCCCAAAGAGAAAAAAGGGGCTGGTGAAGTGAGCTTAGGTTGGGAGATTGAGGGAGTTGGGTGAATCTGTCCCCTGTATACAGACCCAAAGTAACATTTGAGGTAGAAAGGTGGTCGAAAGGAGAAGCAATGCGGCGCTCCTTTTCCACGATGTTCAGTGTTAATTAGCCCTATCCCTAAGCTAAACTCCAACCGTGGCTTGCTAACGGTGAGCATGAAATTTGTCTCTTCCTTGGGCCTGTTTACTGGGGAGTGACGCTCCACCCTCCATGCTAGAGCTGAGAGAGCTGCTACTTGTACAGAGGGCTTTAAGGAAACCTGCAGTAAAGGCAGAGACAGGTCTTCAGACTCCTTAGCACAGTACTGCAGATTTGGAGTTTCGAGAAGACAACGGAAAACGAAGACATGCAGTCAAGGTGCTAGAAGGCAAACAAAGGAGGAATCCACGAGAGGTGGCAGCAAACAGGGGCACTCAACATTCAGAGAAGGGTGGGGAGGGACACAACACATCCAGGCCGTGGGTGGTGGGCTCAATGCAATATTTCACACACGCCTACACCGCTCAAGGCTGTTCCAATCTCGCACACATAGCAACATATTATCCAAGGCCAGATCTGGAATTCAAATGTGGTTATTTGTCAAATTGAATTAGAGTTGCATGATGTGCAAATATGCAACCTGTGTCCAAATATTATGGCAAAACAGCATACTGTATTTACGTTCTAAATATATTTCAGAGTTTTACAGCTTTAAATGCTGACCATTGGGCGCACATCACTGGTGTGGGTCAAAGTGAATGGAATATCATAAGGAGCTCTTTTTCTAAGGAAGGGAACAACATGCCCCTTGTTGCCTGGTTGGAGAGAGGTGGGTCAAGGGGTAGGGCAGGGTTTAGACTGGTGAGCAGGGGGGGCAAGGGGTGCTCTCAGAGTGCATGCAAGGGGGGATGGGGTGGGTTACACACCAATGGAGGCAATAAAATTCTCCTCGTTCAGACTCCGGGTGTCAAAGTGGCGGGTGCCTTTGCCCCCGGAGGTGGGGTGCGGCAGTTGGAGACGGGGAACCGGAAGGAGCCCCGGGGGCTTGGTGCCCTCCATGCGGGGAGACGGGCTCCCCTTGCTGCCCGGGCTGCTTGCAGAGTCACTGGGGCTCCGCTTGCGCTTCTCTGGGTCTACTGGGGCCACCAAGAAGGAAAAAGGGAGAAGAATAGGGAAGAAGGGGAAGAGATAGTAACGAGAAAATAAAAAGTATAGAGTTGCAGTGGGAGGTTTGAAGGTTAGAATAGACAGTTGTTTGTAGAGGTGTGAACGTTTAAACGCTAAAATGAAATTGGGTCCTTAACATTTAGAAAAATCCCAAACCGAAAAAAAAAACGTGTTTTGCTGTTCCCCCCCCTACCCACATAATTAAAATAGCAGTGCAGTGATCACAAAACATATTATTTTATAGCCTAACTAGAAAAGTTGTATAATTTAATTTAAATATAACTTTAGTCTACATTGGTGAATTTGCGAGGCATGCAAAACAGATTACCAAGACATATAGATGGGTTAGCTGACACGAAAATGATGCGCATACGTCCGTGAGGGGGGGAATTGTAAGTAACTAATTTCAGCTAGTTCTTGTTCAGAGGTATTTTGACTGATTTCATGTCAATGCAAATATGGCAACAAAAAAATGCACTAGTTAGCTAATCGTCAACTGCAAAGATGTATTTGAGAGACAACAAGTGCTCATTGTGCAAATGTATTTATGTTTTCAATAAACATTGGATACTATAGTTTACAAGTCAACAATCTAAGCCAACCCAGTCTGTTTTGCCCCATAGTTGAACACATTTGTTTTTCTGCCTGCCCCCTCCTCGCTCTCCATCACGCTGGCTCGCCTGTAACTATTTGCACTAATGATTACACACGCCTTTGCTCTTTCTCGTCGCTAGTGATGCGAGTGTGTTCAGTCTTCGGTCTGTTGCGTGTAGAATATCCTAGCTTATTTATTGTTGATAGGCCCTGCTTTTTGAAGTTGCGAGACTTTGTAAGCCAAGAAATACAGCTTTTGATTGCTGATAGCACTAGACCTATCTGCCTGGTGACCGACCTGCCTATACTGTGCCCCTCCCCTCTCTCTCCATCCCTTGCTAGCTATCGATGAAAGATGCGAGTGTTTGTGTTCTCGGAAGTACGGCAACTAATCAGTTACTTCCATTCCAAAAATACTGAATCTTAGGAGTCGAATCTTAACACTAAGAAATGTGACTCGACATGCATGGAGTCGAGGAATCAATTATTTTGTATTCGACTCCACCACTACGCCATCGTCGTTAACAGTTGGAAAAAAGGCAGAGAAAGGCAAGAAACAGCAGCGAAGTCCTGTATTGCAATACTTTAAGAAGTTAGATGAGGAAGGAAATGTAAACTTTGCAAGGTGGGAGGTACAGTAATGGTGGAAGAGGTGCAATGCTTAAACAAGGGACGCACTGAGACCCAACCCGTTGCTGGCAGCAGCGAAGCTGCACTGTGAATTTGAGTGGAATTCTATTAAATGTTATCGTTTGTCATATCCCTAGTCGTTTTGGCTTCTGCTCTCATGACCCAAATTTGCTCGGTGAATGCTTAAACAAACTGCAAAAGTCACCTAAAAATGAGGCATGTGTTGGCGGTACTGACTCAGAGAGATTAAACCAGAACTCACTGCTGTAAAAACATATTGCTTACTTTTCAAATGAGTTGCTAGAAGAAATTCTCCAGATTGTACTCCTTTTTCCTATCCAATACTTACGTTGCCTTTAAATAAGTGGAGTATATGAAACGCTGATAAGCACTTTCAAACAAGAATCAAGCATCAGTACCTTTCATTTTTTCAGAGGAAATAGTTAAGTCATAGTTTTGGGAGGGGGGCATGACATGCTGACTGAATGTGTCCTTTGAGAGAAAATGTTGACACTTTCAGTCGAGTATAGGTTTTCTGAACGTTACCTTTGGTTTGGTAGTGGGTGCGTGCTATTTCCAGTAGAACGAAGACGCTGGCCATGCCTCCAAGCCCGGCATTGGTGTACGAGTGTTCCAGACTAGAAACGGTGCACTTCAGTATGTCTAACATGCCCTTGTACACCTTCCTGCTAATCTCCTGAAGAGTAGAACACACACACAGTTTAATTGTAAGGTATTATTTAATTAAAATGTTATTTCTCCCCCTCTCTTGCTCCATTCCTTTCTCCCCACCTGGGTGGGTGGAGCCACTCACCACATCACGGATGACCTCCTGCCTGACATCCTCCTCTGACTGGACGGCCCGGTTCAGCTTGCTCAGCACGAAGACGCGTAGCTGCTCGTTCTCCAGCAGGCGGCGCACCTTCTTCATGTTGAGCCAGCCCACGCCTTGGCCCTCCAACACGCTCTGCACCACCTCCTTCAGGAACTGCTGGTTCTCACTGGGACACACACAGCTCTGGTTCAGTCACTCTGTTCACACTCCCCCTTTTTGTACGTCACCATTGGCTCTTAACTCTTGCAACTACGGGGCACAATTTTTATTTTTAGAAAAATAACGTTCCCAAAGTAAACCGCCTATTTCTCAGGACCAGATGCTAGAATATGCATATAATTGACAGCTTAGGATAGAAAACACTCTAAAGTTTCCAAAACTGTAAAAATATTGTCTGTGAGTATAACAGAACTGATATTGCAGGCGAAACCCTGAGGACAATCCAATCAGGAAGTGACTATTATTTTGAGACCGTTTTGTTCCTAGGCACCCCTATTGGCCATTGAAAGGGATATCAACCAGATTCATTTTTCTACGTATTCCCTAAGGTGTCCACAGCATTTTGACCTAGTTTTTATGTTGAAGAATGAGCGTAAACGACTACATTGCGTCAGTGGCCAGCTGAGGGCTCTCAGAGAGATTCTTGCGTAAAAGACAGAGGTAGTAATTTTTCCTCTCGCTCCGACTGAAAAGCCAATTGTCCCGGTTGATATATTATCAAATAGATATTTGAAAAACAACTTGAGGATTGATTATAAAAAACGTTTGCCATGTTTCTGTCGATATTATGGACATAATTTGGAATTCTTTTCGGCGTTGTCGTGACCGCGATTTCCGGTGGATTTCTCAACATAACGTGACCAACGGAGATATTTTGGGTATAAAAATTATCTTTACGGAACAAAAGGAACATTTGCTGTCTAACTGGGAGTCTCGTCAGTGAAAACATCCGAAGCTCATCAACGGTAAACGAATCATTTGATTGCATTTCTGATTTTCGTGACCAAGCTTCCTGCTGCTAGCTGGACATAATGCTATGCTAGGCTATCGATAAACTTACACAAACGCTTGTCTTGCTTTGGCTGTACAGCATAATTTCAAAATCTGAGATGACAGGGTGATTAACAAAAGGCTAAGATGTGTTTCACTATATTTCACTTGTGATTTCATGAATATGAATATTTTCTAGTAATATTTTTTAGCCGTTGCGCTATGCTAATTAGTGTAGTTGATGACAATTCTCCCGGATCCGGGATGGGTAGTTCCATAAGTTAAGTTAGTCAACCCTTCTCCTAAAGGGGATTGATATATTACCTATCCAGGTCTGTAATTTGACATTATATGACAACCAACTTTTGTTTTTGATGGCCAACATTATACCATGAAGACTTTATGCCATGAAGGTGGTAAACTAATTTAAATAAATGTCAGTCAGCATTAGTCAGTCAGCAATGTCCTGGTAGTACAGTCTCATAGTGGTCTGTTACCTGGTATTGTTGGCACGACCCTGGGGAGAGGGGGACTCTCTCTTGACCGTGGGACTGTGCTTAATGACCGACGACTTCTGGTCAACGAGGGCCCTGGGGGGACCGCGGGCGCCTCCTGCAGGAGCCATATAGAACAGTGAGGTATCTAGTAAATACCATAGAAAGCACAAAACCATAACAAATGACAAGTCAGAGACATACAAACAGAAAAACTAGCTGACTTGATACAGGATGAGCTTATACACTTCACTACAAAGCCCCCAAATACAACTACGATGTACTAATTAGATAACCACATCAAAGACTAATAGACAAAGAAGATGGGACACATCCTGCATATATGAAAGGACACACACATTTTCAGGGGCAGGGACACTAGCTAATGACTAGCTGAGCTACAGGTTTCATATTCAGACACTAAAAAATGAGGGACAGATCAAGGAGGAGTCAAAATGGCGCTGTGTTTGGGCATCACACATTAGCAGATGTCAGATTGGAGCGGAATCTGCATGGCAACAAGACCGACAAGTTGTGTCATGCAGAAAAATAACTAAAAATAAAGATGGGTCAACAATCACACACAGGGCTAACGGGAAGATACATATTGTAGCGTTCACACTGTTAGTCACCTTGTACAGTTAGACAGACACACACTCACATGAACGCACAGTGCCATGTTATACAAAGGTATGGTGGATCACTTGCAGAGATTGGGCCTGTGAACAATATTATTATCAAACTGATTATAATATTGTTGCGCCTACATAGCTTACCCACTAGGCAGACCTCAGTTCAACGTCTTTTTTTGGTTTACATTTGGTTGAGTTTTCACATTTTGATTCCCTTACGTTGATGACTTTTTGCAAATCCAATCAGTTTTCCACGTTGATTCAACATCACACTTTTTTTTTTATGACTTGGAAACAATGTTTTCGCCCAGGGAGGGGGGGGGGGGTCACCTGTTTGACACTGAACATTAGGCTAAAGGTAATGCCTTGAAAGTGAGGATACAAATAAAAAACACCCACCAAAAATGTATTGGTTCCTTGTCATAAACAGACGTCATCTGTTACCGGTATATCCGATTTTGTCATGGCATTACTTATGCATTATTGTAGGCTTTATGACCGCATGTTACCAAAGACCTCACCTGACAATGATGACATTTCGCCCCACATTTTCCGAAGTATCGTCCATAAGTTGTACAACATGCATCACAGGACTTCAAATAATTCCATTCCATTTGATCACTGTGGTACTGGTACAGATGCTCATTAACCACAAAGCCAACTAAGTGTCCAATGACAACTCCAATCAAAACCGGTGACTATGAGTTCAGGAAGTAAGACAGAACAGCACTCTTGGTGCTGCGAAACTGCACCGCTTAATTCGAATAAACACTGATTAAAACTAACTCACAGCATTGGAAGAATGATGTCATGCCTTACCTACAGGGTGGCAGTTTTGATTGGCTAAGGTCTGCCTTCACTGGCAAGGTGATGGGAGGTCTAGGTGTGTATGTGAGAGACCAAAGAGGTGGCCAAAATGCAAATATAACTTCTTGTTTGGCTTGGAGAATGATGGGAAAGCTGATGTTGACCAACTCGAATCAACACCTTGTCAGGTCCCATACAATACTGTGGAATGCAGACTTAGATTGGCACAAAAAAAATGAATGGCATCATCTTCGCAATTGTTAAAATGGGATGCACATCTTCTAACAAGCTAAGATTGTGAGGGCCCAACCCAAACTAATACAAAGACGTGTAGATGGATGGAGTGACTCTGCAAAGGTTAGTGATTGGGGCAACAGTCACTGTGGATGGTGAAAGACAACAGAACAGACTCGATGATGTATGACGATGAATGATCTCTTGATGGTGCATGTCAGGTGACAGAGGATTGAGGGGGTGAGTGAGGAGGATGCTGGGAGACGTAGTTGACTGGCTAGGAGAAGCATGCAGCCCACACAGTTTTTAAAGGGCGGAACCCACCTTCTCCGCTCCCCGGGCCGGCCTCTGTAATTATCTCCATTAGAGAATTTAGTCCAAATACTGGACACAAAACCCAGAATTAGTGCAGAGAAGTGGAAAGAGGGACAGAGAGGGACACCGGACCGGACCAGTCTGAACATCAACCCACAACACACATGCACCGCAACACACTGACAGAATACACAAAGAAAGCAGGAAAGAGAGAGGGAGACAGACCAAGGAAGGGGGCAGCACATTTATAAAAAAATTAAATAAAAAAAATGCGTGACATAACCTAAAAAGGTTATAGCCATTAAATGTCATGACCAATCAGATTTAGGTTACTTCTGTTAGAATCCCGACATATTTAGGGGTGAGAGAAAGCTTTTGTGCATTTTTAAGGGTCTATGTCCAGAGGAGCGCGAGTTTATGGGCTCTCTGACCATAGAGAACTCAGACGGAGAACACACAAGAATGATGGAGAGCCACTGAACAGGCCAGCAAGCAAGGCAACAGACTGCAAGGAGATCATGTCAGTTTAATTTCAATTCCAGTCCACTTGGGTAATCAATTGTACTTCAATCGATGAAATGAAAAATCCTCATCGAAAGCGATGGGTAATTTGCCACTCAGGAACTGAATTCATCTTCAAATATTGAGTGGACTTGAAATCAGACTTGACCCCAACCCTGCTGGGAAACCAAGAGAAAAACACCAAATTCCAGGGAAAAATGCCACATAAAGGGGATAATATGTATGCAAATTAAGAGATCTGCCGTCTATAAATGTGTGCATCATCGCGCATCAGACTCCCACCAAACAGAGAGGAATAACAAGGAAACAGAGGGAAGGATATGGATATACATGAATGAAAATACAGGTATATCTCCTAGTATGCAACCTGAGTAATATGGACTCCGGTAGGGAGGATCGAATAAGGGTCAAAGTTGGAGCTAGTTGTAGGGCAAAACAAACTACCACACCAGACAATAACATACCCGGACTGTCTGGGCCAGGGCTACTAGTCGGGCTGTCATCTGAACAGTCAATTCAAAACAAATCACCATCAAAGGAAAAAAGAAACAAACGTTGGTTTGCTATGGCAGCTGTCACACACAGTGTGGGGCTATTGAGTTTAACACATGCATTTCTTATTTTCTCTCACAAATGTTCTCATAACAAAATCAGGCAACCATGTGGGATTGGGAACATAGAAAAGGGGGTACTTGAGAGAAAATTCTAACTTTTGTCAGGTCCTCAATATCCACCTAATGCCATAAATCAACATGGCAGTCCAGAGGGGGACAAATACAAATTTAGAATGAAAGTCTATTCATTCTAAAAAAAAAAAAATACAAATATATAATAAAAATAAAGATTTCTACAAACCTTCCTCAATGTCGACCTCTACGTCAAAATTAAAATATTCTATATTTTTGTAAAATAAAAATGAAAGAATTAGAGGGGAAAAGGCAAAAGGAAAGAAGGTAAAAATCTACAATATAAAGTTGCATAAATGCCACACTGTGTAGCCTAAACTGGCTTGCCAGACATTTCAGCATGAGCACTGAATGCTTACTTGACATACTGTCAATACTACTCCTGGCTACTCTACTTAGTGCAAACAAAGCAGCAGCTTCTGAAGAAGAAATTAAAGAAGTTCAACATGTCAGTCAGAGTTACACATTATGGCCATCTCTACTCTCCTTCCTTCTCCACACCATTGAAAGTAGGCCTAAACATTAATAGTAGAAAATCTTACTTTTAAAATAAAATATATGCTGTTAACTCATAACCAAATAATGTTAACTAATCCCATACTTGTATTTGTGGCCAAAGCATAAATTGGAGAAAAAAAAACACTTAGTTTTTCAAAAATGCTTGCCATTTCCTCATAGAATATGACATCATGTTGGCTCATAGGCTGAGCTGGCCAATGACTGGTATATGCTGACACCATTCTGTTGTTGGGGTATGCCCACATAATTCAAACACAGAAAAGCTACTTTTGAACATACTTAAATAGAAAATTGGAATTAAAAAATATTTCCTCACATTGTAATTAATTATAGGTCATATTTCAAAGAAATCTGGAAACACTGGACAGTTACTTTAAATGATTAAGATGACTTCACATGGGAATAGCTTATGCTCAATGTGTCTTGTCATGATACGGTGTATACAATATTGTAGAAATGTGCACTCTGGTGATATTTGCACTCCAAATATTATTATTTTTAATGCCCATGACAAAACGAAAACATTTATACTTTGTAACCACTGCAAGAGCTGTATGACAATCATTTGAACGTTGAAAGGGCATGGTTTTAGTAGACAGCCTGCCTCTACTGCCTTCAACTGACAAACTTGACCGCAATCTGCTGTAGGGCACAACAATTGTACAGAAAACAGATAAGAGGGGAACACAGCCACAAAGAGTGAAATTGAGAAGGAGATGAGATGGATAAAAGGTCAAAAAAAGGGTGAGTGAAGATAACATGAAAGTTGGACAAAACAGGGAAACGGGCTCCATTTAGTAATGTACCTTTGAGATTGGGGAAGGGCCCAGCCCCAGCGGCCTTCTCCCTCAGCCCCCCCTTATTGGGTACAGACAGGTTGGAGAGGCTGAAGCTGGTGCCGTGGTTCTTGTACAGATTACCTGCAGTGATGGAGAGAGAGTCGCTGATGACCGATGAAGTCTCACAAAGAAACCAACATTTGACCATGTCTCACCATCCTATAGTATACCCATGATGACTTGCAGCTTAACGTCAAGTTCCACTTCAATCCCTACCTAGCAAATATTGTACATTTCTGGTTGTAAACTGTACATTTCTGGTTGTCTTCCTGGTTGAGAAGACCAGCAACCAGTATTACCCGCTGAGTAACCCTTACACATTTCCCCCTTCAGTGTTTTGGAGGACAAAGTGTATCTGTCACCAATCCAGCCCTTTCAGGTCTGTGATAATCATACAATTAAAATAGGCCCTGGTTGAGGAGACTCACTAGCAAAGGACATGAGACCCCCAAAGCCATCGCTGCTGTTGTTGGAGATGGTGGAATTTGGAGAACTGTTGCGGGAGTCGCCCTCTCCGTCCGACTCTCCGGGCAGCTTTAGGCTGCTGGGCCTCAGGAGGCGTTGGGCTCTGTGGAGCAGAACATGTGTTAGAGGTCCGGAGGGAGTGTCACGTTTTGTTAGCATAGTTTTTCGACTGCTATACCAGAGGCATATCAGATGCAGAATTCAGAAGCTGAGAGACTTAATTAGGTGTGTATGTTTAAGAGATGTATACATCACTGTTTTTTTTTTTTAACTATGGTTTTCAGAATGAGTGGCTTATGATGCTTGTTTGTGTGTACAGTGTTATGGCGTAGGTGTGTTGTAACATACTTGTTGCCGTTGAGGTTCTGGTTGAACCGGGGCGTGTACGTCTCCTCTTGGTCTTCTGCCTCAGGGTCCTCCTCAGCAGGGAAGCCATACTGAGGCTCAAAGTAGGGGTTGTCGTACTCTCCCTTCTTATTGGCTGGTCCCACAGGGGCAGCGTCTGGAGGAGGTCTGGAGAAGGGAGGAACGCCCAATCCCGGGACAGGGTTCTGTAGAGCTGCACTGGCCAACGCCTCCATTTCCACTGGTTCTGCCTGCTCCTGGACACAATGAACATCAAATGGTTACTAATGGTTGATACTAAATACACTTAAATTGCCACTTTATAAAGGAAGGAAAACAACTCAAGCAAATATATCATTATTGTGTTCTCATGGTCAAGAGTTATGAACGAATTCAAACGTCACTCGCCAAAAATGTCAGTTGTTAAAAACAGTGTTAACTGCATAATTTTATACTGGTGTAAATTGAGCGGTTCACTGACATTGTTGACTCCCTGGATGATTGTGCTGGGGCTGGAGCTGGCGGTTGTGCTGGAGCTCGAGCGGAGTGCTTGTCCATCAGGAGGTTCAGGAGGTCCATCGCCCCCCTCGGGCAGTGCCTTCTCTTGAGGGAGGGGACCCTCTCCCTTGAACTCCTGGAAGTCCTGGAACTCCACTTCGCTGGCATCTCCCAGGGCAGCGTGGGTAGGGGGATCCAGGTCTACGACACCAGAAGACAGATATTAGTTGCTATTGATGGCCAAAGGGTCACAAAATAAAATGTTTAGCTAGTGACTATCTGAAAGGAAATGGTCATTTTAGGTTGCCATTTTTCCAAGATGAAAACAACTGTCAGTTATTATAATAAGGGGGAATTGACCGTTTATTTTGTCATAACAGTAAGTATGTGTAAGCTGGGTGGTTCTTGGGCTGCAATTACACAGGCAGATCAATTCTGATCTTTTGTTCATGAATTTCACTGATTCAGATCAGCTCTTCTGCCAATAATTAGGCAAAATATCAGAATTGGGTTTCCTGTGTAAATGCAGCCTTGGTGAAATAGCACAGAAACTTACTTGGCGTGTCCCCTTGGATGTCACATTTGATCATTTCGTTCACCAAGTCTCCAAGTGACGAGTAGGAAGAGCTGGAGTCGTCGTAGCCAGCCTCGCTGTCGCTGCCACAGAAACAAAACAGAGTGGCATTACCCTGGACGCCATCTTGGTGACACCTTACACGTCTACAGAAGGCTAACCAAAAAAACGCTAGCTAAACCTTTATCTCAGACTCAAATGAACCTCAACTGATATTATACATCATGTCTAGCAAGCTAACTATTGAGCCAACTAGAGAATCTACCAGTTAATGTTTAGAGTTCGCCATCTAGTGGCTAATGTGTTGTCTATCAACATTCTATAGCCTGCGCCATGCCGCTGCTTCTGCATTGTCTCCGTCGGCCGCACTTGCACACACACAGAGAACTCACAGATCAGACACAGGAAAGGACCTCCCTTCAGATCTAGTTTTTATATGCTAAATGGCTCACTAACATGCTTTCCACATTGCAAAATTGCTTTTAGACCTTTGGCAGTACCTGGCACTGAAACAATCTTTCATTTAACATTTTGTCAATTATGTTATCACAGTAGTAATCAAAGAATCGTTATGCAATCGAAACGTGGAGGGGTCAGTGTTTTTTTTTACCTGTCGTCTGTGGGGTCCGAGTCATTAGCCTCATCCTCTAGGGGTCCGCTCATGGCCTCGGCCAGCTGGGAGCTGCCGTCGTACACGCGGTAGAACACCGGCTGCAGCTGGTGGGCGTACCACTTGCCCTTGTCTCCGATCAAAGATGGGTCATACACGTCTGCAGAACACAGAGGTACGCTCAGAAACACTATGAAACCTTCAAACTTCCTGTATTGCTCAGAGAAATATACCAGAGTGCACAAAACATTAGGAACACCTGTTCTTTCCATGACAGACGGACCAGTTGAATCCAGGTGAAAGCTATGATCCCTTATAGATGTCACCTGTTAAATCCACTTCAAATCAGTGTAGATGAAGTGGAGGAGACAAGTTAAAGAAGGATTTTTAAGCTTTGAGACATGGATTGTGTATGTGTGCCATTCAGAGAGCGAACGGACAAGACAAAATATTTAAGTGCCTTTGAGCGGGGCATGGTAGTAGGTGGCAGGCACACCGGTTTGTGTCAACAACTGCAAAGCTGCTGGGTTTTTGATGCTCAATAGTTTCCTGTGTGTATCAAGAATGGTCCACCACCCAACAACTGTGGGAAGCATTCGAGTCAACATGGGCCAGCATCCCTGTGGAACGCTTGAACACCTTGTAGAGCCCATGCCCCGACGAATTGAGGTTGTTCTGAGGGCAAAAGGGAGTGCAACTCAATATTAGGCAGGTGTTCCTAATGTTTTGTACAACTGAGTGTATATTCCCATTTGACCTAAGGAAAGTGCAATCATTGATAGCATAATTAACGTTTTACTTAACCCTTTACACACGTGGAAATGGGCCTATATGGATAGGGCTAAATTGAAATGTTTCTTAGAGAAGAAATATGAAACGCATATACATAACAATTGAACAGTTCGGAGATAATTGTACAAGTATTAGACCAAAGGTGAGTACACAACAGTTCACCTGACAAGACTGAATCCAAACATTACACTGTTGATTTCATGTGCATTTTTTCCCATTTACGAACAAACATTGAAAAGGGTTTGAGTGAGAGAACTAAGTGGCCACACACACCTTTCTAAAGGTTGCACAGTTCCTAAGCAATTTCAAAGCACTTTTATGACTCAAAGAAGAGTCTTCAACTATAAAAAAGGTACTTTTTTTGAGCTCTCCTGCTGTGACGATCGAGGAACTGTAGCAAGAATACTTGTAGTCGTATCGCCTGGAACACAACCGTGCAGTCACACAAATTACTGTTGTTGTTTACCTAGTCCAAAATGGTCCATTACAAATCGCAATCTGGGTCAGATGTGCATTATTTGAAAGCTTGTTCTATTGCCAACATGACAAGCTAAGTTATAAAATATTATCTTACCGTGTTAGGCTTTCACAAGAGACAGATTAAGAATTTTTGGTGCGCATAGAAAGGAGTCATTAGTACATTCAGGTGCGTGTGCTGCGGCAAATTTTCTTCACAATAAACAATCATAGGCTCATTCTGATCAGAAACAACCCAGGGTATGACGCCATGTAATCGTGTAACTGTGCATCAAACATAGTGACCATAAACATTGACACCGTAGATGATAAGTTTTAGAATTTGGAAATGTTAAGTGCCCATTTGGACTGTTTGGCTTACTTTTATGACATCAAAGCGAGATTTATTATAATCCTCAATGTCTCATCTTCCAAAATACATCGAGTCATCTTAAATTTACACCATCTCCCTCACTCAGACAACCAAAAATGTGCTAAAGTTGCCCAATTACCAGGAGGGATGGGGGCAACTTCTAGTCGCTTGGTGCTCAAGTTCAGAACGTCTATCAGTCAAAACCCATACAACGCTGTGAAGCGCAGAGCCAGAGCTCTAACTTCATGTATAGCATGTTACTGCACAGCCACTATGTTCCAATTTAGACAATTAGTGCACAAATCTGCCGTTTTCAACTCGTATATTGGTACGAGTGTAAAGGGCTACACTTCACTTCACACTATAAATATCCCAAGCTAGCAGGAGTATGGTTCGTGTCACCTCCAAACACAAACACACCAATTGTCAGTCAGTGCATGGTATATGCAGTACAGCAGGTGTGTAGGCTAGGGTAAGGGACTTACTGTTGTGGATCCTCTGAAAGGCCAGGTTGGTGGGGTTGAGAGCCCACTCGCCGTAGTACTCCACGGCCTGGGTGTGCGACAGCTTCTCAGCGAAGCCCGAGCGGCGGGGCCGCGAGGCCAGGAAGGACGTGGCCTGGAAAGCCACCACAGGCCGGGGAAAAAGGCGCAGCGTGCGTGTGTGCATCTGGAAACCCTGGAGCACGTTGGGGGAGTTGAAGAACCGCACCATGGCAACCCTGTTGGAGAAAGAAGGAAAGTTGGGTGTGTTAACGTTTCAAATAGTCGTGTTTAAACTCAAAAAGCTTTCTTGTTTAATCAAATTTACGTACGAGAGACATGTGTTATTGGTATGAGGCTCAAATGAAACACATTGTTTCACATGACATTATGACTGTTGAGTCATATACAACATTGATACAACAGTTGCTCGGATCGGGAGAATAAAGCGCTGCTTTGCATTCTTAGCAGCACTATCAAAAGGCACCTGGCCTACTGTTCAGTCATGTGGTCAGGTGCCACAAAGAGGTACTTAGGAAAATTGCAATTGGCTCAGAACAGGGCAGCACGGCTGGCCCTTGGATGTATACAGAGAGCTAACAATAATATGCATGTCAATCTCTCCTGGGTCAATGTGGAGGAGAGATTGGCTTCATCACTATGTTCAACACATGTTGAATGCACCGAACTGTCTGTTTGAACTACTGGCACAGAGCTCAGACATTCATACATATGCCACCAGAGGTCTCTTCACAGTCCCCATGTCCAGAACAGACTATGGGAGGCAACCAGGACTTACATGGAACTCTAATCCACATCAAGTAACTCATGGAAGCAGTAAAATTTGATTTAAAAACAGATAAAATACACCTTATGGAACAGCGGGGACTGTGAAGCAACACAAACATAGACACACGCATAGGCACTATACACACATGTACACATTGATGTTGTGTTATAGATATGGGGTAGTAGAGTAGAGGCCTGAGGGCACACAATGTTATGAAATCTGTTCTGAATATACTGTAACGTTTTTCAAATGTATAACTGCCTTAATTTTGCAGGACCCTGCACGCACTTCAGATTTTAAGAATTCAAGTGGGAACAGGGGTCAATCCATAAATTGTGCATATGCAAATAGCTCTTCATATCTATAAAATATCTACAGTGTTCAGGGACTAAATCAAATGGAGTGTAAGAATTGAAATTCAACCAACCCCACACATTGCCTTGCATGGATAATATGAGATCTACTTAAAAAAGGATAGAGAAATTTGTTAAGCCTTGCCTGGTGGCCACATCCACAGAGTCCACGTCGTTGCCGTAGATGAGGGGGTTGAACTCGGTGGAGGAGGGCGACGCCTTGTTCTGGCCGGGGGGGAGCAGGGGTAACTCCTGGCCCTCCTGGAACTTCTCCAGGTTCAGAATGGGTTGGGTGTTGAGACTCATGCTGGCCAGGGCCTGGAGCGGGTAGAGGTGAGGAAGGTTTTAATCAACACACTGTCGTGGAGAGATGACGGGGTCACTCGGCCCCACTAGGGTGCACTCTCACCTCAGGCATCAGCTGAAGGGTGGGGCAACAGAATGGCCTCACTAGGACCAGTGTAGAACAGTCTGTTTGGGGTTCAAAACGGTTCAAGAGGGGTTCGGAGACCTCAAATTGGATAAAAATGAGTCCCAACTATTATAATTTATTATTTTTGGTTACTCCTTTATTTGTTAATACTTTTTAATTTAGTATTTTTTTAAATTTTTTATGTAGTGCTGCTTCATTATTTGTTGTCTGATTGATGTAAGTTCTCATTTGAGAATAAATCATTCATAAAACACAAGGACTAAACTAGGAGGACTCACAATGTGACCGTTATAAGCTGACAGGTGAGAGTGCGGGACAAAATGAGGAAGCCCGTTTCCCAGCAAATGAATCTAAAGAGTGCATGTTTCTGCAGATGCCTGAAATGGGAGCGTCATTTGGGAGAGGTCGGGGGAAGAAGTAACAGCAGGGGGAATTCACTAGCACTCTGGGATTTCTGCAGACTCATTCAGGGTTTTGCACGATGTTAGCACAGTGGATCGTTTGATGGCTAGGTCAGTCCTGGACGCAACCTATGTGTTAGAGCAAAAATATGCATATCCACTGTGTTTGCTTACAAGAACACTCACTGATGAAAAGATAGATGTGCATACATTCCGACATGCTCAAGCCAAAACTAAGCAGCCAGTAGTGGGTCTTCAAAAATGACCCATCACGAAATCTCTCTATGCCACCAGTCTGTTACAACATCTCAACAATAGTGTATGACACTTCAGAAAAAATAATAACAAGCAACAACAAAAATATTGAAGTTTGGTGAGGAAGAATATCCGTGCAAGGAGCATGGCACATTCCGCAGAAGGAGAAATTAGGAACCTTATTGTCAGAGGAGAAGATCTGCTTTTGGGTGATCACGGTCAACCTAACCAGACACTAGGGAAGGGGAGGAGGGAGGGGGACAAGAGAGATGCCAGGAAGAGGATCACATGAAAAGGCTGAGCTGACCAATTGCTGAGCAGAATTGAAACGACAGATGACAAAAAAGGTGAAGATTGGAGGCTGTGTGTCCAATTCCCTTTAAATTGATTCCTTTCCTAATCTCCTCTCAAGCCTGACTACAAAACTGCTGAAAGGACGGGGTGCTGGAAAGCAACGTGGAAACCTGGACTAGCCAATAAGTGGGCTAGTGGGGAGAAGGAGATGCCTCCATGTTGCTTTCACATACAGTCCTTTCAGCTAAATGGTTGCCAAAGAAAGGAGAAAAGGAAAGGTGCCGATTTAAAGAATTGGGACATAGCCAAAGAACAAGAGAAAAAATGAAGTAGAAAAGTAGAGAGAGAGGAGGTGGTACATGAGAGAAAGAGAACAAACACATTTACAGAGATCAAACCATGACAGAGACACACAAACAAACATGAGTGAGACAAAACAACACACAAAAAGGAACCGTAATGCACCATACCACACCCAACACAAGTTAGCCACGGTTAGCCTAAAGAGGCTATCAATGGTTACCAACTGGGAGGATAACCGGTGGCTACAATGGAGAGGTGATACTTAGACACAGAAGGGAGCAGATCTCTTGACAATAACGAAAAATAATTGAAAACCTTTTGGCTCTTTGTTTACTGTCCATACACCCCCCAACTCAAATGATCCCCTCTCTTAACCTGTGAGATGCTGACATACAATGAGTGTAAAAAATATTACAAACACCTGCTCTTTCCATGACATACAGTTGAAGTCAGAAGTTTACATACACCTTAGCCAACTACATTTAAACTCAGTTTTTCACAATTACTGACATTTAATCATAGTAAAAACTCCCTGTTTTAGGTCAGTTAGGATCACCACTTTATTTTAAGAATGTGAAATGTCAGAATAATAGCAGAGATTATTATTTATTTCAGCTTTTATGTCTTTCATCACATTCCCAGTGGTTCAGAAGCTTACATACTCTCAATGAGTATTTGGTAGCATTGACTTTAAATTGTTTAACTTGGGTCAAACGTTTCGGGTAGCCTTCCATAAGCTTCCTACAAAAAGTTGGGTGAATTTTGGCCCATTCCTCCTGACAGAGCTGGCGTAACTGAGTCAGGTTTGTAGGCCTCCTTGCTCGCATATGCTTTTTCAGTTCTGCCCACAAATTTTCCATAGGATTGAGGTCAGAGCTTTGTGAGTCCAACACCTTGACTTTGTTGTCCTTAAGCCATTTTGCCACAACTTTCGAAGTATGCTTGCTTGAGATCATTGTCCATTTGGTAGACCCATTTGCAACCAAGCTTTAACTTCCTGAGTGATGTCTTGAGATGTTGCTTCAATATATCCACATTATTTTCCCTCCCTCATGATGCCATCTACTTTGTGAAGTGCACCAGTCCCTCCTGCAGCCAAGCACCCCGATAACATGATACGGCCACCCCTGTGCTTCACGGTTGGGATGGTGTTCGTCGGCTTGCAAGCCTCCCCCTTCTTCCTCCAAGAAAACAATGGTCATTATGGCCAAACAGTTCTATTTTTGTTTCATCAGACCAGAGGACATTTTGCACATGGGGACAATGGCGGTTTTGGAGCAGTGGCTTCTTCCTTGCTTAGCATCCTTTCAGGTTATGTCGATATAGAACTTGTTTTACTATGGATATAGATACTTTTGTACCGGTTTCATCCAGCATCTTCACAAGGTCCTTTGCTGTTGTTCTAGGATTGATTTGCACTTATCGCACTAAAGTACGTTCATCACTAGGAGACAGAACGCCTCCTTCCTGAGCGGTATGACTGCTGCATGGTCCCATGGTGTTTATACTTGCGTACTATTGTTTGTACAGTCTACAATATTTTTTCTGAGGTCTTGTCTGATTTCTTTTGATTTCTCTGTGATGTCAAGCAAAGAGGCACTGAATTTGAAGGTAAGCCTTGAAATACATCCACAGGTACACCTCCAATTGACTCAAATTATGTCAATTAGCCTATCAGAAGCCATGGCATCATTTTCCAATCTGTTTAAAGGCACAGTCAACTTAATATATGTAAACTTCTGACCCACTGGAATTGTGATACAGTGAATGTGAAATAATCTGTCAGTAAATAATTGTTGGAAAAAATACTTGTGTCATGCACAAAATAGATGTCCTAACCGACTTGCCAAAACTATAGTTTGTTAACAAGAAATTTGTGGAGTGGTTGAAAAACGAGTTTTAATGACACCAACCTAAGTGTATGTAAACTTCCAACTTCAAATGTGGACTGACCAGGTGAATCCAGGTGAAAACTATGATCCTTTATTGATGTCACTTGTTAAATCCACTTGAAATCAGTGTAGATGAAGGGGAGGAAACAGGTTAAAGAAGGCTTTTTAAGCATTGAGACAATTGAGACATGGATTGTGTATGTGTGCCATTCAGAGGGTGAATGGGTGAGATAAAAGATTTAAGAGTCTTTGAACAGGGTATGGTAGTAGGTGCCATGCGCACAGGTTTGTGTGTCAAGAGCTGTAAAGCTACTGGGTTTTTCCACAAATGGTCCACCACCCAAACGACATCCAGCCAACCTGACACAACTGTGGGAAGCATTGGAGTCAACATGGCCCAGCATCCCCGTGGAACGCTTTCGACACCTTGTAGAGTCCATGCCCCAATGAATCGAAGCTGTTCTGAGGGCAAAAAGGGGTGCAACTCAATATTAGGGAGGTGTACCTAATGTTCTATACACTCAGTGCATACTAACCCATTCTCTGTGCGGGACTGCAAGGACCTACCAGCTACCACTTGTTTGTTACTGTTTTGGAGAGCTGAGGACTGCTTTAATCCTCAAAACAATAGAACCTATGAAAATTCACCTTTACCCATATCTTTTCACTCAAATGGCATGTTGGCAGAGCCAAAAATCTGATATGGCAACACACAGGTCTATCTTAAATCAATCACACGCACACTCTGGGATAGGGCCAAGTGTATCACACACAAATACTGCACTGATTCTGATTCAAAGCATATCAACAAACTATGATATGCAGGGATTTTCAACATGATGAGGTATGATTAGGGATTCAAATTGGGGTTAGTGGGTTTGTATGTTAAAAAACAACCACTGAATGACATTTGGTGCCGAGTTGTGATGCATTTTAACGGTGGTGATGAATTATGCCTCGAACGTTCAAATGTGACATTTGTTCATGTCGGATTTGATACATTTTGTTGTTCTTTTCATTGAACTTTTCTTCATAAAGCATCTTGTGCTTAATATGCTCTTTAAAATCAAATAAACTTGAAAAACCAGACGACGACAATGTTGGGTAGGAATAGTTACTGGCAAAATATACTAATGATAGGCGGGGGTTGCTAGATGTTCACTGATAATTCAAGGTGGTTTTAGTTACAATGCTAAACTGACGTGGTACTACAGTGGAATGTTTGATTGGCATTTCACAACATGTGAAAGAGAGGTTTATGAATCAGAACCAGCTTCTAATCTACATATTGTTATTTGGGCTTAGAGGATTTGGTTAGTTCTACTGCTACAGCTGTTACTGAGGTCTCAGGGAGTAAGACCTCAGTATCTGCTTTTACCTCCAAGAGCTAGCGCATGCAAAGAAAAGAGAGAGAAAAACAAACAAACAAAAAAAACACTTGTTTTCGTTAGGACATTGCAACGCTTAACTCAACAATGCTCCCACGCTATATGCATAGTTAGTACATACAACACGGTGAGAGAACAAGGACACCGATGTGCCTGGAGCAATTCATCAAACCTCTTTTGAAACGTATCAAAAAAACTGAAAGAAGAGAAGTTGATCACTTGAAAACAAATAGTTAACACATATGGTAATATGGCAGGTTTTCTTATGTGATGTAATAAAACGATACAAGAGGGTTGAAATAAACAGAGTTAACGGTCGGCAGTGCTAACATACACGCGTGGTGAACAACCACTGAAAATAGTGCTATCGGGTATGTTGCGACAGGCTATATTTACCTGTTTCAGGTGTTTCTTGAGTTCTGTGGATTCCGGCTCGGGAAGAGGGGGTAGGTGCTCTGCATTGGTGGGTGCTTTGACCTGATGAGCAACAAAGCATGCTTCAAATTGTAACATTTCTGCAAAACAACCATGTACACTACACACTCACAAGTGTACACAAATACCCCTTCAAAATGTTCAAAGCATACATCAGTCACCGTTACCTACTAAAGAGTAGATGAAAGGGAAGGAGTTTGCCCCTAGAAAGACAGTCTGGGCTGTGGGTGTGTGTTTTAGCACTGGATGCTCTCTGTCTCGCAGAGTGGGAGGACTTTTATGTTGAAGTCAGTTTCTGCACAGGTTTGAAATGAGGATGACAAGAGCTAGGTTTTTTTCTCTCCTGCATAAAGTCGATATCTAGCCTAACACAATAACGGTCGCAATGAGAGAACTGAACCCCAAATGGGATTTAGCAGTGAAAATAAATACGTCTCAAGCAAGTGTCTAGACTCGTCTCCCAATCAGAGAGAATGCCGTATGGAACTCAAATAGACCTGCAAACAAATAGCATAGACCTGCGAACGAATAGCATAGACCTGCGAACGAATAGCATAGACCTGCGAACGAAATCTGCAGAGACCGTGGCAGGGATGCTGAAGCGCACCTCCATTTTGGGGCACTTACCTTGTTACAGTCCAGGTCCACGAGCCAAATGTCGTCGGGCATTTTGAAATCGGATTTGTAGAGGAAGAAGCTGGCAGGCACACCTATGATGTAAGGGGTGGGGGCAAGGAGAAGCTACAAAGGAGAGTAGAAAGAACATTGTATGACGTCACGATCAGACAAAATCTAAAATCAGCACACAAGCAAGAATAGCTCCAATAGGAGGAGCCTCACACCATAGACTAAAGCTAGTGGGCTCCACTAGGCATGCATTCAAATCCCAGGTAAAACTCCCAACATAGTACAGGGACTAATCTCTTCTTCAACAGCTACAATCACAAATCACAAAAAAAGCAATGGATGATAAAATTGGCAAATCTAATCATATAAAAATAGTGAAACGTTCAAAGGCAATCAATTAGGGTGCAGGAATTCCCCCCCAAAGTCTATCCCTTAAAAAAAAAAGTTTTTAACTCTGGTTCCAGCTATTAAAAAGCCCTCTATTTGTTCTCCCTAATAGTACTACAACTAGCAGTACTGCAGTCATTGGTTCGATTGACGTACCTGTTCAGCGGAGGCCATGCAGGTGGGCAGTAGGGGAATGACAGGGAACATGTACTCCAGGGGGTAGATCATGGCTACAAACGCCATGACACTCATGGTCAGGGCATTGTAGTCCCGCGACTGGAGGACCACCTGGAAGACACAAATCAAAACAAACTATTTGAAGTGCATTTAAACATCTCAATTGTAAATTGATACTTCATAAGACTGTTGGCCATAGGTGATCACATGCAGCTTGTTCCATACAAGACACTCAATTACATTCAATGGCCATCCTAGTTTCATTCCTTCACAATAAGAGATGTAGCATTGACTAGTTGATTCAACAGCCACATACAGACCAAAATATGCTGTTTTCAATATACAACAGTGACATGTTAAAGCTTGAACAGCGAAAGGAGGTGCTTCAAGGGTAACCTGACACAGTTTAGAGTATAGAGTAGTATACAATATATCCTGGACCTCGAAGCCAGTTCCACTGCTTTTTTCCCCCCCATTGTTCCCCTCTAATCAGACACTGATTTAGACCTGGGACACAAGGTGGCTGCAATTAAATATCAGGTAGAACAGAAAAAAACAGCAGGCTCCGCACCTTGTAGGGTAAGAGTTGAATCCGAGCTGACAAGGTACAAATCTGTCGTTCTGCCCCTGAACAGGCAGTTAACCCACTGTCCCTAGGCCGTCATTGAAAATAAGAATTTGTTCTTAACTGACTTGCCTAGTTAAAAAAAGGTAAAAAATAATAATAAAATAAAATACGCCTGCTATATATAAAATCAGTGTATGGGTAGTGTGGGACTAGGTCTTCAATAATCCAGTGAGATTGAACAACATTTTTGAGTTGGCCATTTAAATCAATATCAAGAGTTGGACATATAATAGGGGTGAGAACGTTTAAATATTTAAACGATATTGGGATCCTTAACGTAAAGAAAAAACCCTAACGGCAATATTATTTATATTTTTCTTTATTTTTTCTACAAAATTAAAATCACAGTGCAGCTGGCTCGCCTGCTATTTCGTTAATGATGCGAGTGTGTGTTCAGTCTGTTGCATGTAGAATATCCTAGCCTATTCATTAATGATAGGCCCTGCTTCACTGAAGTTGCGAGACATTGCAAGCCAAGAAATTACGAAATACAGCGTTCCATAGCGAGATACAGCATTGACTGCTGATAGACAGGCCTAGTGCACAGATCTGACAGTCTGGTTGGTAGCCGACCTTCCTACTGTGCCCCTCCTCTCTCTCTCTCTCTCTGTCCCTCTCTAGCTAACTATGAAAGATGCAAGTGTTTGTGTTCTTGAAACTACACCAACTAATCAGCCCCCTTCATTCCAAGGATACTGGATCTTAGGAGTCGATTCCTAGATGAAAATGTGTTCTCTTTCTACTAAATGTCTTGGCAATTCACATTATTTAACAAACAAACAAAAAATAATTTTTTAGGAAAGTGGTTTGCGCACAGATTGCAGGCAGGCAGGCTGCACGCAGGCAGTTTAAGATTATTTGATTGACAGTTCCATGGTGTACCCTTACAGACAAACAAACATGCCGTAGCCGAGACGTTTTCAAGGGTATTTGACTGCGGTCCGTTGGGAAAATATTCCGCCGGACAAGTGACCCTGAAGATTCAAATTTGAGCACTAAATGCACCAGGGCCTTGCATGAATAGGCCAAGGCTTCCACTGTATGATATTTATACATACATACAGTTTAAGTCAGAAGTTTACAGAAGCTTCTAATAGGCTAATTAACATAATTTGAGTCAATTGGAGGTGAACCTGTGGATGTATTTTAAGGCCTACCTTCAAACTCAGTGCCTCTTTGCTTGACATCACGGGAAAACAAAAGAAATCACCCAAGACCTCCGAAAAAAAATTGTAGACCTCCACAAGTCTGGTTCATCCTTGGGAGCAATTTAAAAAACGCCTGAAGGTACCACGTTCATCTGTACAAACAATAGTACGCAAGTATAAACACCATGGGCCCACACAGCCGCAATACCGCTCAGGAAGGAGACGCGTTGTCTCCTAGAGATGAATGTACTTTGGTGCGATAAGTGCAAATCAATCCCAGAACAACAGCAAAGGACCTTGTGAAGATGCTGGACGAAACCGGTACAAAAGTAGCTATATCAACTGTAAAACGAGTCCTATATCGACTTAACCTGAAAGGCCGCTCAGCAAGGAAGAAGCCACTGCTCCAAAACCGCCATAAAAAACCCAGACTACGGTTTGCAACTGCATATGGGGACAAAGATCATACTTTGTGGAGAAATGTCCTCGTCTGATTAGACAAAAATACAACTGTTTGGCCATAATGACCATCGTTATGTTTGGAGGAAAAAGGGGGAGGCTTGCAAGCTGAAGAACACCATCCCGACCGTGAAGCACGGGGGTGCCAGCATCGTGTTGTGGGGGTGCTTTGCTGCAGGAGGGGCTTGGTGCACTTCACAAAATAGATGGCATCATGAGCTAGGAAAATTATGTGGATATATTGAAGCAACATCTCAAGACATCACTCAGGAAGTTAAAACTTGTTCGCAAATGGATCTTCCAAATGGACAATGACCCCAAGCATACTTGTGGCAAAATGGCTTAAGGACAACAAAGTCAAGGTATTGGAGTGCCCTCCACAAAGCCCTGACCTCAATCCCATAGAAAATGTGTGGGCAGAACTGAAAAAGTGTGTGCGAGCAAGGAGGCCTTACAAACCTGACTCAAGTTACACCAGCTCTGTCAGGAGGAATGGGCCAAAATTCACCCAACTTATTGTGGGAAGCTTGTGGAAGGTTACCCGAAACGTTTGACCCAAGATAAACAATTTAGAGGCAATGCTACCAAATACTAATTGAGTGTATGTAAACTTCTGACCCACTGGGAATGTGATGCAAGAAATAAAAGCTGAAATAAATCATTCTCTACTATTATGCTGACATTTCACATTTTTTAAATAAAGTGGTGATCCTAACTGACCGAAGACAATTTTTACTAGGATCAAATGTCAAGAATTGTGAAAAACTGAGTTTAAATGTATTTGGCTAAGGTATATGTAAACTTCCGACATCAACTGTAGATATGGAATCACATAGTAACCAAAAATGATAAATCAAAATATATATTACTTATCAAGACACACCTGTTAATTGAAATGCATTCCAGGTGACTACCTCATGAAGCTGGTTGAGAATGCCAAGAGTTTTTTTAATTTGTTAAACAGTTTTTTGGCTACTACATGATTCCATGTGTGTTATTTCATAGTTTTGATGTCTTCACTATTATTCTACAAAGTAGAAAATAGTAAAAATAAAGAAAAACCCTGGAATGAGTTGGTGTGTCCAAACGTTTGACTGGTACTGTAGATCTATGTTTTGCCTAATAGGAAGAATTCACTTTAAGGGAGACTTAGCGAGATTACCTTACAATAAGCAGATGAGATGAGCACGATACAAGACAGCAGAGACGTTTAGCCTCGCGCTTCAACGCTCCTAGACGTTGCGGAAATTGACCCAAATAAATGCTTCACAGAGTTCAAGTAACAGACATCTCAACATCAACTGTTCAGAGGAGAGTGGAATCAGGCCTTCATGGTCGAATTGCTGCAAAGAAACCACTACTAAAAGGTCATCAATAGGAAGAAGAGATGCAGAGTACGTAAACGGGTGATCTCCACATGTGTAGTTCCCACAGTGAAGCATGTGATGTGGTGTGAGGGTGCTTTGCTGGTGACACTGTCAATGATTTATTTAGAAATCAAGGCACTCTTAACCAGCATGGCTACCACAGCATTCTGCAGAAATACACTTAGTGGGACTATCATTTGTTTTTCAACAGGACAACAATCCAACACATCTCCAGGCTGTGTAAGGGCTATTTAACCAAGAAGGAGTGTGATGAGTGCTGCATCAGATGACCTGGCCTCCACAATCACCCGACCTCAACCCAATTGAGATGGTTTGGGATGAGTTGGACCGCAGAGTGAAGGAAAAGCAGCAAACAAGTGCTCAGTATTTGTGGGAACTCCTTCAAGACATTTGGAAAAGCATTCCAAGTGAAGCTGGTTCAAAATTATTTCATAGTTGTGATGTCTTCACTATTATTCTACAATGTGATTCCATGTGTTATTTCATAGTTTATGACCACTATTATTCTACAATGTAGAAAATAGTCAAAATAAAAACCCTTGACTGCGTAGGTGTCCAAACTTTGGATTTTATAACAAAGTAAGAGAAGCTTAGGCCTATCCCCAGCGAGAGATCGAGATTAAAGAAATTGTAAAAAAAAGCTGTTTAGCACACCCTCTTGTTTACACGGCTGTGCTGCGGCCATACATATGAGGCGGATCAGAGTACCGTAGATCAGCACAGCCGTGCTAAAAAGAGTCATTTTGCACAACCTCGAGAGTGCACAATTGCTTCTCTATAACGGGTTACTGATTAAATTTTAAAAAACTTTATTTTGATAAAGGTATTCATAGGCTACTATTTCATCCCTCAGCGAAAATATAGGCCTAGTATAGACATCTACGGCCAGCTGGCCTTTCAATCTATCGGTTAGGTTATCCGAGACACAACCCAGTCGCTAAGTCTTTTTGTTCTATATCTATGGACCCGACCCAGTCACTCATTCTAAATGATCCGCTCTTATTCCTTGCTTGTAGCTGCATTTGCCTAAGAGATTCAGTTGAGTAAAATCACAACGTTGCTAAAACTATCCTAAAACTACCCAGACCAGAACACTTCAAACGGCAGGCCTATCCCTACCAAAAATGTGATTCAGCAGGCCTATCCTCACCAAAAATGTGATTCAGCAAGCCTATCCTCACCAAAAATGTGATTCAGCAGGCCTATCCCTACCAAAAATGTGATTCAGCAGGCCTATCCTCACCAAAAATGTGATTCAGCAGGCCTATCCCTACCAAAAATGTGATTCAGCAGGCCTATCCCTACCAAAAATGTGATTCAGCAGGCCTTTTCCCCACCAAAAATGTGATTCAGCAGGCCTATCCCTACCAAAAATGTGATTCAGCAGGCCTATCCCTACCAAAAATGTGATTCAGCAGGCCTATCCCTACCAAAAATGTGATTCAGCAGGCCTTTTCCCCACCAAAAATGTGATTCAGCAGGCCTATCCCTACCAAAAATGTGATTCAGCAGGACTATCCCTTCCAAAAATGTGATTCAAAAGGTATGTGGCTAATTCGTTAATTTTCTATTACAATACAATTTTTTTTTTTATAAAGATAAGCATTGTATTGTAAGATTATAGGAGTAACTCTGGTAGGCCTAAAACATTCTTCCTCACATCAAGTTCAACTGTTGGAGTCAATTAGAGCATCGGTGCGCACGGCCTTCATATCATTGGCCTGCAGTATAGCAGGCTAATAGCCACAACAAACCTTCATAAAAGTTCCTAAACTTCATTAGTGCAATACAGTATCAAAAGTAAGTCAAACTTTTATCTGGAAAATACGAGCAGTATATTGGAGCAAACATTACAGTTGGAATTTAAATTTGGCCAAAATAATTACTCAGAATGAAACAAATCTCATAAGTTTTGAACAGCCTGTATTGCTGCATTCACCAAGAAAGGCTAGTGCCTACCGTACCCAACAAATGACAGCAATAGGCTAACTATATTTATTTTACAATAGGCCTACTTTGAACGCATCTTAAACGAAATACAGAGCACACAATTAAAAAGACAGATCGAACTTAATTCAGCCAACGAAAATGTCTCAACAGAATAAAAAAAAAAAACACGTTTTGCATATTTAAAGACCTAGTTTAGATAAATATGCATTACAATAACAATGATATACAGTAATGATAATGCTAAAAAAAAGTATTATAAATACAAAAAATAAAAAAACGTACATAATTGCATCCTACCTGAATAGAGTTGCACAGTAGCTTGCATTTGGCCGCGCCAACTTTCTTCCCATATTTGTCTACTACTACATACGTAATGGGAATATTATTCTGCATTGTGAATTGACATCGAACTTAATGATTTAAAAAAAAGATAGTTAACGGGAAAAAATGGCAGTTTAAACATTAAGCAAAATTGTCCATCGTTCACATCCCTAACATATAGCTGTTGAGGGCAGGAACACACAACAGAACTCATTCCACTGACACACCTAGAAGGCAATGGGTTGATTTGTGACTGGGCAAAAGGGGGTGCAACTCAATATTAGGAAGGTGTACCTAATGTTCTATACCCTCAGTGCATACTAACCCATTCTCTGTGCGGGACTGCAAGGACCTACCAGCTACCACTTGTTTGTTACTGTTTTGGAGAGCTGAGGACTGCTTTAATCCTCAAAACAATAGAACCTATGAAAATTCACCTTTACCCATATCTTTTCACTCAAATGGCATGTTGCCATATCAGATTTTTGGCTCTGCCAACACACAGGTCTATCTTAAATCAATCACACGCACAGTCTGGGATAGGGCCAAGTGTATCACACACAAATACTGCACTTATTCTGATTCAAAGCATATCAACAAACTATGATATGCAGGGATTTTCAACATGATGAGGTATGATCAGGGATTCAAATTGGGGTTAGTGGGTTTGTATGTTAAAAAACAACCACTGAATGACATTTGGTGACGAGTTGTGATGCATTTTAACGGTGATGATGAATTATGCCTCTAACGTTCAAATGTGACATTTGTTCATGTCGGATTTGATACATTTTGTTGTTCTTTTCATTGAACTTTTCTTCATAAAGCATCTTGTGCTTAATATGCTCTTTAAAATCAAATAAACTCGAAAAACAGACGACAGAGGCCGTGTTCGAGAGTATCAAAACCTTGATATATCATGGGTTAATTGTGACTGACTGATCTACAAATAATATTGAGTAGTTATTTATGATGCAAGGTCATTTGTAGATCAGTCAGTCTTGACTTGGCTTTAAAGTCGGCTGCAATGTGGAACACGCCCAGAGCTGTTTGAGAAAATAAATTATTCTGAGTCGCTGATCACCGACTGCACCAACTGACTGATCGACAAATCACTTTGTATCCTAAATAACTACTTATTATGACTTGTAGATCAGTCTGCTCAGTTGCAGATTTGAAGTTCTCAAACACGGCTACAAAGTAGTTCTCAGGGTAAACTCCATTCAAAACATCAGCCCTTTCCCCTAACCTTGTGCTCCAGCAGGATGCAGCTGAGCACCATGAGGCAGGCATCCACACCCAGCAACTCCAGGGGCAGGTGCAGGGGAAAGTCCACCATGGAGAAGCGAGAGTTGTCGGGCAGGGCAAAGGTGAGTGACGGCTGCATCTCGTGGGGCAGCACCTCCACATCTACGCGCCGTTGGCCCGCCACGGGCACCGGAGAGCGCAGGAGGCGGTAGACCCAGGACTCGATCTCCCGCAGGTCAGCCAGCAGCTGGCTGCCCTTCTCCTCAACCAACAGGGCCCCCGTGAACACGCGCCACATGGTGTCCCTGAAGGGAGAATGACAAGTCAGTCAACAAACTAACAACAGACAGTTTAGATACACATGGAGAGGGAAATGGTGTCCCTGACAGGAGACAGTCAACAAATCATATCACAATCATATTTCTCAACAGGTGATAAAAGCAAGCACATCCTGGGAGATAATTCTCCCAATCAAACCGTACCACAACTCCACCTGTTTACATAAATTATTCTAATATTGTGCAAGCGCTACATCATCAAAACCTTATAACTACATTTACACAGACAAAGCACCATTCCCTGTGCATGCTACTGTAAGTTGTCATTGTGTAATGAGCAAACAACATGCCGATATAGGCCGCCGATATGTCGACAGACCTCCACTCTGAACGTACACACCCTTACACACAACCTGGCGGCATTAAACCCTCTTTGCAGTTGCCTGGCATCTGTTGGCGAAGGAGGGAGATTAATCATTAGCTCGTCAGAGCTCGCCCTGGGCCACCGCCCACTGCAGCTACTCCCTGAAGGCAGTCAGAGACCTCAATCTGTCAGCCGAGCGCTGTGTGTGTGTGTGTGTGTGTGTGTGTGTGTGTGTGTGTGTGTGTGTGTGTGGTGTATTGGTGCATGTCATAGACTTATAGGGAGTGTGGAAGGGTGACTGTGTGAGCGTTTGTATGTGGGTGTGTGTCTGTCTGTCTGTGCGCCTGTGTGTATGTGTGTGTGTGTGTTGCAGCAGCAACCTGCAACGCAGTAGACTGACACAGTGTTATGTAAGGCAGCACAGCCAGGGCTCTAAAGTGCTCACCAATTTGGACGCATATACGACTTAATATTTTGCAGTACTACCTGGGGTTTTATTATGGGAGCACCAGCTGAACTAAAAGAAAATCTAAAATAAATAAATGTCTAATAGTTTCACCGCAACGCTCTTCTCCACACTGCTCAAACAAGACAGGCAGCCTAGAGCAAATAAATAAGTTAAAATTATTAAAATAATAAGTTCCAATTGCAGCCTTATTTTCAATATAATCTCTAAGGAAACATAATAGAACTTGTGTTCTATAATAACATTAACATTTTGCTTATTGCATGTAAAACTAAATGCTTTTGCATGGGAATGTCTCATATCCTGTGTGCGTAAAGGTGCACGCACACAATGTTCTCGGGTTTTCATCAATTGCCTTGCATGAACACCAGCTGACAGCAGCATGATAGGCCATGTGTCAGTGTGTATGTGTGTCTTCGAGAGCAGGAGAACCATGCATTTCCTACAGCTTTTGTTAGGAGACCCCACAATAGGGGACAAGGCACGGCCATGCTGACTCACTGACACTCCCTCCAAGAATTGAAGGGAGACCATGGTGTTGTTTAAAAATGTAATGAGTGAGGCAATTCCATCTAGTCCATTAAATGTCATGAGTGGGGTTGAAAGGCCATAAGAAATTGGTACATTGTCCATTACCGTATTTTCAATAGGTTTTTATTCCCAATTCATTAACTCAATTTCAACTAATTCCTGGATTTCAAAACAATAACTTTTATTTTGAAAAACAAGTAGTTGCGTATTGGAATGTATTTGAAAAAACACAAATACATTCCCACGCATAATAATTGTTTTAATGAATACTTCCAAATACAATTTGGTTGACTGTTTTTTTTAATATTTCAAATACTCAAGTCAAATACTCAAATCAAAGTGTATATTACAACCCGATCAGACTGAATCTGTTGATCTGGATGTTGATATGGATTTAAAATGTATCATACTGTGACCAGATCCCAAATATCAGCTCTGGATTTATAAACATAGGAATTTAGAAGGTTTTGCAAACAAATCTTCCAAAATAAGTGCTTACGACTAATACTAAACTCATCTTTTCTTGCCTTCAAATAGAGGTGGACAACCACTTGGGGTTGCAACTGAGCTGGGTGGTTTAAAATACAAACAGCCTAAATAAAAAACTATTGACCACATACCTTTGAATCACATTTTTGGTAGGGATAGGTCTACGGTTGGAAGTGTTCTAGTCTGGGTAGTTTTAGGATAGTTTTAGCAACGTTGTGATTTTACTCAACTGAATCTCCTGAAGAAATCATGGAAACCAGGGGGATGCATTGTTTGATAAGCCTGGCACTATGCATAGGTCTAACCTCTGAGTTCCGCGTGGCAGGCCGGCGCGCTGGGTCAACCTGTGGCTGCAGCAGTCCACCATTCTCTTGAGGATGTACAGGCACTCCCTAAAGGTGGAGAAGAAGGGGTAGTGGCTGATCATGCACAGCGAGGTCAGCGTGCTGTCGCGGTTCCGATTGACCATTTTGGCAGTGCTGCGTTTGTGCCGAGGGGACCTGCCGGCATTTGGCTCACCACCGGGCGGTCCCGGCTCCGTGCCTGGCGTGGACGTGGCTGTTGTGTCGGCACTGGCAGGTGTCGGCAACGTGGAGGCAGTGGGGCAGCCACCGCTGCCATCGGAACCCTCGCTGGTCGCTTCCGCTGTCTGTGCCGCCGTTCCACCACTACCTGCCTTGTCACGGCGGTGCCCCCCACGCTGGAAGGAGCGGTAGAAGTTGACGCAGATGCCGTAGCGCGTGATGCCCGAGTCTTTATCAGTGAGTGCGAAGACGAAGGAGGCGTCGTCACGCAGGCTGACCCGGCGCTGCCGGATGCTCTGGCATCCTTCAGGCTGACAGAAGAAAACCACATCCGGGGACAGGGGGAAGTCCGGGTGGTCCTCCAGCGGGTAGCGACGAAGGAGCTGGGGGGTCTGGGACCCGGTATCAGTGCTGGGCTGCCTGGAAGGTACGATGGAGGGAGAATTGGCATAGAAACAGTATTGTATTAAAAAAATATGCAAAAATCACAAAAACAAAGGCCTAACAATATAATGTGAGGTAGTAGGAATCAGTTTGGGATTGGACTTATCACCCAACCATCCCTACGAAGTCCTCACCTGGCTCCGACCACCACCAGGTAGTCCAGCAGACGGGGGCACATTTTCTTTTTCTCCATCTTTGATTGATGACGTCTTTAAGTCATGGCCACACAGACCTATATCACCTCTCTGGTCAGTCAGCAGCTGTTCAATCACGAAGAGGCAGGGCTAGGTGTGGGAGGAGCATGCAGGACCTTAGTGGTCATTGTGGACATCTGAGAAAAGAATGGAGAAACCTGTAAAACAAGAAACTGTAGTGTGTTACGTCTACGGTTATGCTTTTATGGTTTTCAGCTTTATTCGGTCACTAAAACCTTGTTCACACTGGCAGTTTGAAGTGACTCAACTCCAATTGTTTGGCACACACATCTTTCCTGCAGTCTTTTTTTTTTTTTTTTTTTCACCTTTATTTAACCAGGTAGGCCAGTTGAGAACGACTTCTCATTTACAACTGGGACCTGGCCAAGAAAGCAAAGCAATGCGACACAAGCAACGACACAGAGTTACACATGGCATAAACAAACGTACAGTCAATAACACAATAGAGAGAGAAAAATAAATATGAAAAACTCCTGCAGTCTGAACAGCCCAAAAGCACATGGAATGGGATATTTCAAGCCACATACAAATCTGATTCCTGGCCATGCGATTTATTTTCTCTCGAGTTTTAAGACTGTTATTTGGCATATTTTGTTGCTTTCTAGCTACTCTGTTGACAGTTTGACGAGAACGTGCGGTAGCTAACTAGCTTGTTAATTGTTACCAAACAAATTAGAGAAAGTGCTAGAAAGCTGAAAAACTACCTAGATAGCTAGTTGACTGCTGTGGTCAGCCTAAAAAGACTCGTTTTGATAGAAAGCACGAGCACCGCCAATCAACCTACACCACTGCGCGCACACCCGTCGTTACTATGAAAACTAGCATAACCATGTCAGCAAATGGCCGCGGTCTGAATACACACAAATGCAGTTTGATCAATTGTAACTTACTGTTTGAAAAGTCAGTATTTCAAAACGGATTTGAGCATTAAGGCCTGCTGTGTGAACAAGGCTAAAGTAGCTAGGGTAATTGTACATTTTTTTAATGGAAATCTATTGCCTAAAAAAAAGTGTCGTTAAATTGAAAAAGCAGCTAACCCCACAAGGCTTATTTGTTTAACACTGTTTTGTAATTCAAGCTTGTCTAGCTAATACTGCTATGACAAGCTTGAACAAGTTTGTTAAAAAATTACTAATTTGAGGTAGTGTGTGCCGTGCACATGCACAGTTTTAGGGACTCTACAGAAAGGAGAGTTCCCAGGAGTGTGAAGGTGAACGGAAAGGCTCTGGAGCAACGAACCGTCCTTGCTGTCTCTGCCTAGCCGGTTCCCCTTTTTCCACTGGGATTCTCTGCCTCTAACCCTATTACAGGGGCTGAGTCACTGGCTTACTAGGGCTCTTTCATACCGTCCCTAGGAGGGGTGCGTCACTTGAGTGGGTTGAGTCACTGATGTGATCTTCCTGTCTGGGTTGGCCCCCCTTGGGTTGTACCGTGGCGGAGATATTTATGAGCTATACTCGGCCTTGTCTCAGGATGGTAAGCTGGTGGTTGAATATATCCCTCTAGTGGTGTGGGGGCTGTGCTTTGGCAAAGTGGGTGGGGTTATATCCTTCCTGTTTAGCCCTGTCCGGGGGTGTCATCGGATGGGGCCACAGTGTCTCCTGACCCCTCCTGTATTTATGCTGCAGTAGTTTATGTGTCGGGGGGCTAGGGTCAGTTTGTTATATCTGGAGTACTTCTCCTGTCCTATCCGGTGTCCTGTGTGAATTTAAGTATGCTCTCTCCAATTCTCTCTTTCTTTCTCAGAGGACCTGAGCCCTAGGACCATGCCTCAGGACTACCTGACATGATGACTCCTTGCTGTCCCTAGTCCACCTGGCCGTGCTGCTGCTCCACTTTCAACTGTTCTGCCTGTGATTATTATTATTTGACCATGCTGGTCATTTATGAACATTTGAACATCTTGGCCATGTTCTGTTATAATCTCCACCCGACACAGCCAGAAGAGGACTGGCCACCCCACATAGCCTGGTTCCTCTCTAGGTTTCTTCCTAGGTTTTGGCCTTTCTATGGAGTTTTTCCTAGCCACCGTGCTTCTACACCTGCATTGCTTGCTGTTTGGGGTTTTAGGCTGGGTTTCTGTACAGCACATTGAGATATCAGCTGATGTACGAAGGGTTATACAAATAAATTTGATTTGATTCCCACCCCACCTCAGACAGTGCGGACAATTACCATTGGAAACATGTCCACTCCGGGCAAATATCTTAAGAATCTACAATCAGTTGTCTCTTTTATGTGACCAACTTTTCAGTTAGTTAGCCTTTATGCATCATTATGATTACACTTTTAGTTTTGTTTGGGGGTGATGAAAAAGCAGCCAGTTAATACAAATGGTTCTCTATTCTATGCGAGTCCTTTTGAACCAGGTGTATTTCTTGGAGCATTGCTATATCAACATGGTTTCTTGCTAGGACATCAAGACAGCTGGAACATTTCATAGGACAGTTTAAGCCTTCCAGATTCCAAGAGAGAATAGCTAGCATTACCATTGTTAAAAAAAACATATATATTATTAATGATGTAATTGTTATCTTTAGTGTTAATAAACCCCCCCCCCCCCCGAACCACTTCACTCCCCAACCCTCCATTCCCTGGTTCACCACCCAAAGGACATCCAGCCAACTTGACACACTGTGGCAAGCATTGGAGTCAACATGGGCCAGCATCCCTGTGGAATGCTTTCAACACCTTTTAGAGTCCCATGCCCTGACAAAATGAGTCTGTTCTGAGAGTAAAAGGGGGTGTAACTCAATATTAGGAAGGTGTTCCTAATGTTTGGTATACTCAGTGCATGTGCTCTATGTATAAAAATGTTGTTGTTTTTTAAAGGTGAGGGTATGCGCAAGAAGAAATACATTCTATAATCTAGATATTCACAATAATTCAATCATGGCCTTTAGGCTAAGTCCTAATAATGATCAGTTGTCTCTGTATCTCGGTTAGCAACTACTGTTGCTAGTCAATTAACACTATTGGTAATCACTGTAGAAAGCTAGATGTACTCGCTTTTTCATCTAATTTGATTAGTATTAGCTATCAACACAGCACTTTCAAATGGTGAATGTATGACGTTTAGCGCTTATAGACAGCTAGCTAATTCAGAAAAAATATGCAGCCAAGGCTAAATACATGAGTGTGTTGATGCTAGCTAATGAAAGTGCTAACTAGTGCTTGATAACTACGTCGCACATGGAAGTATGATTACAAGGAAAACTCACAAACACCAACAGTGGCATTTCTGTGTTGAATCTACACCTCTACTTCACATCTACTGCAAAATGTGACAATAAGCTCTCCTTCAGGCAATTTCTATACTGAGCCTCCTTTCTGTTGGAGGCACTTGTAGGACTTAGGCAGACTTTTCAATAGCGGGTCTCAAAGTAAGCAGCTTAGGGGGTAAAGGGGTCCTGTGCGAGAGATCTTCCGGGAATGTAAGCTCCCTCAGAGCTTGCACTGTAGTCCAGCCATCACTCTAACAGGTACTGGCAGCAGGCTCAGCAAACATGAGTAACCATGACCATCCCCCACTGCTGAACCACTTGGATAAGAACCAAATATACCCAAAATGGTATATTTTATGATAAAATGGTACATTAATACTAGATACCGTTACATTTTGCATTTGACATTTTAGTAATTTAGCAGATGCTCTTATCCAGACCGACTTACAGGAGCAATTATGCTTCAGTGCCTTGCTCATGGGCACGTAGACAGATTTTTCACCTCTTAACCGCTAGGCTACCTGCCGCCCACTTAAGGAACATTTTAAAGATCGGAGGCAGTCTGGGAAGCGTGTCAGTCAACAAGGGTGGTCATTTTAATCAAATGGCTGCCATTTGGATTTTCCTGTACTTAGAATATTGAAAATGGAACAATACAGCTCTACCTTTTTGAATGGGATGTATGGTACACAATACTAAGGCTACCATTACTTATTATGCAAGGGTATCGTATACCAGGGTATCGCCCAAGCCTCTGGAACAGTAATTTAAGGGGCACATTTCCACCACATTTCTGCATAAAGTTATGGACACATATACACTGACTGTATAAAACATTAGGTACACCTGCTCTTTCCATGACAGACTGACCAGTTGAAAGCTATGATCCCTTATTGATGTCACTTGTTAAAACCTCTTGAAACTAGGGGGCACTATTTTTATTTTTTGGAAAAATAACGTTCCCAAAGTAAACCGCCTATTTCTCAGGACCAGATGCTAGAATATGCATATAATTGACAGCTTAGGATAGAAAACACTCTAAAGTTTCCAAAACTGTAAAAAATATTGTCTGTGCGTATAACAGAACTGATATTGCAGGCGAAATCCTGAGGAAAATCCAATCAGGAAGTGACTTATTTTGAAACCCCTGTCTTTCTATACATCCCTATTGCCCATTGAAAGGGATATCAACCAGATTTCTTTTTCTGTGGCTTCCCTAATGTGTCTACAGCCTTTAGACGTAGTTTCAGGTCTTTATTTTGAAGAATGAGCGTAAACGACTACATTGCGTCAGTGGCCAGCTGAGGGCTCTCAGAGTGATTCTTGCGTAAAAGACAGAGGTAGTAATTTTTCCTCTCGCTCCTACTGAAAAGCCAATTGTCCCGGTTGATATATTATCGAATAGATATTTGAAAAACACCTTGAGGATTGATTATAAAAAACATTTGCCATGTTTCTATCGATATTATGGACATCATTTGGAAACATTTTCGGTGTCGTCGTGACCGCTATTTCCAGTGGATTTCTCAACATAACGTGATCAACAAAAGGAGGTATTTTGGGTATAAAAAAATAATCTTTATGGAACAAAAGGAACATTTGCTGTCTAACTGGGAGTCTCGTCAGTGAAAACATCCGAAGATCAAAGGTAAACGGTTAATTTAATTGCTTTTCTGATTTTCGTGACCAAGCTTCCTGCTGCTAGCTGGACATAATGCTATGCTGGGCTATCGATAAACTTAAACAAACGCTTGTCTTGCTTTGGCTGTAAAGCATAATTTCAAAATCTGAGATGACAGGGTGATTAACAAAAGCTGTGTTACACTATATTTCACTTGTGATTTCATGAATATGAATATTTTCTAGTAATATTTTTTGACCGTCGCGCTATACTAATTAGTGTAGTTGATGACAATTCTCCCGGATCTGGGATGGGTAGTTCCAAGAGGAACCTCTTGGGGCTAGGGGGCAGAATTTTCACTTTTGGATAAATAGCGTGCCCAATTTCAACTTCCTGCTACTCATGCCAAGAATATAAGATATGCATATTATTCATAGATTTGGATAGAAAACACTCTGAAGTTTCTAAAACTGTTTGAATCATGTCTGTGAGTATAACATAACTTATGTATCAGGCAAAACCCAGAGGACTAACTGTTCAGATTCTTTTTTTTTTTCCTCTCTCTGTTCCCTGAGGTGTTATTGCCAAGGGATATTTCTTAAAAACCTGTTTTCAGTTCCTACCGCTTCCACTGGATGTCCCCAGTCTTCAGAATTTGGTTGAGGTTATTCCTTTGTGCAATGAAGAAGTAGGCCAACTAGGAACTGGGTACACTTTTGTGAGTTGCGCAAGACGTGAAAAGTGGCACTGGTTTGTTTTCATTCCTGTATTGAACACAGATTGCCCCGTCTACAATTTGATCGATTATTAACGTTTAAAAATACCTAAAGTTGTATTACAAAAGTAGTTTGAAATATTTTGGCAAAGTTTATAGGCAACTTTTGAAATATTTTGTAGTGACGTTGCGTTATTTGTAAGATGTTTTTTTCTGGATCAAACTCGCTTTATAAATGGACATTTTGGATATATATGGACGGAATTAAATCGAACAAAAGGACCAATTGTGATGTTTATGGGACATATTGGAGTGCCAACAAAAGAAGCTCAAAGGTAATACATGTTTTATATTTTATTTCAGTGTTTTGTGTAGCAAAACCTTTGTTTACTGCTGGTGCAGATGGTGCAGGCTATCAGATAATAGCTTCTTATGCTTTCGCCGAAAAGCATTTTTAAAATCTGACATGTTGGCTGGATTCACAACGGGTGTAGCTTTAATTGAGTATCTTACATGTGTGATTTAATGAAAGTTAGAATTTTATAGTATTTTATTTGAATCTGGCGCTCTGCATTTTCCCTGGCAATTGGCCAGTTGAGACATTTGCGTCCCGCCTATCCCTAATTAGTTTTAAATCCACTTCAATCAGTGTACTGTAGATGAAGTGGAGGAGACAGGTTAAAGAAAGCCTTGAGAGAATTGAGACATGGATTGTGTATTTGTGGAATTCAGAGGGTGAATGGGAAAGACAAAATATTTAAGTGACTTTGAACGGGAGAAAGGAGGCTCAGTATAGAAATTGCCAGAAGGAGAGCTTAGTCACACTGCAGTAGATGTGAAGTAGAGGTGTAGATTCAACACAGAAATGCCACTGTTGGTGTTTGTGCGTTTTCCTTGTAATCATACTTCCATGTGCAACGTAGTTATCAAGCACTAGTTAGCACTTTCATTAGCTAGCATCAACACACTGATGTACAGTTGAAGTCGGACGTTTACATACACTTAGGTTGGAGTCATTAAAACTAATTTTTCAACCACTCAACAAATGTCTTGTTAACAAAACTATGGTTTTGGCAAGTTGGTGAGGACATCTACTTTGTGCATGACACAAGCAATTTTTCCAACAATTGTTTACAGACAGATTATTTTACTTATAACTCACTGGATCACAATTGCAGTGGGTCAGAAGTTTACATACACCAAGTTGACTGCCTTTAAAACACCTTGAAAATTCCAGAAAATTATGTAATGGCTTTAGAAGCTTCTGATAGGCCAATTGACATCATTTGAGTCAATTGGAGGTGTACCAGTGGATGTATTAAGGCCTACCTTCAAACTCAGTACCTCTTTGCTTGACATCATGGGAATATCAAAATAAATCACCCAAGACCTCACAAAATAAATTGTAGACCTCCACAACTCTGGTTCATCCTTGGGAGCAATTTCCAAATGCCTGAGGGTACCACGTTCATCTGTACAAACAATAGTACGCATGCATAAACACCATGGGGCTACGCAGCCATCATACTGCTCAGGAAGGAGACGTATTCTGTCTCCTAGAGATGAGTGTACTTTGGTGCAAAAAGTGCAAATCAATCCCAGTACAACAGCAAAGGACCTTGTGAAGATGGAGGAAACAGGTACAATAGTATCTATATCCACTGTAAAACAAGTCCTATATCGACATAACCTGAAAGGCCGCTTAGCAAGGAAGAAGCCACTGATCCAAAACCACCATAAAAAAAGCCAGACTACGGTTTGCAATTGCATATGGGGACAAAGATCGTAGAGAAATGTCCTCTTGTCTGATGAAACAAAAATATAACTGCTTGGCCATAATGACCATCATTATGTTTGGAGGAAAAAGGGGGAGGCTTGTTAGCCGAAGAACACCATCCCAACCGTGAAGCACGGGGGTGGCAGCATCATGTTGTGGGGATGCTTTGCTGCAGGAGGGACTGGTGTACTTCACAAAATAGATAGCTTCATGAGGTAGGAAAATTATGTGGATAATATATAGAAGCAACATCTCAAGACATCAGTCAGGAAGTTAAAGCTTGGTCGCAAATGGGTCTTCCAAATGGACAATGACCTCAAGCAAGCATACTTCCAAAGTTGTGGCAAAATGGCAAAAGGACAACAGAGTCAAGGTATTGGAGTGGCCATCACAAAGCCCTGACCTCAATCCTATAGAACATTTGTGGGCAGAACTGAAAAAGTGAGTGTGAGCAAGGAGGCCTACAAACCTGACTCAGTTACACCAGCCCATTCAGGAAGAATGGGCTAAAATTCACCCAACTTATTGTGGGAAGCTTGTGGAAGGCTATCCGAAACATTGGACCCAAGTTACATAATTTAAAGGCAATGCTACCAAATACTAATTGAGTGTATGTAAACTTCTGACCCACTGGGAATGTGATGAAATAAATAAAAGCTGAAATAAATCATTCTCTCTATTATTCTGACATTACACATTCTTAAAATAAAGTGGTGATCCTAACTGACCTAAGACAAGGAATGTTTACTAGGATTAAATGTCAGGAATTGTGAAAAACTGAGTTTAAATGTCTTTGGCTAAGGTGTATGTAAACTTCCGACTTCAACTGTATATAGCCTTGGCTACATAATTCTATCACCCGACAAAATGTGATTTCTTTCTTGCTGTATTAGCTAGCTGTCTATAAGCGCCAAACGTCATGCATTCACCATTTGAAAGTGCAGTGTTGATAGCTAATACTAATTAGTCAGTTTTTTTATTTGATAAATTAGCAAAAATTTCAACAAAACTGTTTTTGCTTTGTCATTATGGGTTATTGTGTGTAGATTGATGAGGGGGTAAAAGGATTTAATACATGTCAGAATAAGGCTGTAACCTAACAAAATGTGGAAAAAGTCAAGGGGTCTGAATACTTTACGAATGACTGATGCATCATGGAGGCCATAGGGATGGCACAGTCCATCAGTCAGATGTGCTACTGAAATTTTAGACGGTTATATTAAGTAAGAACAATGATGCAACACTAATAAAAATATTATTATTTTATAACAAATGCGCTTTCTCCAGCATTGGATAGTAGCCGCAGTCCACGGTTCAAACACACATCAGTGCGCTGTTGAATTGGCGCCTTTCCTAGACCACGTTGCTATGTGCATAATAGCAAAGTTAACCAGCATACTGGTGTTTGCAGCGGAGGCAGTAGCAGAATGAGGAGATGACAAAACAGACCTTGCCTTATTGTCTAAGAAAAGTGAGGAGAGAGGAAACCAACTTAATTAGGTCTATAATCAGTAGCCTAACTGTTAAATGTGCCTGGCTTTATCAACAATATATCTACAGAAATAAGACAGATCCTGCTTCTGTTGCCTGTTTGAGTGTTTGACTGTTTGTTTAATAGCCTGCTGATTCCGTGAGCACCAAGCCTCATGCAATGAATGACATGTCAAGTAAACAACTTCCCAGGCCTCCCGGGTGGCGCAGTGGTTAAGGGCGCTGTAATGCAGCGCCAGCTGTGCCATCAGAGTCCCTGGGTTCGCGCCTGTAACCGGCCGCGACCGGGAGGTCCGTGGGGCGACGCACAATTGGCCTAGCGTCGTCCGGGTTAGGGAGGGATTGGTCGGTAGGGATCTCCTTGTCTCATCGCGCACCAGCGACTCCTGTGGCGGGCCGGGCGCAGTGCGGGAGTTGTAGCAATGAGACAAGATAGTAGCTACTACAACAATTGGATACCACGTAATTGGGGAGAAAAAGGGGTAAAATTCAAAATAAATAAATAAATTTTTAAAAAGTAAACAACTTCCCAAATTTGATTGTTTTTAATCTTTGCTTTCCTGTAAGAAAGGCTTTAAACTAGTACAGCCTCTCTGGTATTATTGATTTGTCCAAAAAATTTAATGTATATTTGTTATTATTACTATTATTATGATCATAAGTAACGTCATTGTCATTAGTACCCTTAGGATATCAGCCTTGTATAACCACCATTGAGCTGTTGGCCTAAGAGCTCATCCTGTTTAGTCTGAATACCGTAACTTACTTCGGTCTACATTTCAATACTTATCTAGGCTACTGTATCAATCATTCATTCATGTCATCACACAGCATACAAGTCATTCATGATTTGAAATGCAATCAAACATTTTCGTTTTAAAACATAATAAAGCCAGCCTTGAATAATTAGTTTAAACAATAAACAAACCGTTCCATTACGGAAATTGCATTCATGAATGAATGCTCCTGTTTTGAGTCTTTGCTGTAATAAAGGCTTAACAAAAACACAATTTTACAGAGTCTCTGGTAGGCTTATAATTTATTTAGTGTTGTTTACATTGTTCCAAAGGGTCAAAAAATCTTAGCGTTTGGCACAGATAACATACACCCAGCTCTTGCTCCTTATCTTATCTTTCTTGTTCTCTAGTATTTTCCACAACTAGTCAAATGTATTCCACCCATCTGACTTTCCATTTACCTCCTGAGCAACCAGTAAACGTTCCCCCATTCCCAGTTTATTTTTCACGTCCTCTGCATCTATTTTGCTGTCACGTGTTATAGTCGGTATTCAGTTTGTTATAAACAATTTATTTATGTTATGATATTCTATAAAAGTCAGGCCTCATATTCGGACTGGATAGGTTTTACTGGGGGAGGTCGGGAAATGTGATTATGTGCACAAGTATACAACACCATATCTGTCATTTTAGTTCTGTCCGAATCTGCCATGTCAGTATTTGCTTTACATGGCATGAGAGTAACAACTCCAGCCAGAATAACCTACTTTTTTTGGCGAACTCCAATGTCCTCTGACAATACTAGTCCCGTGCGAATCGACATCCCTGTGTTTTGAGAGAAATGTCTGTGTTTGACAGCTTGCGGTTCGTGCAACAATAAATTATTTGAAAGATTTAACTATGTGCTACGCATAAGCTTTATATATATATGAATGGCCTACATGTAGCCTATCAACTTTCACAATGAATGCTTTTGTTTATATAATTGAATACTGCCAAATGCATCAGTAAAAACTATTGAGCCTATTAAATGCAAACCTTGCTGTTAGATAGGAAAGCAGCATAGCTGAACTAAACGTTTAGAAATGACAACTTCAGTGCTTCATTTGTAAATTGGGAGGTGCCGGGAAAAAAACGAACGCATAAACAAATGAATAAATAAACTTTATAATAAAGCATTGCATGTATATCATTGCATTTGCATAGTAGCATAGAGCATTAGAGTAGAGGCGTGCGCTATCGTGCATACATTTATTTTGCCCCCCCACACCAAACGCGGTCACGACACGCAGGTTAAAATATCAAAACAAACTCTGAACCAATGACATTAATTTGGGGACAGGCCGAAAAGCATTAAACATGTATGGCAATTTGCTAGCTAACGTTAATTTGTCCAATTTAGCTAGCTTGCTGTTGCTAGCTAATTTGTCCTGGAATATAAACATTGAGTTGTTATTTTACCTGAAATGCACAAGGACCTCTATTCCGACAATTTATCCACACATAAAACGGCCAACCGAATCATTTCTAGTCATCTCTCCTCCTTCTAGGCTTTTTCATCGTTTAATTTATATGGTGATCGCATCTAAACTTTCATTGTATTACCACGTTCACCGGCAAAACAGTTCGCGACGTGTCCAGTCTGGTCAGCATGTTACAGAAGTTGCACACATGGGGAGATTTTATTGTAGCCTAGGATCGGGGAAAATTTTGGCCTTTTATAAACTCATTTCATGCAGTTTTACATAATTTTACATGACTGGAGACTTTGGCATAATATTTTTTTAATACCTCAAATTATCGAAATGGCAGGCTACTCTGACACTGAGAATCTGAGATCAATAAAAACGACCTTGTCTTGAATCCATCAATAGCCTAGGTCTAGGTGTGTGGAGCCACATTGTAGGCTACAATATCAGGAAATGAGTCCTAAAAATGCTTTCCAGTTTCACAGACTCACCCAATGATGCGCAACTCACTCGTTCTCTCTCTCTTTTGTAAAACAAAATAATTTGATAAAAATATTTTGGTAGTCTACAGCATAGACTCTCTTTTCAGCAGGAGCCAGTTGTTTTCCCTCGATTGTATTTGAAATATTGCTTAAGGCCCGTTTTGTCTGCAGCTGTTTGTTCACTGAGATTTGCCGCGCGTTCCCGCCTGTAGGCTATTCCTTGTTATTTGGGCTACAATCCACAGCGCAGCAATTTAAATAAGATATTGAACCTCTGTGGCTAAATTATAGACTTTATCATGGTGAGGTAGGCTATTCAGAATGATTTCATTTATTTCTTAACAGACAGCAGTAATTCTATAACTTTGGCAAATGTATTTCCATTTTTAAGGGGTGCTGCAGTCTGTTCAGAAACCTTCAGGCAGCTATGAATCTATAAGATAATCAATTATTAAAGTGCAACGCTGGAGAGATGAGAGTTGCAGGCTCATGTCTATCAGAGCAGAGACATGATAGAAAGTGAATCTCATTCTAGTTTGGTGAGAGATACTGGCGCGCTTCTCACACAGCCACGCGTTGGACTCAAACATAGGTTACAATGTTGCGCAAACCATAAACCCAACCCAAATTGATTCTTAGAATATTAGGCCCGGGCTGAAAATCTACTTTTTCACATAACAATTTTTGTGGGGTCAGGAGAATTAACGAAGAGGCAATTCGAATATACATGGAAGGCTTTTATTCAAATGTTTACATTGCAAAAAGTGAAAATAATTTTTCATGCCAGGAGAGGTACCGGATCCGGCCAAATAGGTTCCGGAACAAAACAGTCCAAAACGGAGAGGTGCCACATCCTGTTCCGGTAGGATCCGGCTCAAAGTAGGCTCTAGTTAACTTTCTCATCCATTGCTTTAAAACACATCAAGTGCAATTGCACTGCTTAGCTCACATCTGAAGGCTGGGGGGCATCTAGGACGTACTGCGGATCGCTAAAATATCCTAATGATTATGATCACACTTCCTCAATTCAAATATTATGGCGACACTATACCAAAGACGGTTCGGTGTGGTTTAGAATCTTGGGAACCAAGCTTGAATTATCAGTATGGACCCATCACCTGTAATTCTGTATCTATATCATTCTCTAGTAATAATAGTCCTTTGTGAATAGGTCTTTAGCAGTGGTGTAAAGTACTTATGTAGTACTTAAGTAGTACTTTACTATTTATATTTTTGATTACATTTACCTGACTTTATTCCAAAGGACAATAATGTACTTTTTACTCCATATATTTTCCCTGACACCCAAAAGTACTCGTAAAATGTTTTATGCTTAGCAGGACAGGAAAATGGTCCAATTCACACACTTATCAAGAGAACATGCCTGGTCATCTCTACCGCCTCTGATCTGGCGAACTCACTAAACACAAATGCTTCGTTTGTAAATTATGTTGGAGTGTGTCCCTGGCAAAAATAAAATAAAAAATGTGCTGTCTGGTTTTGCTTAATATAAGGAACATGAAATGATTTATACTTTTACTTTTGATACTTAAGTATATTTTAGCAATTACATTTACTTTTGATACTTAAGTTAATTTCAAACCAAATACTTTTAGACTTTTACTCAAGTAGTATTTTACTGGGTCACTTACACTTGAGTCATTTTCTCTTAAGGTAATTTTACTTTTACTTAAGTATGATAATTGGGTACTTTTCCCCACCACTGGTCTTTGGTCATACCTGTCACATAAAGAGAGCAAGGGTTGAGGGAATAGGGAATGTTTTTCCTAAACAAATTTCGGTAACATTTCGGATTTCGGTAACAGAACAGACAACTCTTGGTCGACCAAGAGTTTATTATTTTATTCGGGGACAGCCTAAACTCGCATTAATATTTTCTATGACCACACCATTGTTGTGGTACGCCCTCACCATTCCAACGCAGAAAAGCTGCTTTTTAACTAAAACATTTTTGAAATGGAAGGAAAACTAGTTCACTCATTGTATATTTCATAGAAATCTGGAAACCCTGGACAGTTACTTAAAGGGAGCTAAGTTCATTGTGCATGACACCACAAAGTAATGCTTGCAAGGCCTGTGGCATTCTGGTATGCCTAACAGGTATCTGATATTCCCAGAAAAGCTGTGCTGATGTTGAATTATAAGCCCGTCTGATGAGGCACTTTCCTAACGCTAGAGAGAGGGCATTTGCTGAGCTAGAGTACTGCATTATCTCACAGACGACAGATCAGGTCTGTCAAATAATTTGTAGTGAGGACTGCAAACTCAAGTGTTTGAGAACATGAGAAGTAATCCAGCTAAGCATTTATGAAGATGTAGCCCAAAGGACAGGGGATTTGAAACGTGGAAATAAGCTTTCTACACATCCAACCTTTACAACTTCACCAGCCCATGACTAAGACGTTGGAATTCAAAACACACGTTGCAAATTCAACATAATCAGGAAAAGTGACCAGTGAGTTTGTGTATCATAGGCTATAGGTCTCATTGTGCCACATTCAAAGAACTAGTACTCCTCTTCTAAAAAAAATACATTTTGATAAGACGTATACTTCTATCATAATGAAATACTCTGATTAGGAAGTGCTTGTGAAGAATCGCTTGGGCTGCAAGTCTCTCGCAGCGCTCGACCCAGCAAAACTATCAATCTGCCTGGATGGCAATGGGTGGAAATTAAGGCATGATTCAGTGATTAGAGCAGACACTTCTGCTCAGAAAGCAGTTTTTGCTAAGAGTCAAAATATCTCACAAATCAGCCTGTGGACAGAGATTTGAGATTGATAGCTGGGCTGACATTGTAAGTTAACAGGAAATGGGACATTTGGATAGTAAATACGGCAAGACATAAACATGTCTCCAAGTACCGTTTAGGGTACAGAACAGATTAACATACCTGAAGAGCCTGAAGCGACTTAATGGAGGCATGTGTCTGACATGTGAATTTGAAAACATATATATATTTCACCTTTATTTAATAAGGCCTATGACAAACTCATCTACACATACAGTGGGGCAAAAAAGTATTTAGTCAGCCACCAATTGTGCAAGTTCTCCCACTTAAAAAGATGAGAGAGTCCTGCAATTTTCATCATAGGTACACTTCAACTATGACAGACAAAATGAGAAAAAAAATCCAGAAAATCACATTGTAGGATGTTTTATGAATTTATTTGCAAATTATGGTGGAAAATAAATATTTGGTCACCTACAAACAAGCAAGATTTCTGGCTCTCACAGACCTGTAACTTCTTCTTTAAGAGGCTCCTCTGTCCTCCACTCGTTACCTGTATTAATGGCACCGGTTTGAACTTGTTATCAGTATAAAAGACACCTGTCCACAACCTCAAACAGTCACACTCCAAACTCCACTATAGCCAAGACCAAAGAGCTGTCAAAGGATACCAGAAACAAAATTGTAGACCTGCACTAGGCTGGGAAGACTGAATCTGCAATAGGTAAGCAGCTTGGTTTGAAGAAATCAACTGTGGAAGCAATTATTAGGAAATGGAAGACATACAAGACCACTGATAATCTCCCTCGATCTGGGGCTCCACGCAAGATCTCACCCCGTGGGGTCAAAATGATGACAAGAACAGTGAGCAAAAATCCCAGAACCACACGGGGGGACCTAGTGAATGACCTGCAGAGAGCTGGGACCAAAGTAACAAAGCCTACCATCAGTAACACACTACGCCGCCAGGGACTCAAATCCTGCAGTGCCAGACGTGTCCCCCTGCTTAAGCCAGTACATGTCCAGGCCCATCTGAAGTTTGCTAGAGAGCATTTGGATGATCCAGAAGAAGATTGGAAGAATGTCATATGGTCAGATGAAACCGAAATATAACTTTTTGGTAAAAACTAAACTCGTCGTGTTTGGAGGACTAAAAATGCTGAGTTGCATCCAAAGAACACCATACCTACTGTGAAGCATGGGGGTGGAAACATCATGCTCTGGGGCTGTTTTTCTGCAAAGGGACCAGGACGACCGATCCGTGTAAAGGAAAGAATGAATGGGGCCATGTATCGTGAGATTTTGAGTGAAAACCTCCTTCCATCAGCAAGGGCATTGAAAATGAAACATGGCTGGGTCTTTCAGCATGACAATGATCCCAAACACACCGCCCGGGCAATGAGGGAGTGGCTTCGTAAGAAGCATTTCAAGGTCCTGGAGTGACCTAGCCAGTCTCCAGATCTCAACCACATAGAAAATCTTTGGAGGGAGTTGAAAGTCCGTGATGCCCAGTAACAGCCCCAAAACATCACTGCTCTAGAGGAGATCTGCATGGAGGAACAGGCAAAAATACCAGCAACAGTGTGTGAAAACCTTGTGAAGACTTACAGAAAACATTTGACCTCTGTCATTGCCAACAAAGAGTATATAACAAAGTATTGAGATAAACTTTTGTTATTGACCAAATACTTATTTTCCACCATAATTTGCTAATAAATTCATTCAAAATCCTACAATGTAATTTTCTGGATTTTTTTCTAATTTTGTCTGTCTTAGTTGAAGTGTGCCTATGATGAAAATTACAGGCCTCTCATCTTTTTAAGTGGGAGACTAAATACTTTTTTGCCCCACTATATTGGATAGCCATCTTGCCTTCCCATCTAAAACAATTAAGGCTGGTTCATACCTTACGTACGCAACACAAACAGTAGGCTAAATAAGAGCCTGCATTCTTGTGCAAAATTATGAATTGTTGGGCTGCGCATATCTGTGTAAGTTTGCTACGCAACACCATTTTACATAGCTACTTGTAGTTCTTCCATGCATCAGTACATAGGATATAAACTAAGCTTAAGGCACAATTCATAAAGGAAATATCAGCATACTGAGTCTGTGTAAAACATGCTGGATCTGAGAGAAAAATGTATAGAAAGAAAGAAGAGAATGGAAGTCTAACATCCTTGCTCAACTGGTCATGTGACCTGCTTGCTACACAGTCTATCATCTTTTATTCCGCCTACAGCCCTAGCATCAGCCCTGAGATAATAACAATCAGCATAGTTGTCATAGCAACCCAACCCTGCTTCTTTCTTGCTCAGCTGTGTGTCGGCTATTCTTAAAATCAGAGAATGTTAGTGGGCAGGGCACCATGTTATCAGTGGCACCAAAGGTTTTATTATCTAGGCTAAGGGGCCATTTTACAAAATACGATGAGGTCAAATGAGGAAATTAACCATGACAGCTACAAAGCAAAAACCAGGAAGAATGTGGCCTAAATATGGCTCTGGACTAGGCCTGACCAAACTTAGCACAGAACGGGAAGAGGACAAGTACCTCAAGTAGACTCAAAATATAATGTGAATGGGATCATTAAAAAAATGAGGCTGCAATCTAAAATAGGCATGAATCCTGATGAGTTTCTCTGGCAGAATCTGTACATAACTGGCCTTTCATGTTTGATTACAGCAGCTCTAGTTCATTCAATTTCCTCAATGACGCCTGCAGCTCATTTGTTTAGTTGCTCCTTTCACAATAAAGCCTATTTACCTACCCACAGGCCTCGGATATGGATAATGCTTAATTGTGTGCTCAACTTCAGGTCATGCCCTTACAATATTAAGCAGACGTCAAAGACTGGTACAAACAAATGTCCATGGAAGGTTATTCTCGGGTGTCAAAAAAGGCCCACTCCTATGAATGGTCAACAAAGCAACTAGGCCTATAAACGGTCTAGAATCATCATTTAAGATGCCACCGCATGTACACCGGCCTAGCTTTTTTTCTATCAATAACACAGAGGAAATATTGCCTGAGCCTTCTTCACTGGTTTGTTTACCTTCCTTCTTGGAGTAGCATAATTAATTTACAAATGTGTGGGCGCTAATGCACTAGGGACCTCAGCAGTGAAGTGGCAGCAAATAACAAATCTATGTGGCAATGTAAAAACTGTGCACGCTTGCATCTTGTTCCCAGTAGCCTCCCTTATTTTTTATTTATTTAACCAGGCAAGTCAGTTAAGAACAAATTCTTATTTACAATGACAACCTACCCCGGCAAAACCCGCCCTACGGGACTCCCAATCCCGGCCGGATGGATTCGAACCAGGGACTGTAGTGACGCCTCTTGCACGGAGATGCAGTGCAACATTCCACAACCAGATCAGCTTACCAGTAGCCTATATCTGACAAAGATGGTTGTGTTTGATCTGATGGGTCAAATATTAGCCGCGCAACTTCTTATCTGGGAATATTGAAGACTCGTGTTAAAAGGAACCACCAGCTTTCATATGTTCTCATGTTCTGCGCAAGAAACTTAAACGTTAGCTTTCTTAAATTGCACTTTTACTTTCTTCTCCAACACTTTGTTTTTGCATTATTTTAACCAAATTGAACATGTTTCATGATTTATTTGAGGCTAAATTGATTTTTTTGATGTGTTATATTAAGTTAAAATAAGTGTTCATTCAGTATGGTTGCAATTGTCATTATTACAAATAAATAAACAAATAAATAAATAAATAAAAATCGGCCGATTAATCGGTATCGGCTTTTTTTGGTCCTCCAATAATCAGTATCGGCGTTGAAAAATCATAATCGGTCGACCTCTACTGAAAACAGCCTGTAGCAGACTGCAAAATACTCATTGTGTGTCATTCAGCTGCTAAATGTAAATGCCTCAAGGATCTAGACAACCATTACAAAATAATTCAAACCTGTCCAAGTAACAAACTACCATTAGGATGCCTTCCTCCAATTGGATTCAACTCTAATGAATATGATGTCATAGATGGAATCTGTGTGCAAAAACTAGGGATGGGAATTGCCATCCCTAGAATTGCCAACTCATGATACAATATTGTCACAATACATAGTTGCCGAGAAGAGACGTATTGCGATTAGATGCTGCAAATGTATTGCTATTTGAGGTTCCTAATATATTGCTCAATATACACTATATTAACAAAATTATGTGGACAACCCTTCAAATTAGTGGATTTGGCCATTTCAACCCCACCCGTTGCTGACGTGAAAAAAAATTGAGCACACAACCATGCAATCTCCATACACAAAAATTGGCAGTAGAATGGCTTTACGGAAGAGCTCAGTGACGTTTAATGTGGCACAGTCATAGAAAGCCACCTTTCCAACAAGTCAGTTCGTCAAATTTCTGCACTGCTAGAGCTGCCCCGGTCAACTAGAAGTGATGTTATTGTGAAGTGGAAAGGTCTAGGAGCAACAACGGCTCAGTCGCAAAGTGGTAGGCCACACAAGTTCACAGAATGGGACCACCGAGTGCTGAAGCGCATAGCGTGCACAAATCGTCGGTCCTCACTACAAACTGCCTATGGAAGCAATGTCAGCATAAGGAAATGTTCGTCGGAAGCTTAATGAAATGGGTTTCCATTGACGAGCAGCTGCACACAAACCTAAGATCACCATGTGCAATGCCAAGTGTCAATTTGAGTGGTGTAAACTGCGCTGCCATCGGAGTCTGGAGCAGTGTAAACGCATTCTCTGGAGTGAAGATTCACGCTTCACCATCTGGCAGTCCGACGAACAAATCTGGGTTTGGCAGATGAGAGGAAAATGCTACCTGCCCCAATGCATAGTACCATCTGCAAAGTTTGGTGAAGGAAGAATAATGGTCTGGGGCTGTTTTTCATGGTTCAGGTTAGGCCCCTTAGTTCCAATGAAGGGAAATCTTAATGCTACGGCATACAATGACATTCTAGGCGATTCTGTGCTTCCAACTTTGGGGCAACAGTTTGGGGAAGCCCTTTCCTGTTTCAGACCCTGTGCACAAAGCGAGGTCCATACGGAAATGGTTTGTTGAGATAGGTGTGGAAGAACTTGACTGGCCTGCACAGAGCCCAGACCTCAAGCCCATCAAACACCTTTGGGAGGAATTGGAACACCGACTGCGAACCAGGCCTAAATGTATACAGTTAAGGCCTAGCTAGGCAGTTAATTTCTGTCCAATATACAGCAAAACATTTAACTGCCACCTTCATTATGCCACATTAATGACAACACCAGAGTTTTTATATCTGGCCTGGAATTGAAGGCCCCCAGCATCAACATACAGGGCTGACAACATACACAATTTCCTCACCAAAACCAATAACCCTAATAGCGTCACTGTGTACACTATGCATAGCGTACGTCACTGTGTACACTATGCGTTGCATGTCGGGTTTCGACAGCGGGAGAAAATATTAATAAACACTGAAAAAAAGTTTTAACACTGACATAATATTGAAATAGGATTATTGAAAATACACATTTTAAAGTAGGGGTGACAGAGCTAGAGCTCCTGGTCAAGTTTACCAATCCAACAGCAACACTGACAAAATACAAGATACACTGTAAACCATCTGACAAGAGGTGAGCTCTGGGTCAAGCAATCAAAGCCTTCCTTTCCCAGAGAGCAGAAAATCAGAGTAGGCTAGCGTAATGACTGAACCATGTGAGAGAAAGCAGGTCCCCGCCAATCGAATGATCTTCACAGGCTAAATAATGGCCCAGGTTAAGGCAACAGCTGAATCTGGTCAGAGTGGTCGACTCTGCAGGTGGTACTGACTGGTTATGTAAGCATTGAGGGGAGATATGATTCACACAACATGCAAACCAACTCTAACACTGAATTGCAACCAAAATGGAAAGGATGTAGCCTATTGCAGTGGCCTCACATTTTTAAATAGCCAGATTGTCCCTTTATTGGACAAGACAATGTCTTGTTAGTTTTGCTGCGAACAAAACTAAAACTGCGGAGAGACACCTAGAAACATAAGTACACAAAAGTGCTGTACAGTCGGAAATATTCTGAAATACTGCAGTTTAAAATACTGCATTTTCACCATTCACTGGAAATTGGTGCTCTTGATGGTGTTTCAAAACATGAAAATGACTCCATCACACCAGCTGGCTGGCCATGGTCTTATAGTAAATAAACAAATGTGGCTATTTCTTCACATCTCTTTTGGGCTGCCTAAAGGAACGGATCTTGATGTTGTGGCTAGTGTGTCTGCAATCAGACATAGGCCTGATATAATATATTAATTCTGCCTAGGTGCCTATATGTTATGCTTTCTATCAAATGAAGAAGACACTGACTAGTACAAGCAAAACTGCTTGAATAGTACTCACGCAAGTATTTAAGCTATAGGTTTGAGATTCTCTCATTCTTGCAATGTCATCATAATTTGCCTGATGTGCAACTGCAGCTAGACAGTGCAAGACTCTTCTGCATGGGTGACAATATACATAATTGGTGACAATGGGTCAAAACACCCTTGACCCCAAGATCCAAGGTAGCCTTTACCTTACTTAACTAAAAATAGGGAATTTAGAAAGGTTTTCCCTCAAAGACCTCTGCGTAGCATCCACATCGTGTCTTGCTAGAAGCAGGCTAACTCAGTGTGTGATTGCGGCCTACATGAGCGCCCCCCTCCTCGAGCATCTCATTGTTCCTGCATGAACGCCCCCCTAAGCACGCCATCTTCATGCTTGAGTGACACTTTTGATATTCTGGATATTCTGATTGTCTATGGATTAAAATGTGGGTCAAAAGGGAAATAAGTATTATCTGAGTTTGAAGGACACTGTCTACATGTGTCTTAGCTAGCTAGCGATGTTGCACCTGCCTACCGCCAGCTGTGTACCGGAGTCCGCCTAGCTAGCTAGCTTACTAGCTAGCACACCGTGTCCTTTGCTCCCTGCCGAACACCTGGCCTTGCCGTCGTTAACAGATCTGTGGGAAAGCAGTGTCCGACAGACGGGGGCGAAGTACACCGTCCACTGGTGTCCTAGCTATTGTTAGCTACCTATTCCGCCAGCCAGCTAGCACACTGTGTCCTTTGCTCCCTGCCGAACACCTGCCCTCGCCTTCATTAACAGAACTGCGGGAAAACAGTGCCTGACAGGCGTGAGCGAAGTGCAGTCTACTGGTGTGCTAGCTAGCTACCTATCCCGCCTGCTGTGTACAGGAGTCCTAGCTAGCTAGATAGCTAACACAGTATCCTTCGCTCCCACCTGCCCGAACAACTGCCTTGCCATCGTTAACAAAACTGCGGGAAAGCAGTGCCTGATAGCCAGGGCGAAGGACACCGTCTACCTGGTGATGGTACGTTTGATCCCGGAGCTCCGAGGCACGTGTCAAAATAGCTAAGCAGTGTACTTCAAAGCAGTGTGCCAATCCCTGTATCAATTTATCAGAGCATGTGATCAATGACATCCGAAGCTCCGTTGCACCACCACCTGGTTGGTTTGGTATTGGTTTGGTAGAAGACAAAAAGGCTAGTTGTTGGGGATGTGGGACATCATCTCTAAAAATTTGGCAGCTCTAAATTATTTTGCCAATAGTAACTGTGTTTGTTGGTCAAAGCCTAGAGTAACTAACCTATTTTTGACAGAATTGGGTGGAAAACCTCAAAGCTTAGTTTCCCCATCACTAGGGGTGGTAGGCAGCCTAGTGATTAGAGCGTTGGGCCAGTAGCCAAAAGGTTGCTGGATGGAATCTCCGAGCTGGCAAGGTAAAAATCTGTCGTTCTTCCCCTGAACAAGGCATTTAACCCACTGTTCCCTGGTAGGCCGTAATTGTAAATAAGAATTTGTTCTTAAAGTTCTTAACTGACTTTCCTAGTTAAATTTTAAAAAATAAAATACGGAGGTTTTATCAGCGGTTAGCGTCCAATGTTACAGTGCATTTCCGCCACCTACTGTACTGGAGCGACAAACTCCAGCCTTTGTACCAGAGTCCTAGCTTAAAAATGGATCAATCGAAGTATAAAGAGGGGTGCAGGAACGCCCTGAATTGCGGGCCGCAATGGCACCCTTCTCGGATAGCTACATAGCCTGGGTTGCTGGCTAGGTAGAGCTTAGTTATGATACTACCTCACACTGTCTTGACGGAATAATGACTAAGACCGTGGTGATGTGGACTTAATTATGTTTAACGGAAAAGCTACCGGCAAATGGTTAACAAGTACCATGCCATGTTTAATTACAATTTCAATAAGGACGTGGATATTCTAACGACCTGCATTGAATTATTGTTCCAGTATTTAGCTGATTATTACCATCTATAAATAATCAGCATCCTCCAGAACACAGTTACAGAGCAAACCAACTCCATCACTCATACGTACGTCACGAGTGCATTAGCTAACAGCTATCGTAAGTAGCTAACGTTAGACAGCCAGCTACTTATGATAGCTAACGTTAGCTACTTATGATAGCTATCTTCAAGTTTGTTTACCATGGCAAGTAACATATTTTATCGTCAGTACTAACTGACGTTGTCGCATTTGTGAAATTTGCTACCAAGAAAGATGCGAATAGAAAAATGCAAGAACATCTTACCAGTATGTTAGCTAGGTGGCTAGGAATACCTGCTAGCTAGTTAGCAGTCGTCGTCGGCCTGGTATGTTATTGATGGTAGAATGAAAGCCAGTGAGTGAGATGAATTGAGACGTATTTCAAATAGCGAGATGTAATAAGTATCCTGGATCCATTTTCCAGAGATGGTGATTCAACAGCTCGTCAATGTGTGCTTTAAATCCACACCTAATTGTAGACTGTGAAATGCTTGCTCGCGTATGATTATTGGCTTAAAACCTGTCTTCATAACATTTCCACCAGATCATCTGCAGGGACTGGAGTTCCGCGGATGGGGGCAGACTGTACCATTGTGACACCTATGTGACTCTAGCCACAATAATGATTAGCCACAAAAGTGGAAATTGCTGTTCGTCTTCAAACTAAAAGTCCCTCGTTGAAAGTGATGCAAATATTTCGGTCATGTCATATTTTGACGACATAATGTTTAACAAGGTGGGACTGTTAAACACATTTAACAATCAGTTGAAATCGCACTGTGGATGTATAAGACTTCCTAATTGCATTGGGGGCATACTTATTTAACTGTAAAGCCTTACCTATGGCTTGTGGATCAATGAAATAGCGTATCAGTCTTATTTATTTATTTTTTACCTTTTATTTAAAGACAAGTCTATTAAAAAATATATATATTATTTACAATGACAGCCTACCAAAAGGTCCTATGGGTACGGGGGCTGGGATTTAAAATAAATATATATATATATATATATATATATATATATATATATAGGACAAAACACGACAAGAGACAACACAACACTACATAAAGAGAGACCCAAGACGACAACATAGCATGGCAGCAACACATGACAACACAGCATGGCATCAGCACAACATGGTAGCAGCAGAGAACAGGGTACAAACATTATTGGGCACTGACAACAGCACAAAGGGCAAGAAGGTAGAGACAATAATACATCACGCGAAGCAGCCACAACTGTCTGTAAGAGTATCCATGATTGAGTATTTGACTGAAGAGATTGAGACAAAACTGTCCAGTTTGAGTGTTCGTTGCAGCTCGTTCCAGTCGCTAGCTGCAGCAAACTGAAAAGACGAGCGACCCAGGGATGTGTGTGCTTTGGGGACTTTTAACAGAATGTGACTGGCAGAATGGGTGTTGCATGTGGAGGATGAGGGCTGCAGTAGATATCTCAGATAGGGGGGAGTGAGGCCTAAGAGGGTTTTGCAACGGGTATACAGAGATGACCAGTTTACAGAAGAGTATAGAGTGAGTGCAGTGATCTGTCCTATAAGGAGCATTGGTGGCAAATCTGATGGCTGAATGGTAAAGAACATCTAGCCACTCGAGAGCATCCTTACCTGCCGATCTATAAATTACATCTCTGTAATCTTGCATGGGTAGGATGGTCATCTTAATCAGGGTTAGTTTGGCAGCTGGGGTGAAAGAGGGACAATTACAATAGAGGAAACCAAGTCTAAATTTAACTTCAGCCTGCAGCTTTGATATGTTTATTTATTTTTTATTTAACTAGGCATATGTGCTGAGAGAAGGACAGTGTACCGTCTAGCCAATCTCGAAACCCTCAGATGTAGTAAACACATGTGGGGAGAGGGGTATTCTTACCAAACCACATGACCTTTGTTTTGGAGGTGTTCAGAACCAGGTTAAGGGCAGAGAAAGCTTTGTTGTAGAGCGTTTAACACAAAATCCGGGGAGGCCCCAGCTCAGTCTACTCAGTGACACCCACAGAACAACATCGAATAGTTTACACAAATATTAGCACCATAGCTCTTATTGTAGGACTTTGACTGTGGGCCTATTGTGCATCTTTATATTCATATTGCACTGTATAGCCTTACCTATGGATTGTGCATACATTAAATGGTGTATCAGTCTACTCAGTGACACCTAGGGCCACAGATATGAGCGGTGTAGCTCTTATTGCAGGACATTGACTGTGGGAAATCACTTGTACAGTACAATATGAATGTCAATACGCACAAGAGACTGACGGGGAGGTGATTTCCCACAGTCAAAGTCCCGCAATATGAGCTACGACACTAATATTTGTGAAATCCTTCAGTTGTGTTCTGTGGGTGTCAACGAGTAGACTGATACCCCATTTTATTGATCCAGGATCCATAGGTAAGGCTGTACTGTGCAAAATGAATGTCCAATACACATAGTGGCTTAATTGGTAAGCTTAATGTGGCTCATTTCACAGTGGTTTCAAATAAAAATCAAATCACATTTATTTGTCACATGCGCTGAATACAACAGAAACGCTTACTTACAAGCCCCTAACCAACAATGCAGTTTAGAAAATAGGAATAAGAAACAAGTAACAAGTAGTTAAAGAGCAGCAGTAAAATAACAATAGCGAGACTATATACAGGGGGTACTGGTACAGAGTCAATGTGCCGGGACACCGGTTAGTCGAGGTAATATGTGCTGTACATGTAGGTAGAGTTATTAAAGTGACTATGCATGGATAATAACAGAGTAGCAGCGGCGTAAAAGAGGGGGAGGGGGGGGCAATGCAAATAGTCTGGGTAGCCAATTGATTAGATGTTCAGGAGTCTTATGGCTTGGGGGTAGAAGCTGTTTAGAAGCCTCTTGGACCTAGAGTTGGCGCTTCAGAGTCCCGCAATATGAGCTATGATACTAATATTTGTGTAAACTCTTCACTGTTCTGTAGGTGTCACTGAGTAGACTGACACCCCATTTCATTGATCCCCAATCCATAGGTAAGGCTGTAAAGGGAATTACAAGTATGCCCCAAATGCAATTCTGAAGTCTATTTGTATCCATTTGCATCACTTTCAATGAGGGACTTTTTTTGTGGGTAATCCTTACTATGGCTAGCTTCACATAGGTCATTGGGAAAACGGGACAGGGAGCTTGAAAGTCTCTTTGCTGCCACTACAGCAGCACACACCATTTATTTTGTAACATGTATTTGTCAAATGATTGCATTGTGTAACATTGGGTGGATGTGTTATTGCCAGTTCTTAGTCCAATATTGAATGCAGGGCCTAATTCATTGAAATTAGTTAATGGTCAAAAAGGGTCTCCTAAATGGCCAGAAATATTGTAAGGATTGTGTAGTTTAAGGAGAAAACAGTCAACACTGAATTCATTAGCAACTAAAACTTGATTAGTGCACTTTTAATCATCATTACAATGTATACTGAACAAAAATATAAACGCAACATAAAACAATTTAAGATTTTACTGAGTTATAGTTCATTTAAGGAAATCAGTCAATTGAAATAAATGAAGTAGGCCCTAATCTATGGATTTCACATGACTGGGCAAAGGTGCAGCCATGGGTGGGCGTGGAAGGGCATCATAGGCCCAGCCACTGGAGGGCCTGGGAGGGCATAGGTCCAGCCACTGGGGGGGGGCAGGCCCAGCCAATCAGAAATAGTTTTTCCCCACAGAAGGGCTTTATTACAGAGAGAAATACTCCTGTTTCATCAGCTCACAACCGCCGACCACATGTAACCACACCATCCTAGGACCTTCATCCGGTTTCTTCACCTGTGCCCAGCCACTGAGGGGCCTGGAAGGGCATAGGCCCAGTCACTGGAGGGCCTGGGAGGGCATAGGTCCAGCCACTGGGGGGGCCAGGCCCAGCCAATCAGAAATTGTTTTTCCCCACAGAAGGGCTTTATTACAGAGAGAAATACTCCTGTTTCATCAGCCTCACAACCGCCAACCACGTGTAACCACACCATCCTAGGACCTCCATCCGGACGGTGGCTAGTCTCAGACACAGGTGAAGAAGCCGGATGGAGGTCCTAGGATGGTGTGGTTACACGTGGTCGGCGGTTGTGAGGCCGGTTGGATATACTGCAAAATTCTCTAAAACTTGAGGTGGCTTATGGTAGAGAAATTAACATTCCGTTCTGGTGGACATTCCTGCAGTCAGCATGCCAATTGCACACTCCCTCAAAACATCTGTGGCATTGTGTTGTAACAAAAGTGCATATTTTAGTGTCCTTTTGTCTCCAGCACAAGATGCACCTGTGTAATGATCATGCTATTTAATCAGCTTCTTGATGCCACACCTGTCAGGTGGATGGATTATCTTGGCAAAGGAGAAATGCGCCATAACAAGGACGCAAACAAATTTGTGCACAACATTTGAGTGAAACATTTTGTGCATATGGAACATTTCTGGGATTGTTTATTTCAGCTCATGAAAGATGTGACCAACACTTTACGTGTTGCGTTTGTATTTTTGTTCAGTATATTTGGGAGCTGTCACTAAGCATAATTTAAAATGACAAGAATAGACCCCAAACGGACTAGAACTATAATTGCATGAAGCCTACTGTGTAATACAGTAAATGGTTGTCAATACAGTAAAATGCCAAGGTAGTTTCCAACTTAACCTAATTCATTCTGTATTTACAAGCGCTTCTGATTATTTATTTTTTTATATAAATAGAGCAGTCAACAGTTCTGTTGCTATTTGACCACAGAACACCAAACACAAGTGTGGGTGAATAAATTCCCAGCACCGGTTTACTGGCCGTGCTACATTTAAGAGAACTAACTAATTTGTTTCACCTAGTGTTGAAATATTTATAAAAGCAGCATTTTGAAAAAAACTAGGAACAATTACAATTTATTAATGTCGTATGAGCTTAAATCACTTTGAAATTGTAATAATAATAATAAACAAAAATCGGGAAAATATTTGTTTCGGAAACATTCTGACAATAGGCTACAATATTTTTGTTTTAATTTATACATATAAAAGAATATAGACGGTCCTAAAGTGTTAAAAAAAACATTCAAATAAGTTTGCATTTATGACAATATTGTTTACAGCTTCACCCTTTTAAGATGTAGAGAAGGGAATTAAATGAGTTCTGCACACCAGAATGTCGTAAATTCTATTATTACAATCAACTTTCAGTTACCAACAGTATTAACAATAATATCAAGGAACATTGTGTATTCCAAACAACTGAAAACATAATTTAGACCTAAGACTCCATACCATTAAATCGCATACCTTGTGTTCATTTTTAGTTTTCTATTAATATTGAAAATACTGAAATAATGTAATTTCAATGCAGACAAATCATTCACTGGTATGAGTCACATATTGAAGGGAAAAAGAAGAAAAACTGTGATTGTATGGTTTTGACATTTGGGTCTCAAGAGGAATTGAAAATAGATGGCTCCACACACATGCCCAGGGAAGAGCAAACCCTTTGAATAGTGTAGAAGTGTGTGAAAACCTTATGCCCCAATGTATCTTACCTCCTTTATCTCTGTGCTACTTTGACATATTGTGCAACTTTTGATAAATCGCCCCATTTTGTCTCAGAGTCCTCAACTCTCCTCTCTCTATTTCACTGATTTGAGTTGTAAGGAATGGACAAAACTGTCACTCAGAAATCGCAACAAAAAAGAAAGCTTTCCTTCTCTAATTCCTTCTGAACGTTTGTTTAATAAAAGTGTCACATTAGAGAAGTCGTCATCATACAAAAGGACTGTGATAGAAACATGAAGGGAAAAAAATATGAATAACAGAGCTTAGTCGAGTGAAACGTTATAATGGCCTTATTAGTAATCAAATGGGTAAGACTAATAACATTCACGAATAACCATTTATAAATAGTTTAAAACTATTAAGTATTTCATTATTAGACATTCATAGATGTATATAAGCGTTTAAAACATTTACAATGGTTTATTCATTGAAGTTATAAAGTGTAACCCACAAATGTTACCGTTGAAGAAAGTACTGCCCACACAAGGAGCACAATTTTACTTATTTTGATATTCCAACTATTGTGGGATGCAAAGCACATTTTAGACAAAGTTTCCACTCAGATGTCTTGAATCATGCTGATTTGGTGGAGGGGAGGACAGTACATATGACTAGACCAGGGATGGGGTCTCAACTTACTGTTGCGAGTTACAATAAAAGACAAAGTGCAATTTAAAAAAAATTGGGTTGTGCATCAGCAGTCAATTAGCCCAGGTCAGCTTAGATAGTCTAGCGGCCAGCTAATTTACCAAACTTGTAGTAAGCATGGTCGAATGACCGACCGGTTGATAATCAGTTACCATATTAAAAACTGCAAACATTTGCCTCCGCCCTATGGCAAAAAGTGTAGAATTGCAGGAAATTAACTTTAAAACTAAAATGTGTTCTTCACTGTCATGAGGGAGGAGCACTAAAATGTTTTGCTCGCAAGGTAGGCGGGGCAGATTGTGGGTAAGCAGACCCACGAGCCACTGCATGATGAGTTCAGTTTTTTTGTGCCCCCACCTATAGCCTAAGCTTAGCATTGAAGTTGTTCCAGTGTATAAGGTCTCAGCTTGTCCGTGACATACCCAGTCACGCTTAAAAATAAATCACTGCTAGCTTGTGCGTTAGAGAGTGTTGATTGTACAGTCGTTTTGTATGGATGTCTTCACTTGTGGGCCTACTAAATATATATATTTTGTCATAGTAATATATACTTTGTACATGTAAATCAATGTTTGAGTGCATTTACAAACGGTTGGTGGGGGCCCTGCGCTTGAAAGTGGTAGACGATACCATTACTTCCAATCACTTTACCTTAAACAATTCAATCAGAATTGCTTTCCTGTTCCTTCCCCGAGAGGAGAACAAATCAGATGGCTGAATATTAAACTGCTAAAATCGCAACAGTATCAAGCAGGCGACCTACCATTCTAATATACATCTGGACAGTGGACACCAATAAGACATTTCTTAACATTGGGCAGCAGTTAAAATACCTCTATCCTATCCCATTGCAACACTGGGCTATAACATGTATTTTTCCATTTATTTTCACTATGGGGTTATCATCGATGATGTGGATCTGAGAGTGGAGCTTCTTGGCAATTGTCATTAAAGATATGTCTATCACGAGACTGAATATCAACAGATAAATAGATTTAAATGGTTAACACTGGCTAGCAAGTCTGAGCCAAGTCTCAGCACAATCTCACCACAAGCCGTCTCACCTTTAATACAACGGAATGGGTGAGGGACAGAAATCAGGTGTGCACAATCCTCAACCCATAGAAATACCAATTATATTCATTCTATTTCTGTGCCCCAACCTCCCCCATGAGATTAGTGTCCCAGTCTGCAGGAGAGAGGGCCATCAATATCCTGCCAAACCACACAGAAGACATAAAAAAAAATAGAATTTAAAAAAAGTTCCTCCAATCTGGCAACCAATCTGTAGGTTTGATTCGTCGTGTTTGGGTAGCCTTGGAGGCATCGCTTCATTCTCAAGTCTTTTTTTCGACACTCCAATGTCCATCCAAGTACACACGTTTGCGAAGCGCAGCAGAGTTCCGTGAGGGCGTCAGCGGAGTCACTCGTGGACGTCCCAGATTTCAGACAGCAGCGGCGGGAGCTTCTTGTCCTGGAGGCGCAGGGCGAAGACCTGCTCAGAGTGGACGCTGCTGAGGGTGCGGAGGCTGACCAGCTTCATGAGCATGCGTGGAAACATCAGGTGATCCTAGACAGAAGAGAAATAAGTGTTTTTTAACCCAATTTCGTAATATCCAATTGTTTTTAGTAGTTCCTCTCGTCTCATTACTACAACTCCCGTACGGGCTCGGGAGAGACGAAGGTCGAGAGTCATGTGTCCTCCCAAACACAACCCAACCAAGCCGCACTGCTTCTTAACACAGTGCGCATCCAACCCGTAAGCCAGCGGGTCGGAGGAAACACCGTGCCCCTAGCGACCTGGTCAGCGTGCACTGCCAAACCCTCCTGAACCCGGACGATGCTAATTGTGCGTCGCCCCATGGAACTCCCGGTCGTGGCCAGCTGCGACGGAGCCTGGGCTCGAACCCAGCGTCTCTGGTGGCACAACTAGCACTGCAATGCACTGCGCCACCCGGGAGGCCCAAGAAAGATTATTTTAACCCTGTTCATAATTCAGTTGTGGGGATCAATAAATGTTGTATTTTTTAACCTAACATTTTCATTTCACTTTCTATTTGGATTTTCCCACTCATGACCTACATTTCAATACATTTCCTGTACCGACTGGAATTGAAAACGGAATTCAACTCAATGCGGACTCAAGGGTGCATGTGACAACTGAATCCTCAAAACCTACACATGGCGGCTTGTACAAGGTAAATCATTTACACTGCTCAAAAAAATAAAGGGAACACTAAAATAACATCCTAGATCTGAATGAATGAAATATTCTTATTAAATACTTGTCTTTACATAGTTGAATGTGCTGACAACAAAATCACACAAATTATCAATGGAAATCTAATTTATCAACACATGGAGGTCTGGATTTGGAGTCACACTCAAAATTAAAGTGGAAAACCACACTACAGGCTGATCCAACTTTGACGTAATGTCCTTAAAACAAGTCAAAATGAGGCTCAGTAGTGTGTGTGGCCTCCACGTGCCTGTAGGACTTCCCAACAACGCCTGGGCATGCTCCTGATTAGATGGTGGATGGTCTCTCCTGAGGGATCTCCTCCCAGACCTGGACTAAAGCATCCGCCAACTCCTGACAGGCTGTGGTGCAACGTGGCGTTGGTGGATGAGCGAGACATGATGTCCCAGATGTGCTCAATTGGATTCTGGTCTGGGGAACGGGCTGGCAAGTCCATAGCATCAATGCCTTCCTCTTGCAGGAACTGCTAACACACTCCAGCCACATGAGGTCTTGCATTGGGAGGAACCCAGGGCCAACCGCACCAGCATATGGTCTCACAAGGGGTCTGAGGATCTCATCTCGGTACCTAATGGCAGTCAGGCTACCTCTGGCGAGCACATGGAGGGCTGTGCGGCCCCCCAAAGAAATGCCACCCCACACCATGACTGACCCACCGCCAAACCGGTCATGCTGGAGGATGTTGCAGGCAGCAGAACGTTCTCCACGGCATCTCCAGACTCTGTCACGTCTGTCACATGTGCTCAGTGTGAACCTGCTTTCATCTGTGAAGAGCACAGGGCGCCAGTGGCGAATTTGCCAATCTTGGTGTTCTCTGGCAAATGCCAAACGTCCTGCACGGTGTTGGGCTGTAAGCACAACCCCCACCTGTGGACGTCAGGCCCTCATATACCACACTCATGGAGTCTGTTTCTGACCGTTTGAGCAGACACATGCACATTTGTGGCCTTCTGGAGGTCATTTTGCAGGGCTCTGGCAGTGCTCCTCCTTGCACAAAGGCAGAGGTAGCGGTCCTGCTGCTGGGTTGTTGCCCTCCTACGGCCTCCTCCACGTCTCCTGATGTACTGGCCTGTCTCCTGGTAGCGCCTCCATGCTCTGGACACTACGCTGACAGACACAGCAAACCTTCTTGCCACAGCTCGCATTGATGTGCCATCCTGGATGAGCTGCACTACCTGAGCCACTTGTGTGGGTTGTAGACTCCATCTCATGCTACCACTAGAGTGAAAGCACCGCCAGCATTCAAAAGTGACCAAAACATCAGCCAGGTAGCATAGGAACTGAGAAGTGGTCTGTGGTCCCCACCTGCAGAACCACTCCTTTATTGGGGGTGTCTTGCTAATTGCCTAGAATTTCCACCCGTTGTCTATTCCATTTGCACAACAGCATGTGAAATGTATTGTCAATCAGTGTTGCTTCCTAAGTGGACAGTTTGATTTCACAGAAGTGTGATTGACTTGGAGTTACATTGTGTTGTTTAAGTGTTCCCTTTTTCTTTGAGCAGTGTATATAACTAGGGCACTCACGTTTGGTCTCTTTATCATGATGTAAGAACGAAGTGCGTCCACATACGGCTGCTGCAGTCGCTCCACCAGTTCATGGTCCTGCACATTGGGCCGGTCTGGGAAACATACATATACAGCTGAATGTTTTATACCCAATACAATGCATAGATATCTGTTGAATATTACTTCCTACATATGGGGAAGGTCTTTGTAGTACCCAGGTCAAGACATTAATATTTTGATATCCCGAATTCTTCCGCTTTTAGGCAAAGAGACCAGCGAGGCGAGTGAAAATAACTTTGATGGTGAACTTTCCGTGCCGCTACCATTCACTCAAAGTGGAAAATAGACATACGTAGTGAACTCCTCAGCAAACGCATGCAGTGCCTTCAGAAGGTGTTCACACCTTTTTAGGATAAAAAGAAACAGAACAGAGCTAAGCACAGGCAAAATCCTACAGGAAAACCTGGTTCAGCCTGCTTTCCAACAGATACTGGCAGACAAATACACCTTTCAGCAGGACAATAACCTAACACACAATGCCACATATACACTGGAGTTGCTTACCAAGATGACTGAATATTTCTGAGTGGCCTAGTTACAGTTTTGACTTAAATAGGCCTACAATTCTATGGCAAAACTTGAAAATGGCTGTCTAGCAATGATCGAACAAACTTGACAGAGCTTGAAGAATTATTGTAATAATGTGCAAATATTGTACAATCCAGGTGTGCAAAGCTCGTAGAGACTTAACCAGACACTCACAGCTGTAAATCGCTGCCGAAGGTGATTCTAACATGTTTTGTGAATAGTTATGTAAATTAGATGTTTTTAATTTTTCAATACATTTGCTACATTTTCTAAAAACTTGTTTTCACTTAGTCATTATGTGGATATTATATGTAGATAACATATTCAGTCAATTTTAAATAGGTCATGGGGTATGAATACTTTCTGAAGGCACTGCATCATTAACTGTCATTCTATTTATTGAAAAGTTTTTCAAAATATCTACAGCCACCTTATTACTTAATTTCCTGACCCCTGGTCATATTTTCACCTGAAACCCTGTAGAATCTTTAAAAACAGCGCTGTTCCAATGAATTTGTTTGTTTTCGGGACGCTTCCGCATATGATTACTAGGGATGCACAATATGTCAGTGACAATATTGGTATCGGCCGATAACTTATATCGATATTGCAAAGAAAATATTTTATATTGGTATCGGCCCAGAATATCCACATACGTGAGTCCCTAATGATTACGACAATGTCCAGACCTTTGTAATAAAGGGACCTTGCATATGGGCTCTGTTCCACACTAGCATACCACTTGACCTCTGACCTGCAGAGAAGATGTTAATGGCGATGAGCAAAGCATACTCCGCCTCGTCCAGGTGCAGGTCGTTCATGCCCTTGGAGAACTCAAAGATGGGGTTGATAAACTCCAACTGCAGCCCTGAGGGGGATGAGAGGGAAATACAGACAGAGGGAAACAAATATGGGTTAAGGGTAACAGGTCAATGTCTCTACAGAGTATGGCAGGGGTGGCGCCAAAGTTTCCTTGGGGGGGGGGTGCGGGATCTTCCTTGATTTGAGGGAGGTGTGTAATATATACACACACACACACACACACACACGTTCAAAAGTTTGGGGTCACTTAGAAATGCCCTTGTTTAAGAAAAAATATAATTTTTTTGGTCCATTACAAAAACATCAAATTGAGCGGAAATACAGTCTAGTCATTGTTAATGTTGTAAATGACTATTGTAGCTGGAAACAGCTGATTTATGTAATATCTACATAGGCGTACAGAGGCCCATTATCAGCAACCATCACTCCTGTGTGCCAATGGCACGTTGTGTTAGCCTTTTAAAATGTTAAACTTGGATTAGCTAATTGATCATTAGAGTTGCAAAGAAAAAGCCATATATCACGGGCCAATAAATAAAAAAGATTAAGATGGGCAAAAGAACAGACACTGGACAGAGGAACTCTGCCTAGAAGGCCAGCATCCCGGAGTAGCCTCCTCGCTGTTGACGTTGAGACTGGTGTTTGCAGGTACCATTTAATGAAGCTGCCAGTTGAGACTTGTGAGGAGTCTGTTTATCAAACTAGACACTAATGTACTTGTCCTCTTGCTCAGTTGTGCACCGGGGCCGCCCACTTCTTTCTATTCTGGTTAGAGACAGTTTGCGCAGTTCTGTGAAGGGAGTAGTACACCGCATTGTACGAGATCTTCAGTTTCTTGGCAATTTCTCGTATGGAATAGCCTTCATTTCCCAGAACAAGAATAGACTATGAATTTGAGAAGGTCTTTGTTTTTGGCCATTTTGAGCTGTAATCGAACCCACAAATGCTGATGCTCAACTAGTCTAAAGGCCAGTTTTATTGCTTCTTTAAAATCAGGACAACAGTTTTCAGCTGTGCTAACATAATTGCAAAAGGGTTCTCTCATGATCAAGTAGTCTTAAAATTATAAACTTGGATTAGCTAACGTGCTATTGGAACACAGGAGTGATGGTTGCTGATAAATGTAGATATTCCATAAATTTAAATAAAAATCAGCTGTTTCCAGCTACAATAGTCATTTACAAAATTAACAATGTCTATACTGTATTTCTGATCAATTTTACATTATTTTAAATGGGGAAAAAAAGCTTTTTTCAAAAACTAGGACTTTTCTACGTGACCAAACTTAACGGTAGTGTATATACATACACACAGTACCAGACAAAAGTTTGGACACACCCACTTATTCAAGGGTGTTTCATGTTTTACTCTTTTCTACATTGTAGAATAATAGTGAAGACATCAAAACTATGAAATCATGTACTAACCAAAGTGTTAAAGCTAAATATATTTTACATTTGAGATTCTTCAAAGTTGCCACCCTTTGCCTTGACAGCTTTGCACACTACGCATTCTCTCAACCAGCTTCATGAGGTGGAATGCATTTCAATTAACAAGTGTGAAAGTTAAGAAGTTAAGAAGGAAAAATTCCTCAATTTAACGCATTTGAGCCAATCAGTTGTGTTGTGACAAGTTAGGGATGGTATACAGAAGATCTCTGTTTGGTAAAATACCAAGTCCATATTATGGCAAGAACAGCTCAAATAAGCAAAGAAAAACAGTCCATCTTTACTTTAAGACATCAGTCAATCCAGAAAATTAAGAACTTTGAAAGTTTCTTCAAGTGCAGTCAAAAACCATCACACGCTATGAAACTGGCTCCCATGAGGACCACAACTGCTTCACTGAGTTCAAGTAACAGGCACATCAACATCAACTGTTCAGAGGAGACTGCGTGAATTAGGCCTTCATGGTCGAATTTCTGAAAGGACTACTAAAGGACACCAATAATAAGAAGAGAGTTGCTTGGGACTTGCTTGGGCCAAGAAACACGATCAATGGACATTAGACCAGTGGAAATCTGTCCTTTGGCCTGGAGTCCAAATTTGACCGCCATGTCTTTGTGAGAAGCAGAGTAGGTGAACGGGTGATATCCGCATGTGTGGTTCCCACCGTGAAGCATGGAGGTGGTGTGATGATCCTTTGCTGGTGACACTACCTGTGATTTACTTAGATTTCAAAGCACACTTAACCAGCATGGCTACCACAGCATTCTGTAGCAATACGCCATCCCATCTGGTTTGCTCTTAGTGGGACTATCATTTGTTTTTCAAGAGGACAATGACACAACACACCTCCAGGCTGTGTAAGGGCTATTTACTAAGGCTATTTACTATTTGCTAAGGAGAGTGATGACCTGATGATAAAACCTTGAATGAGTAGGTGTCCAAACTTTTGACTGGTACTGTATATTAAAAAAAATAATTATTAAGTGGTAAAATGTCAGATAAAGACACGACTGATGCACATGGGGATATATTTGGTTTGTCTCCATGACAATCAGAAGCTGAGCTACGACCTAAAGTAAAGTCAAAGAAATTAGACTTTACTTGAGAAGTAATCTTGTGTGTGACTGTTGCTTTCAATTGATCTATTCACTTTTTTTTTTTTTAAAGATTGAGGGTTCATAAATTATAATAAAAACATGTAAGCGGAATAACATTTTTGGGAAGATGGGTATAGACTTAATTTTCCTTATCCATTATTATGCTCATCAAATAGCCTACCTAAAATATGTCATGAATCTTGTTAAACAACATGGAATTGCAGGAAATTACCTTCAAAAAAATAAAAGTAATTTATGTTAAAAAGGAGACCCTGGGGGAAAAAGGGTGGGAGCCCCTGGAGTATGGGGTACAGAACAAGAGGGAGTTGAAGGCGAGCAGCTTGTTTTTGACTGATTGCAGCTTGAATGTGGACCATGAACATCTCAGACCAACAAAATATGATGCTGTACCTGCTTTGGCAAAATCCTCCTTGTTATAACTGAAGTCCTTCAGGAACGTGATGCTCTCAATGGCAGGGTTGTATCTCCGCGATGTCTCCAGCAGCATGATCTGCCAAAAAACAAGGCACATCTCAGTGACTGGGGATCAAGTGTGAAACATCCTGCAAAGTAGATAATCTACTTGACATATTGAGACATGTGATCCTGAAAACCAACATAATGCTATTGAGCCAGACATGATTCCCCCCTCCCAGTGGTCTTGACTACAAGTGTTTTTTTTTTGTGGGGTTTTTTTAATAGGCGAAAGACAATATCAAGCCGGCATTTGGTATTACTGTATTTACCACTTTAACAAACCTGTGAGAAGATGAGGGGAAAGAGCAATACACTAGAAAAACTCACCTCAATGGTTGAGGTCTTCAGCAGGGCAATCTGGTCCTCTCTGGTGAGCTCTAGGAAGCCAGGTAACTGCTTGGCAAAGTCCACTATCTCCTGGACCGACATGATGGCCAGCTCAGTGAAGTGGGCAAAGCGCTGCTGCCGCACCTCCCTGTTCTGAGGGTCCTGACTCTGGGGCCACGGCTGGAAATTAGATGAGACAAAGACATCAATAGATTAACGAACAAATTATTCAATTCAATATTTTTTTACATAAAAAAAAAATAAAAACACCTAATATAATGCAGAAATTTCACCATGTGCTCAGAGCTGCTGAACTACCAACAATTGTCTGGATGACAGTTCATTTGTCCAAAATTCAACAGTAAGAATATTTTTTGCAGTATTCTTGGCTAACATGTCTTTGAACGTGCGGAGGTGGTGTGTAAATATTGTGGAATGCAGAAATGTTGTATTCCACCTACACATCAAGATGACGTTTTCATACCAATTCTTACATTAGTGTAACTGTCAATCAATCAAAACTGTTTAAGATATCTAAGCATGCCATATGTTGGTAGTTTGCCCTGTGGCGTCAAAGGATTGGGACACTCAGAGACAATCACCGTGACTTTGGGCCGGTCGATGAACGAGCGCTTGTTGCACTGCTTCTGCATGGCCACCAGCTTCTCGATCATCTCCAACTGCTCAGGCGCCAGCGGGACCACCTCTGGCACCGGGGTGGGGGTCACCACGGCAGACGTGCGTGCAGTCTCTTCCTCGTTCTTCTTCATCTTTTTCACTCGGATCTGCTCCTCTGAGAGAACGCCTGTGGGTGCCAGGAACACAATCAACACAGTAATGAAAAGTAGGAAAAATAAGTACTACCATAGTTTGGGAGGTAAATTTCAATGATGTACTTCAGCTTTTTATAGAAAGCATCTTCTGTTTTTTTGAAAAACCCCTACATTTCCCGACAGATCTAAGGAAAAGGTCCCAAAAAAAGCACAGGTATTTCTGAAGCTAAAGGGGTGTGTGTGTGTGTGTATATATATATATATATATATATATATATATATATATATATATATATATATATATATATATATATATATATAAAATATTAAAAAAGGGAACCGTGGCAACCACAACTCACATTGCTCCAGCATGCCCGCTTCACGGCACTTGCGCAGCCGACACTGCTGGCACTTGCGGCGCATGTACATGTCCATCTCGCAGCGGCCGTTGTTCTTACACGAATACTGGGCACTCTTGATGACGCTGCGGCGGAAGAAGCCCTTGCAGCCCTCGCAGCTCAGCACATTGTAGTGGAAGCCTGAGGCCTTGTCCCCGCACACGCTGCACACCTCGTTTCCCAGCATCTTGGGGGCTGGACCCTTCTTCCTCTTCACCGGCTGGCCCTCTGTGGAAATACATAAAATAAATGTACTATCAATAGATGATATGCAAATAGAGAAAACAGTAAATGCATACATGTACTCTCAATATACTATATGGAACTATCTGGGAAAATATAGGTATGTATTCTAAATATATAAGATGAGACAGATTAGCCTGATGCTTGGACCAGTCCGACTGGTTTGATGACATTACTGAACACAAAGGTGTCAGGTCTCCCTCACAAAATAGGTCTCTTGAACTCAAATGGGAATTTATAAATAAACAAAAGGTTAAATCAAACCAAAATACAAAAACATGCGCACCTGTGTTGGCAGGCATGCTGCCGGCGGGGTCGGCCTTGATGTCACTGGGCTCCATGGGCAATGGGCTGCTCTCCTCAGCTAGTGAGGAAGGCCTTTTCTGGGGGGAGCTGGAAAACCCTGCATGGTCAGGTGGTTCCAGGGGGAGGAGGTTGCCCTCATGCTTCATTTCTGCACTGCTGCGGTCGTCACCACTGCAGAGGCAGTCCAGCTGCAGCTCTGGGTCCCCGTCAAACACCTCACCTGTGATACGGGGCGGCAGATAGCCTAGTGGTTAGAGCGTTGGACTAGGAACCGAAAGGTTGCAAGATCAAAATCAGAAGTCACCAGAATACAATCTGGAAAACTATTTTATGCTATATTGATAGCAAATGTAGCAATTACATGACAAGAGCTCATCCCTTTCCACCTCTTTCAATGTCAATAATAAAATGATGCCCATATTCTTGATGACCTCACTGGTTTGAGACCACAGATCTACCAAAAAAATAGCACTAATAGCGCTACATTGAAAACGACTTAGTGAGTTCATACATCAGAAAAACAAGTGTGAAAATGTAAGTACATTAACATTCCACATACCTGGTTTAAGTTCAGACTGGAGTATTATTGTATTTTACCCACGACCCATTCAAAACGTTCAGTTCAGAATCGCTGGTGTAAATAATCTTCAAAACTCCAATAAATGTTTTACCCTTGTAAGATGGGCAGAATAAGGGTGAGTGAATAAAAAGACTGAGAACCCAGCTGATGAATGGGAGATAATGTAAATTCACATCAACAGTTCAAGAACTCAGTCAGATCATGACTAAAACATGGGGCTCTCTTACCATGACCAACATCTGTGATATCAGTCGCAGACAGTGTGGACATCTTCTGCACAGCAGCTTGTCATTACGAAATCAAATCTGCACCTGGGGGTAATAAAATATCATATAACTAATATAAAAGAGCCAATAGACACAAAAGACCACTTTATGTAAAGGAAAATGCCATAAAGTGAAAAAGTAGAAAGTGTGCCAGATCAAGTGCGCCTCTACGTGTGGTCTCAATTAAATAGCCTGTAGACTAGGCTATACAGGATGCAGAAGCACAGCACTCGTCTTTAACTTCCTAAATATGATAGGCTATAGTTTAAATAGACTCCAACACCGACTGGAAATAGATTTTACACTGCTTGAAAATCATCCGGTTCACATTCAGTAGATGCTCTTATCAAGGGCACATACAGGTTCACCTTGAAGGCTCGGGGATTCGAACCAACAACCTTTCGGTTACTGGCCCAACTCTAACCGCTAGGGAACCTGCCGCCACAACTTATGCAAAATGTAGCTTAAGTCAAGAAAGTGTCCACTCTCCTTTATTTTGCCCCAACTCCGCTTTCAAGTCTACCCGGGTTGGCTGATATAGCCCAATAATACCACCAGCCTAATATAAAATGGGCCACGTAAGAATCTCTGGTATTTTAAACTATTTATTTGGCTATTTTTGTGCATTATAATTTTTACTCGATTTTCTCCTGTCAAAGCTTTTAAAGTCACAATTGGCCTCATGGTGAAATCCCTGAGCAGTTTACTTCCTCTCTGGCAACGGAGTTAAGTAGTATCTTTGTAGTGACAGGGTGTATTGATATACCATCCAAAGTGGAATTAATAACTTAACCATGCTCAAAAGGATATTCAATGTCTGCTTTTTACATTTTTTTGCCATCAACCAAATAGGTGCCCTTCTTCGCAAGGCATTAGAAAACCTTCCTGGTCTTTGTGGTTGAGTCTGTTTTAAATTCACTGCTCGACTGAAGGACTAACAGATAATTGTATGTGTGGGGTACAGAGATCAGTCCATCAAAAACACTATTATTGCACATGCAACTTAAGCAATGTTTTACTCATGTCAAAAGGAGTTGAATTAGTTGACAAGACATTTTAGCTTGTCATTTATTTGTTCAACTGTAGTTGAAATTGTCGGTCCATCATCTGGCATTAATTTCAACATCCACAAACGTTGTTTGGTCCTTAATTGGCCTTTAATTTGGCCCAAATCTAGACGTCCATGATTGGTTTAGATTTGGTCCGGTCCAAATCTGAACCGATCATAGACGTCCAGGTTTCAAAAGTTTGAACAGTACAATAGGAGTATAGTACAGTAAAGAAAAGTACAGTACTTTACTGTACTATAGAGTATAGTTCAGAACAGTACAATAGAATGGAGTAGAGTTTAGTACACAGTAGAGCACACTAGAGTTGAGCAGGGGTTGCATTAGAGTTCAGAAATCTGCATTTGCAAAACAACCTTAAAAAAAATCTGTGTTTTAAACCATTTAACCTGGGTTATATATTGAAAGTATAGAGAGTGATCAAGGGCGTGCAACTATAGTGTTCCTTCACAGAAAATACATTAGTGCAACACATTCTGCATAAAATAGCTTAATTTTCATCAGATAACAGAAGTGCAACGCTATTTATAGCAGCCACAAATAAATGAGCTTACAATGAAAAAAGAACTAGGTATTTTTTGTAAAAACTATTCACGGCCATCATATTTCTAATGTTCATCATAGAAAGAATGTAGCTAGCTACATTTTGTAATGTTTTTTGTTTAAAGTTCATCTTGTAGATTACCGGAGAAAAGTAGGTTACACCTAGAAAAGTAGCTACACATCAGTCAGAGCGTTGTCTGCTGATAAAAACTCCCATTTGTGAATTCTCATCCGAGTGGAGAAGTGCGACTGAAGTACAGAATTCATGCTTACAATATGTAGCATTTTAGAGCTGCGTTAACAAAACGCAGCAAGATCATTCTTAAGCGGCTACATTTTCTGTGTGAAAAATGCTGAATTCTGCGCTAACACGACCCTTGTTGAGTACACTATTATGTAGTGTACTATATTGTAATTACTGAGCTAAATTGTGCTGTACTTTGATGTCCAAACTTGCGCAACAGATGTCTATAATTGGTTTGGATTTGGTCCGGTCCAAATCCAACAAATTTGGTCTTGTATGGTGCCAGAGCTCATTAAAATAAATAGACAAGAGTGTAGAATAATACCCAAATATGCAAAGGAGGATATTGCATATTTTTACCTTTGTGTAGCTATTAAGGATACATCACCATGAAGAGAATGACATTCATATCTATAATTATGCAATTCTGTGTCGTACAGATCAGGGACCCATGATGAAATACCATTAGCATAATTCTGTTACCGGGTGTAAATCCACTTCACTTACTGTAGTTCAATAACCAACTGAGATGTTCAACATGTCAGTTGTCACCCCATTCTTTCTCCAGACATCTTTGAATCTTAATTTGGAGCAGTTATTTAACATTTTTAGGAAAACGTGATGACTTTTGTTACTGAAATTCTGCTACCAAACTTTGCATCTGCACAGTTCGAGTAAATGTGTTTTTATAAAATGTTCTGGGTCAATTCTTAAAAAGTAGTCCTTGTGCATAGAGTTTGAGATTCAAATGTTATTTTGATTGGTATCCATTTTAAGGGTCTCAGCGCAATTCCATTACTGTGGAACTGCCCATAACTAGGGCTTTAGTGAAGTTGAAAATTTAGGAGACATTGAGGTTAAGTGGGTTGAAATCTTCCTAGAAGTCTGAAAAACGTTACAAAAATGCTGTCTTTATTCATAAATAAATAAAATATTGAATGTTCCATGTGGTCTATATTAAAGGGCGCTTCGTTTAATCTAACAGGCATTAAAATATCAAAGGGATGCAAATTGTACTCTATTTGTAGAACAATTGATACCAACTGATTCTTTAACATATAAATGCCTCATGAGTTTAGTTCAACTGTCCCCATCAGAACCCAAAGCTGACGTTATTTACAAACATTAGAGTAAAGTAAGTGTAAACAAACTGTATAGCCCCAAAACTAATGATTGTCAAAATTATACAATGTCGCAAAATTAAATTTGCACTAGTTGGCTGTACCTGCAACAAAAACGCCAGTATTTTTCCTTCGTCAGCATTGTTCAAACATGATCAACTAAGAAAAAAGCAGGACGGCAGGTGGCCTAGATTAAGAGCGTTGGGCAAGTAACCGAAAGTTTAATGGTTTGAATCACCGAGCCGATTAGGCTCTGATGTGTTGATGTGCCCTTGAGCAAGGCACTTAACTGTAATTGCTCCTGTAAATCCCTATGGATAAGAGCGTCTGCTAAATGACTATAATTTTTAACACTTTTAGCGGATTGCCGTCTGCCCCATCTTCAGATATGAGCATTGACATTGATTCAATTAAACATTTTGGCAAATGTAGGCATAATAAAATATTTTTAAAAAACAGACGTAGCATAGACCTGTTACTCGTTTGAGCGGCACAAGTGTATTGTGTGTCAGTGTGTTTAGGAGATTTACCAGAGCGTTGGATTGGGCGTCTGGTGTTCAACATACCTTTGACGTAATTGTTATGATCGGTCCATCTTGCCCATGTGAGACTGAAACCTCATTCAATGTGGCTGCTACCCTGGCATTGACAGATGAACAGCTTTAAAAAAGGACAGGCCTGTGTGTTCCACTCAACAACAAAAAATACTAAATCCCTCTGTCCTCGGTCACGTGGAAGTTTTACGACAATAATATCTTCAGAGAAACGAACCCTTCTGCTTGTCAACACTCTGTGGGAGTCAGAGAGAAACAGAAAGAGGGAGTGAGGGGAGGCAGGGTGAAAACGGGAACACAGGAGAGGTAACTATCGGTCATTTGCATGGCTCTGAAATCCCCATAGGGCCTTGTGCTGCTCAAATCTTTTCCTCTTGGAGTGTGTCTAACCAGCCACTTCTCACAAAAACAACAAAAAAGGGGCCTAAAGTAGGCTAGTTAAGAGAAAAAATCACAAGTTAGGGTGTAACAGTAGACTATTTGTATGGAACCGTTTGGTACGGGGACCTCAGGTCTGTCCTCATTGTGAACCCAAATTAATATAAAAAAATATATTTACAAAATAAAAAAACACTAGGCCTATAGGCTATGCCGGGTTGCAGGCCTATGCCGCGAGTAAATCTGAGCTGAAAAACACATTTCAGGCTATTCCGTTAAAACAAAGCACGTTGTAATCAAAATTCTAATCTTAATTGGCGAATTTGAAACTGTGCTTTTGTGAGACGCAGCCAGGAACTAGTTTAAACCTCCCGTTTGGGAACATTGCATCTTCCCAGATTACAACAGCGAAGGACAGGGAGTGGATAAAACGTTAACAGTATGTCGCCACGCTCAACGAGAATAGCCTTCGCAGCTGCCAACACCTCAAACATGTCTACACAATCCAGGGCTCTCGCCACAGCCTGGGATCGAACCCGGGTCTGTATCGCAGCCGGCCGCGACCAGGAGACCCACAAGGCGGCGCACAATTGGCCCAGCGTCGTCGTCCGGGTTAGGGGAAGGTTTGGCAGGCTGGGATGTCCTTGTCCCATCGCGCTCCAGCAACTCCTTGTGGTTGGCCGGGCACATGCACACTGACTTCGTCGCCAGCTGTACAATGTTTCCTCCGACATATTGGTGCGGCTGGCTCACGGGTTTAGCGGACATTGTGTCAAGAAGCAGTGCAGCTTGGCAGGTCGTGTTTCAGAGGATGCACGGCTCTTGACCTTCACCTCTACGGAGTCCGTACGGGAGTTGCAGCGATGGGACAAGACTACCAATTGGATATCACAAAATAGGGGAGAATTTTTTTCCCAAATAATTACACAGTAAAGTACAGATAACTCCAAAGAACTAATGAAGTAGTATTTTCACACCACTGCTTTTTACAAATTGATTATTGGGACAAACATTATTGAAATAATATTGTAATTTTAACTATCTACACCCCCCCATCACTACTGACAACCCCAAATTGGCTATAGTTGTTTTAATCCATTGTTTTTAAACAAGTTTCAAAATAAGTTTAAAACTAGCTTTTTGATATCATGGACTGTCAGTTGTATCCATAGCACTATCTATGAATGTGAGAGTGATTAGGCCTATATTTCTCCCAGCCCATTTCTAAAGAGTTACGACAAAAGAGGCTGGGCTGCCATTGAGATGAAAAACTAAGGAAGGATTGTTACATTAAAGACTTTTTGCCTATTCAAATATATTGTGTCCTAGGCTAACAATTTCCACTTTGGAGGACAGGAAAGCTGCAGCTGGTTTGAAAGCTCGAGTTGACTGGGTGAATGAGGTTCTTTGGGCTGTGGACCACTGACCTAAAGTCACCTCACTCAAGTCCAATGCTCTGTTGAGCTTGTCAGGTACCTTTGTCCAGGGAATGAGTGCTACTGTTCTCAAAGACAGGTAGAATCTATATCATAGGGGGCATTCACAATACATTTTAAAATCTTAAGGGAAAATCTGCATTAACTACATCCATTTTTTTTTTTTTAATTCATGATAGACACCCATTGATTCCTGAAGAGGCCTAATTCAAAAACCTGAAAGATATCCTTTTGGTCATAATAATTTATGAATTTATTCCCATGGCTTGAGGGAGTGGACATTGAGGTAGGAAGTTAAGAATATGCCCTTTAACCCATTTTATTCTGTACTTTATGCTAAGCCTGTCATGAGAACTATATGGAACGATCCCCTCACTTGTAAACATGGGATTGTTACTGAACAATGGTGATGATACCATTCAAAGCATTAATAAAAATACAAAATGTTGCTAATGCCCAAGTTTCAGTACCTCCTTTGATGGGGAGCATGCATGTGAGCACGTACAATCTCACAGTAAAAGGCAGCAGAAGACCGAGCTCCATCACAGTAGAACATCTAGTGCCAGTAAGCAAATTGGGTGTAACTTTTATTTTTCTCCTGAACGTCACATCAGCAGATGTAACTCTACTGGTTAAGCAAAAGTACTCCATACTCAGCACCGAAAACAGTGTGTGAAAGGAAGATACAGTAACGTTAGCAGACTGACTATCCAAAAAGCACATTTTAGGGAATTTAAGGTAGAGAACTAGTCATTCTATTCCTATGAGTTTAGCCTCTGTTGACCCACTGAGGAAAGAAAAGTAACATCAAATTAAATTTCCCACACACACAGGTAGAATTGGACACGGACACAATCACTAGCTTTGCTAGCTAGTAAAGGGATAATGTGATGCTCAATTAGCAGTTACCGTATAGGTACTGTTTGGAGTAGCACAGAGAACTTTTGACCAACCATAACGATACTATCCTCATTCTCAAGTTGGCCAAACATGTACAGTGCATTGTGAAAATATTCAGAACACTTCCCTTTTTCCAACATTTTGTTACGTTACAGCCTTATTCTAAAATGGGTTAAATAAATAATGTGCAATCTACACACAATACCCCATAATGACAAAGCAAAAACAAATGACATTTTTACAAAAGTATTATGTAAATAAGGTATTTCTGTTTTAAGTATTCAGACCTATTTCCACGAGACTGTAAACTGAGCTCAGGTCCGTGCTGTTTCCATTGATCATCCTTCAGATGTTTCTACAACTTCATTGGAGTCCAACGGTGGTAAATTCAATTGACTGGACATGATTTGGAAAGGCACACCGGTCTATATAAAAGGTCCCGCAGTTGACAGTGCATGTCAGAGCAAAAACCAAGCTGTGAGGTCGAAGGAATCGTCTGTAGAGCTTCGAGACAGGATTGTGTCATGGCACAGATCTGGGGAAGTGTACCAAACCATTTCTGCAGCATTGAAGGTCACAAAGAAAACAGTGGCCTCCATTAAATGGAAGAAGTTAGGAACCACCAAGGCTCTTCCTGGAGCTGACCGCCCAGCCAAACTGAGCAATCGGGGGAGAAGGGCCTTGGTCAGGGAGGTGGCCAAGAAACCGATGGTCATGCTGACAGAGCTCCAGAGTTTTTTTGTGGAGATGGGAGAACCATCTCTGCAGCACTCCACCAAATCAAGACTTTATGGTAGAGTGGCCAGATGGAAGCTACTCAGTGAAAGGCACGACAGCCGACTTGGTTTGCCAAAAGGCACAAAGTGCTCTCAGACCATGAGAAACAAGATTTTATGGTCTGCTGAAACCAAGATTGACTCTATACCCTGATTGCCAAACATCACGTCTGGAGGAAACTTGGCACCATCAAGCTGTGGGGATGTTTTTCAGCAACAGGGACTGGGAGACTAGTCAGGATCCTTGATGAAAATCTGCTCCAGGATGCTCAGGTCCTCAGACTGGGGTGAAGGTTCATCTTCCAACAGGACAATGAGCCTAAACACACAGCCAAGACAACACAAGAGTGCTTCGGGACAGGTTTCTGAATGTCCTCGAGTGGCTCAGGCAGAGCCCGGACTTGAACATCTCTGGTGAGACCTGATAGAGCTTAAAGATCAGCAGAGAAGAATGAGAGAAACTCCCCCAAAAAAGGTGTGCCAAGCTTGTAGCGTCATACCCAAGAAGCCTCGAGGCTGCAATCGCTGCCAAAGGTGTTTCAATGAAGTACTGAGTAAAAGGTCTGAATACTTTTGTAAATGTGACACGTTTTTGCTTTGTCATTATGAGGTAGTGTGTGTAGATTGATGAGGGGGAAGAAAAATACATTTTAGGCTGTTAGTTAACAAAACATGGAAAAGGTGAAGGGGTCTGAATACTTTCCGAATGCACTGTAATCTTCTAAAAAAGTCAGTGTCCAGTTGCAAGTGGTTCATTGGAGCATTTTCTAAATTCAGTTATTAAAATAAATCCATGTTTTCCTTCATGAAGTAATCCAACGATGTGTACGTCACCATCTTGTCTAATTCAAATACTCTGTCATTGAGCGAGACAGGCGAGTGTCATAATGGCATAATGCACTTTGGGGTGGACCCACTGGAGTGTATGTTTTATTTTTACCTTTATTTAACAAGGCAAGTCAGTTAAGAACAAATTCTTATTTTCAATGAAGGCCTAGGAACAGTTGGTTAACTGCCTTGTTCAGGGGCAGAACAACAGATTTTTACCTTGCCAGCTCTGGGATTCGAGCCAGCAACCTTTCGTTTACTGGCCCAACGCTCTAACCACTACGCTACCTGCCATGTGAAGCATGCGTTTATGTATTGTTCTATATACCGGTATGTGGAAGGGAGGGAAAGATTGACGTGTATGGTTATTGAGGTTGGACAGGGATGGAAGGGATTTGGGGGATGGGGGAGGGTTTGTTAGCAGTTAGCTGGGCTCTTATTTTCTTAGTAGTACAGGATTAGGTAAGAGGGTTTAGTTTCTCTTAATGTTTCTTTATTCATTTAGTCTCTAAGCTGTGATTGACTACACTACAGTAGGTGGCGGCATGCATCTCTAACGTTTGTTCACGGACCGCTATAATCTTATAGAAGGGGTAGACACTAGAGGTCGACCGATTATGATTTTCAACGCAGATACCAATTATTGGAGGACCAAAAAAAAGCTGATACCGATTAACCGGACAATTTTTTTATAATAATGACAGTTACAACAATACTGAATGAACACTTATTTTAACTTGATATAATAAATCAATAAAATAAATTTAGCCTCAAATAATGAAACGTGTTCAATTTGGTTTAAATAATGCAAAAACAAAGTGTTGGAGAAGTAAATGTGCAATATGCACCATGTAAGAAAGCTAACGTTTCAGTTCCTTGCTCAGAGCATGAGAACATATGAAAGCTGGTGGTTCCTCTTAACATGAGACTTCAATATCTCAAGGTAAGAGGTTTTAGGTTGTAGTTAATATAGTATTTATAGGACAATTTCTCTCTATACCATTTGTATTTCATATACCTTTGACTATTCAATGTTCTTATAGGCACTTTAGTATGCCAGTGTAACAGTATAGCTTCCGTCCCTCTCCTCGCTCCTACCTGGGCTCGAACCAGGAACACGTCGACAACAGCCACCCTCGAAGCAGCGTTACCCATCGCTCCACAAAATCCGCGGCCCTTGCAGAGCAAGGGGAATAACTTCTCCAAGTCTCAGAACGAGTGACGTTTGAAACGCTAACTAGCTAGCCATTTCACATTGGTTACACCAGCCTAATCTCGGGAGTTGATAGGCTTGAAGTCATAAACAGCGCTGTGCTTGCGAAGAGCTGCTGGCAAAACCCACGAAGGTGCTGTTTGAAAAAAATGCTTACGAGCCTGCTGCTGCCTACCGTCGCTCAGTCAGACTGCTCTATCAAATCATAGACTTTATTATAACATAATAACATTTTGCGGCTGAGCTGTTGTTGCTCCTAGGCCTTTCCACTTCACAATAACATCACTTCTAGTTGACCGGGGCAGCTCTAGCAGTGCAGAAATTTGACGAACTGACTTGTTGGAAAGGTGGCTTTCTATGACTGTGCCACATTAAACGTCACTGAGCTCTTCCGTAAAGCCATTCTACTGCCAATTTTTGTGTATGGAGATTGCATGGTTGTGTGCTCGATTTTTATACACGTCAGCAACGGTTAGGGTCTTGGCCCCTAAGACCCTCAAACTTTATAGATGCACAATTGAGAGCATCCTGCCGGGCTGTATCACCGCCTGGTACGGCAATTGCACAGTCCGCAACCGCAGGGCTCTCCAGAGGGTGATGCGGTCTGCCCAACGCATCACCAGGGGCACACTGCCCGCCCTCCAGGACACCTACAGTACCCAATGTCACAGGAAGGCCAAAAAGATCAACCACGCGAGCCACAGCTTGTTCACCCCGCTATCATCCAGGTGGTCAGTAGAGGTGCATCAAAGCCGGGATCGAGAGACAAAAAAAACTGCTTCTATCTCAGCGCCATCACTGTTAAATAGCCATCACGAGCCAGCTACCACCCCGTTACTCAACCCGGCACCTTAGAGGCTGCTGCCCTATATACATAGAACCACTGGTCACTTTAATAAATGTTTACATACTGTTTTACTCATTTCATATATGTAAACTGTCATCAACTCTACTGTATTTTAGTCAATGCCACTCTGACATTGCTCGTCCTAATATTTATATATTTCTGAATTCCCTTATTTAATTTGAGGTGTGTATTGTTGTTAATTGTTAGATATTACTGCACTGTTGGAGCTAGGAACACAAGCATGTCACTACACCCGCAATAACATCTGCTAAATATGTGTATGTGACCAATAAAATTTTAGATTAGATTTTAAAATGGAAAAGATGGCAGCCTACACATTGTTGGATTACTTCATGGAGCAAAACATTTTAATAACAGAGCATTTTCTAAATTCAAATGAACCACCTGCAACTAGACAGACATTTTACAAGATGCGTGTTTGGCCAAATCGAAAATGAAGATAGTGTCACCAAGTTACGGTTGATTAAAAACTTGGTTTAACTGTGTTAAACCAAACAGTACAGTACAGTACAGGTGTATTTCCTTCTGTTGAAGCCATTATGTTGTTGATTTACTTCTGTGTTGCATCACCCAACTTCTGTTGAGCTTCAGATAGCATTATCCTAACATTATCCTGTAAAATGTCTTGATAAACTTGGGAATTCATTTTTCGGTCAATGACAGCAAGCTGTCCAGGCCCTGAGGCAGCCCCAAACCATGATGCTCCCTCTACAATCCTTTACAGTTGGGTTGAGGTTTTGTTGGTGTGCTCCGCCTTTTTTTCCTCCACACAGAGTGTGAGGCAGCAGGTAGCCTAGTGTTTAGAGCGTTGGACTAGTAACCAAAAGGTTGCCAGATCGAATCCCCGAGTTGACAATGTAAAAATCTGTTGTTCTGCCCCTGAACAAGGCATTTAACAAGGCACTGTTCCATGAAATTAATAATGTGCTTAACTAAGTTAAATAAAGGCTAATGGAACATAACATTGTTAACCCGTTACAATCTGCTAGCTATGCAATCAAACACATTGAAAAACCCATGTTCAATAACAACTAATCTCATTTGTAAGAATTCTGTCTGAAAAGTTGAGCACGGGCTCCATTAGTCACCATCATCTTTGATGTCAAATTTAGCGGCAGGGTAGCCCAGCGATAAAGAACCTTGTTCGAATCCCCGAACCGGCTTGGTGAACAATCCGCCGATGTGCCTTAATTGCTCTTGTAAATCGCTCTGGATAAGAGCGTCTGCTTATTAATGGCTAAAATGTACCTATGAAATTGTACCTCGCTAACTTATGTGACAACACTGTCCTGCTATTGAAGTTATGTTGCAATATGGCAAGATCCCAACGTACGATTTCGCAATCAAGTCATGACCATTGGGGTAGTTAGATAGCTAACGATAGTTAACTAACCGCCAGCAAACTAGATTGTTTTCTGATGACATCAGTTATGTTGACGTTAGCTGGCTAAATAGGTAGCGTTAGCTAGGTAACTACTAGTAGCTAGCAAGTTGTTCACGCAGCAAGCTAAGCACAACTCATTTAAACTTGACAAACACTTCACATTTTAGCTGTTAGACGTCTGTGGCTCGTCGTGCGTTGTTTTTCTATAGCTGGTTAATTAGAAAAGAGCTTACTAGCTAATGTTAGCTCGTTCGGTAAACTAATACAGACAGGCTTAGCACGCTAACGTTAACTAAGGCTCAAGGGCTAACTCTGGCTGGTGGTGGATTCTAGCTACCAAGTTCGTCAGCTAGCTATTCCAGTAGGCCGAAAAAGACAACTGTATCATGTCTAAACTGGCATCTCAAGACAAACTATCCTAAGCAACACAAAAAGGTCAGAATTGGTGGCTTGCCTGAGTTTGTAACCGATAGTTACCCCGTTTCGTAGCGACTAGCCAGACAGAGCCCACGAAGTCCTGATGCACGGTTGGTGTATTCAATCATGTGACTTGAGCAGGAAATAGGTAGAGCTAGGCCTAAATACATTTCACCCGACGCAAAGATTTGTCAGAGTTGACACATAGCTAGACACAACTAAAATACATTATTACGAATGTCACTTATTTAACTGCACCAGCCCGGCCTTGTCCAAAACCTTTTGATCGATAGCACACGACGTCACAACGACAATCAATAAACTCGCTCCTTTTTGAAGAGGGGTCGCAATGTATGCTGCATTCAAAACAACTGTGAACTCGGAAAACTACGAGGTCAAATTATGACCTCGGTGATCTTCATGTGGAGATATAGAAAGAGGCCCGAATTCTGGAGTTGGAATTCCAAATTGGAAGATTTGTTCAAATTTTGGACTGTTCAAATCCAAGTTAGTTTTTTTCCGAGTTCAAAGTTGTTTTGGACGCACTGAAGTCGGTTATTTCCGAGTTCCAAGCTCCCAGTTGTTATGAGCGGCAGTATTTCTGGAATATGTGGGGACTTTAGCAAACGATATCATTCCTGCCATGGTTTTATTTAATTTGTTTAACCTTTATTTTATCAGGGAGTCATACTGAGACCAATGTCTCTTCTACAGATGAGCCCTGGGTGACAAATTACAGACAATACACATCAAAATATAAATACGAAAAGCAGAGCAGAAAGAAAACACGGTCAAAGAATGTATTTCCATGTTAGATCACAGAGGTCATGGTGGTCTGGAACCATGCTCATCCTCCAGGCGGCGAAAAGGAGCATTGCTTTGGTTACCGAATGCCATAGAAAAATATTATAGTTTAATGTCGTTCTGCCCCTGAACAAGACAGTTAACCCACTGTTAAGCCGGTAGGCAGTCATTGTAAATAAGAATTTGTTCTTAACTTACTTGCCTGGTTAAATCAAAAGGAAACAATGGCTTCAGTCCAAACACTTAAAAGACAAACTCTTCAAATTAATTGGACACTGCTGATGCCGTCTGACGAGTACACACTTGCTAGGTGAGGAAGGAATGATTCGTGCTTTTAAACCCACATGTACTTCCTGTATTGATTTGTTGTTAAGAAAAAAAATGAAGTTTTTTTTTTTTTTTTAAATGGCTCGCCATGACACACTCGTTCATCCCGCGAGGATTGTGTTTTCAGCCACCGGTAGCTACAGTAAATTGTGATGACATGTATATAATTATTAATATATGCTTACTGTGTGATAGCTAGCAAATCAATTAGCCAAATAACGTTAGCCTGCCTAGCTGGAACTTCTGAAGCGGTTCCAGTGGTCTAAGGCACTGCATCTCAGTGCTTGAGGCATCACCACAGACACCCTGGTTCGATTCCAGGCTGTATCACAAACAGTGGTGAATGGGAGTCCCATATTGCGGCTTACAATTGGCCCAGCATTTTCGTGGTTTGGCCGGTGTAGGTCGTCATTGTAAATAAGAATTAGTTCTCAACTGACTTGCCTAGTTAAACAAAGGTTAAATGAATACAAGTATTGGGGCTTCCCTATATACTGAGGATGGAGCTATTTGGAAGAGGGGAAGGAATATCTCTCATGTGACCAAATCTATTCAACAAGCTATGATGGATGTTGAAAGATGGTTCATTTTTAAAATGTCAGCGGTGAAATCTTGCTGTATGTTCTTCTCGAAGAAGAAAGTTGCTGATAATATACCGTTGTTTCTGTATGGACAGCTTATGGGGAGGGTTTTTAAGTACAAATATTTAGGTCTATGGTTCAATGAGCGATATACATGGGAAGAGCATGTCATACATTTTGAAACAAAGTGTAAGAAGGTGGTGAATCTTATGCGTTCGGTGTATGGTTATGAGTAGGGTGCAAACAATCGTTGATGGATATTTTATAGAGCTCCGATCAGGACGACAATTGATTACTGGTGTATAGTTTATGAAACAGCAGCGAAGACTTGGCTTCAGAGGCTGGACAGAATCCAGTACATAGTTTTATATATGTTTTTAAGGATACGTAATTGGAAATGCTTGCAGATGAGAGTGGTTTGAGGTTGGCCCTTCTGTGGTGATAGAGAATGTTCCTCCATGGTTACTCCCAGATCCTGTTGTTGATCCAACCTTGGTAGAGAAAAGGAAAGATTGGTCAGAAGTCAGTGATATAGTGAAACTGATTGACAAGTACATTGGTAGAAGATTTTATGCATTTTTTTGCACTTTTCACAGATGGATCCAAGGACCCAGATAGTGGGTCGCTCAGGAGCGGGTGTTTACGTTCCTGAATTTGATGTGCAGATATGTTGAAGACTAATAGACAAATTGTCAGCATACTCAGTTGAACTGTTGGCGATAGTAGTTGCCCTCTAGTGGGTGGAGGACATACAACTTGTCAGAATTATGGTGGGCTCAGATTTCCTGTCTGTATTGAATTGTTTATCATCTGGAAAATATAATAGGAGTGGCCTACTATTGGAAGTAATAAGATTATTATGCAGAATTGAGAGACTGGGTGTGGTAGTGAGATTCTGCTGTGTCCCAGCTCTTTCAGGTGTGGAAGAGAATGAAATTGTAGACCAGTTAGCCAAAAGTGCTTTAAAACAAGATATAATTGATACTAATGTTCCACTGGTTAGAGGTGAGGCGAAATGTAAGATTAGAGCCATTTTGATAGATGTGTGGCAGAAGTGATGGGACTCTGAGCCCAAGAGCCGGCATTTACAGAATATGCCCTCCAAAGAAAGGTCGGTGGACCAAGATTCATAAGTCTGATTAGGAAGGAAGAGGAGGTGTTTGCTCCAGGACATTGCACTCGTCATTACAGCTGGTTGGCAAGCATGTGAATGGTTTGTCTCAGGAGTGTATGGTCATGAAATAGTGGAGCATGTGTTATATTGTTGTAAGTATGTTGACGAGAGGGAAAGATTGAAGTGTAGGGTCATTGAGGTTGGTGGGGTTTGGAAGGAATTTTGGTGATTGGGAAGGGTCTATTGGAAGTCCGTAGGGCTCTTTTTTATTTTATCAGAAGTACTGAGTTAGGTAAGAGGATTTAGACTTGTGGCGCTAATGTTGTAAACCGTGATTGACTACACACTCCAGCACAGTAGGTGGCGGCAAACGTTTGTTTGCAGACCGCTATTATATAATATAAGAAGAATCACAGGAGTTGTGGAAGCGCGCTTCTGAAAGTTTGTATTGTTACTAAATAAATTGGCATCAGACCATACGAGCAGGAGGTTCATCATGCCTGTCACCTGTGCAGTAAACGGCTGCACCAACAAGTTTATCAAAGGGTCTGAAATAAGATTTTACAGGTAAGGAGTAAAGGACTTCAAACTATCGTTAGCAAACTCTTTCTTCAAATGTTGTTAGCCAGCTAACTAGATAGTCGCTGTTGAGTCTAGTTAGCAAGCTAGCTAAATTAGGTGTGTTTATACGTGCGAGAGGGAATGCATGTATGCATGTGTCAGCTGCGCTTGCTTGTGTTAAGCAGTGTTTCTTGTCCTGTTGTTCTTAGGTTCCCCATCAGTGTAAACCTCAGCTTGCCAACCATTGGGTACAAAGTTTGGGGATGAAAAACTTCATCCCTACACCTAACACTTGCCTCTGCTCAGAGCATTTTAACCCAGATTGTTTCCGAGACTACAATGGCAAACAGTTTCTTAGGGAAGATGCAGTGCCCACCATTTTCAGTGCTGATTCATCGAAGGTGGTTTCATAGTTGCTCCATCGATTTTTGCCTACTGTCTTTTATTTTTTATTTTTTATTCAACTAGACTATAAGATGCACGTTAAAAACATTGCAGCCTGAATTACGAAAAAGGGGGATAATGACCAAAGACACAAATGCGGCTAATCGCTTCGGGGCACCATCAGGGAGAGGGCTAAGGCGCTGGAGAAGAGCAAGGCCAAAGAGAAACGACAGAGTACCCGGGATACTGGCAAGGTGCGTCTCATGTTTTCTCAGCTCGCGTACATTTCATACTTTACTTTTTTGGGTAAATCACCCCTAAATGATGTTTAAATTAATGTTAGTGTAAATCCTGTTGCTGCATATAGGGAGTTTGCGAATTTTTGCACAGTTAAGTGCTGTTTTTCAGGGGCTTTTTTCACATGCACAAGAGCATACTTCGCCCTGTCATCAACATTCACTCAGTTCTTTTTTTTGTTTTTGCAGGGAAGAGGTGATGGCAGAAGACAACGAGGAGGAGTCTCCTCAAACACTGACCGGTAAGAGTGGACACATGTTTCCAGAATCCATCACTGCATTGGTGCACTGCTCTGCTACTTTCTTCAAAGGCTGCAATGTTTGCTTGTTTTCATTATTGCGTTTCAAATTGTTGCCTTTTTTACTGGAGAGACTAATCAGTGAAAATGAGTGTAAGGGAGAAGGTAATCCAGCAGAAAGTAATGTCATTCTGTAAATGGTGCAAGACGCAGAATTTAGTTACTTGCAGGAGGCAGGTCAGAGAAAACGGACAGGGCTGTCATACATTCCCGTTTTTGTGTATTTGCAGACTATAGGGGCGAAGAGCAAAGTGTATGACAGCAAAGGGCGCCTGCTCTCCTGCGGCAAGGACATGTGACTGCCTGGACGCGGACTGCATGGGCTGCTTCTACCCCTGCCCCGAGTGCAGCTCTCGCAGGTGTGGCGTGGAGTGCCGCTGTGACCGCAAGTGGCTCTACGAGCAGGTTGAGGCAGGGGCGAGATCATCCGCAACAAGTACGCTGGCTAGTCTCCCCCACACTTAGACCTTCAATTATGACTGTTGTTGAGATCAATAATATATATATATATATATATTTTTTTCTTTTTCTGTAGAGCGAGAATAAGAAATGGTCTGAAGTTGCCAAAAGAGAAACTTGATTTGATTATGTATCAAGAGTAAATGAATAAGAAATAATACTCCCACAATGGTTTCAACCAGGTGTTATAGACACTGCATATGTAGTTTAATTCCTGTACAGAGGTTCAATTCAAGAAAGTGTATGCACATACACTTCACCGGTGCCTCGCTACATGAACTCATGCAAGGGGGAAAAAAGGTATATGACAGAGATTTGTTTTGACCTTTTTCGAAAGTATGCATGCGTGAGGAATTTTCTATGTTTCGTTTTCTGACATTCTGCATTATGGTTTTTGCAATTTTCCACTTGTTTTGATTAGTGATTTACATATTTGTTTTGTGCCCACAGCTGTCAATTACATTGGTCTTAAATCATTATTAAAATGTTTAGAATAATTATCGGTGATGTGACTGGTGGCTTCTTCAGTATTGTATGTGTGGTTTTGCATCAATTTCTTCAAATGTCCACGAGGTGTTAAGCGGCTAAAACTAGTGTGCTGCTTTACCACAGATGAGCTCCAATAAAGGGTGTTTTGTGCAATTTCAAAATTATTTTCTGTGACATATTAGGTTTATTTATGGGTAGTGATAAATGACCCATAGTCACAGTGGTGTAAAAATACTGGGAAGTACTGCTTTAGTTTTCTTTTGTTCTGTACTTTACTATATCTTGACTACTTTTACTTCACTACATTGCTAAATAAAATCATGTACTTTATACATTTTCCTTGACACCCAAAAGTACTTGTTACTTTTTGAATGTGTAACAGGAAAAAAAATGGTCTAATTCACACATTTATCAAGAGAACATCCCTACTGCCTCTGATATGGCGGACTCACTAAGCACATGCTTCGTTTGTAAATTATATCTTAGTGTTGGACTGTGCCCCTGGGTATCAATAAATTAAAAAAGAACACGCGGCTCTGGTTTGTTTAATAAAATTGTCTTATTTATACTGTTACTTGATACTTAAGTGTATTGTAGCAATTACATTTACTTTTGATACTTGAGTATTTAAAAGCAAATACTTTGACTTAAGTGTTTTATTGTGTGAGCACATCAATGATGGCAACAGTATCATAAATTAGTCCAACTGTTGCTTTACATAGGGTGTTGGAGGAGCAGCCACAGTTCAACTCTACAGTATTACGCTTCTAGTGGGTTAACTACACAGCTGGGTGTTGCAATGCTTATGAGATCATAGTTGGAGTTGTCTGTCTTGCATTTGATGCAGTCAGCTTTTGGCAACAGGTATGATGTAGGGGATGGCCCCAGATGGACAGCCTTTCAGGTCGACCTTGTAGGACCACTCCTTGAAGTTACACACCCCCTGGGAGCGTGGCAAACATTTGCTCTGATAGTTCAGATCCTGTCAATGACCGCATTCATACCAGTAAGTTGAAACACTGGCCTGGTCCCAGATCTGTTGTGATGTATAGTCAACTAATGGCATGGCAATAACCATAGGACTTGGCAAGACAGCTCAAACCGGTCTGCAATTCGGTTAATGAAAACATTTTTTTTTTATTGCATGATTCATTGTGCTACTCTTCTGCTGCCATTGTGAGCTACACAGAACACATATAAACGCAACTTGTAAGGTGTTGGTTTCATGAGCTGAAATAAAAAAAAAAACGTTCCATACACACAAAAAGCTTATTTTGCTCTAATTTTAAGCACACTTTTTGTTTTGCATCCCTGTTAGTAAGCATTTCTCCTTTCCCCGAGATAAATCCACCTGATCGGTGTGGCATTTCAAGAAGCTGATTAAATAGCATGATCATTACACAAGTGCACCTTGTGCTGGGGGCATTAAGGCCACTTTAAAATATGCAGTTTTGTCAACACAATGCCACAGATGTCTCAAGTTATGAGTGAGTGTGCAATTGGCATGCTGACTGCAGGATTGTTGCCAGAGAACTGAATGTTAATTTCTCTACCATAAGCCGCCTCCATCGTTTTAGAGAATTTGGCAGTACGTCTAACCGGCCTCACAACAGCAGACCATGTGTAACCATGCCAGCTCAGGATCTCCACATCCTGCTTCTTCACCTGCAGGATCATCTGTGGGGGTGGGAGGCAAAGGAGTATTTCAAATCAAATTTTACTGATCAAATACACGTGTTTAGCAGGTGTTATTGCGGGTGTAGTGAAATGCTTGTGCCCCTAGCTCCGACAGTGCAGTAATATCTAACAAGTGATATCTAACAGTTTCACAACAAACAGTTGAAGTTGGAAGTTCACATACATTTAGGTTGGAGTCATTAAAACTAGTTTTTCAACCACTCCACAAATTTCTTATAAACAAACTATAGTTTTGGCAAGTCAGGACATCTACGTTGTGCATGACACAAGTAATTTTTCCAACAATTGTTTACAGATTATTTTACTTATAATTCACTGTATCGCAATTCTAGTGGGTCAGAAATTAGCATACACTAAGTTGACTATGCCTTTGAAACAGCTTGGAAAATTCCAGAAAATTATGTCATGGCTTTAGAAGCTTCTGATAGGCTAATTGACATCATTTGAGTCAATTGGAGGTGTGCCTACGGATGTATTTCAAGGCCTACCTTCAAACTCAGTGCCTTTTTGCTTGACATCATGGGAAAATCAAAAGAAATCAGCCAAGACCTCTGGAAAAAAAGGTATGAGGTAGGACAATTATGTGGATATATTGAATCAACCTCTCAAAACATCAGTCAGGAAGTTAAAGCTTGGTCGCAAATGGGTCTTCCAAATGGACAATGACCCCAAGCATACTTCTAAAGTTGTGGCAAAATGGCTTAAGGACAACAAGGTCAAGGTATTGGAGTAGCCATCACAAAGCCCTGACCTCAATCCTATTGAACATTTGTGGGCAGAACAGAAAAAGCATGTGCGAGAAAGGAGGCCTTACAAACCGGACTCCGTTATATCAGCTCTGTCAGCAGGAATTGGCCAAAATTCACCCAATTTATTGTGGGAAGCTTGTGGAAGGCTACCTGAAACGTTTGACCCAAGATAAACAATATAAAGGCAATGCTACCAAATACTAATTGAGTGTATGTAAACTTCTGACCCACTGGGAATGTGATGAAAGAAATAAAAGCTGAAATAAATAATTCTCTACTATTATTCTGCCATTTCACATTCTTAAAATTATGTGGTAATCCTAACTGACCTAAGAAAGGGAATTTTTAATAGGATTAAATGTCAGGAATTGTGAGAAACTGAGTTTAAATGTATTTGGCTAAGGTGTATGTAAACTTCTGACTTCAACTGTATACCCAAAATACACGTACATCTAATTAAGGAATGGATTAAGAATATACATACATATGTCAGAGCGGCATTGGACTAAGACACAGTGGCATAGTATAGAGTACAGTATATATACATATGAGATGGGTGATGCAATATTCCAAAACAATGAAAGCGACTAAGATACCGTGGAATAGCATAGAGTACAGTTTACACATATGACATGAGAAATGCAAGATACAGAGAAATTATTAAAGTGACCAGTGTTTAATTTCCTTAAAATGGCCATTGAATCCTAATCTATGTCTATAGGTAGCCGGTAGTGATTGCTGTTTAGCAGTCTGATGGCCTTGAGATCGAAGCTGTTTTTCAGTTTCTCGGTTCCAGCTTTGATGCACCTGTACTGACCTCGCCTTCTGGCTCGGGTGGTTGATGTCCTTGATGATCTTTTTGGCCTTTCAAAAAGTGTGTGTTGTAGATGTCCAGGAGGGTGGGAATTTTGCCCCTGGTAGTGCGTTAAGCACCCTCTGGAGAGATTTGCGGTCGTGGGCGGTGCAGTTGCCGTACCAGCCTGTGGTACAGCCCGAGAGGATCCTCTCAATTGTGCATCTGTAAAAGTTTGTGAGGGTTTTAGGTGTTAAGCCACATTTCTTTAGCCTCCTGAGGTTAAAGAGGCACTGTTGCGCCTTCTTCAACACACTGTCTGTGTGGGTGGACCATTTCAGTTTGTCAGTGATGTGTACGCTAAGGAACTTGAAGCTTTCCACCTTCTCCACGGCAGTCCCATCGATGTGGATGGGGGATGCTCCCTCTGCGGTTTCCTGAAGTCCACTATAATCTCCTTAGTTTTGTTGATGTTGAGTGAGAGGTTATTTTCCTGGCACCACACTCCCAGAGCCCTTACCTCCTCCCTGTAAGCTGTCTCATCGTTGTTGGTAATCAAGCCTACTACTGTTGTGTCATCTGCACACTTGATGATTGAGTTGGCGTGCTTGGCCACGCAGTCATGGGTGAACACGGAGTACTGGAGGGGGCTGAGCATGCACCCTTGTGGAGCCCCGGTGTTGAGGATCAACGAAGAGGAGGTGTTGTTTCCTACCTTCACCACCTGGGGGTGACCCATCAGGAAGTCCAGGACCCAGTTGCACAGGGCGGGGTTCACGCCCAGGGCCTCAACCTTGATTATGTGCTTGGAGGGTACTATGGTGTTGAATTCTGAGCTATAGTCAAACATAATTCTTACATAGGTATGCCTCTTGTCGAGATGGGACAGGGCAGTGTGGTGGCAATTTGCATCGCCTGTGGATCTTTTTGGGCGGTAAGTAAATTGAAGAGGGTCTAGGGTGGCAGGTAAGGTGAAGGTGATGTGATACTTAAATAGTCTCTCAAAGCACTTCATGATGACAGAGGTGAGTGATATGGGGCGATAGTCATTTAGTTAAATTACCTTTGCTTTCTTAGCCACCATTGTCCCTATCTCATAGCATGTGGGGACAACAGACTGGGATAGGGAGAGATTTGAATATATCTGTGAACACACCAGCCAGCTGGTCTGCGCATGCTCTTAGGACACGGCTAGGGATACCATCTGGGCTGTCAGCCATGCGAGGGTTAACACTCTTTAATGTCTTACACGGAACCCAAACCTGCTGCGCGAGTGCGCCATCGTGCATAAATGTATTTTGTTCCCCCACTACCAAACGCGATCACGACACGCAGGTTAAAATATCAAAACAAACTCTGAACCAATTATATTAATTTGGGGACAGGTCGAAAAGCATTAAACATTTATGGCATTTAGCTAGCTAGCTGGCACTTGCTAGCTAATTTGTCCTATTTAGCTAGCTTGCTGTTGCTAGCTGATTTGTCCTAGGATACAAGCATTGAGTTGTTATTTTACCTGAAATGCACAAGGTCCTCTACTCCGCCAATTAATCCACACATAAAACGGTCAACCGAATCGTTTCTAGTAATTTCTCTTCCTTCCAGGCTTTTTCTTCTCTTTATATTGCGATTGGCAACTTTCATAAATTAGGTGCATTACCACCACTGACCTCGTTCGTCTTTCAGTCACCCACGTGGGTATAACCAATGAGGAGATGGGACGTGGGTACCTCCCTTCTACAAACCAATGAGATGGGAGAGGCAGGATTTGCAGCGCGATCTGTGTCTATTTTAGCCCTTGGCAATGCAGACGCTCGTTGCCGCAATAACTGAATAACATGTCTAAATTTATTTTGCAACACTCGAGTATTCGACGCGAGCAGTGTCGTCAGCCTGTAACTCACGTCGGCTGTGGAGAAGGAGAGCCCACAGTCCTTGGTAGCGGGCCGCATCGGTGGCACTGTATTATCCTCAAAGCGAGCAAAGGTGTTCAGCCTGTCCGGAAGCAAGACGTCGGTGTCCGAGACATGGCTGGTTTTCCTTTTATTATCCGTGATTCTCTGTAGACCCTGCCACAGTTGAACTGGGACTCAACTTTGTCCCTATACCGACGTTTAGCCTGCTTGATTACTTTCCAGAGTGAGTAACTACACTATTTGTATTCTTCTATATTCCCAGTCGTCTTGCCCTGGTTAAATGTAGTAGTTTGTGCTTTGAGCTTTGCGCGAATGCTCCCATCTATCCACGGCTCCCATCTATCCACAGTGAAGTTCTTTGAGGGCTGTCGTGGTATTCGCTTGGGGGGGGGGGGGGGGGTGTAGACCGCTATGGCTATTATTGACATAAATCATCTCAGGAGATAGTAAGGTCGGCATTTCATTGTGAGATATTCTAGGTCGGGTGAACAGAAGGACTTGAGTTCCTGTATGTTATCACAGTTACACCATAAGTTGTTAATCATAAAAGATATACCTCTACCCTTCTGCTTCCCGGAGAGATGTTTGTTCCTGTTGTCGTAATGTACTGAGAACCCAACTGGCTTTACAGAGTCAGACAGTATATCTTGAGAGAGCCATGTTTCCGTAAAGCGGAATATGTTACAATTCCTGGTGTCCCTCTGAAAAGCAACTCTCGCCTTGAGCTCATCAATTTTATTATCCAGTAAAATACTCGGGAGCGGTGGGTGGTGTGCACGCTTCCTGAGTCGGACCAGAAGACCGCCTCTAGTACCTCTCCTTCGCCGGTGTTGTTTTGGGTCAGCCTCTGGAATAAGTGTGATTGCTCTCGGGAGAGCCAACAAAGGATCCGCTCCAGGGAAGTCGTAATCCTGGTCGTGATGCTGGATGTTCTGTTGAGTTGCCGCTGCTCTAATATCCAATAGTTCTTCCCGGCTGTATGTAATGACACAAAACAATTCCTGAGCTAATAATGTTTAAAAAAAATTGTACATAAACAAACAAAATACTGCAGAGTTGCTCAAGAGCTAGTCGGGATGCTGCCATCTCCGTCGGCGCCATTGTGTGACAGCATATTTCTGTTTGTTATAAGGCCCTTTTGTGAGGAAAATCTCATTCTGATTGGCTGGGTCTGGCTCCCCAGTGGGTGGGCCTATGCCTTACCCAGGCATGTGAAATCCATAGATTAGGTTCCTATTGAATGTATTTCAATTGACTGATTTCCTCATATGAACTGTAACTCAGTAAAATCTTAGAAAATGTTGCATGTTGTGTTTATATTTTTGTTCAGTATTTACCAAACGGTGCTAGTGCAACATCAAATAGTATAATTAATGATTTAGCTCAATTAGCACATAGTCCTAGACAATTAAATTAAACAGCAGACACTGTAGCATGGCTGCACTACAATATATTACACAACAGCTCACATGCAACATAATATAACTCAATGTAATGAAAAACAATTGTAACCTTCTTTGATAAACAACAGTGTTGTGTTCATTAGGGCACTCAACAGAGATCTTTTTGTATCAGAAAATAAAAATATGTCCAGGTAGGCCCTCCCTGTTTCAGTCAGTCTTGTCCAGTTTGGTACCTAATAAACACACAACCCTAAATAAGTACTGTCTATCCCTATTTCGCTACCGTTGTTTCGCACAGGCCAGCGCAGATGGTGATGGTGATGTTTCCGTGACTCATGTTGTTTAGTCGGCTGCCACGTCTGCAGTCTGTCCCCGCCCTCACTGGTGTCATCCACAGTGTTGCCATGATGACCAGCTGCAGCTTCCTTAAGTGGGTGCAGTACATAATGCTTCCACAATGTGGTTGGTTCAGAGTTCGTTTTGATATTTCAACCTGCATGTCCTGATCGCATCTGGTGTGGGTGGACAAAATCAACATGCGTGCAATGGTGCATGCGGATGTGCCCAAGCGGTCTGGTCAGCATGTTAGGTCACACTTTAAACAACGTTTATCTTATGAGGCCTTCAGACTCTCTTTATAAGGGCACACCAAATCATTAAGGAAATGTCATCCTATATGAAGGGTGGCATATAGGGTTATGTGTGCCACATTTGCCATAGCACCAGACAAACGTATTTCACCTGTTGTATCACTTCTATTATAACCTGAATATGATTATGGCCATAGTGGCAGGTTTCCTAAATTAGATTTTCTCAGACCACATAACATTCCCTCTTGGTCTCCCAAATGGACATCTAAAATGATGGCCTTTATCTACCATTTCAATCAGTGATTCACAACCGCTCGGGGGACATTGCTGTGGCTCTGTTAAAGATGTTTGTCAGAGATAATGCCATCAAAATCTGAGATATTCAGATGCGCAAAGAGAGATTCTAATCAAATCACATGAAGAATACAGACAAAGTCAGATGAGTCATTTTCTGTTTGGTCATGAGCCAAAACCAATAGTAGGTTTCGTTGGAAGCTACTTCACTCATTAAGAGAATAGATTATTCTACATCAACATAGCCCTCTTAGATGTTTGTGGCCAGGGTGAAGGGTGCAAAGAGTGACAGCTTAAGGCTATTGTCACTGTGCGGTGGACAAGATAAGATCATCTATAAAAAGTAATTTGATGTAAGTCAATGCAGGCGTCCAGGGGAGGGAAGAAGGGAGGAGAAATGTATCACCAAAATGATGTTGAATTAGATTACATGAAATGTTCAGATTAAATCGTCAATTAGTTATCAAATAATCTGTGCTACACGGAGTCTTTTGAAATGAGGAAAAATGTATTGTTGTTATTGTATTATTATATTATTGCATTATAAAATGCTACAGTTCCCAAGCAAATTAGAAGGTGAAAAGGGGAGACAATTAAGAGATTACATTTGTACAGTACATCTCAAAATCAAATCTCATGAAAGTCTTTCAACTTTTCAACAACAGTAACAATTTAACATTCACACAATATAAAACCATTAGAATTCAAATAAACATTACACTATCAATTTATCAATGGCAGTTGTCCTGTATTTTTCTTCTATTCAGTTTAGTCACATTGAAAAGATCACACTGCCTTGGAACCCTTCCAGATCAAGTTCTACCTCTCCACAAGTTATATCATCTATTTTGAGCATGACAAATACAAAAATTACAGTCAAACAGAAATATTCAGGGGTAACACGCATGCCATTCAGATATACACTAGTTTACACACACACGCTAAGGAATGAAATTTAGAGGCAGAGATAGTCAATGAAATCAGCAATGAACACAAGAGTCTGCAAAGTCAACATGCTCACCTGTTCTCCCTTTTGATTTAGTGACCAAGAAGGGTTGCCCCAGCTCTGTTATCCTCTGCACGTATAGATATTATCATAAGGGTATTGCTCCATATATGATTGCTTTAATCCGACAAGGACCTTTCTTATACCTTACACGGGGGTGGACTCAAATCGTTTAAGCTCTGTTGCCTTGGAATAGTGAGATTTGTCTTACCTGTCTGTCTAAGTGTAAATATAGTGGTTTAGCTCCTTTGGTACGTGGACAGGCTCAGGTCTGTAACTCAAGGTCAATTCACCCACACAAGAGGAGCAAGCTCACACCTTTAGACTATCTGTGTCAAAACACAAGGCAGAATGGCTTAAATGCATCAGCGATGTGTGTGCTCCCACTAGAAACAACATGTAACACTGCCAACGCATGGGAAACACATATATTTGATCATTTCTGACACCTTCACCAACCATGCTCACACTTGAAGATAAATCCAGTGTTGGGAAAAGTATCCAATTGTCATACTTGAGTAAAAGTTAACACCTTAATAGAAAAAGACTCAAGTAAAAATGAAAGTCACCCAGCAAAATGCTACTTGAGAAAAAGTATAGAAGTATTTGGTTTGAAATACACTTATCTATCAAAAGTAAAAGTATGAATCATTTCACATTCCTTACATTCCTTGTTTTCTTTTTCATTTACAGATAGCCAGGACCAGGGGCACACTCCAACACTCAGACGTCATTTAGAAACAAAGCATTTGTAGGGTTGACCAGGGGTGGTCTCCTTATAAGTCTGTGAATTGGTTCTGTCCTGCTAAGCATTGTAAATGTAATGAGTACTTTTGGGTGTCAGGGAAAATGTATGTAGTAAAACTTACTTTCATTAGGAATGTAGTGGAGGAAAACTTGTCAAACATATAAATGAGTAAAGTATAGATAACCCAAATAACTACTTAAGTAGTACTTTTACGTAAGTGCTTTACACCACTGGTTGGACCAAACCAAGAAGGGTGGTGGCTAGTGTCTGTAGGTCTCCTGATGGACGATAACTAAACATGTTGTTAACCAGACTGTCAAATAAATTGTTACTAAAATGTACACTTTGCACTGGAGCAAAGAGATCTGGAGCTTATGTTACCAATGAAGCAATGGTAGGGAAAGTTAGCCATGTCCCTAGCTGGCCAGGCTCTGCTGCATTCAGTAAAGTCAGTCCTGCAGGTTTCAACTGAGAAAAATGCACCATAGTCTAGTGACCCTGCGGTGACAGTAACTATTTCTGCGGCAGCCATGGTTTGTTAAACTGCTGGTCAGTCTCCCCTCCACCACGGGAGAGGCCACTTCCGGTGCAGGGGGCTGCCTTAATCGACGTCTGGAAAATAGTTGTTGTTGGGGGTTAAAGTGGCATTATTTAGAGTGCATAGTATAAAGTGACTAGTGATCCATTTATTAAAGTGGCCAGTGATTGGGGTCTCAATGTAGGCAGCAGCCTCTCTGAGTTAGTGATTGATGTTTAGCAGTCTGATGGCCTTGAGATAGAAGCTGTTTTTCAGTCTCTCGGTCCCAGCTTTGATGCAGCTGTACTGACCTCGCCTTCTGGATGGTAACGGTTTGAACAGGCAGTGGCTCGGGTGGTTGATGTCCTTGATGATCTTTTTGGCCTTCCTATGACATCGGGTGCTGTAAGGTGTCATGGTGGGCAGGCAGTTTGCCCTCGGTGATGCGTTGTGCAGACCACATCATCCTCTGGAGAGCCTTGCGGTTGAGGGCGGTGCAGTTTCTGTACCAGGCTGTGATACAGCCCGACAGGATGCCCTTGATTGTGCATCTATAAAAGTTTGTCAGGGTTTTGGGTGACAAGCCAAATTTCTTCAGCCTCCTGAGGTTGAAGAGGCGCTGTTGTGCCGCCTTCACCACATTGTCTGTGTGAGTGGACCATTTCAGTTTGTATGTGATGTGTACGCCGAGGAACTTAAAACTTTCCACCTTCTCTACAAATATGTTTTGTGTGAAGAGGGATCTATGTACCAATTTTTTGGACGCTAGCTAACACGTGGTGAGAGGCGTGACGTTTGCATGTTAAAGTAGTCAACATCATTGAAAATGGTCCAAAATACACCCAACGCACATTATACTGCATGATCAGTTTGATTTTGAGTTCTGATATTTGGCAAGCATTGTAAACCGTAACTTGTCCTAGGGCCAATTTTTTTCTGACGGTGGTACAGTTATACCATAGCTGAACACCGGCATCGGACTGAGCTTGTTGTCATTGCAGGCAATCTCAATGCTGTGCATTACAGGGAAGACATCTTCCTCCCTCATGTGGTACCCTTCCTGGAGGCTCATCCTGACATGACCCTCCAGCATGACAATGCCACCAGCCATACTTCTCATTCCATGCGTGATTTCCTGCAAGACAGGAATGTCAGTGTTCTGCCATGGCCAGCGAAGAGCCCGGATCTCAATCCCATTGAGCACGTCTGGGACCTGTTGGATCGGAAGGTGAGGGCTAGGGCCATTCCCCCCAGAAATGTCCGGGAACTTGCAGGTGCCTTGATGGAAGAATATTTACACGTGAAGTTTGCTGAAAATAAACGCAGTTGCCAGTGAGAGGACGTTTATTTTTTTGCTGAGTTTATAATGGGTTAACATCTCACACATCTGGTGTAACATCTCACAGCAAGAACTGGCAAATCTGGTGCAGTCCAATATAGTTTTGCTGGCCATGGCAGAACACTGACATTCCTGTCTTGCAGGAACTCACACACAGAACGAGCAGTATGGCATTGTCATGCAGGAGGGTCAAGTCAAGATGAGCCTGCAGGAAGGGTACCACATGAGGGAGGAGCATGTCTTCCTTGTAACGCACAGCGTTAAGATTACCTGCAAAGACAACAAGCTCAGTCCGATGATGCTGTAACACACTGCCCCAGACCATGACGGACCCTCCGCCTTCAAATCGATCCCACTCCAGAGTACAGGCCTCGGTGTAACGCTCCTTCCTTCGACAATAAATGCAAATCCGACCATCACCCCAGTTGAGACAAAACCGCGACTCGTCAGTGATGTCTGGATGTACTGATCCTGTGTAGGTATTGCTACATGTCAGCTGTCCATCCTGTCTCCCTGTAGCACTATCTTTGGCGTCTCACAGTACGGACATTGCATTTTATTGCTCTGGCCACACATGCCTCCTTGCAGCATGCCTAAGGCACGTTCACGCAAATGAGCAGGGACCCTGGGCATCTTTCTTTTGGTGTTTTTCAGAGTGAGTAGAAAGGCCTCTTTAGTGTCGTAAGTTTTCATAACTGTGACCTTAATTGCCTACCGTCTGTAAGCTGTTAGTGTCTTAACGACTGTTCCACATGTGCATGTTCATTAATTGTTTATGGTTCATTGAGGGGTTAAATGTGGAAGACATGTTTCAGTTGAATGCATTCAGTTGTACAACTGACTAGGTATTCCCTTTTTCATATTTATTTTATTACATTATTTCTATAAGGAACTCTTAAACGACAAACAACAAAGACTGACTACCAATGCCGACTACCCAAGGAGGCAAGAAAAACGACACTTCTCTGACTTCTTCCTCCATAGTTATGCGTCAGACAGCCTGAAACTGAGGCCTTCATAGCTGGTGCGATTTCTGAGGCGTTAGCCAAGCAATATAACTCTCTCAAGGATATACTACAACAGGTGTTAGCTGAGGCGGTGGAACCACTCAACAGAAAACATCAAGAGACTTTTTAGAGGCTGTTGAAGCTCTTACGATCGACGTTGAGCGAAGGATGAAAGGGATTTTTATTTTTTTTTACCTTTATTTAACCAGGTAGGCCAGTTGAGAACAAGTTCTCATTTACAACTGCGACCTGGCCAAGATAAAGCAAAACAGTGCAGCAAAAAACAACACAGAGTTACACATGGAATAAACAAATGTAAAGTCAATAACACAATAGAAAAAAATCTATATACAGTGTGTGCAAATGGAGTAAGGAGGTAAGGCAATACATAGGCCATAGTAGCAAAGTAACTACAATTTAGCAAATGAACACTGGAGTGATAGATGTGCAGATGATGATGTGCAAGTAGAAATACTGGTGTGCAAAAGAGCAAAAAAGTAAATAAAAACCATATGGGGATGAGGTAGGTAGTTGGATGGGCAATTTACAGATGGGCTATGTACAGCTGCAGCGATCGGTAAGCTGCTCAGACAGCTGATCCTTAAAGTTAGTGAGGGATATATGTCTCCAACGATATTTGCAATTCGTTCCAGTCATTGGCAGCAGAGAAGTGAAAGGAAAGGCGGCCAAAGTAGGTGTTGGCTTTGGGGATGACCAGTGAGATATACCTGCTGGAGTGCGTGCTACGGATAGGTGTTGTTATGGTGGCCAGTGTGCTGAGATAAGGTGGAGCTTTACCTAGCAAATACTTATAGATGGGTCTGGCGACGAATATGTAGCGAGGGCCAGCCGACGAGAGCATGCAGGTTGCAGTGGTGGGTGGTATATTGGGCTTTGGTGACAAAACGGATGGCACTGTGATAGACTGCATCCAGTTTGCTGAGTAGAGTGTTGGAGGCTATTTTGTAAATGACATCGCCGAAGTCGAGGATCGGTAGGATAGTCAGTTTTACAAGGGTATGTTTGGCAGCGTGAGTGAAGGAGGCTTTGTTGCGAAATAGGAAGCCGATTCTAGATTTCATTTTGGATTGGAGATGCTTGATGTGAGTCTGGAAGGAGAGTTTACAGTCTAGCCAGAAACCTAGGTATTTGTAGTTGTCCACATATTCTAAGTCAGAACCGTCCAGAGTAGTGATGCTAGTCAGGCGGGCGGGTGCGGGCAGCGATCGGTTAAAGAGCATGCATTTAGTTTTATTAGCATTTAAGAGCAATTGGAGGCCACGGAAGGAGTGTTGTTTGGCATTGAAGCTCGTTTGGAGGTTTGGTAACAGTGTCCAAAGAAGGGCCAGATGTATACAGAATGGTGTCGTCTGTGTAGAGGTGGATCAAGGAATCACCCGCAGCAAGAGCAACATCATTGATATATACAGAGAAAAGAGAATTGAACCCTATGGTACCCCATAGAGACTGCCAGAGGTCCGGACAACAGGCCCTCCGATTTGGAACACTGAACTCTATTTGAGAAGTAGTTGGTGAACCAATTGACAATCTGTCTACTAAGGTGGACAATCTGCAAGGTGAAAATAGGGAAAGCAAATGGAAAATCACAACTGGAGAAGATGCAGCTGAAGATTGCTGAAATGGAGGACCGTTCAAGTCACTCAAATATAAGATTAATTTATTTAAAGGAGACAAGACTGACGATCCGATCGAATTTCTACAGAGAATGATCCCTAAATGGATCCCATCCATATCTCACAAGGTTGAGATAGAAAGAGCCCATCTCATCTACTCAGGACCTGGGACTAGTAATTCTTCAGACAGACCGAGGACGCTGATCTTGAAGGTCCTCCGGTACAATGACCGCCAAGCCATTCTACAAGGAGCCAGAGCAGCAGAGCTCATTCACCATGGTGGTAAGGTACTACGTTTTTTCCCTGACTACAGCACGCACACCTTCCAATGTGGCAAAGTCTTCAACGTGGTCCGGAACAAACATTCCGGACATTCGTCGTCTATTCAGCAACGCTCCGAGCAAAACACAGGGGAGAGCGCCTGTCATTCATCACAGCACAAGACGCAGGAGAAGTTTGTGGCATCATTGGGCAAGGACAACCACAAGCACCGCAGTGAGCACCACGCCGCTGGTCCTGTTGTGAGGAGGAAGACTCAACAACGGGGCCATGCAAGCACAGGAAACCTATGGAATAAGTGAACTGGTCAAGGAGTTTTGAGAAACATTTGATCTAATTACTTGTGATCATTATGAACTTCACTAAAGGAGCACCAGCAAGCTAGCTAACTAGTGAACTAGCTTTCCAGCTAGCTGGATGATTAGGACAGTAAAGTTACAGCTAATAATGTTAGCAGCTAGCTAAGCAAGTCATAGTAACAACTGTTAGCTAGCTAACTGATTATCTATTCAGTAGTGTTCAGTATAACCTACTGTTGTTGAAACTGTCACCACTGAATTATTTAGCAAGTTCGTTTTCCATGTTTGTGCTACGTTAAGGCTTAATCATTCAGTCAGTTGAGTATTTCTTGCCTTTCTAATATCTCCATTGTGTCAGTTAATGCAAGATATTTAGGAAATGGAGTGAGACATTCAGGAGTATTGGGAGGGTTTTAGTGATCATTCAGGAGTATTGGGAGGGTTTTAGTGATCGACACTGAAGCGTTCAGTCACTGGTCTAACATTGAGGGTAGAGGGCAGACAGTTGTGTTCTAACCTGTCAGGGAGGGGAGGGTTTCTTTGTTTCAATTGTTTTGATACATTTTGCAGGGTTATTGGGGTGGAATGCCAATCTGAAGGGTTTTGTAATTTGATATATAATTTTATCCAACAATGGAGGTGTGTTTTTTTTCTGGAATATCTGGTTGACATTTATTTAGTTGGCAACTGAAGAGTCACTTTATTGCTGTCGTAAGTTACTTTTCTCCCCTTTTATCCATCAAACTGCCATTCACGTCACCACAGATGGATCATGGCTAGTTTAGTGATAATTGCCTGTAATCTGAGGGGTTCTAATGAGCCAAATAAAGCAAATTAAATGTCTTGACGTATTACATAGGAATAAAATTGACATTGCACTATTGCAAAATACATATTTTAGAGGGTGATGTCCCTCTAAAATAAAAAGTACTACAAACTGGCAGCTGCTTCCTGCTTTGTATCTAAAGGGGTGCTTATTCTACATGAAGACCATCTACCCTTTACAATTGAAAAAAAGTGAAAATGATAAATAGGACAGATTTACTTACACATGTTCCACTCTGTATGAAAGGAAAACAGAATTTGTATCTATTTATGCTCCTAACTCAATTGACAAAGATTTTTATCCCTTCTGTAACCAGAAGCCTGCTCAATTTATCGGAATATACGCATAATATTGGAACTAACATGAATGCCATTATTGATTCTAAGCTATATAGATCTGAACCTTCTCATAGCTCATCACAAGTGAATGCTTCCAATGCACTTAAGATTGAGATCTTTAAAAACTTCCTATTGCTAGGGTCCCGCTAGCAGGACAACTTCCGGTGAAACTGGAGGGCGTGCAATTCAAACCAATAATCATAAATATTGTGGATTTTAAACATTTATGTCCATGTAAGTGTCTTATATCGTCTGAAATCTTAAATTCTTGTTAATCTAACTGAATTGTCTGATTTACAGTAGCTATTACAGCGAAAGCATGCCATGTGATTGTTTGAGGACGGCGCCCCACATCAAAATATTTTTCCACTGGCACAGGTTTCATAAATTCACAAATAGCGATTAAATATTCACTTACTTTTTGAAAATATTTATTTGATTTGTCATTCAAAGGGCCCCAGCTATAGCATGTAGTGTCATTTTGTTAGATTAAATCCTTCTTTATATCCCAAAAATTCTGTTTAGTTGGCGGCACCGATTTTAGTAATTCACTCGTTCAACATGCAGAGAAAAGAATCCGAACATCTACCGCTAAACTTTAAAACAAGCCAAAATATGTTTCTATTGACTCCTCAGATACCCTAAAATGTAATCAAACTATAACATTTCATACAGAAAGAAGTATGTTAAATAGGAAACTGATATTAGCAGGTGCATCATGTCTTCATCGCGCGCACTAACACTAATTTCCAAGAGTGTGTCCCTGTACTAAATCTCATATTTCTTACTCATTTTGGAAGTTACAAGCCTGAAACCTTGAACATAGACTGCTGACACTCTGTGGAAGCCATAATAATTACATCCTGGGAGCTAGAATTCATTATTTTCTGAACTTTCCATTGTAAGAGCATGGGCTCTCAAAAAAATTAAAATTCCAGTTGTTTTTTCTTTGGATTTTCTCCTACCATAACTATTGTGTTATAGTCTCCTACATTATTTTAACATACAAACTTCAAAGTGTTTTCTTTCCAATGGTAAGAAAATTATATGCCTATCCTGTCTTCAGGGCCTGAGCAACTGCTGGAGATTTTATTATCCCACAACTAAGGACTATACATGCCTTTTCTGCTAGATTTAAGACTTTCTCAAGAATTTACTGTGTTTTAACATCTACTGATATTACAAGTAACATGGAACATATAAAAACATTACCAGCCATTTTATCTGATCATAATCCCATTCTTTGTACATTTCAATTCTTCCCAATGAAAACGTGTGAATTGGAAAATCAGTGAATTGGAAAATCCTTGTAAAATCCTGGAAGACTCTCTTAAAAACAACTATTCAACAGAGAGAGAAATTGAGCTAAAAACAAGTACTGGAACTAACTGACATTTTATTTTATTTTATTTTACCTTTATTTAACCAGGTAGGCCAGTTGAGAACACGTTCTCATTTACAACTGAGACATGGCCAAGATAAAGCATAGCAACACAGAAAAAAGAACAACACAGAGTGACACATTAACAAACGTACAGTCAATAACACAAAAGAAAATAAAAATAGAAAGATATATGTACAGTGTGTGCATATGTACAGTTGAAGTCGGAAGTTTACATACACCTTAGCCAAATACATTTAAGCTCAGTTTTTCACAATTCCTGATATTTAATCCCTGTAAAAATTCCCTGTTTTAGGTCAGTTAGGATCACCACTTTATTTTTAGAATGTGAAATGTCAGAATAATAGTAGAGAGAATGATTTATTTCAGCTTTTATTTATTTCATCAAATTCCCAGTGGGTCAGAAATGTACGTACACTCAATTAGTATTTGGTAGCATTTCCTTTAAATTGTTTAACTTGGGTCAAACGTTTCGGGTAGCCTTCCACAAGCTTCCCACAATAAGTTGGGTGAATTTTGGCCCATTCCTCCTGACAGAGCTGGTGTAACTGAGTCAGGTTTGTAGGCCTCCATGCTCACACACACTTTTTCAGTTCTGCCCACAAATGTTCTATAGGATTTGAGGTCAGGGCTTTGTGATGGCCACTCCAATATCTTGACTTTGTTGTCCTTAAGCCATTTTGCCACAACTTTGGAAGTATGCGTTGGAAGACCCATTTGCGATCAAGCTTTAACTTTCTGACTGATGTCTTGAAATGTTGCTTCAATATATCCACATAATTTTCTGACTTCATGATGCCATCTATTTTGTGAAGGGCACCAGTCCCTCCTGCAGCAAAGCACCCCCACAACATGATGCTGCCACCCCCGTGCTTCACGGTTGGGATGGTATTCTTCGGCTTGCAAGCCTCCCCCTTTTTCCTCCAAACATAACGATGGTCATTATGGCCAAACAGTTCTATTTTTGTTTCATCAGACCAGAGGACATTTCTCCAAAAAGTACGATCTTTGTCCCCATGTGCAGTTGCAAACCGTAGTCTGGCTTTTTTTATGGTGGTTTTGGAGCAGTGTTGGATGCGCGCTGTGTTAAGAAGCAGTGCGGCTTGTTTGGGTTGTGTTTCGGAGGACGCATGGCTTTCGACCTTCGTCTCTCCCGAGCACGTACGGGAGTTCGAGCGATGAGACAAGATATTATTACTAACAATTGGACACCACGAAATTGGGGAGAAAAAGGGGGTAAAATGTAAAATATATATTTAAAAAATGGTTTATTCCACCTCATCAGTTACCATTTCAACAATGGCTGCATACATTTTTCAAAATTATAAAAAATTCTCGCCCCAATTTCATAGTATCCAATTGTTTTTAGTAGTTACTACGTACGGGCTTGGGAGAGACGAAGGTCGAGAGTCATGCCGCACCAATGTGTCGGAGGAAACACCGTGCCCCTAGCGACCTGGTCAGCGTGTACTGCGCCCGGCCCGCCACAGGAGTCGCTAGTGCGCGATGAGACAAGGATATCCCTACCAGCCAAACCCTCCCTAACCTGGACGACGCTAGGCCAATTGTGCGTCGCCCCGTGGACCTGCCGGTCGAGGCCAGCTGAGACAGAGCCTGGGCTCAAACCCAGAGTGTCCTAGACCACTGCGCCACCCGGGAGGCCTTGGCTGCTCACATTTAAGGAAATTGTACTTATGGAACTCTCCACGACAAGAATCCATAGGGCCACGGTGTCCACTCTGGACACATTGAAAAAAGCAGCAGCGGACATTTCTGAACCCTTAACCAATGGGCCTTAACATCCATGAATGTGTATCATTAATTTTACACTATCTCTGAGGCTATATGATGACTGTTCAACAGATTTACTAAGTAATATTATTGGTTTTATCTCATGATTTATTTTACATGCCATCAGATTGCCGGTGGGGTTAAAAAAATATATGTATAGATGTTTAAATGTATTGTATGAATCCTATGACTTGAAATAATAAAAACTTGATGTAAAAAAAATCTGAATCTAGTAACCCATTATACTATTAATTTATCTTAATACCTTTTACACCACTTACGGACGTCTACATGTATGTGTGCAAGTTGTATATTATATATATTTTTCTATTGTTACTTAATCAAATCTCTAGGAACCCATTATACTCTTCATATGTTTATCTCTGGTAAGAGCATATTCGGGAATAGTACTTTCTCCTTTCATATTTCCACATACATAATAACCTCATACCATCAAACTCCGCTGATGAGACATGTTACTGTCTGAGACATGTTTTCCTCGTTACTAATGACACGTGTTATTATGTTATCCTCTAATGAGACATGTTATCATGTTATTCTCATTACTAATGAGACATGTTATCCTCTGAGAAATATTACCCTCGATTTGAGATTCTGAGACATGTTACCCTCTACCTGTAGATCCAACGAGCGGTGGTGGACTTAGGTATTTACAAACAAAAAACATCCAGTCAGTGGCAGTCCTGTGGGCGAAAACAGCTTGTTGAAGAGAGGTAGAAGGAAAATGGCAAATAATGGCGCAGAACAAAAGCGGGGTGCAGAATGGGCTCTTCGAACTCACAACTAGTTGGTCCTTGTCACAAATGGGCTATTGCAGCAGACGACCAAACTGGGTTCCACTCCTACACTCTAAGAAAAAAATGTACTATCTAGAACCTAAAAGGGTTCTTCCACTGTCCCCATAGGAGAACCCTTTGAAGAACCATTTTTGGTTCCAGGTAGAACCCTATTGGGTTCCATGTAGAACCCTTTCCCCAGAGAGTTCTACCTGGAACCAAAAAGGGTTCTACCTGGAACCAAAATGGGTTCTCCTATGGGGACAGCCGAAGAACCCTTCTGGAACCCTTTTTTTCTAAGAGTGTATCAGCTAAAAACAAGAAGAAGCGGCTCCAGTGTGCATGTAATCATCAACACTGGACAATTGAAAAGTGGGAAAATATCGCCTGGTCCGACGAATCCCGGTTCCTGTTGCGTCATGCTGATGGCAGAGTTAGGATTTTGGTGTACGCAGCATGAGTCCATAACCTCATAAGCCTGGTGTCAACGGTACAGGCTGGTGGCTGTGGTGGAATGATGTGGGGAATTGTAACGGTTTTCTTCTGGTGAAAGACAGGCGGACCAAAATGCGTGGTTAGTTTTGTACATCTTTAATAAAGATGAAAATACAACAATCTACAAAACAAGAAATGTGAAAAAACCGAAACAGTCCTATCTGGTGCCACAAACACAGACAGGAACAAACACACAGTGAAACCCAGGCTACCTAAGTATGATTCTCAATCAGAGACAATTAATGACACCTGCCTCTGATTGAGAACCATACTAGGCCGAAACATAGAAATACCCAAATCATAGAAAAACAAACAGACTGCCCACCCCAACTCACGCCCTGACCATACTAAATAAATACAAAAAAAAAGGAAATAAAGGTCAGAACGTGACAGGAATGTTTTCCTGGCACACGTTAGGTCCCTTGATACCAATTGAGCAATGTTTCCATGCCCCGAAGAAATCAGGCTCTTCTGGAGGCACGACCCGGTGCTAAATGGGTGTACCCAATAAACTGGCCAGTGAGTGTATTTACGCACATACACACTGAGTGTACAAAACATTAAGAACACCAGCTCTTTCCATGACATAGACTGACCAGGAGAATCCAGGTGAATCTGTGATCCCTTATTGATGGCACCTGTTAAATCCACTTCAATCAGTGTAGATGAAGGGAAGGAGACAGGTTAAAGAATGATTTTTAAGCCTTGAGACAATTGAGACATGGATTGTGTATGTGTGCCATTCTGAGGGTGAATGGACAAGACAAAATTATTAAGTGCCTTTGAACGGGGTAGTAGGTGCCAGGCCCACCGTGGAAAGTATTCAGGCTCCTTGACTTTGTCCACATTTTGTTACATTACAGCCTTAATCTAAAATGTATTAAATTGGTTTTTTTCTCTCCTCAACCTACACACAATACCCCATTTGGATTTTCTCCCATTCTTCTCTGCAGGTCCTCTCAAGCTGTGTGAGGTTGGATGGGGAGCGTCGCTGCACAGCTAATTTCAGGTCTCTCCAGAGATGTTCGATCGGGTTCAGGTTCGGGCTCTGACTTGGACACTCAAGGACATTCAAAGACTTGTCCCAAAGCTACTCCTGCATTGTCTTGGCTGTGTGCTTAGGGTTGTTGTCCTGTTGGAATGTGAACCTTCGCCCCAGTCTGAGGTCCTGAGTGCTCTGAAGCAGGTTTTCATCAAGGATCTCTCAGTACTTTGCTCCGTTCACCTTTCCCTCAATCCTGACTGGTCTCCCAGTCCCTGCCGCTGAAAAATATGCCCACAGCATGATGCTGCCGCCATAATGCTTCACCGTAGGGTGGTGCCAGGTTGCCTCCAGACATGAGGCTTGATATTCAGGCTAAAGAGTTCAATCTTGGTTTCATCAGACCAGAGAATCTTGTTTCTCATGGTCTGAGTCCTTTAGGTGCCTTTTGGCAAACTCCAAGCGGGCTGTCATGTGCCTTTTACTGAGGAGTGGCTTCTGTCTGGCCACTCTACCATAAAGGCCTGATTGGTGGAGTGCTGCAGAGTTGGTTGTCCTTCTGGAAGGATCTCCCATCTCCACAGAGGAACTCTGGAGCTCTGTCAGCGTGACCATTGGGTTCTTGGTCACCTCCCTGACCAAGGCCCTTCTCCCTTGATTTCTCAGTTTGGCTGGACAGCCAGCTTTAGGAAGAGTCTTGGTGGTTCCAAACTTCTTCCATTTAAGAACGATGGAGGCCACTGTGTTCTTGGGGACATTCAATGCTGCAGAAATGTTTTGGTACCCTTCCACAGATCTGTGCCTCGACACAATCCTGTCTCGGCTCTCTACAGACAATTCCTTTGACCTCATGGGTTGATTTTTGCTCTGACATGCACTGTCAACTGTGGGACCTCCTATAGACAGGTGTGCGCCTTTCCCAATCAATTGAATTTACCACAGGTGGTCGCCAATCAAGTTGTAGAAACATCTCAAGGACGATCAATGGAAACAGGATGCACCTGAGCTCAATTTCGAGTCTCATAGAAAAGGGTCTGAATACCTATATCAATAAGATCTTTTTGTTTTTTATCTTTCATTAATTTGCAAAAATGTCTAAACTTGTTTTCGCTTTGTCGTTTTGGGGTATTATGTGTAGATTGCTGAGGATTGTTATTTATTTAATCAATTTTAGAACAAGGCTGTAACGCAACAAAATGTGGAAAAAGTCAAGGGGTCTGAATAAGGCACTGTGTATATATATATATATATATATATAAATAATAGTGCATTAGAATATCAGTATACAGCTACCATAACATCAGGTTGACTTTGGCCTTAGAGGTTGCTGGCACAACTGACATTTGCTTTCCATCCAGGCGCACTGTACGAAGGCTGAACACTTGTCTCTCTAGCATGTTTCTGGGTGTGTTGGGAAAAAGGCAGACATTTCCGTTCTAACCAAATGAACAATAAAGTATCTATTCTATACTATGCTATTTGATGATGGAATTCTGTAAATGTAGGCATAAGTTAATTGCAACTGGTCCATAAGGTCAATACTTTGAAGACAGATCAAAAACTGTCTCCACTTCTGTCTGAAGCTGACTAGAGACACAGATTTACTATTTACTATGTTTTATCATTTGTTGTGCATGTTTTATTTATTTTTTTGTTTTGCATTCGCTTCGAGATGTTATTAGGTGAGGTGCTCATCAGGTGCAGGATGCATGTGCTCCATGTGTCTTTCGATCTGGTTGCATAGTAGACGGTCAAATTATACCAATGGCACTTTGGAGGGTTACCTTTGACAGGTGACAACAGTTGCATTTGACCATCCCAGTGTTAAAAGTGGTGGTGGCTGAGGTGCGTAGTGACCCGCTCTATCCACTGGGGGATGATCGAGCTCTGCATGCGCTGCGGCACATGCTCGATTTGGACGAGGCACAACTCCTCAATAACACGCACAATGGGAAATAGGGGAGGTAGAGGCAACGGACAGATGTGTGATGCGCTAACTTAACCGTGGGTTATTTCACATATGAACATAAACTTTAATTTGCCCTCTCTCCGACGCAGCTTCTTTGAATAGGCTGAGCTATTGATACTCGCTAGACCTGCGTTTTATATTGTTTCGCTTCCAGCACTGATGCAGCGGTGGATCTTTTTTCGGGAATGGGGGTGATACTCAATAGATAGATCCTGTTGAATTGAGACAAGACAACGTCGAGACGCGTCAAAAAAGTGTCATCCCCCGAGTGCAATCGAACACAGATGTATAGGTGATATGTTCGCCGGTTGGATACGTCGAGGGATTTTAATATTCCCAAAACAAGATGCGAAATTGGGCAAACCAAGGAATTGCATCCTCACCTACAGCACATTTTGTAAGGTGCTGAAACGATTTCGTTCGGCCTTTATCAAATGTAAGGAGAATGTCTAAATGAATGAAGGTGGGGTATTTTTTTAACAGAGTGAACACAATTTCGTGCGTAATTGAAGGAATGTTTATGATTAACTACACAGACTAATGTTGCAGTTATCATGCGTTGTCTGTCTCCTGTTGCCATGCTAGTTATTGTTATTATTACGATTAATGATTCATTCGTGTTATAAATATTGTCATTATAATTATTAGTATTATTAGACTTGTCGTGTTTTGCTGGTCTTAAGTTGGTGATGCGTAGGCTTTAGTGCATGCATCGCCCAAACACGGGACATGCATTTGAATACATACATTTGTAGGTTGTCTAATCGAACTGCTCTTTCTCCCTTGCAGCTGCTGAAGACGTCAGCAGAATAAAGTCATTCAGAATCACTGAAGGTGTACAGGATAAAAGGGACGGTTTTCTCATCACCTAAGATGGCAACCAGGAGGGACCACGAAAATGCAAAAATGCCGTATTTCTGCAAGTACTCACACTGGAGTTAACTACCTGAGGGACACATGAGGTGGTTTTGTGAATATATTGTCCAATAACTGGTGATTTAATAGGCTGTACATTTGAAAATAATTTAAGGCCTACACATTCACAGCCTATATTTTCTTGGCTGTAATAATGATGTCATAAAATATGAGTTCGTTTTTACAAAAATATAGTAATGTGTTTTATGTCAACGACAACGTGAACTGTGTTCAAAAATGGACCTTTAATTGCGCATTCTTAACTCACCTACGCCTCACTGAATAACAGGTGCCTGCTATCTGTCAAAGCAGGATCAACCAACCTGTGCGCCCTTTGCTACAACTTGTTACTTTCCATTGGCCTACACGAGTCGCTAAAGGGATCACATCATTCACTGGGAACTGAATTTACACCCTCCTCAAAATGGAGTTTGCCATGATAGGTTCAGATAATGGATGCAAAACTCGACTGCCTTACGGGTATGCTCGCGCACGGGAAAGGGAGCACGAAAGGGAGAGACAGGTACAACAGGCAACAGCCGCTGCTGAAGGTGCAGCAATTGGAGAGGGAGGGGAGTCCTCTGGCCATCTCCTTAACAACCACCAGCAGCATCAGTCTCGCACCGCCTCCTCATCAAATGCCAACAACAGTAGCGGCAGTACCGTCTCGCGCCCCTCCTCCTCGCAACAGCCACAGCAGCACCACCATGAGTCTGAGCAGCAGGTTCTCAGAGAAAGGAAAAAGCAACGCGGCGTAGGACGTTGGAGAAGGAGTCGCCAGACTCTCGGTGGGGACTTGCGCCACTCGGAGTTGGCGCTACTTGGATCCGAGGAGGATATGATAGAGGAGGACGAGGCGGAAGGCGGAGAAGAGGAGGACGGGGGAAGCAAGAGTTCCAGTTTTCTCTGTAATATGGATGATGAAGAGACTGTCTCACTCACAGATAGACGTCCCCAATCAGGATACGAACATGTTTACAGTGAGTATGGGTGCTGTGAAAGAGTTGTTATTAATGTGTCCGGACTAAAGTTTGAAACTCAACTTAAGACTCTCACACAGTTTCCTGACACTCTTTTGGGAGACCCGGACAAACGAATCAGGTACTTCGACCCTCTAAGGAACGAATATTTTTTTGACAGGAACCGACCAAGCTTCGATGCCATTCTTTATTATTACCAGTCGGGGGGGCGATTGAAGAGACCGCAAAATGTACCTTTTGACATCTTCTCTGAGGAGGTGAAATTCTATGAACTTGGGGAGGAGGCAATGCTGAAGTTTCGGGAGGATGAGGGTTTTGTCAAAGAGGAAGAGAAACCCTTACCAGAGGACGAGTTCAAACGCCAAGTTTGGCTTCTTTTTGAATACCCAGAGAGCTCACAACCTGCGAGAGGGATTGCAGTCGTGTCCGTTTTAGTCATTGTTATATCAATAGTCATTTTCTGTATGGAAACGTTGCCAGAGTTCAGGGACGAAAAAGAATACCTTAAACCACGAGATAATTCGACAGAACCCCATGGACAGACCCCTTTTAACGACCCATTTTTCATTGTGGAGACGGTATGCATTATTTGGTTTTCATTTGAGATTATTGTGCGCTTCTTTGCAAGTCCAAGTAAAACGGATTTCTTTAAAAACATTATGAATACTATAGACATTGTATCCATTTTGCCTTATTTCATCACGCTCGGCACAGATCTTGCTCAACAGCAAGGCAAAGGGGACCAGGCAATGAGTTTTGCAATCTTGAGAATAATCCGCCTTGTCAGAGTCTTTCGCATCTTTAAACTCTCCAGGCACTCCAAAGGACTGCAGATCCTCGGACATACCCTCCGTGCCAGTATGAGGGAACTAGCGCTTCTGATTTTCTTCCTCGTTATTGGTGTCATTTTGTTCTCAAGTGCAGTGTACTTCGCCGAGGCAGACGAACCCGCGTCTCAATTCACAAGTATTCCCGACGCTTTTTGGTGGGCTGTCGTCACTATGACCACGGTCGGATATGGAGACATGAAACCAATAACTGTCGGCGGGAAGATAGTTGGCTCGCTCTGTGCCATAGCGGGTGTGTTAACCATAGCTCTTCCAGTGCCCGTCATTGTATCCAACTTCAATTACTTCTACCACAGGGAGACTGATAATGAAGCAGACTCGCCACCGGTTGTTGAAACCCCACCACCTGCCTGCCCCTATTTCCCCAACTTTCTAAAAAAATTTAAAGGTTCCCCCTCAGGCTCTTCGCTGGGTGATAAAGCTGAGTACATGGAGATGGAAGAGGGGGTAACGGAGTCGTTGTGTGGGGTGGACAAAAGCCCGAGTAAAGGAAATGGGACAGACATTGGCAGGAAAAACAGTACATGTTCAAAGTCACAACAGACTGATGTGTGATGACAAAAAAAAAATATTATTCCCGTGAAGAAAGATATGCTGTCAAATCACACACACATAGGTGGTCAGACTCACACAAGTGCGCACTTGCGCGCATACACGCACACACATACAGACAGACAGACGCACACATACTTTATATTTAGCTAGATTTTGGGAAGTTCAAATATGGGGTTTTATTTTGCCATGTGGCTGCTTAGAGGAATATAGGCCTACGGGAAAATATACGTCCAAATCAAAAGCTTTATAACTATGATCACCAATGTAATCCGATGATATCAGATATAGGCTACCTATCTGGGCCTCGTAAACCTACAAATGAAATCGGAAATATTGAATAGACAGGCTATGCATACGCACTTTATGAGTTTCATTTGTCAATAATGGAAGGGGAGATATAGATATCGTTTTGCTGTTATGCGATAAAGGCAACGTTTATAGTAGGCCTAGTTTGCACTATTGTAAAAGCTTGTTTGAGTCGCTGACTTTCAAGAGAGATAGACTTGGAAGTTATGTTGAGAGACAGAAACTGTAGGCCATATGGCAACCTATACACCCTTCGTTTGACTAAAGAGTATTGAGATTTTTTTTTTATTATGAACAATAATCTATTCTTATTGCGTTTCAGTGTAGGTCTAACCCATCTGTGTACACACAAAAAAATAAACATTCAATATCGATCGGAAACATTGAAATAGCTAAATCATGTGTGAGATTCTTGAGTAAATGAGCATGATACCTATTTCGGCAGCACACTGCGGTCAACAAGTGAGCCGCTTGGCAAACAACATTCTCTGCAACGCTTAGGCATACATAAAGCCTTTTATTGACCAACCACCGAGGTGAAGCACAAGAATTACAATAGATACTCTGCAGACTGACATGAGAAATTGCTCCACACGGGCTGTCACGGGAGGTCCTGCACGGATATCTTGCGCGACTACAACCCCGTCCCTTTAAAACCACCTCAAACTAACTGACAATATCCCTTTACACGGACGTTGACTGAAACCAACATGGGAAACAAACGACTGTCATCATGGAAACTTTGGGTTTGTGAACTTTATCTCTTGTTCGCTGGACCTAGTGCACGGTTCTCTAATATAAGAAAGAAAGGAAGGTCTGTTGGTCATCCCAGAAAGCACCAAGATCTCCAGCAGGCGGTTGTTTTCAAGGTATGTTCACCTTTTAAATACAATCACCATTCACAGATACACATTTTTGTGATGGGGTTTTCTGTATATGAGCATGACACACACACTGATGTCACCGCACACTTTATGTGACGCACTTTGGAACCATTTGGAGACGTTCCAAATGAATTGATGAAAGACTTAGTTGCTTGCTGAATGTTTTTGAATCAGGTCAGGTACTGCCATACTACACCCACATTTTATAGTAGGATATACATACATTTCGAACTATATTCAATAATGCAACATTATAAAAAGTAAGATATGCACGTACATAAAGGGATAACTTCACGCACTTTTTCCATTGACGGTAGTAATCCCATTAAATATGAATAGACTAGGTCAACTATATCAAAACAAACGATAATGTGCTGCACAGGCCACTACTAGCCTGCTGATTGCATTCATTTAATTAGTCACCCGAAACTACTTGGTTGTACAGCCCCAATACACACACACACTCTTGATGTTTGACAGCATTGATGCTTTTGGGGCCCTGACATTCTGCCTAATATAATAATTAAATATTTAATACTGAGTTGTACAAAGCAATATTTGTATACTCTTTGCACTCAGAGCTCTGGGTCTTTATCCAGAAAACCTGTCAATGCCTGTCAGACAAAAACATTCACTGGCATTCACTGTTCTTTTGAAACAGTACATTCAGACTCATCAAAAAGGTTACTCAGCATCTGCTTGCCGTTTCCCCAGCATGGCATCAATGCCTTCAATTTGAACTTAAAACATTTTTACTTAAGCCTGTGTCAGCTACGGGTACTGCTTGCCATCAAGCTTGGTTAAAAAGAGGTTGGGGCATCACATGCCAATGTTAAGTCAAGCGTCATAAGCTTACATTATTATGAGTGTGTTTGACCTCTGATTTCATGTGCGTGACAGTCTTTGCAGTGTCAATTGTTACCATACACTCACCTCATATGAAGAGTAGGATAAATTAGTGTAACATTTTCCGATTTGCATGGGGTTTCTTCATCTCCAGGCATCAATTCAAAGGATACAGTGTTCATTTGGATGGCTGTTGCTATAGGTGACCTTTGGTGACCCTGGCAAGTCAAATTGTGTACACTGTATTTGGTCTAGTGCATTTTCCCATTGAGGCTGTATGTACAACCAGTTTGACTGAAGCTACGTACTGTATGTGTGTAATACTCTGTGAATCTACATAGTGGGTCAGATCTGATCGAAAAGATAAAAACAGTTCACTTAGCACAAAGTTGTCTCTCCCTTTTATGTTTTATTCCCTTGGGAGAATAATAGGTGCAAACTTTGCTCTGATGCAAAAACAGTACATTTCTGCTTGGAGCCTTCTCTAGTACAGTTTATGATATATAGTATAATAAATGCCATTTAGCAGATGCTTTTATCCAAAGCAACTTACAGTGCCTTGCAAAAGTATTCAGACCCCTTAGATTTCATTGTGTTACAAAGTGGGATTAAAATTGATTTAGTTTAAAAAAAATTGTCAACAATCTACACAAAATACTCTGGAATGTCATAATGGAAGAAAAATGTATGAAAAAAAATAGAAATACAATATAGTCATTGCATAAGTATTCAGTTTCCTGAGTCCATACTGTACGTGTAATGAAATACCTTTGGTAGCAATTACAACTGTGAGTCTTCTTGGGTGAGTTTTACACACCTGGATTGTGCAATTCATGGCCTCTTATTCTTTGCAAATTCTTCAAGCTCTGTCAAGACGTTGGGGATCATGGCTCGACAGCCATTTTCAAGTCTTGCCATAGTATTTCAAGCAGATTTCGGTCAAAACTGTAACTTGGCCACTTCGGAACATTCACTGTCTTCTTGCTAGGCAACTTCAGTTTAGATTTGGCCTTGTGCTGTAGGTTATTGTCTTGCTGAAAGGTGCCTGGTTTAAAGCAGACTCAAGCAGGTTTGCTCTGGCATTTTGCCTGTGCTTAGTCCTGTCCAGTTTCTTTTTTACCCCCAAGCAACAAAAAAAAAAGTACATTTTAATACATTTTAATCGCAGTTTGTAACACAATAAACTAATTCAGAGGGGTCTGAATGCTTTAATTTGTGCATACATTTTACGTACGGGTGGTACCAGGAATCAAACCCACTATCCTGTCGTTGCAAACATCATGCTCTACCAGCTGAGCTACAGAGGACTCTTTGGACATGTGCAGTATGTCTGGGCCTCCCGCTGACATATTTATAGACTATGTTATGTCGTATTGCATTGCAATTCTAAGTTACACAAATATTGTGTGTGCATGGAAACTGAAAGGCTGATCTGTATGGAAACAATCCTACTGTAGTTCTCAATTGCGGAAGAGATTGACTAATGTACACGTGGGCGCTTAAGGAGACTAACCTCTGTGTAAATGAAACCCCCCCTTGGGGTTTCAATGTTGAAATTACATAATATGCCTCCATTGAAAGATAGCAACCTGAGTCTTTGTTAACAACACAAAATCTCACCACGGATCTTTCCAAGGAGCTGAATTAATCGGACGGTGCGCGCAGGAGTCGATTATGTTACCTCATTCTAGACGTGCAGATAATGTTGCTAGTTACACATATGCTTTAGTGTAGGGTTTCAGGGTTTCCTGACTCACATGTATGGAGACAACGGTTGTTGCGTGATGTTACGGTGTAAGGACAGTAGTTACACTCTTATTACAGAGTAATGAAAAAGCATGACTTACGGTAAGGTGACATAAATTGGCACAACAATGCTACCAAGTCTTTGTCTTTATGAGTCTTTGTAGTCCTAATGAGCCTAGCTAGGAAGTGTGTATATTGTCCTTAGAATAGACTCAAGTTTGGAGTCACACATGTAAACTGGGGCAGGAGGAGATTAAATCCTAGCACACCGCTGGACAGGTAAGCACTTCCCAGAGTTGTCACATGGAGTCTTACTCAGACTTGGTTGTCCCTAGGGGTGCAAGCGAAGGCCCTGCAGAGATGCAGTGGTAGTATATTAACAAGCTCGAGATTTAATGCAATGCAACAGCTGCTCAACCATCAAACTTTTTCTTCCTGACGATGCGGGCTGCTGGCTGGGAGGCTAGTGGCCTGCTGGTAAACTTTAGTGGCTCCAGATGTGTCATCAGCTTTGGGAGTCTTGAACGGAGCGTTGAGATAAGTAAGGGACGAGTAAGCAGGGCCTCGCTGGTTGTCGTAAACACCTAACAAACAACGTCACATGAGCTGTACAGTGTAAACTTTTCACGTAGTGTTCATATGCAAGATTGATTGCGCAATGTCGAACAATCAGGTAAAGCAACAAGGTTAAAGGGTAAAGTAGATGGAGTTTTGAATAGCAGTTGATACAATGAAGGCCTATAGTGTAAATGTTACACATTACAAATGTGGGTTGCTTCAAAAATAGATCCTAGACCTAGATAATGCAACCAGGTTATTTGTGTAATCCAACCACGAAATGACAATGTATGTGAAGAAGGTAAACCACTTAATTAGTTTGTTTCCCCATGATTTCATCCAAAGTAAAATCATGGTTTACAATTCGATTGCGGTAGCCAGCACACGTTTTACGTTGGATACCATATGTAATGAAATGCAATGAGCAACATGATCATGTTCCTAGTCAGGGATATATGAAATCATGCATAGTCCTTTTTCACTCATGACTAATCAAGGCCACTCCCAATGGACGTTGAAACCATCAACCCTGGATGAGCCGTGATACGTGACCAGAGCCTCCCTCTGTATTGATCAGCTTATATAAACGTAAGCCTGTATTCCCAAAATCAAAGCGGTGGCATCTTTCGTCCAGGTGGAGCCAAAATGGCTGCCATAAATGGAGACCAAGTAGACCTAGTCTCCCACTCGCTCTCTGTGCTCTCCTGCTTTGGAGTGACTGGAAGCTTTTATGTGGAGTGACTAATGCTAGCTCTCCAGGGCCCGGGGTGTATCGGTGCATGTGTGAGTGCGTGTGTGAGTCCATGCGTGTGTACACAAGGAGCCAGCCTATAGGGGCCTCCACTCAATGTTGATGACTCAGAAGGCAACCCGGAGGACTACAAAGACCAAGATCCCCCGCATAAAGTGCATGGGAGTTGGTCTTTTGTAAAAAATGATGAACATTCTGATAAATGAAAGAGAAGCCTTATTGTTATGGTGCTTGACAAACCACGTGGTTTTGTTCAAAGATATGCTTAGGTCAAGGGAAGCAAGCGGAATCATATTTTCTCGAAGTGAAATGATTCAAACTAGGTAACATTTTACATCATCAAGATATGCTTTGTAAAGGGTTTGTAAGTGGTTTATTGACTATGTATTATATGTGTATAGGTGATATAATAAACAGCTATACTCGTTGAGATTTTGATTGACAAATTGTGAGACTAATATTAGTGCTAACTGCTTATTATTAACCATACATTATTAATGAACAGTCCATAAGCTACTTACAATCCCTTTATAAACCCTTTATAAAGTATGCTTCAATGTAGTGTTACCCAAAAATCAATTGGCCGTTTTAAAGAAAAAGTTGAAACGCATGGTTGTAATCGGTCTAGTACAGAGTCAAAGGGAGCTGTTTTTAAACCAACCGAGGTAAATAGTTACAGAAATACTGCTGAGGGGTGGAGAATGCTGTTGTTTACTTTATATTGCTGATGTCATAACATCCATAATTGAATGATTTATTTACTTATGGAGTCTCTCATGGCTTCGTCTGATAACATAGACATGTCGTTACCCCTGACCATAAATGTTTGGGATATATTTTCCTAAGGAGTCGTTGTGGAACCTTTGCTTTACTATTATCCTTGTCTTTGATTTTATAAAATCTCATGTTACAAAAATGTACCAGTAAGCACTTGAATGGTCAAATATGATTGGTTTTGGCTTCCTCACAGAGGTTTTGATGGAGACTTGCAGATATGCCCCTTGGCAAAACATGCTACTTCTCTTTACAAGTAACAGTCAGTGCTCAAGGGCTTTGTATGTCTTCAAATTTTATTTGGCCAGGTCCACAGAATTATTTTGGGAAGGCGTTCACTTCTTTGGTGGATTACGCAGGAAACGACAAAGTTCTCTTTTAGAATTTTGTTTTACTTCTCGAGCCACTAACAGTAAGTCCTTTCTCCCTCAAGCCAAGTCTTGGTTTTTATACAGTCATGGTTTTCTGCTCTTTCGTCAGAGGTCTTCTACAGCTGGCACGTTAAAACACTGCTCGTGTGATGGAAAATTCCATCTCCATTTTTATAAATAACAAGTGGTTCATTTGTTATTTTCTTCTATAATCCTTTTTACCCATCCTTGAGAAACAACTCTACTCCACCGGCAGGTGGAAAGAGAAAGATTAAAGGTTGATCTCTAGAGTAAATGATTATACAGCAATTATGTTTATCTAACAATTACTAGGTAACGTAAACATGATGAAAGACAAAGTATTATTTGTTTCTTCTTTATTGGTGATTTATAAAGGGATCTTCAATCCTTAATTCCAATTAACATAGCAGCTTTTTATTTGTGTACTTGGTAGCTGGTTGTACTGTAGATAGTTGCAGTGTAATGATGTTAATGGTTTTATCAACACGTTCTAACTATTTGACATCGATTTAACAGATCACACAGCCAGTCTACTGTACTTTTCACTGCATGTCAAGAAATACTCAAGATGCACACAGCACTCTTTGTGTTGGTTTCCTGGACACAGATTTTTAGTCCTGAACTAAGTTTAATCTGTGTTCGGGGCAACTGCCACTCTATGTCCTATGTAGAATTAGGCCTACTCTTTCAATGTTCCAAAAGCAACGAAACACCTGCATTTAACAAAATGACCGAGCTGTAAAGAAATGATAAAATCTGCAATATCCTGAATGAAGTGGCTTAAATGCTGTTCATTAACATTTATCCCACTCTAAAAGGTCACAAAGAATTCTCCATTTTCCACATTATCCACTTAAAAACGGTCCAATTTCCTCCCTGCTGCCATTTACGCATAGTCTACTAAACAACGATCATTTGTTGTTGACTGCTATTGTTTAGGAGATTAATAATATTAAGGCCAAACACCTTTGTTGTACGACACATCTGCGAGGCTGTGGTACTTGCTGCCTTTTGAGATAAAATAAAATATTCTAGCTTGTATTTGAGCATCTGCCTTATCATTAGTAATCTCACTGTTTGCCTTGGTGAGTTTCCGGTGAGTTAATTGGGACTTTGTGCCCTCCCTTGAGTGCCGGCTGAAAAATTGCACGTTTGAGGCTATAAATAGCTGATAGCATTTCCTGCTGTGCTGGGGAGAGATTTTGTATTTTGAAAATAACCTGTCTTGATGCCATTTGTTGTTGCATTGCCAGCTATCTTTATTCTGTATAGACACACCAAGGGGTGTCATCCCAGAGAACAGAGAGAACCTTGTGGCACGAGATTACCTTTGTCTTAATTAATGTAAGTTCAAAAGAGAAGGATAACGATCTGTAATACACTGTAAGAGCTCCTATTCAAGTCAATGAGAGTTCTGGTTTTCTCTCAATACATATGCCAACAAAAGCTCAAACACATGACCTTTTCATACTTTCATCATTGAGTATTACGTCATTTCCAAATTGCTTTTTGAAATAATTGGGAATATTAACATCTGGAAGGTTTAACTGTATACCAGGCTCTCCGGTGTAGCTTTGGAACACAAATTGGGCAATCAGAGTTGATCAATCAGTTGAGGCTTATATGCTCTTCCACTGTTATGTTCCCAGGCCTAAAGTTAAAAACACTTTTCCCAAGGGGGCTGGGGGCCACGATAAGCTGCAGAGGAGAACATTTGCGGTGTAAGCATTGTCATAGCAACCGTGACTGGAATTTTCTGATGTATACTGTGTCGGAGTAAAGTGTGTGTGCGTATGCCTGTGCGTCTGTGTGTACGCTCATCTGTATATGTGTATTTTTAAGTGGTTTGAGAGTCTGTTTTTCCAACTCTCACCCTCTGTTTGGAAAATATGTGCAGTTTCCCCCCAAACAAACCACTGGCAGGCTGCAACTTAATATACAAGAGATTTATTTTGTGACTCCATCTAGCAGTTACAGCACCTGTGGGTTGGAGTCTGAAATCCAACTGCAATTCAGCAAAACTGGGAAAACTCTTAATATCACTTTTCCGATCCTTTTTGATGTGTTACATGTTGTGCCCTTAAGTGGTTTCTGCCCTCTGACTGGGGAGCGTGGTTTAACTCTCAGTGTGGGGTTGCATTATTCATCACACTTTCAGAGTTGCAACGCCACGTGTCAAAATGTGGCACTTCGCTGTCATTTCTATGTTGCCGCAGCAACATTTCACACAGCTATGGACGCACGGGAAGTGTGTGTTTGTTATTGTTTGGTTGTGTACCTGCACTTCTTTGTGTTTGTTCTGTTTTTGAGATGTATCCACCCCACAACGTTTGTGAATTGGAAGGTTAGAGTAACGGTGTAAATACAGTGGAATAATAACCCTATTATCCTAGGCCTAGTGATACAGTACACCAGTGTAACGTGTGTTTTGCACTCTGGCTGATGGAACTATCCTATTCTAACTATCCCAGAAACTCCTGAACTTGGCACTGTCAACACCTATTGACACTCCTCCTTATACATGTCTGTCTGTGTTTTAGCTCCTGGGAAAGCGTAAATACTGTTATCACCCACATTGAACATTTGTACTTGGTTTTCAAAACGCCTTCGTGCACTCCTTTATCGACTTTCCTTTCCTTTCGACCGCCCATCAATCAAGTAATGCTGCTCCGATTGGTTCCTTGGCATCCGGATAGCCACTGGAGACCTGTGGTTCTGACTAATATGATCACTTCTAGGAAGTTCTCGAGTATCACCGCAAAACCATTTGGTTGTTGCAAAGGGCAACATCTGTTAGATGCTATTATTGAGGGAAGGGTATTTGTTCTGCAGCCGAATTCATTTGAGTCATTTAGCAGACCCTCTAAGCAACTTACAATTCGTGCATTCATCTTAAGATAGTTAGAAAATTCCAGAAAGTTCCTGTGTGAACAGTCATTGTGTAGTCAATCACATCGGCTAATCACGCTCACCCGCTCCTTTGTAGTTAACAAAAAAAAATAGCTAATCAATGGAATAAGCCAAGAAAGAGAGCAAAAGCAACAATTTTATGTGTTTTTCTCAGCTGTTCTCATTCACAGCACCCCCTTAATCATCCCCCGACATCCACCTTCTCCTTCTCATTAATGAAGTCCAAATGTTTCAGTCAGGTCCAGACGCCTGGGCAGCGTTTCATGGCTTACTGGATTCCTGGCACAAGATAATTATGAAATGCGGTTTTTCACTATTCACGCCAAATGGACTGCACAATGCACTTTTCATTTGCATTTGACTTTATTTATGTGTGTCCTATGTCCTATGAGTTGCTTGCTTGACCCGAACTCTTTACTTAATGTGTGTAAGTGGGTCATTCCTACATTTCTTGCTTTATTTACTATAAGTTATGCTTAATGTACAGTGTGACCAACTGCCGTCGCTAGCTCAAACGGTTGTTTATTGCATTGGCCTTCTGTGGTAGGCGAATGTGGGAGGTAAAGAGGACTAAGTTGTTCTCAGGTGTTATTGTAAGATGAGGCAAAGGAGCTTCAGCAGTGCTGTGCGGTCAGGAAAGGCACTTGTGGCCAAAGGCGTTACAAAGAAAGCTGTGTCTAGTGACCCCAGCGTAATATGATCCAATAGGCAGACAGAGTTGTGGTAATGAAGAGGAATAGAAAAGCAATAAGGATCATTCCACTCGTGTGAGCCAGATTCGATCTTGCGACTTCAGTAAGGCCATGGGGCTAATTGGTCATATAACATTCATGTAAAATACCTGACCACAGCCATCCATCCCACTTCTGACACCAGTGTAGCATATTTGTGTGGTTTGCTGCCTAACTGTAACTGCAATAAAACCAGGGACCTACTGCACGCTAACTCAATACTTCACTGACATACACGCGCACACACACACATAAACAACGGCATTCATGGACAGATCATTTGTATGAGCTGCAATTCATTGGAAACAAATGGCTTTATCATTCTCGAATGGATGAAGGTCATTGACAGTATAAATGAATTTGAAGAGGAGGGATGGAAGTCTGGGTAGAGATGACTGCTGATATAATTTTTGTTTCAGATGTATCTGTGTGATTTATTATGTGGGAAGTGAGGCTATAAATCAACCTTTCTGGCATTTCTCCTCTGCTAGGGAGTCACAGACATGTTACCGTTTCTGCTTTTGGCTGTAGAGGCTTCCGAATCAGACATGCTAGCTGAACTTTCCCATTTTGGCTGTGGTTTCACACAAGGCAGGTTTGTCCTGCTCGTGCATTCGCAATCCTCTATGCTCACATTTTGATGTTTTGTTTCTAGTTTTTAGGGAGGTATTTTAACCCCATCTGAGCAAATAGGTGTAAACTCTGTACTTGGTTGTCAACACTTTATAAATATGGCTCTTAATAGTAGTATATCCTTCCTAAGCTTATAAGGTAGACATGCACAGTAATTCAACTGTTTGCCCTTGTGAGTTGGTGCATAAATAAATATTAGTTATTCATGGTTGAACCTCTCACTCTGTGCCAGTAATGATGCCCTGGTCCTTTAAAAAATGTGTCTGCGACTTGTACAATGTGGCACAACCATGGTAGAATTGCACATGTATAACTGTGTATAGCTGCCATTAGTTGTTATTATTTCAATATCTTTGGCATATATTTGCTATGGACTTTTATTATACCAGCAATGACCTCCCTACATCCCATAAACACAGTGCATTTGGAGCGCTTGTCACTGCCTAGCAACCTGACAACTGTAGCCAGGTTTGCTTTCCACTTGTACACCAGTAGAATAGCGTCTAAACATAGTTTCTTCAACCTCACAGCAATGTTCCAACAAAAAAGCTATTGTAGGACTGAAGTTATTTGAGTTGCGGCTGTATAAGCTCCCTCAGTCGGCTTGTAGTGAATTCACTCATAAACACCGTATTTCGTAGATCTGCTCTTGCCAGTCCTGCCATCCCATGTGCACAGAGCTTGTTTACATGGGACGAGGGCGTCTTTGCATTAATGATGTTTACTGACCGCCGCCACCCCGCCAGCGCCATGCCTATAATTCGCCGTGATGGTCTGTCATGGTGTAATATGACTCACAGTGCATTGCACATGTGCTTTCCGAGTGGCCCCCCCCCTTGTCGCTTTGAATCAACTTGAGTCCCACAGCCGTCACATACGCCACGCTTGTTTGCATGGGCTGCCTTGGCTAGCACAGCTGACCAACACAGCACAGCCAATGAGAAAAAGAAACAGCGTCTGTGTGGGCACTCAACCATGCCAGCAAAAGAGTACATTGCAGATAAATCTGCATTGATGAACCGTAGCAAAACGACGTCTGAATATTTTCTGCGGACAATTGGCGGCTGTGGGCTTAAAATGAGCTTGAGAATGGTGAACCGAATGTTGATTATTTGTTTGCGTGTGTGTGGCCTGCATATTTATAGTCTGCTTTGTGTGACTGTGAATGTCAGGACTGATCTGAGAGCAGTGCCTGCAGGAGAATGAGGAAAGAATCCCCCAGCCTTTGGATTAGTGTCAGTGTGCAGGAAGCGAAGGCTGCACCCCCCCCCCAGAGCTACGTGTGTCTGTTGGGTCTCTAAAGCTGTCTGTTTTAATTCTCTCCATACTACAGTACATAGCGTTTCCATTATAGTCTCTCGATTGTCTTGAAGCCCTTCATGACAGCCATCATCCCCTCCATTAGTTCAGGTTTTCAGTCCTCTCCATATCGGTTTGTATCCACTTGAAATCCGTGCCACTTGAACATCAATAGAGAACGAATTCAAAGAATCTGAATGAGGCTGTTGAGAATTCTTAGCAGTCCAAGATAATTCTACATTTCATCAGTCAGTCTGTGTCACTGGCTCAAGGGATTTGGTCCCTACGTTAGCCTATCAAATTATATCTGAGAAAGATGTGTCTTGGGTTTTGGTCATTATTAAGTTTTGCCTATGAGGTTGTCGTATCTATGAGTATTGGTACCAAGAAATCTGAATTTTTAAGGCAGGGTAGGCAGCTTCTTCACAGGTCATTTAGATCAGTAAATTTATGGTGAAACACACTGTATAGGCCTACCTCTTGTTCACTGCTTGGATATGCCTGTACTTGGCAAGGCCTAGATTTAATCAGATCAAGCGTTAACCAGTGATAGCCGACACCCGCATAGCTGATGTTCAAGTTCAAGTTTTAACCAATATCCACATGACAGTCAAAGATACTGAATTACATGGATATTACAATACATACACAATAACACATTCAAGTTGGAATCACAAGTAAAATTCATGACAATATGTACATTAAGGAGACTCACAGGGTCCCTCCTCGCGAACGTTAGAAAAAGTTTAAATTTAACCTGGACATCAAAATGCTCATCAGCCAATTAAATTGTTGACTTATTTGCACGTGATCAAACGCTACGTTAGCTGTTCCAATTACACAACCTGACACATTTAGCCCTATGCTAACCTGAGCAGGTGGCAGTGATTATTTCCTGTAACAAATTCTGCATCAGCCTATCACATATCTTAGACTTTATATCCACCAACCAATGGCATTTCTTAAAATAGGTCAACTGTGCATATTTCCTTTATGCGTATTTTAGAATATTCTCATGAAAATCTGTCGCCAATTGGATGGAAACCTAGCTTGTGAGAAAATCTCACATTTTTGCTCATCCATTTCACACACATCCATGTGCTTTTATGGAGAAAAAAATATGCAGTTATCAACAACATTTAAGTTTATAATTCATCCTAAAAACATTTTTGAAGAGCATTATGGACTTATCAAATAGCTGTAATTTACTGTCTTCATAATTTCTGTCTGGGAGCACACACTGCTAAAGTGGTTGACACTGAAACAACAGTGCACATTAACATTGGATTCAAGCGCCCCTCGTATCAAGCATTTCTGTTAAGGATAACACTGTTCACTGCTGGTCCTCGATGCTTGATTCAAATAACGCATATGTGACAAAGTCGATGATTATAATAAAGCATAGAAATAGTACATGTAAGTGTAGTCTATGTAATGTAGCCTATAGTAGCGATTATTATTTATGTAGGTGTGCTATGTATGTAGTAGCCTATGTGACATCTGCAAGTGGTATTCCAACAAGAAACTCCTCATTAAAGGTATTCATAATCTTCATTTACAAGGTTTTCCTGCCCTTCTCTTTTCAACACACTAACACAATAAATGTAATTCTATATTTTCAAAGGGGGAAAAAAAACAAATGTGAGATTCAAACCCTTGCCACAATCTGCGACAATTACGTGGAGTTAGGTACGTTAGGTGGAACGACCCAGCCACAGTACGTAGCCAGCCTGCATGCAATTAGTGCTATTGACTCGCTAGCGCCACTGCTTTAGCATCCCGCTAAGAACAGGTTTCCACTAGTTTTAGCAGCTTCTACTCAAGGTCTCTAGCTCTACGTTGGTTCCCACCGTTTACAGTTAGCTCACTGAACTGTCGAGGGACCTATCGGGATAGATAGCGAACGGCACCACACGTGTCAAAGCTAGCAACCTTTCATGCTAAGCCACCATTTGTTTTGTTTGGCTAACAGGACTGTGGCTGTTTCTTCAAAGTTTGTTACCCCAACATTGAAGCACCATCCCTTTTTACATTCCCTTGTAAAAGATAAGCCTAGCAGTGCATTTTTACCTCAAGTTACTTGGTTTAAACACAGTCGGCATATGGTATTAACACCCACTGGCGTGGCTAGCTGCCTATCGTCACTCAGGTGGTTAAAGCCTGCTAATTAGCTAGCATCACACTTAGAGCTACTTTCACTAACCTGAAAGTATATAGAATTACTTTATTTCCCACTCCCCTGGTGAATAACGCTTTCTTTTTCTGCTTACCTAGCTTCCAGCTAATGTTACCTTTGTTGAATAGCAGCTTGTGGTGCGGGTATCCTTCGCTTCCCTCCCGGTCGAAACGAGATGGCGACAGGTTTAACGAGCAAGTCATCAGGGAAGGGGGAGAGAAAGCAGTCCAAGGCTAACAAGGCTTGTCCTGGCAATTTCAGCAATTACATGGCCCATTCTGATTTCCATCTGTTATGTGCTGCCTGCCTTGGTGTGGACCATGCAATGGCAGGTTACGTGGACCATGCTAGATGTGCGCATTGCGCCCAGATGGGCCCAGATGTCCTTAAACATAGAGAAAGGTACATAGAAAGGGGAACCTCCTACTAGGGGAGTGGCGACTTCATCCTGAAGTTGTCGAGGAGGTGTGGGGACATTACAGCAGAGCTCTGCCACCGATCTGTATGCATCGCAGGACAATGCACACTGTCGCTTGTTCTTTGCGATGAGAGATCACAGCGCTCCTCTACAGTGCTTCTGTATGCCTTTCCTCCCTTGGGCCTTTTTCTTGGTCTGTTAGTAAAAAGATGGAGAGTGTTTCATTTGTAACTCCCCAAATGTCACTGGTAACATACATTTGGCGGCAGAATTGTTATTGGGCCACTGTAGACTACATTTAGTGTTCTAAAATGTTTTAACAGTCCACTGGAAAGCCCATGAGAGTTTTGCCTAAATTGCGACGCCTCATGCCTCTCCAATCTATTAACCCATCAAACCCCTCCCTCCTTCTCTTATTTCCTGAATCACATTCTATTTCTATGACAACAACTCGCCTACTTCAAGCCCATTCCATGAAATCTAACAAGCCAATCAGCATTCATCACACATTTGACTCCAATGAAACACAGCTTGTAGCTGCATCCGAGAAGAATGTTGTTGGTATTGCAGATTCCCGAAGGTCGGAAGTAACGTTGTAAATAAAATGTCACAGGGAAAACATTCTATTAAGCCATGTTTTGATTTTCCTCTGGCCAGGAAATGTTTTTTCCTTCTTTTTTTAAAATGATTGCTATTTGGAGCAGTTTGTGTGATACCACTGCTGTTCGACGAAAGCCCAAGCATGGCCTTTTCCACAGCAATTTAAAAAGGAGCTGCTACAGTGTTACTGCGGTTACGTTATTCCTTGGAAAGCTATGTTTGGGAGTTAGCTGCATCATAAAACACACGTCAATCGTTTAAAATGTCTCATATTTGGAGTTAGAACCTCTGAAATGATTACTCCAATACCCGGATGGTATTTAATGTGGTTTATTATGAGATTATTATAATAGATTTAAGTGGGGTCATTCATGCTCATGACAACTGCTCATGATAACTGCATATTTTTCTGTGAACAATTATCTTGTATTATATTGAGTACAAGGTAACGTAGAAGCAGTGCATACAAGCAGTACACAGGGGAGAAACATCAAAATAAAAGAGAAAAATATTTTTTATTTATTTTTTATTTCACCTTTATTTAACCAGGTAGGCTAGTTGAGAACAAGTTCTCATTTGCAACTGCGACCTGGCCAAGATAAGGCATAGCAGTGTGAACAGACAACACAGAGTTACACATGGAGTAAACAATTAACAAGTCAATAACACAGTAGAAAAAAGGGGAGTCTATATATACATTGTGTGCAAAAGGCATGAGAAGGTAGGCAAATAATTACAATTATGCAGATTAACACTGGAGTGATAAATGATCAGATGGTTATGTAAAGGTAGAGATAGAGATATTGGTGTGCAAAAGAGCAGAAAAATAAATAAATAAAAACAGTATGGGGATGAGGTAGGTGAAAATGGGTGGGCTATTTACCAATAGACTATGTACAGCTGCAGCGATCGGTTAGCTGCTCAGATAGCAGATGTTTGAAGTTGGTGAGGGAGATAAAAGTCTCCAACTTCAGCGATTTTTGCAATTCGTTCCAATCACAGGCAGCAGAGAACTGGAACGAAAGGCGGCCAAATGGCCAAAATAAATAAAGTGAAGAATCAAAAAGAAAGCACAAAACAAATAGTGTCACAGTTCATGTCTATTCTGTGGTGAATTATGCATTATACCTGCAGGTTTTAAGTAAAATGTTACCGAAGTGGAATTTGTGGTATTGTGCTTAAGGAGAAATGTATGACATCAGCTTTGGTTCTGAAGTCGTTGGGCACACAGATCCACTCCTCTTTGCACGCTAATAGGCTCCTGTTTGACTTTGGCAATATATTCATATCAATCTCTGTCAGGGTGAAGGGACTGACGATAGGTATTTAAGCCCTGCACTTCCCTCGTTAGTCACCTTCAGTCCTGTACAAGTAAAGTGTTCCTTTTCAACAAAATGTAATTAGAACCCTTAAAGGGGAAGTCCAGTCAGAGATCTATGTTGCTCCTCACATTTATTGGTATGTTTGATATAATTTATTTTATTATATAATTTACTTATTTGGTATAAATTAGTTTCAAAACAAATCAAATTGTATTTTTCAGATGCTTTTGTAAGTGAAATGCTTACTTACAGGCCCTACCCAACAACGCAGAGAGAAAAATAAAAGACAAATATTAACACGAGGAATAAATATTCAATGAGTAACGATAACTTGGCTATATACACGGGGTGCCAGTACCGAGTCGATGTGCAGGGGTACAAGGTAATTGAGGCAGATCTGTTAATATATGTGATTTATTTCACCTTTATTTAACCAGGTAGGCAAGTTGAGAACAAGTTCTCATTTACAATTGCAACCTGGCCAAGATAAAACAAAGCAGTTCGACACATACAACGACACAGAGTTACACATGGAGTAAAACAAACATACAGTCAATAATACAGTAGAAACAAGTCTATATACGATGTGAGCAAATGAGGTGAGATAAGGGAGGTAATGGCAAAAAAAGGCCATGGTGGCAAAGTAAATACAGTATAGCAAGTAAAACACTGGAATGGTAGATTTGCAAGTGGAAGAATGTGCAAAGTAGAAATAAAAATAATGGGGTGCAAGGGAGCAAAATAAATAAATAAAATAAATACAGTAGGGAAAGAGGTAGTTGTTTGGGCTAAATTATAGGTGTGCTATGTACAGGTGCAGTAATCTGTGAGCTGCTCTGACAGCTGGTGCTTAAAGCTAGTGAGGGAGATAAGTGTTTCCAGTTTCAGAGATTTTTGTAGTTCATTCCAGTCATTGGCATCAGAGAACTGGAAAGAGAGGCGGCCAAAGAAATAATTGGTTTTGGGGGTGACCAGAGAGATATACCTGCTGGAGTGCGTGCTACAGGTGGGTGATGCTATGGTGACCAGCGAGCTGAGATAAGGGAGGACTTTACCTAGCAGGGTCTTGTAGATGACATGGAGCCAGTGGGTTTGGCGATGAGTATGAAGCGAGTGCCAGCCAACGAGAGCGCACAGGTCGCAATGGTGGGTAGTATATGGGGCTTTGGTGACAAAACGGATGGCACTGTGATAGACTGCATCCAATTTGTTGAGTAGGGTATTGGAGGCTATTTTGTAAATGATATCGCCGAAGTCGAGGATTGGTAGGATGGTCAGTTTTACAAGGGTATGTTTGGCAGCATGAGTGAAGGATGCTTTGTTGCGAAATAGGAAGCCAATTATAGATTTAACTTTGGATTGGAGATGTTTGATGTGGGTCTGGAAGGAGAGTTTACAGTTTAACCAGACACCTAGGTATTTGTAGTTGTCCACGTATTCTGAGTCAGACCCGTCCAGAGTAGTGATGTTGGACAGGCGGGCAGGTGCAGGCAGCGATCGGTTGAAGAGCATGCATTTAGTTTTACTTGTATTTAAAAGCAATTGGAGGCCACAGAAGGAGAGTTGTATGGCATTGAAGCTTGCCTGGAGGGTTGTTATCACAGTGTCCAAAGAAGGGCCAGAAGTATACAGAATGGTGTCGTCTGTGTAGAGGTGGATCAGAGACTCAACAGCAGCAAGAGCGACATCATTGATGTATACAGAGAAGAGAGTTGGTCCAAGAATTGAACCCTGTGGCACCCCCATAGAGACTGCCAGAGGTCCGGACAGCAGACCCTCCGATTTGACACACTGAACTCTATCAGAGAAGTAGGCAATCATTTGAGAAACCAAGGCTGTCGAGTCTGCCGATGAGGATGTGGTGATTGACAGAGTCGAAAGCCTTGGCCAGATCAAATGTACATATAGATAGGGTAAAGTGACTAGGTAAGAGGATAGATAATAAACAGTAACAAGCAGCACATATGATGAGTCAAAATAGTTAGTGCAAAAAGTGTCAAAAAAATGTCACTAAGCACACACCCCTGAGGGGCCCCCGTGTTGAGGGTCAGCGTGGCGGATGTGTTGTCGGCCTGTCAGGAAGTCCAGGATCGTGTTGCAGAGGTAGGTGTTTAATCCCAGGGTCCTTAGCTTAGTGGTGAGCTTGGTGGGCACTATGGTGTTGAACGCTGAGATGTAGTCAGTGAACAGCATTCTCATGTTGGTGTTCCTTTTGTCCTTGTGGGAAAGGGCAGTGTGGAGTGCAATAGAGATTGCATTATTGTTGGATCTGTTGGGGCGGTATGCAAATTGGAGGGTGTCTGGGATGATGGTGTTGATGTGAGCAATGACCAGCCTTTCAAAGCATTTTCAAATCAAAGTGTATTTGTCACGTGCACTGAATACAACAGGTATTACAGTGAAATGCTTACTTACAGGCTCTAACCAATAGTGCAAAAAAGGTATTCGGTGAACAATAGGTAAGTAAAGAAATAAAACAACAGTAAAAAGACAGGCTATATACAGTAGCGAGGATATAAAAGTAGCAAGTCTACATACAGACACCGGTTAGTCAGGCTGATTGAGGTAGTATGTACATGTAGATATGGTTCAAGTGACTTTGCATATATGATTAAACAGAGAGTAGCGGCAGCGTAAAAGAGGGGTTGGCGGGTGGTGGGTTGTGGGTGGCTGGACACAATGCAGATAGCCCGGTTAGCCAATGTGTGGCAGCACTGGTTGGTTGGCCCAATTGAGGTAGTATGTACATGAATGTATAGTTAAAAGGACTATGCATATATGATAAACAGAGAGTAGTAGCAGCATAAAAGGGGGGACATACAATGCAAATTGTTAGAGTAGACATTTTATGGCTACAGATGTGAGTGCTACGGGGTGATAGTCATTAAGACAGGTTACCTTGGCGTTCTTGGGCACTATGGTGGTCTGCTTGAAACATGTAGGTATTACAGACTGGGTCAGGGAGAGGTTAAAAATGTAATTGAATGTAGTGCTTTCTTAGGTATAGACTGGGGAGCTACTGTATAATCCATTGTATAATTGTATAACTTACACTAGCTAGTGTGAAACCCGTGAAAAGCTAACACTTTTGCTTCTCCTAGACCTATGTTCTGGACTTTGCTACTAGTGTGTCAATTGTTTGACGAAGAATGTTTACACACTTGGTATGTTTACCCATAAGTGGTTTAGGATAAGCATAAGTGGCATTAACCAGTCATAAAATATCCATAAAGTCATCAGAAGAAACTCTCTACCACACTCTCTATAGCTTACTGTACGTTTCACTTAATATATAACAGATGTGGATTGTTGCCACCTTAAACAAAATGCAGCAGGAGAATGTGAAGGAGTTTCATGTATTGTCTGTATGTGTCAATATGGCAGCCTATTTCTATTTCTTGGTTCTGGCTTCAGTGCATGGAAACAAATGTACAGTTTGTGTTGTAAAATGAGACAGCAGGACATGTCACATAGATGCAATGCTAATTCAGTTATTTCGGAGAGCAGCCTAAGGACAGACATGACTGTCCTTGAGCCTGACCATTCACAACACAACCACTCAGTAAGAAAGTAGTTGTCTAGTCTCTGGCATAGCTTGGAGTTAACACAGAACGTCTGGGTCTAGGCCTGAGACAGTGTGAGAAATCTGGGAATCGTGCAATTACTGATATACTGAAACACCAGCTGTTTCATTCAAAGAAGAGGGCTGTCTTGAATTGATCATGTCTTTACTATGAAATAAATACACATGAAATGAGGTACATTTACAATACACAGAAAAAGAAGAGCAATGCTAAGGAATTGTATTGCTAATTCAATCAATGTCTCGTATATAGATATTACGAGAAGTGTCCATTTTCACGATATGCTCTAGGCAATAAAACATATATCTAATACATTTGATCTATCCAAATGTTTAGATCTGGGTTTATTTTCCCAATGAGGCCCTAGCCGCAGAGGGAGCATGCAGTTCACCAGTAGTGGAATGACGCACCCCTCCATGTTGGCCTCCAGTTCCCACCCCTGACAATCCAGGTTAATGTTTTGGAACTACATGAGGCGTTTGGCTCCGAGCTGAACGGAGGACAAAAGGGTGTCAGGGACCCAATAACTCAGACTTAATGGCCGAGCTAGGGCGATTGTTATCTGATGTGGTATGCTGCAGAAATTCCACCGGGCCATAATAAAAAAAGAGACTGCAGTGTATTGGTACCCATGAGATTTGAATATGGGAATGGTTTCATGTTCATAAACGCTGACACCAGTTGCTAACCTGATAGATATTGTATATGCTGTATTGATAACCTGCTGTTAGATAACCTGGCATGATAAACTGGTATTTGTAGATAACTGGAATGATAATATCTGGTATTAGATAACCTGTAGTGATAACCTGGTACCCATACATAACCTGTAACGACAACCTGTAATGATAAATTGGTCTTTGTAGATAACTGGAATGATAACCTGGAATGGTCTTTGATAACCTGGTATCTGTAGATAACCTGGAATGATAACCTGGAATGATAACCTGGTATTCATGTCCTGTTTATTTTTTTGTTACAGTGCTATCAGTTGATGGCTTAGGAGATGATGTGCTGGCTGGTACTCTTGGAATTGGCAGAGAAAGAGCATATATTATGACTGGTCATCTGGGGTGAGACAACGGACATCGATAACCACAGATCTACTGCAAGAGTGAACCCAGCGATCGGACATCAGAAGTTTGAATGGACAAATTAGACATTGGGACATTATACGGAGCGCACAAGGAACAAAAATCTTTCCTAGAAAGCCTGGAGGCATGGAAATTAGTAAGTCATGGCCCAAATGATTGCCTTAATTATTACATATATACCTATATATGAAGTGATGAAACTAGAGACTTATCCGAGTTGAAATATGTTTTTCTTTATGTGTGAAACAGTGTCTTGTAAAGAACAGATGTGAATATTTGAATAAGATAGAGAAAAATTGTTTGGTTGTAATGTCGACAATGTTTTAGTTGGGTCTGCTTTGTAGTTGTCATTGATAACCAAATGGTGGAGTTTCTCTCTGCTTACGTGCAGCCAGCAGAATGAGTTGATCTATTTTTATCTTGTTTCGTATTGTCAACCAAAATAAGGCTGGCTTGAGGCGGAGCTGCTCGCTCAGCTACCAGCTACAATGTCTTTCAAATCACAACATCATGTTATGACAACTATATTGCAATTCAGAAAGGAGTAGGGAGTCAAAAACGAGACAAAATGACTACAATATACATGAAACATATCTGATTATTTTTGTCCTCTTTTTTTCACATACTGTAAGCATCTGTTCACACACTCTCAAACACAAAAGATGTCAGGTGCGCATACACACACACAAACACACAGAATGATCTACCGAAGGGACACAAAGGGTTTTCCCTAAGATGCAAATTTTATTATGTTAGTGATATAATTGACCAGCTGCTTTGTTGACACAAACCTCAATCCATTTAAAGTTAACTGTATGCAAAGTAACATGGATGTGTGTTATATATTTTTTTAAACCTAGCCTTGACTATTACTTAACCAAAGTTTAAACCCTGATTTTATTGTACGTGGTGTACACTTCCTCTGGAGATGTTGTGAAAATAGATACACATTGAATAGAACATATGCCGATGTTTATATTTCTGTGTCCAACAATGTGTCGCAAATCATGACATTTGAGACAATTCTACTTAGTTTGACTGTTAACAATGTTCATATCTTCAGAAGACGTGTTCCATTTTTATTTACATGAACCTTGAACATGTTGTGGATGCTGCTCCAACAAGATCCGTGATTTTGCCCTTCAATTTAGATTTGAGATTTTTCAATTGAGTTTCTTATTGTGCTGTTCTCATATAACTGCTCGTAGAACATCCGCCCGCTCTCTTTTGGTCTGCTTTCAAAGACACATAGTTGTATGCACTGCTTGCTTGTTGCAGCTTTGTCAGACAAATCAAGTGTTTGCTTTTTTTAAAACATAAATGCCAGCTTATGTTTAAGCCCATCCTTCTTACGTTCAGTCAACAGCCAAGAACTTAGTAATTCTCGCTCCTGGGCGTGCTGTCTATTATTGTGATGTCGGCCCATGATGACCTTCAGGGCACCAACAACACCAGAGTTCTTTATTCTTTTTATGTTATTGAAAGGGGTGGAACCTAATATTATGTACAGTATTATTGACATAGACAATGGACTGCATTTCCATTCTCTTCCATAAAAAGACAACATACATATTTCATTGTACTGTCTGAAAAGACATAGAACACTTGAATCTGGAGATGAAAAGTGCTCTCATATCAGTGTCTGTTCTTCATCTGCTTACATAGAAAATCCTAATTATACCCCCCACCACCACTACTCCATATACATGTCTATTCTTATTGGTTACGCTATATTCCTCTATTACAAAATATTTGTGGTCAAGATTTTCCTCAACGTTCAGAAAACCCTATCAAATATACCATGCTAGCCTCTGCTAAAATGTACTTTGTTATCAAATTCTTTAAGCATCACTGGTTATTTACCAGTGATTGCAGAAATTACATTTTGAAGCAAACACAAAGCCCATGCACATCCTGATAATTGATGTCTGTCAAAGTGTAATAGTTTAAGGCTAAATCCCTCAGCAGTTAATGGTATCATTTAGGTGTGCCTAGCAAGAAGTTGTTGTGTCTTGCCATAGTTAAGCTAAAATACTCTGGATTCCCAAAATGTAGTTGAATAAGCAGTGACTTAAGGGAAAACAAAGAGAAAGAGGTATCTTTCAACATCAAGTTTTTCTAGGATATTACAATGTTACTATGCTGTTAGATACTGTATACTGTTAGCAAAGCTGACCTTCTCCCTAGTTATCTACCCAATCCGTAGTATAACTCCGAAGGGATGGCTTCTTTTGACAATATCAATCAGTGTTATGTCCCGGCCTAAAGCACTACGCATAATGATGAGACTGTAAAAAAAATAATACAAAAAGCCATTCTAAGTCATCCGTATAGCCTGTGTAGCCTCAAGACCACAACAATGATATTTGACTACATTATGGTAACATATTATGGTGATGGATGGACTGTGATTGAACTGAAAAGACAAAGTCAATGAAAAGGCTTTTCACAATGCCCTAATATCAAAAATGGGGCTTAGCCCTGCCCACAGTATCTAGACGCATCTTTAGTATAGACATGAGGCCTGCTTCAAGGTGTGCCTAGTTACAGTGAAAAGGTCCAGAAAAATGGACAACTATAGCTGGTCTGTCTTTGAACACTAACCTGTTGTTCACGCGAAGTGTCTCAAGAGTGCTGATCTAGGATCAGTTCCCCTGTCCAGTTTATCTTATTCATTGTTGATCTAAAAGGCAAAACCGATCCTTTATCGGCACTCCTACTCTGACATGCTTGATACATACGGCCCCAAATATAACAAACATTTACAAATCAAATCAAGTTCACAACTTGAAAATCATTATAATGACATGTTTAACTATTGTGTACATTTTAAAGTTGTGCCTTCTTGGGTATAGACTGGGTAGCCACTAAGGGTCCATTGTATATATGAATATAACATACATAAACAAATCAAATCCAGTTTTATTTTTCACACGCTTCGTAGACAACATGTGTTGACTAACTGTGAAATGCTTACTTACGCGTTCATTTCCAACAATGCAGTTAAAGATTAAAAATATATGTAATACAACATTTAAATAGTGACACAAGGAATAAATACACAGTGAATAACAAATAAAAACAACATGGCTATATACAGGGAGTACCTGTACCGAGTCGATGTGCAGAGGTACAAGGTAATTGAGGTAGGTATGTGCTGTACATATAGGTAGGGTTAAAGTGATTTAGGCAACAGGATAGATAATACACAGTAGCAGCAGCATATGTGGTGTGTGTGTATGTGTGTGTGTGTGTGAGTTGCGTCAATATACATGTTATGTGTTTGTGGGCGTACGTAGGGAGTGTGTGTGTGTGTGTGTGTGTGTGTGTATGTTTTGGTTACAGTAATATGTTTCAGCCATGGAATCATTGTACCATCACGAAGTACGTTTGCCATGAACATCCACATGGAAATGACATGGGTTATTTTTCTGTTCAAATGTAACTAAATGTTCATGCTGTCCGAGTATGTGTGTGTATTTGAACCATTCATTTTCATGAACACTGGAGGGTCATTAAGGGAGCGAAATCAAAATAGAACTGTCTCTTAAAGTTGATATTAAAACAACTCCGTAGAAGTGTATTTCAGGATGTTATAATATTCCTACAGTCCAAATGTGATAAAATACCGATGTTTTTGGTCAGCCTTGCTTTTTTTTTCTGCATGTTTCTTTGTTTTTGAAAAGTGCATCCTAATTGGAGCTGTTTGTATTCTTTTCTTGCAGTTTTACTTCTTCTCTCTGTACTATCTTTGGAGCTCGTTCATTTCCTACCCTTATTTTTGTATTTTATTTGTAATTTTTATTTAGGTCAATCTTCAGACTTTTGGATTTTCTACATCAATATCATTTTTTTGTAGGCAGCAATATGAGATGTCATCGAACGGAGTATGTGCAATGTTGAATAAAGAAAAATATAATATATGAAATAAAAACTACTTGCGAGAGTGACTTGTTAGGGGATTGCAACAACATGATCTATGAATGGTGTTCATATGTCACCTCGTAATTTACTGGTTATGCCCTTATGCAAGAAGCACCTGTTGGACATGTTTTGCAGGGTTCAAGATGTAGAATTTTACAGTAATAGGACCCATGTTGGCACCAAATGTTCTAAAGCAATGACATAGGACTCCAATGTGTGCAACATTGAGGAGCACTTCATCATCGAGAGCATTGCTTGACCAGTACAACAATATTACAAATCCCAAAGACGCATATGGCAGTTACAATAAATAAGGACTTTATGAATTCAATTTGGAATAAGATGTTCCCATAAAAAATGTTTATTGTTGCCGTAGGCATTCTGTGACTCATCCCAGTTTTTCCAAATTTGGAAACGGAGCGTCACCCAGGGTCTTTTAGAATGTTCCAAGCTTTCTTACATCTGTCACCCAGTTGCCTCGAAGGCTTCCCAATAACCAGACATATTCTGTATAAACTTCTCTTGACAATTTTCTTTTACTCTGAACTCATCATTTGAAAGACCTTGTACACCCATTGCTAAAATGTGTTAGTCCACAACAATGTCCTCCAAAAAAATCTAAAGAGCTGCATGGATTTCTCGAGACTATAACCAGTGTAGCCTCGTTGCGAAACAGGCTTCCCGAAAACAGTAAACCTGGGGAAGTTCCATGGCAGCAATGAGCTAAAGAGGGGTGAAACTATGCCAAACCAATCAAATGCCTTGCTTGGGCTGAGCTCCGAAGGTGCACACCAGAATAGTCCAGTGAGGACTAAAGATGTCTACTAAACAAGCAATGGTGTCAAAACACTTTACAATGTTTGCAGCACGCTGGTTTTCACAGCATTTCTCTTATATTTTGAGATGAGCCAAAGCTGCAGCAAGAAGGGAGAAATGATCTACAATGCTGACCATATCAATATATATATCAATTATGTTTCTGGAGTGATATTTGGCTGTGTAGGCTAGCATGAGGGATAGGAAGTAGCTAGCCACAATGAAGTTCATTTTGGGAAAAGTCAGCTAACCTTGTAAGCTACCTAGGTATAACTAGCTACCGTTAGCTACTAGCTAGTTCAATTTCTCTCACGTGTAGAAAACCATTACATTTTTTTTAAACAGCATGTTACTGACCTAAAATGTTATCTGTGAACCCAGTATCTAGCTTATCCAGGGTCTGTGATAGGACTACATAGAGCAACCATGTACTGTCTATCTCCCTCAAAACTCAACTCTGCAACCTGGAAGCCAGTTCCACTGCTTTTTCCTTTGTTCCCCTGCAATCAGGGACTAATTTAGACCTGGGACACCAGGTGGATGCAATTAATTATCAAGTGGAACAGAAAACCAGCAGACTCTGGACCTTGTAGGGTACGAGTTGAATGCCCCTGGCCTATCTACTATGGGAACAACGGCAACCCTTTTGCAACCAAAATTGTTAACATTTATAAAATTAAATGAAACCTCATATGTTACCTGTAATGACAATCTCCTGTAGCCAAATTGTCATCTCTTTATTTTCATACTGTACCTAAATTACAAGGGTTGGATTTGTACAAAAAAATTGTATATGTCAGCACTTACAAGGCATGTGCAAAATCTGGTATATGGTTTGCCTCATATACAGTGTCTGCTGGTGTCATTTTAAATTGAGAACATATAGCTCAACATGTAAAGTTGAGCTATTCTCTGTTTCAGATGACAGGTCCCCATGAGGCCAGTAACGCCACCATACTGTAGGCCTATTGCTGCATTGGCGATGCATGCCATATGATAAGCTGCTAAATGGAATCAAATCAAAATCAAATCAAATTGTATTTGTCACATGCACCAAATACAACCTGACAGTGAAAGGAAAATAAGTGTTAAGTAAAAAATAGAATAAAAATTAATAAAACTAACAAATAATCAAACAGCTGCAGTAAAACAACAATAGCGAGGCTATATACAGGGGGTACCGGTACAGAGTCAATGTGCGGGGGCAACGGTTAGTTGAGGTAATTGAGGTAATATGTCGATGTAGGTAGAGTTAAAGTGACTATGAATAGATAATAAACAGAGAGTAACAGCAGTGTAAAAGAGGGGTCTGGGTAGCCCTTTTGATGAGCTGTTCAGGAGTCTTATGGCTTGGGGGTAGAAGCTGTTAAGAAGCCTTTTGGACCTAGAATTGGCGCTCCGGTACCACTTGCCGTGCGGTAGCAGAGAGAACAGTCTATGACTAGGGTGGCTGGAGTCTTTGACAATTTTTAGGGCCTTCCTCTGATACCGTCTGGTACAGAGATACTGGATGGCAGGAAGCTTGGCCCCAGTGATGTATTGTGATGTGATGCACGGCAAGCGGTACCGGAGCGCCAAGTCTAGGTCCAAGAGGCTTCTTAACAGCTTCTACCCCCAAGCCATAAGACTTCTGAACATCTAATCAAATGGATACCCAGACTATTTGCATTGCCCCCCCTCCCCTACTACTATTGCCCCCCCTCCCCTACTACTCTCAAAATTCTCTCCACCAACAGTTTATGTCATGAACAGTGCTTGTGCCCATTAAAATAGACATGGCGTGGGATGTTCCCCAATGCTGGAAGAGGTGCCCCGAGAGAAAACGTTTTGGAACCCCTGGTATAAACAATAGATCATTGAGTAGTAACAAGTAGGCTATTATTGCTAAAGCATAATTTCAGGTGAACAAAAAATAACTCCTTATGTGGCCAACCTTGCTCCACTGATCCCTGATCTACTGGGTGTTCTGACCCAGCAATAGCACACTTGATTATCAACTCATTAGGTTTGATAAGTTTAATCAGGTGTGTTATTGCTGGGCTGAAACATAATCTTACACACCAGCAGACCTTCAGCAGGATTGGCCTGCTCCAATTGTAATAGGTTTATACCTTGTGTGTGATGTTTAACTGTATTTTTGTATACAACATGCGCTTACATAGGTAGGCATACACACATATAACCCATGGCATATACACTCAGTGGCCAGTTTATTAGTTACACCCATCTAGTTTCGGGACCCATGCTGCTTACGCCAAATCCTGACTCTGCCATAGACATGACGCAACAGTAACCGGGATTTGTGATGTTCTCAATTGTTCAATGTTGGTGATCGTGTACCCACTGGAGCCGCTTCTTATTTTTAGCTGATTGGAGTGGAACCCGCTGTGGTCGTCTGCTGCAATAGTCCATCCGTGACAAGGACCGACGAGTTGTGCCTTCCGAGATGCTGTTCTGCACACCACTGTTGTGCTGCACCATTATTTTCCTGTTTGTGGCCCGCCTGTTAGCTTTCACGATTCTTGCCATTCTTCTTCGACCTCTCTCATCAACGAGCAGTTTTCGCCGTCAGGACTGCCACTGACGGGATGTTTCTTGTTTGACACACTATTCTCGGTAAACCCTAGACACCGTCGTGCTTGAAAAGCCCAGGAGGCTGGCCATTTCTGAGATACTGCGACTGGTGCGCCTTGCACCGACGATCATAACACTCAAAGTCGCTTAGGTCACTCGCTTTGCCCATTATAACATTCAATCGAACAGTAACTGAATGCCTGTCTGCCTGCTCTATATAGCAAATAAACTGGCCTCTGAGTGTAGGTAGGCCTACCTATGTTAGCGAATGTTGTATACAGAAATATGGTGGTGTGCACAGTTTCTTTGTGAGAAGGTGTTAAAGTTCACAGTTAGCCATTGTTATGTACTTAATTCCCTTAGCTAAACATTGTGTAAAGTTAGTTAGCTAGCTAGCAGCTCAGTTGTGTTAGCCTTCAAAGTGGCCTACTACTAGCACTGTAATAGATCATTTTTTTCAAAGTTTTCAAAATGTATTTACTTACTTGAATAGAGTTTCCCACCGACTATATAATATATATAATAGAGTTTCCCACCGAAAATCTTCAAGATTTTTCAAGTGACCATGTGGACAAATGGAATTGTCACCAGAGCGGTTTAGAACGTGTTGTGACGTTTGACTTTACCAGCATGATCCACTTTCAGTTTTAAGCCACAATGAATATTTAAGAAATATAAAATGCAGACTGTCGGCCATACTTGATAACTTGAAAACGAGCACTTGAAACTAGCAACTCTCTACAAAGTGTGTCCTACCCGGATGGAAAACAGTGATACACATAACACACAGCACCGCTTCTATTGGGCATGTGAGTGGAGGGTTCTTGAAATGCAACATCCAATCAAAATCTTGTCGATGGGAGCCAGCGGACAATTCAAACCGTTTTTGTGATACAAAATTCTCCAGACCTCCAAGGGAGGCGTGACAAGGATGTGCTTTTGGAAGTACGGCAACGCGAGACTATAACCAGTGTCATCTCTGAAACTGACATCTAAATATGAATCGTGTTGTTCAAAATCGTCAACCACTTCAGCAAGTAAGCTATCAACTGTTGCTGGTTGGAATGAATGTGAACTGTCCCTTTTGGTTACATCATGATTCATTTATTATAAAAGCAGAATGTTAATGTCATGGAACATTTGACGCCAACATGGAGGCAGTGGTTCGCTGGCTCTGAGTCTCTCCCTCAGTTACTGTTCAGTTAGATAAAATGATCCAGCATGTTTTTTAATGACCGGCACCTTTTGTCTCTCACTCAGCACTAGAGACTGAGGATCACGATGGCGTTTTCTTCCAAAAGGGTCTTTAGGTTGTTGTTTTTGAAACCTGATGCTCGAGTCGTTCATGTTTGGCGCTGTTTAAATATTTTAAACGGGTCCGTCGTGCTGCAATTACTTGACTCTTGGACAAGCGCCAGCCGCTTCAGTCAAGCCCTCGACAAAGGCATTGCGCTGTACCTGCTCTCTGTGCTTGTCACAATTAGCTCCACAGGGACACGTCCACAGCAGCAGCCACTGTTCGCAGCAGCCAAACCACGAGCTTGACCACAGGGACATTTTACCCAGCTGTTTTTAGACAAATACCACTGAAGCCGTAAATCGTACAAATAGCTAAAGTATTTGAAAATGTTGAAGGAAACATGAAATAAGTGATACGTACATATTGCTTCGTAATGTTTTTTAAAGGGGACACAACATTTGAAATGCACCAAAAGCAAGGGTAACAAAACAATTATTTTGTTACCCTTGCTTCAGGTGTATTTGAAATGTCCTCTCCCCTTTAAGAAAAGGAATGAGGTAATAATGCACTTGTCTTTGTGTGGGACAGTGTTCTCTCTCAAAGGTCAATGTGTGACACTGGGGCCAGACCACGGGGGCGTAAATTAGACCTGTGTGGAGTTATATATAGCCGGGCGCCCATCACAGCTGTCCTCTGAAACTGGGTGAACCTGTAGAGGGGGATACAAAAGGTTCTGGTTATATACACTTGCTGCGCACACAAACACATGTCGACGCACGCACGCACACGCACACACACACACCAAGACCGCATATAGAGTAATGTTTGACGTCGGTTCCATAGCTTTTGTTCGCGCCTGCCACCGTCTTCCAGGAATAGGCTCCATCACTCAAAGGCGTAACACAAGACTTGACAGGGAACAATATCCCTGCACATGGTAGGCCCAGCTCTACGTTCCCATGCCAGCAAATGTGGTGTTCCTCTTTTCTGCCGCCTTCCACTCGGAGCACTGGAAACATAATGCCTCTGTATAGTACCGGCCCCTGAAATGGGACACCCCAAATCCCCAATGGTACCTGTCTAACTACTAAACACACCACTGTTCCTTCCTATCCCTCCCTCTTACGAGCTATCTTACCATTTGCAATAGTGGTGTTTACAATAGGACTGCAGGTTGTCAAATATATGGAGATGACTTACGCATATGTCCTACCAAATCACCACTCATGTCAACAGGTGACAAAGAACATGTCATGTTGATGGATAAGATGTTCTTATACTTTTTGAAAACGATAATAGTCAAAGACAACTGTGATATGACTCAAGCACCAACCTTCCTCAAGGGTGTGTTTACAAAGAATTGCAGACAGTGTGACTGGCCCTGACCTTGGATGTCGAGCAATAACATTTTTCTTGCTCTGTCAACTCATCAAATATTGCTTGCGTAAGTAAATATAAAACTGTTAAGGTGAGCACATTGAAGGCCTTCATCGGAATAATGTAAACAATAGGTTTTGAGATGCAGTAGTGTTTGCTGAGGTGTTTTTTCTGAAAAGACTAAATGTTCGTGCACTATCTTTGTTGACACGACTGTTAACCCTGCACGTGTCTAATTCTGAGAACGGGAAGCATTTCCCCGTGTTTACATACTCTACTGTGAATACTGAAATGCAAACTTGAGTGTGATAAAAAAAAGTGTCACAAAATGTAATAGAAGACTTGAATCTGAGTGGGGGGGATCGATAAAAATACAAATAGGCTCTTTCAGTGCCTACACTCATTGTTCAGTTGTCAACTGGCCGTCATCTGACAAAACAAATCAAATCTTAATGTAAGCAGAAATTGCTATATGCTGGGACTGCCTAACTTGGAAAAGGTGGCACCCTAGATGACAGAAAATAATGTGCTCCCACCTTGAGACACTAAAATCATGCATTTGCAGGGTAGTCAAATAAACAAGTATGTTATAATTACATTGTACAGTAAGTATACATTGTTAACTGCTTACAAATTGTGATCCTTCATATAAAGTTGGAACAATCTGGTACTATGTGATGAACAGGCAGACAGATTAAGCCCATTCGTGTACAATATATCATTATCTGTGGTTGAACCCCTGACACTGAACTCATAACATCTGCAATCAACTCACAACAGTACATTCATCATGGCACCTCGGTGTGGTTGGGATTAGGTGGTAACAGGTCAACTGCCAAAGGAAGGTCAAGGTCCAGTGAGGAGGTTTTGGACTATTGCGTTGATATGCCAGCCAGAGCTTTGGAGCATGTTATTATGTCTTTACTGTTCCGTAATCCCAACAGATCCAAGATAACCACAAGGTTTGGGAGAATTCTATTCTTGAATGGATTAAAAACATGTTTTGTTAGGTCATGTGAGGAGTGCTTATGATGAGGTGGCTTTCCTCCTTTATTAACTCCCTGTCTACCGTTGCAAAAGAAAAGAGAGGGAGAGAAACAAGGATGTGGGACAAAATCATTTTCTTCAAAAATTGCTGCTTGAATAAACTTCGCTTGACTATATACCAGTCTTTAAAAAAAAAAGCAAATCATTATAAAGATCTATGTTAAAGACAATAATATTCAATACACACATCATGATACATTACACTGCAATGGCAATTCAACTAGGTCATCTGTGGTCACCTTGTCATTCTAACGTGCTGAGCTAGAAATATGTTTAGCAGTTACCTACAGAATGAGTCTGTGTATGATCTGGTGCAGTCGATCCAAATGTTTAGCCATTCATGTGTGCACTTTGAGATGACTATGTAATATTCTGGGCTCATCACAGCCTATCAATGAAATGGCTGCAAATAAGACATCAGTTTGATAGTAGGCGTTATGTAACACGTGATGTTTTGCTCCAATTGTCTGCAGGAGCTCTGTCTGAGCTCATTCCCTTGTCTCTAGAGGACGCTGCCAAGAGTGAAACGGTTTGTGCGTAGAGAGAGTGCGCTGTGTTGCTCTGGCAGCGAAAATGCATTTGGGTGACGTGTGAAGGGAAAATTGTGTTTGTTGTCATGGTAACTGCCAGTATGGTTTGTCTGGAGCAAAAAAACATACCCTGGCAAGGGGCTAGTCTGATTCCAGGACTGATTCAGAGGAGAGCTCTCCTCCATTTTGAAAGAGACGTTTATCTTGTTGAAAAGGCTAAACGTTCTGTTGTGCACAGAATTTGAAGAACCAAAGGCTAAGACCCGGTTCAATCAAAACCTGCCACTGGATTTCCAGGTAAAGTGCATACCCAGCAAACAGGGGATGTCCTGAGGACATGCGGTGACGTTCCCATTAGGTCCCTTAAAGGTTTCGGGGGACCTTAGTCTAGTACCCTGTAAGTTCCCAGGACGTCAATAAGGACCATGTCAAGACATTTTTAGTTAATTTTTAATTGTCCTTTAATCGTCCTTAGGACATTGCGTGATGCTCCTAAGGGAATGTTCTCTGGGGGACCTTGTCTAGTTCATTGTAAGATCCGACATCCTAAGGACTAGCAAAATGAACGTCCTGAGAATGTCCTGATTCCAGCACTCTGGGGGATGTTCTCTGGGGGACCTTTGTTTAGTTCCCTGTAAGTTCCCTGGATATCACTGAGGACATTGTCAGGCCCTTTTTAGGACGTTCGTTTTACTAGTCCTTAGGACGTCGCATGATGGTCCCAAGGGAACGTTTTCTGGGGGACCTCTCTCGAGTTCCATTCCTGGGGACGTCGCTGAGGACCATGTCAGGACCTTTTTAGAATGTTCTCAGGGGGTTAATTTGACTAGTCCTTAAGGCGTTGTGTGATGGTCACAAAGGAACGTTCTCTGGGGGACCTTTTTCTTGTTCCCGGTTTGTTCTCGGGACGTTCCCCGGGACAAACCGGGAACGAGACAAAACCTCCAGGGGACGATGACACAATGTCCCTAGAACGCCCTAAAAACATCCTCATAATGTCCTTGAGACAAACCGGGCACAAGACAAAACCTCAAGGGGACCAGGACACAACGTCCCAAGAATGTCCTAAAAACATCCTCGGGGACGTCCTGGGGACCAACCGGGAACTAGCCAAAACATCCACGGGTTCATGACACAATAATGACTTTTGGTGACCATTTCAGGACTTCCTAACTACTCATTACTGTTAGCAGGGCAAGAATAAAAATCATTCTGTGTAGCAAGTTGTCACTGTCTATGGCAGGGTTCCCCAACTGACGGCCCACATGTGATTTTGTTTGGCCCCCCAAGTTTTCTGACATAAAAGACTGTAAAAAAACACCAGCAAATCAGCTCCAAGTGATTTTAATTTTAGAAATTTGTTCCAAAGAATTTCCATGTGTAATAGAGAGATTCTATATATGTGATTGTATACAAATGTAACCAAGGTTTGAAAGGATTAGGTTTTAGTCAAATGTTATATTTGTTTGGGCTTCTTGCGATCAATTTGTAGTCTACAAATTATTTGTAATTATGTTCTGGCCCCCTTGACCATCCGCTCAAGAAAAAAAAATCAGCCCGCGGCTGAATGTAGTTGATGATCCCTGGTCTATGGTGACAAATTACGCTTTTAAACTGCCGTAAATGGTAAAGAACTACATGTTTTGAATGATGGGAATACAGTATGTGCCCTTGAATTTACGTCAGAGCATATCAACTCACCATTCTAGTGGTATGCTCTTTGGTTTGCACAATGTACTAAGCCTTTTGAAGGTGTCTCTCAGTCCATGGCATGAGCCCGACAAAAGAGAAGTATCTTGATATTGATCACCTGCTTAATACCCTTTACAGGGGAACAGGACAGTAAAAAAAAAAATCACCAGGTAAGTCATTCTAAATAGATACAGTATCTGTGGAAAATGAACACGGAAAAGCAACATATGGTACAACATTATTCACAAACATATAGCAATAAATATATGTCCTTACTGTAGATAACTTGGGAATTGTAATTGGCAATCTGTCAAAAAGAGAGAGTTGAATGGCCGTTTGAGTGGCACACTGACTGAACACCTGAAAGAATGATAACGGTCTCTTCGCTAGTCTTGGCTAAGCTGAGGTAGTTGTGTGCTGTCACTGCTTGTTTGAGATACATGACCTTAACACATTTCAGTCTGACATCTCCCAGACTTCACTGGCGAGGAGAGGAGGAAAGAAAGAGAGGAGAGGGCTTCCTGTAGAAATAGAGCACTTCTCCAGTCACACAAACTAGAGAAATATAAATGCATACGACAATGACCCCGTGCACACACACACGCACACACAGAGTCATGCAGCATGTGCAGATGTAACGTTCACCTCATTCACTCATAGTCGACTGTAAACTGCTGCACAGCTGTAACATGATTGAAGTCTGCTTTGATTGTTTGCACGAGTGTGAACCGAAAGCCATAAATATTCCTCCTCCAAGAACCTGCACTAAAATTAGCATGACCTTTTTAAATCTTGTTTTTCTCACAGACCAAAATAGAAACTAAATGGCTCGAAGGGAAACAAAAGGCATCCTCCGGTTCTGAGCAAAAATCACACATACAGGCTGCGCCGGGAGCTCAGGCTTTACATAAAATGAGAGTTGATACATTTAGTTTGGGCTTACGTAACCACGCTCAGATTGAAACATACTCAGGAAGCAGAAAAAACACTTGAAACGTATTTAATTTCTCAGAGTTGCTCGGCTAATGAATTTGCAGTAAAGCTGCAGACATGACATACGGCGATGACAGCGAGGCGCTTGACAGGGATCTGGCATTTGGGAGCAGCTAAGCTGATAGACTCATGCAGTTATGGTAATGTTGCCTTCGACGTTGTTGGCCTCGTCAGCGTCTGTTCTGAAAGCTCCCAAATCCGGGGAGAAGGTGCCTAACTAAACCGGTACGTACGCACATGTGATAGGCCCAGGTGCGCAGACGCAGATCCTAACTTTTACCATAGTAAGTTACTGGACAAAAATCTGATGAAGCGCCAGTTTCAGAGGACAGATTTTTTTTCTTGATCTTTACATCCAGAGGCTAAATAGGCTCCAAATCACTGATGCATGATGGGAAAAAGACGTGCATTCAAGACAACATTAACACGGGGGTCCCAGAAACTGTCTTCAGCAACTCAGTCAGTTGTTCATCCCAAAAACGATATCCAAACTTCGTCTTAACCTTTAACAGATGATTTATACAGACATAGACATTCTATTTGTGTAGACCCCTCTTTCAGGGCAGGTAGGGCAGAGCCACCTGTTTAAAAAAAAATAAAAGTTGGCCTGCTTTGCATGTAATTCTGACATTAATTTGTGTCACATTTTTGCAAACAATGTATTGAAAGAAATCCTTGAGTTAATGAAGCAGCATACAAACTTGGTCTCTTTAGCCCCCCGCACGACTCTGATTCAGAGGGGTTGGGTTAAATGCGGAAGACACATTTCAGTTGAATGTATTAAGTTATGCAATTGACTAGTTATGACCTTTTCGTTTCCCTTTCTTTCTTGAGTAAGGCAGCTCCAAAATGCAGCTGTTTCAAACTATCTCAGTGCTTTCTATGGTGGAGGGGCAGCCAGCGAAAGCCCAGAGGGTAGGCGTTGTTAATCATCTCTGGTTGCGCTGTGACTGGCTTATGGTTCTGTCGCTCATGGGGACACTACTGTACATCACCGCAGGATCTAAGGGAGAGCTAGGCACTTCAAGACCCCCTATGGTGCTGCCATAGATTTACAGTAGAAGTGCCCGTCCAAGAAAGCTCAAGATCATTGGCCACAGATAAAATGACGTCCAATCACGTTATATCTCCTAGTAGCTTTGATTGGACTGATCATGTCAACATCATACTTCTAAATTTTAGCTAGCACACTAGCTAGCTAGATAAGCAGTCATCGTGAATTATGTCAACAATCTACTAGGAAATCCTTTTCAATCCCTGTAATATGAAGAGAAAATAAAGATAAAATGTCTCGGTGCACATCGACCATTGGACATAAACATTACATAACAAGTTGTAAATTTCAAATTCAACAATGAGTGGTTTGGAAGGAACAAAGCAATTACAATTTTGCTTCCACTGCCTGCTATTCGGTGGAGAGGGTGGGTGGTCCAAGTGGGTTTAAGGATTTAAAACGTGTCAGAAAGGGTCTCAAAACATGAGAATTGTGCATCACATGTAGACAACGCAGTTAAACTGGGATTACTGGGGAAATCAAACGTTGTAGCTCAGCTATACATATAGACGAGCCATGACTTTCACAACCAACGAATGGATGAGAACAGGTACGTGTTTGCCAGAATTATAGTATGCATTAAATTGTGTGCCAATTGTGAGACAGCACTGCGGGGCAATGACGAGTCAGCAGACCCCTGCCCAGGCATTTGCTGGTGTACCATGCGTGAAGGTGATTACAGGCTACAAAGGCATTATGATGACCTACCCATTTTTAAGGGTACATCAAACATGATCCAAAACGAACACCCTTAAAATGATAAAAACCTTCACACGCAACACAATAGGCCAGAAAAACACAGACACAGTAACTGAGAAGTTTGCCCACGAGAAAGACTGCCGCGCCACCTTCCTGTTCGAGTGGGCACAGCACGACAACGGTGAGTCCAGAAGTATGTCTTGTATGCTGCTGCAGTAGTGATGTAATATGCCAGGGAGACACATATGTATAGTGTAGCTAAGAAAGTAACACTAAGTGTACAGTAAATTCAGAAAGTATTCAGACCGCTTGACTTTTTCCATATTTTGTTACGTTACAGCCTTACTTTGAAATGGATAAAATAGTTTTTTCCCCTCATAAATCTACACACAATACCCCACAATGACAAAGCAAAAGCAGTTTTTATGTTGTTGTTGCAAATTAATTTAAAAAACACTGAAATATCACATGTACATAAGTATTCCGATCCTTTACACGGTACTTTGTTGAAGCACCTTTGGCAGCGATTACAACCTCTGTAATCATTGGAACACAGGAGTGATGGTTGCTGATAATGGGCCTCTGTACGCCTACGTAGATATTCCATTAAAAAAATCTGCCGTTTCCAGCTACAATAGTCATTTTCAACATTAACAATGTCTACACTGTATTTCTGATCAATTTGATGGTATTTTAATGGACCAAAAATGAGCTTTAATTTAAAAAACAAGGACAGTTCTAAGTGACCCCAAACTTTTGAACAGTGGTGTAAATGTTAAATATATAAGAACAAACATTATGAATTTACTGAACATAAATGTAATAATGTTTGTGTAAGGTTCAAAACAAGTAAAAACGTGTTATTATTGAAGGGGAATGCGGTTCTTATCGTCTTACACAAATCCACAAGGAGTCAGTACAAACCATATTTAAGCAAGTCAGCCATTTCAGCTATGATTTTTAAAAAGGCAGTAGATCAGGCTGAAAGAACCGTTTCACTGCCCCACGAGTCTCCGCTGATTGCCAGGTGGAGTTTGTTACGGTTTTCTTCGAGTGAAGTAGAGTCGGACCAAAATGCAGCGTGGTATTTTTGATACATGTTTAATGAAGACGAAAAACGAACGATACAAAACAACACACAAACGTGACAACCTATACAGCCTATCTGTGACAACAAACACAGAGACAGGAACAATCACCCACGAAACACTCAAAGAATATGGCTGCCTAAATATGGTTCCCAATCAGAGACAACGAGAATCACCTGCCTCTGATTGAGAACCGCCTCAGGCAACCATAGACTTTGCTAGAACACCCCACTAAGCCACAATCCCAAAACCTACGAAAAACACCCATTCATAAACACAACACAAAATAAACCCATGTCACACCCTGGCCTGACCAAATAAATATAGAAAACACAAAATACTAAGACCAGGGCGTGACAGAGTTGTGGTAAGGATTCACTCCACGGTGCTGAAAGGAAAGCACCGCTGTCGGGACAGCTTTATGTAGGCCCTAACAGTTTGTGGACACCGTTTGTCACCGTTATAGTGCATGTAATGTATTGTTAGTGTTGTGTTGTGTAGTGGCTTCGCTGGCATGCATCTACAAAACAATTGGTTGAGTTTGCCCCTCCACTACATACAGTGGGGCAAAAAAGTATTTAGTCAGCCACCAATTGTGCAAGTTCTTCCACTTAAAAAGATGTTTTGCAAATTATGGTGGAAAATAAGTATTTGGTCAATAACAAAAGTTTATCTCAATACTTTGTTATACACCCTTTGTTGGCAATGACAGAGGTCAAATGTTTTCTGTAAGTCTTCACAAGGTTTTCCCACACTGTTGCTGGTATTTTGGCCCGTTCCTCCATGCAGATCTTCTCTAGAGCAGTGATGTTTTGGGGCTGTTGCTGGGCAACACGGACTTTCAACTCCCTCCAAAGATTTTCTATGGGGTTGAGATCTGGAGACTGGCTAGGCCACTCCAGGACCTTGAAATGCTTCTTACGAAACCACTCCTTCGTTGCTCGGGCGGTGTGTTTGGGATCATTATCATGCTGAAAGACCCAGCCAAGTTTCATCTTCAATGCCCTTGCTGATGGAAGGAGGTTTTCACTCAAAATCTCACGATACATGGCCCCATTCATTCTTTCCTTTACACGGATCAGTCGTCCTGGTCCCTTTGCAGAAAAAATGATGTTTCCACCCCCATGCTTCACAGTAGGTATGGTGTTCTTTGGATGCATCTCAGCATTCTTTGTCCTCCAAACACGACGAGTTGAGTTTTTACAAAAAAGTTATATTTTGGTTTCATCTGATCATATGACATTCTCCCAATCTTCTTCTGGATCATCCAAATGCTTTCTAGCAAACTTCAGACGGGCCTGGACATGTACTGGCTTAAGCAGGGGGACACGTCTGGCACTGCAGGATTTGAGTCCCTGGCGGCGTAGTGTGTTACTGATGGTAGGCTTTGTTACTTTGGTCCCAGCTCTCTGAAGGTCATTCACTAGGTCCCCCCGTGTGGTTCTGGGATTTTTGCTCACCGTTCTTGTGATCATTTTGACCCCACGGGGATAGATCTTGCGTGGAGCCCCAGATCGAGGGAGATCATCAGTGGTCTTGTATGTCTTCCATTTCCTAATAATTGCTCCCACAGTTGATTTCTTCAAACCAAGCTGCTTACCTATTGCAGATTCAGTCTTCCCAGCCTGGTGCAGGTCTACAATGTTGTTTCTGGTGTCCTTTGACAGCTCTTTGGTCTTGGCCATAGTGGAGTTGAGTGTGACTGTTTGAGGTTGTGGACAGGTGTATTTTATTCTGATAACAAGTTCAAACCGGTGCCATTAATACAGGTAACGAGTGGAGGACAGAGGAGCCTCTTAAAGAAGAAGTTACAGGTCTGTGAGAGCCAGAAATCTTGCTTGTTTGTAGGTGACCAAATACTTATTTTCCACCATATTTTGCAAATAAATTCATTTAAAATCCTACAATGTGATTTTCTATTTTTTTTTCTCTCATTTTGTCTGTCATAGTTGAAGTGTACCTATGATGAAAATTACAGGCCTCTCTCATCTTTTTAAGTGGGAGAACTTGCACAATTGGTGGCTGACTAAATACTTTTTTGCCCCACTGTACATGCTAAAATCTCCACCGCATATTTTATCAAAGGAAGAATGAAGACAATGTCAATGGAAGAGAGGACAGTTGCTTTGTGTATGGGCTTGCTGGAAAAAGACCCAAAGGGGAAAAACAGAATGGCCACAAAGTAAATGTCAGCCTTCCTCATTATCACCCAGGATCCAATAAACATATTCAAATGACCGCTGGCTCGCATGTCACCTTGCTGTTCTACTGATCCTCCCTACCATCACCAACTTGAGTAAGAAACATGCTGTAGGTTCTTCCAATGTTCCCCTGGCAAAATGACCACCCATCCAAATCTGGACCGGGGAAGGGGGAGGAGGAAGGCATACAGCCAGCAGAAGTCAAATGAGTTGTGGATTATACAGAGCTACTCGTGAGGCCAGAATTTAACAGAAATAGAAACAAAGATTGCTTGCTTTTGTATGAGTCTCTTGATAGATATTTCTGTTACAAATGGAAAGTGATCTGAGTGTGTGTGTGTTTGTGCTAACCCACTATATTGAGTACTGAGCGGTGATACCGAGAGGCTGTGGCTTGAAGTCTTGGCAAGACTTAACGAGACTCATGTGAGGTTTGGCGTTATGCAGCAGATGGCGAGTCGTCTCATACCCAGTGGCCCAGCCCCGGGCCTCTGCCAGGAAACGGAGGAGCAGAGGCTTCCTTAACGATTCTCTCAGAGATGCCAACTGCTCCACTGTGGCCGCAGCAACTTGGGATTCATCAGACACTTAAAGCTACGAACCAATGTCTGACCAGTCAGCCAGCGTTAAAGAATGGGAGTTGTAACTGGGGCAATGCATAGGCATTTGAACATATGGACTTCCATAGCCAAGGGCCTTATCATCGCCTATGGTTCAGCAATTCTATAGCCCTGTAGGAAAATATTAGAGAATGGAGATAAGATACAAGCGAGAGTGAATCAACCAAACATGATGTCTTATTTTGCAGTCACTTGTACGCGGTTCAACATATGCCATATGTTATCATACCTTCCTGCACATTTGACTTACTTAATTTCTTAGAATTTCCCCAAGTTTGAAGCTTGTAGAATGCTACTGTGAGTCATTAAAGCGCATCTAAAACACTTCTCTTTGCACGTAATATCTCAAAACAAAAACAGCTTGAACTGGTATTCCAGGCTTTCCCACATGCAAGAACATGCTACAATGTTGGGTTAAATTGAGCAAAAAGAAAGATATAAACCGAAAAATTCAAAAGATTCCACTGAACATTCACGTTCCTGTCATTAAATTTACTTCCATCCTGTTGGCCAAGACAATTTTAATAGTAGGAGGATGGAGGATGAAATAAAACCTTTTGGCAACAACAAAGTCAAAATGGTGTCAAAAAACAATGTCACTTTAGAATGTCCACTGCTTCTATGAATGTCCGCCAAATCAAATGACACTCAGACCAAAATGATGACACCCCCTATGTCCTAACTCACCTTTAAGTTTTTCCAACATGGTCCACTCGACTCAAATATTAGTACAGCACAGCACTGCAGCCTGTGTCTTTGCCACTCCAAGTGGTATGATGCCTTTTCAAGGACACAGTATGTCAAATTCATTCAGACAGATGGAAAAGTTTTCCCAAAAGTCACACTTTCATAATGAGTTTCTAATGACATGTGATGGGGAAATGTCTTTCCTTGGGGAAATGTCTTTCCTTTCTGTTTTTCACAACGTTTGGGTACATAAGCCTCATCACCTCTGGCTTCAGCAGATGCTGCTTCCAACTGCCATTAAATGGGCCTGTCGCATACTGTTTGTGATTCATGTTGAAATAGTCAAATGCAAGGTAACACTTTATATTAACTGCCATGTGTGTAATGCAATATTAATTCGCAACTACTGTCCCGATATAGTAAACTTGCTACCTATTTCAGTTTATGTTGAACACATTTCTACCTGGAAATGAATACATGTATTTGTGACAAATGTGTTAAATTATAGCCATGGTATAAAAGGGACAATCAACAAGGGGCTATGCATTCTATGAAAAATAATGAACGACGTGGAAGGTGTGTTCCACTAGGCGCTAGCGGAGTGGAACCCTACCTTCCACGAAGTTGTATTATTTTCCAGAGAACGCATAGAGCCCCAAGTTGATTGTCCCTTTTATACCATGGCTATAATTTAACACATTTGTCACAAATACATGTATTCATTTCCAGGTAGAAATGTGTTCAACATAAAACTGAAATAGGTAGCAAGTTTACTATATCGCGACAGTAGTTGCCTTGGTAACCAAACAAACAGACTCGCTAGTTTAGCTAACCAAACCATCAGTCCTAGCTTGCTATTAAAAAAAAGATGAAATTCAACAATTCGTTTCGACTTTCAAAAGCAGCTGAAGTAAGAATGAACTATATTATTGAATTCCACCGTGCTGATATACTTTGAGTTATAGGGAATTATGCAACGGGTGGGTTTAATCCTGGATGCTGATGGGTTAAAACCTCCTTCCAGCCAGTGTCTATTCTACAAGTTACCACCAGCTAAAGCTCTGACGTTGAAATACCTACACTGCTCAAAAAAATATAGGGAACACTAAAATAACACATCCTAGATCTGAATTAATGAAGTATTCTTATTAAATACTTTTTTCTTTACATAGTTGAATGTGCTGACAACAAAATCACAAAAATTATCAATGGAAATCAACTATCAACCATTGGAGGTCTGGATATGGAGTCACACTCAAAATTAAAGTGGAAAACCACACTACAGGCTGATCCAACTTTGATGTAATGTCCTTAAAACAAGTCAAAATGAGGCTCAGTAGTGTGTGTGGCCTCCGCGTGCCTGTATGACCTCCCTACAACGCCTGGGCATGCTCCTGATGAGGTGGTGGATGGTCTCCTGAGGGATCTCCTCCCAGACCTGGACTAAAGCATCCTCACTGCAGCCCGGATGCAGCCAGAATAACAGCAAAGTAGCTGCATTTGCATTTGTTTAAGCTGTTTTGGATACATACATAACAATGAGCTAACGAGGAACGATTTCGCCTGGCATAGAAAATGTGCTCACTCGGAAGAGCTAGCCAACAACACAGCTAGCACAATTATTTCAAATTGAAGCTGGAAAGACTGCAAACTAGCTGCACTTCGTTTCACAATTGACATTTCTTTGTATATACCATAAAAATGATACCAGCTGAGAAACGCTACCTGTCCGTCTCGTCCCAACTCCCGACACGTTCATTACTACGGCACAGCTGGAGATCGGATTTGAATATTGAAATAATGTTGCAAATGTCAGAGACAGACAGCAAGGTTTATACAAATCCCTGCTGTTGAAAACTAAATGGTAGTCTAAAAGAAATGTGAGATAATGTCTACATTATTTTTATAGTGGAGATTAAGTTTATAAATTGCTTGGCTGTGCTGATGAGACAGTGGATTGCGCAATCAGATGGAACAGAGTAAATAGGCATTTTAACCTCATAGATTTAGCCGGTGGTAACATGTGGAATAGACATTGACTGGAGTGTGGTTTTAACCAATCAGCATACAGGATTAGACCCACCCGTAGTAAAAGCACAGATAGAACAATGAGACAGATAATACACCGGATGTATAATGTGAAGCAGCCGCTTGGCGTTTCTACTCACCACTTAATATGGTGGTGAGAGGAAGTCCAGTGGCTGGAAGTGGAAGAAGATGGAACGAGATGATTTTGGCCAACATTCTGCAAATGTTCTCATCGATGAAACGTTTGATCTCAATAAAGTTTTCTGTTCCCCAAACTAGAATCTGTTACAAACATAGTTTTCTAAGTTTTGAATAATTTACCCTTGCCAAAGTTTCCAAAAATTGCACTGTTTAGAAGGAGTACAGGGGCAAAGTGGGTTACTGCACACTCGCACTTCAGAGTAGGTGTTCCCTAATGGAAAAATGCAAATACATGCTAGAATGCGCCAATAGGATCTTACTAGCTTGTGCTTGGCTCTGCCCCTAGCCTTTCTTGTTCTGCCCATTATGACTAATTTGTTCCTATTGGAAACGACAGGGTGTGGTCTATATTGGGTTAGTTAGAAACATATTTGGTACAAGTAAAGGATAAACAACATTCTTTGGAAAATAATGAACAACGTGGAAGCTGTGTGTTCTTTTGTATGGAAGTGTTAGGCCTATGCAAAAACAAAGCAAGGAGAAGCTTTTAGTGCTCTCATTTCATTTTTATGTGAAGTCACTCATACTCTTTATTGTCAAGATATTGAAAGCCAAAGCCATTTGTGCTTTTATGCACCCCTACAGTTCTTCCATATTTCTTTCAACATATGCTACTTTCCCTCGATGCAAATGCATGCAAATATTCATGAAGACATACAGGCAATGAGGAAGCCGAAGTTCTGAGAGTTTCATGTTTATAAATGATCTGCGGCAAACTGAATAACTAATTCAAAAGGAATAGAAGAGACTTGGTAGACAATGTGAAGTGGAGAATACTATAAGCCTAAGGATGAACATAACACTCATCAAATGACAAGTAAAAGTAGTACCTAAAAACCTGGCCTCAATAGCCAGTCGGTCACACATATAAAACACACTTGAAACGTCAATGGGGATTAAACAATTTGATCTGTGAGACTTCTGATGAAGTCAGAATGGGGGTTTCTTAGGGGGGTCCAAGAAAGTAATCTGGTCATTCCCCCTAGTGGTCCATAAAAAAACATATGCTGAGTTCAGTTCAGGTAAGGGATCTGGGTACTCTGTTCCCTCAACAAATAACTGCTATTGGACACTGTAACCTACTACATTAACTTCTGTGTTGATTCTATCACCAAAACGAAGGATGTTAGAATTTTACACAACGACAAAACATGGGTTAACAAAAAACCTAAAACACTGTCCTAATATCAAGAGAATAACCTTTGCCCAGGGAGGCACAGGGAAAGTGAAATAAATTAACGAGGACATCAGATGCAATGTGATTCACAAGTGGGACATGTTTTACACAATTGTTCCAAATCAAATCAAATCAAAGTTTATTTGTCACGTGCACCAAATACAACAGGTGTAGTAGACCTTACAGTGAAATGCTTACTTACTTACTAACCATTGGTGCGAGAAAAAAAAGGTGTGTGTGTGTGTATGTGTAGGTAAGTAAAGAAATAAAACAACAGTAAAAAGACATTTGAAAAGAGAGTAGCAAGGCTATATACAGACACCTGTTAGTCAGGCTTATTGAGGTAGTACGTACATGTAGATATCGTTAAAGTGACTATGCATATATGATGAACAGAGAGTAGCAGAAGCGTAAAAAGAGGGGTTGGCGGGTGGTGGGACACAATGCAGATATCCCGGTTAGCCAATGTGTGGGAACACTGGTTGGTCGGGCCAATATAGGTAGTATGTACATGAATGTATACTTAAAGTGACTATGCATATAGGATTAACAGAGATTAGCAGCAGCGTTATAGAGGGGTTTGGGGGGGCACACAATGCAAATAGTCCGGGTAACCATTTGGTTACCTGTTCAGGAGTCTTATGGCTTAGGGGTAAAAACTGTTGAGAAGCCTTTTTGTTCTAGACATGGAACTCCGGTACCGCTTGCCATGCAGTAGTAGAGAGAACAGTCTATGACTGGGGTGGCTGGGGCCTTTGACAATTTTTAGGGCCTTCCTCTGACACCGCCTGGTGTAGAGGTCCTGGATGGCAGGCAGCTGTGCCCCAGTGATGTACTGGGCCGTACGCACTACCCTCTGAAGTGCCTTGCGGTCGGAGGCCGAGCAATTGCCGTACCAGGCAGTGATGCAACCGTTCAGGATGCTCTTGATGTTGCAGGATCCTTAGCTTGGTGATGAGCTTTGAGGGTACTATGGTGTTGAACGCTGAGCTGTAGTCAATGAACAGTATTCTCACATAGGTGTTCCTTTTGTCCAGGTGGGAAAGGGCAGTGTGGAGTGCAATAGAGATTGCATCATCTGTGGATCTGTTTGGGCGGTATGCAAATTGGAGTGGGTCTAGGGTTTCTGGGATAATGGTGTTGATGTGAGCCATTGCAAGCCTTTCAAAGAACTTCATGGCTACGGACGTGAGTGCTATGGGTCTGTAGTCATTTAGGCAGGTTGCCTTTGTGTTCTTGGGCACAGGGACTATGGTGGTCTGCTTGAAGCATGTTGGTATTACAGACTCAATCAGGGACATGTTGAAAATGTCAGTGAAGACACCTCCCAGTTGGTCAGCACATGCCCGGAGCACACGTCCTGGTAATCCGTCTGGCCCCGCAGCCTTGTGTATGTTGACTTGTTTAAAGGTTTTACTCACATCGGCTATGGAGAGCGTGATCACACAGTCGTCCGGAACAGCTAATGCTCTCTTGCATGCCTTAGTGTTGCTGCCTCGAAGAGAGCATAGAAGTGCTTTAGCTCGTCTGGTAGGCTCGTGTCACTGGGCAGCTCGCGGCTGTTTTTCCCTTTGGAGTCTGTAATAGTTTGCAAGCCCTGCCACATCCGACAAGCGTCGGAGCTGGTGTAGTATGATTCAATCTTAGCCCTGTATTGACGCTTTGCCTGTTTGATGGTTCATCGCAGGGCATAGCAGTATTTCTTGTAAGCTTCCGGGTTAGAGTCCCGCACCTTGAAAGCGGCAGCTCTACCCTTTAGCTCAGTGCGAATGTTGCCTGTAATCCATGGCTTCTGGTTGGGGTATGTACGTAGTCACTGTGGGGACAACGTCCTAAATGCACTTATTGATAAAGCCAGTGACTGATGTGGGGTATTCCTCAATGTCATCGGAAGAATCCCGGAACATGCTCCAGCCTGTGATAGCAAAGCAGTCCTGTAGTTTAGCATCTGTTTCATCTGACCATTTTTTTATAGACCAAGTCACTGGTGCTTCCTGCTCTAATTTTGGCTTGTAAACAGGAATTAGGAGGATAGAGTTGTGGTCAGATTTACCAAATGGAGTGCGAGGGAGAGCTTTGTATGCGTCTCTGTGTGTGGAGTACAGGTGATTTTTTTCAGAATTTTTTCCCCTCTGGTTGCACATTTAACATGTTGATAGAGATTTGGTTTGGAACTGATTGAAGTTTCCCTATATTAAAGTCTCCTGCCACTAAGAGCGCCGCCTCTGGGTGAGTGGTTTCCTGTTTGCTTATTTCCTTATACAGCTGACTGAGTGCGGTCTTCGTGCCAGCATCTGTCTGTGGTGGTAAATAAAGAGCCACGAAAAGTATAGCTGAGAACTCTCTAGGCAAGTAGTGTGGCCTGCAGTTTATCACAATATACTCTACTTCAGGCAAGCAAAATCTAGAGGCTTCCTTTGATTTCGTGCACCAGCTGTTGTTTACAAATATGCACAGACCGTCCCCCCTCGTCTTACCGGAGTGTGCTGTTCTATCCTATATCCATGTCGTCATTCAGCCACGATTCTGTGAAACATATATTATTATTACAGTTTTTGATGTCCCGTTGGTAGGATATTCGTGATCTTACCTCGTTTAGTTTATTGTCCAATGATTGCACGTTGGCGAGTAATATTGACGGTAACGGCAGCTTTCCTAGTTGTCTTCTGCGGGTCCGGACGAGGCATCCGGCTCTTCGTCCTCTGCGTCGCTTCCTTTTTCAAATAATTGGGATGTCTGCCCTGTGGGATGTTTGGAGAATATCGTTTGAGACCTGCTTGTTGTTGTTGTTGTTGTTGAAGAAATATTTGTCTAATCCGAGGTGAGTGATCTCTGTCCTGATATCCAGAAGCTCTTTTCTTCCGTAAGATACGGTTGCAGAAACATTACATACAAAATCATTTACAAATATCGCAAAAAAAACCACATAATAGCATAATTGGTTAGGAGTGTAACGGCTGTTGGAAGGAGAGGACCAAGATGCAGCGTGGTAAGTGTCCATGTTAGATTTATTCGATAACTGAACACTGAAACACAAAGTAAACAAAAGAACAACTGAAACAGTCCTGTCTGGTAGAGACACAGAGACAGAAAACAACTACCCACAACTCAAGTGGGAAAAACAGGCTGCCTAAGTATGGTTCTCAATCAGAGACGATTGCCAGCTGCCTCTGATTGGGAATCATACCAGGCCAAACACATAGAAATGGAAAACATAGAACACAAAACATAGAATGCCCACCCCAACTCACGCCCTGACCAAACTAAAACACAGACATAAAAAAGGAACTAAGGTCAGGACGTGACAAGGAGACCGTAAAAATGCGGCCATTCCAGATTCAACCACAAAGACCAAGGAGGTTTTCCAATGCCTCAAAAATAAGGGCACCTATTGGTAGTGGGTAAAAAAAAAAGTAGACATTGAATATCCCTTCGAGCATGGTGAAGTTATTCATTAATACACCCAGTCATTACAAAGATACAGGCGTCCTTCCTAACTCTGTTGCCGGAGAGGAAGGAAACCGCACAGGGATTTCACCATGGGGCGAATGGTGACATTTAAACAGTTACAAAATCCTTAAGGAAACCTGGTTCAGTCTGCTTTCCAATAGACACTGGTAGACAAATTCACCTTTCAGCAGGACAATAGTATAAAACACAAGGTCAAATTTACAATGGAGTTGCTTACCAAGACGACATAGAATGTTCCTGAGTGGCCTAGTTACAGTTTTGACTTAAATCGGCTTGAAAATCTAGGGCAAGACATGAAAATGGCTGTCCTGTGATGATCAACAACCAACTTGACAGAGCTTGAAGAATAAATAAAATAATTATGCAAATATTGTACAATCCAGGTATGCAACGCTTTTAGAGATGTAACCAGAAAGACTCACAGCTGTAATCGCTGACAAAGGTGATTTTAATATGTATAGACTCAGGGGTGTAAATGAGATATTTCTGTATTTTTCTATAAATTTGCACAAAAAATGCCATCAATTTTGAATTCAGGCTGTGACACAACAAAATGTGGAGTAAGTCAAAGGATACGAATACTTTAAATGTCAACTCGGGCCTGGTGCTGTGGATCTGGGAGCTCCTGTTGGAGCAACCCCAGAAATTCAATGTTAAAGGCACCCTATCTGACCACCTTGTCCTAAACACAGGATATACTGTATACACAAATGAAATTGCATACAACGACAGTGACCTCACCCTCATCAAATATGCGAACAACATGGCTCTGGTAGCTTGTCTGGTGGAAAATCCAGCTTAAGCTTGTCCCAATTCATTGACAGCCTCATAACATGGTTTGACAATAGCTTCCTTGACCTCAATGTTACTAAAACTAAAGAACTATGCCTTATTGGTAAGCTGGGGAATAACGGAAGGAAGTCTCAGTCTCTCTCTCTCTCTCTCTCTCTCTCTCTCTACACGTAACAATGTGCATACTGCCAAAGCTTACATTGGATATTTACAATATGAAAATAATAAGAATCAAAATTGTCAACGGGACAACAGTAACAACAATAACCAAGGGTCAAAATAACCATACATTGAACAATAACAATAGGCATTCAGTAGAGGACATGTTCAGGTTGATTGGTCTGTCAGAGACAGTCCCTCAATTTATGGCAGGCAGCAATCTAGCACGCTGCCAACCCACAGCTCTCTGCATCCTCCCCCAACAGGACGGGTAGCCTACTCTCATGAGAGAGGTCTTTGAAACCTTGAATAAGGGTTTCAAATTTGGGGAAAATACACTCTCTAATTGTTTTATATTTTTTACATTTTGTCAGGAAATGCAGCTCCGTCTCAGGTTCTGCTGTTGTGCAGTGGCTGCACAGCCTTTCCTCTACAGGGAGCCAGGTTTTCCTGTGTCTACCCTTCTCAATGGCAAGACTGCGCTCACTGAGCCTGTACTTTGTCAAGGTTTTTCTAAGGTTTTGATCAGTAACCATTGTCAAATCGTTAGCCACGGTGTACTGTCGATTTAGGGCCAGATAGCACTGCATTTTGCTTTGTGCTTGTGTTTCCCAATAAACAATGTATTTTTGTTTTGTCTGTGTTGTAATTTGGTTTATTCTGATTGATTGGATGTTCTGGTCCTGAGGCTTCAGTGTGTTAGTAGAACAAGTTTGTGAACTCAGCCCCAGGACCAGCTGGATGAGGGGACTCTTTTCTTTGCTCAGCTCTTGGCATTGCAGGGATTGGTAACTGTATTTTAGATGTTAGCAAAACTGAATTGCTCTTTTTGGAGTTTTATTATTAGTGGATATTGGCCTAATTCTGCCTTGCATGCATTGTTTGTAGTTTTCCTCTGGACATGTAGGCGAATCTTACAGAACTCTACATGCAGGGTTTCAATGTTTTTTTTTGTCCCTTTTGATTAAATCTTGTTTTGCAAGTGTACCCCACACCTCGCTGCCATAAAGTGCAATTGGTTCAATGACACATTCAATTAGTTTTAGCCAAATTTTAATGGATATTTCAATTTGAATTAGAATGCCCTGCGTGCTTTCTCTCTCAGTGCATTCACTGCCTCATTGAGGTGTCCAGTTGAGCTTATTTTATAACCTAAGTAATTGTAGTGTGTGCAGTACTCTATATATTTTGTACCAATTGAGAACTTTGGTCTAATTCCCTGAGATCTGGATCTTCTCTGAAAAATCATCTCTCTCTCTCTCTCTCTCATATGAAAGGACAATTTTAGACCACAAGCCTAACTTCTAGGAAAACACTGACCTCCTCTTCAAGAAAGCTTCAAAGTTTAAATGCAAGCAAACACACACTGACCATGGTGTACAGATCCCTAATCGAGAGTGTTCTCACTTTTAACATCTCCTCCTGGTATGGGAACCTCTCGATCAGGAACAGGAGTAAACTGGCACAAGTTGTCAATCAGGCCAGCAAAATAGTCGTCAATAAACAGCATTACATCCAGGAACTGTGCACACAGAACATAACAAGGATAGCACTCCAGGTGTTCAACGACAACGCCCACCCACTCTACGCATCCTTCCAAATACTGCCGTCCATTCCTCGCACGGAGGAACGGAAGAAAGAGATCCTTCATCCCCAGCTCAGTGAAAATCCTAAATAAGACTCTGATGAACTGACATGTAAATGCTCAATGTGTGTAATTAGTGTGTTTTTATGTCTGTTTGCGCCAGAGAGCAAAATAAAATGTTCCATTCTGTGTATAAAGTGATCCAGTTCAATTTCAATTTCAAGACCTAAAATTAAGTTACTTATGGGAATTTTCCAAATAATTCCAAACCAATAGGTGGTCAATTGGAATTGGAAAATCCCCAAATCTGAACACAACATTTAACAACAGAACTCTCTCTCTCTTGGAACATACTGTTGCAGAGTTTGGATCGATTCCACTTGAAACAAAGTCCGTTTAGAAAATTAATTAAAATTAAATTGACAAATTGGAAAGCTGTCCATTTTCAGCCCTGCTGCCAATAAAGGGGAATGTATTCACATAGGGCGACAAGTGTTAGTTCATAGTGACAATTTCACGTCACATCCTTTTAATAAATCAACTCTTCAAAGCTGGGCCATCCTGCAGTTGGATTTGTGTCTCTTCCCACAAAGTGGCTATCGAACGAGAACACAAAACAAAGCTAAAAGCCAAAACAAATAAGAAAAAAAACCGTGTGTTGTCTTTTGTTGCTCAGCCCTGCAATCCGAGTATAAATGTAGCTTGTTTTCATTGCTGATGAATAGTGTTAAAGCAAGGGCCAAGCAGATAAGCCAACAATAAAAAAAAAAATACCCAACGAAATGAGTTGGCACCCTATCAAAGTGGGTGAGTGCACGCATCTTGCCATATGCTCACAGCTATTTATTACAGGGCAGGACAGGTTACTGGCAGCAGCGCCTCGCCGTGTCCAAGTCCAGCTCAATTCCCTCCTGGCTGGTCTTGCATGAGGATTAATAAGCCTGCTGCTTATGTGCTTAGCCTGGTTAAACCAGACTGAATGCTGTGCTCACAGTGGTACGTTTAGTCTAGTCTAACCGGGATGAATATGCATAGCCCATCTAACAAAATCTGCTCACATGTTCTTCTTCAGGTTTATTATGCTTTCTTGACTGTGTTCTCACAAGGGGCACTTTCCGTGGTAATAATTTCTGTGAAATCAAGCCATCGGTGTAATCATGTATTATGAATGCATTAATAGCATCTTCTGACACACCGCCATGCATTATTAGGCTTGCTATAAGCAGCCGTAATTGCTTGTGGCTGTTTAAACTGCATTTATAAACACATGGCAATATATGCACTCAGTGCCTGGCCCCTAGGTGGTGAAGGCCATTATAAGCCTTGCTATAAGCATTCATAACTGTGCTGATAATGCAACAATGTTGTGTTGATCATGTGATTAAGAGTGACTGTTACTTGAACTACATTTGTATTTTATTGAATGTATTTATTTATGTTTAACTAGGAACAAATGCTCATTTCCTAGATGTAACTTGGAAGAAAATCTTCATTATCCAACATTGTCGGAAGAAAGAGAGAGGGCTGCATGGATGGACGTTTGCTAGGCGCCGTTAGCCGCAAATGTGTCCTCCTACGAAGCACTCTCATCCAGCACTCTCCACTCCTACTCCTTGGACCCTGGCAGTACTTGAGCAGGCTGGTAAAGCAGGGGAGAGGTAAACACCACTTGTCAATGACTACTGTGTGTGGAGGAGACTAGAGACAAAGTCAGGTACTGACTCTCAAATGAATGTCAATGGTGCGAACTACCTACAGTATGTGATGCGCTAAACACTAAACATTACTAGGGAAAACAAGCATATTCCTTTGAATAGATCAAACAGAATAGGTGTAATGTGAGAGATGCTAGACTAGATCGATGGGTTGGTGCTTTGGCCTAAAGACATTTAAAGTCCTGCAAAGTCACGGTGGGAGGAGGAGAGGAAGTAGATTTACCTGCTGAGGGAGTCCTTTCTAGACCATAGCTTTGATCCATGACAAACTTTGCCCATTGTAAAATGTACTGCAACTTAGAACAATACGAAATATGTTAGGATAATGGTTTTAAGTCCACATGCAAAGGTAATGAGTGATGTCAAATAGGAGGGGTGGAGGTGAGCTATTGTCTGCTGGGCTGTAAAATTCCTGCCTAAATCCACCCATATGTTCTTAGGGTTTTCACATAACAAATGTTTTTTAACCGTCTGTCAGGAAACAGGTTTAGTGAATCCTCAAGCATCCATTAATAAAACACCACATGCCACAGACTGACGTGCATTATATCTCAAATAAATGTTTGTTTACAGCTGTTGGGTTTGGGATTAATAGAACACATATTGTTTGTTGATTTCAAAATGGGTGTTGGCTCAAGGGCGAACAGACCAGCATGATGTTCTCCCTGGTTGCATCTACTTAGTCTAAGCCTTAGACCTTACCTGTCCTCGAGTGTTATTTCTACAAGTACACACATACATTCAAGTGGCATGAATCAGAATCGGTCTAACAAGAAAATCTGTGTTTTCTCCACAGTGTACTTTGTCCGTTATTTGAGGGGATATTTGTGTCTTTGTTTTCGTCAATAGTTTTGGAAGGAGTCAGTAGTCGTGCTGTTGAAATGAGGGATAATCTGTGGGCTTTGTTTTGTGTCTTTATGTGCTCAGTGTCTTGTTACCCGAAACACAAAAGACGTACTAGTTTCATTTCACAAAAGCCTCACTTGGCAATGGGGAAAACGTCACAAACTTACTAATAGGCTTTTAAACACGGGGGTTTGGCTTGTTCTGCAGCTGCTTGGCTTTCCCACAATTCCCAGGTGTGTTTACCATCATTTAATAGGACAGGCCTGAAACATTCAAATGAAACTTTACAGTGAGGTTAATGTTCAAATGTTTCTATTTCATTTCATTATGGCCTCAATTAACACGTCCAACTACATTCCCTATCGACTCTCCATTGAGGCACACTCCCAAAATCTGCCTTCTGTCAAGGGATGCAGTGCATGAGCTAACCCAATGTACACAATGTGATACTTGGAAGTTACAGATAGGCAAGCTGTAACGTCGACACAGGGAGTCAGGACACAGGTGCAGTTAGGGAGTTTAATAATAATGAACGTAGCACGACACAAAACAAGATAAACGTCTGACAAGGAAACATAATCAATACTGCCTGAAGAGTGATGGCAGGGAGTGCTAGATAAAGGGGGAGTAACCAGGGAAGTGATGGAGTCCAGGTGTGCCTCATGATGGGGTGCAGGTGTGCGTAATGAGGGTTGTCAGGTCTGCGTAACAATGGGTTGCCAGGACCGACACCGGAGAGGAGGAGCGGGAGTAGACGGGACAGTACCCAACCCCCCCTCCCAACCCAGGAGACAGATGATCACGGGGCCGTCCCTCTGCTCTCGTGGATTCCGGGTCGGGACGTACCGGACAATGTTGAAGCTGGTGCCCCTCCTGGCCACAATAGGGACAGAGCCCCAACTGACTCCGACGGCGTCGCTCAGCCGCGGGGAGGCGTGTGGCCTCTACCTCCATGGGTTCAGGCTCTGACTCGGAACGATCAATGATCTTCTGAATAAGGTGCAGAGTGCCGGCTCATTCCATCCGCTGGATGCTGCCTCACACTAGGCAGGGTAAGGGTTAGAGCTCAGGTTATGGTTACGGCTGTATGTGAAAATTACTGTAGTTGTTACACAGTACTTACGAGAGTAATTACACAGTAATAAAAACACTGAATTGTTACCCTAAATGTGTTATTGTAATTAAGTGTGGCCACGGTGTACATTATGACAGTACGACCAATAAGAACGTTTTTTATCATACAAGAACAGGTAAAGAATACAAAATCCAAAGCTTCATTAATTGCAGCACCACAAACGTCATATACTGTAAATTCTCAAATGCTTCTCTGGGGGGCTGCTTATATTGGTGAAACTAAACGGGCATTGAAACTTCGCATTGCAGAACATAAGGCTGCTATTTGAAAGAAAAACACGGACTATGCTATTGCGCCGCCACATCATCTGTGCCAGAGAAAAGGCTCAACTTCCTCCCTGCGCTTTGTAGCCATAAAACACGTCCACATTTCACCAAGAGGTGATATTATATAGAAAGTAAAACAAAGAGAGGCATTCTGGCAGTACTCCTTAGACACGGTGGTTCCAAAAGGGCTAACATTGATTTTTCACTGTTCTCGTTCCTATAATGCTGTTGCCTTTATTTTTTGGAGTGTCTGTGTCTTCCGGATTGACAGAAACCCAAATATCAGCTATGTATATTTTCACATGGCCTATTGATTATCGAGACACAATTTTTCTCTTGTTATTGAAATAAATAGCTACTGACTGTCGAGCAATCAGAATCTGGTAAATGCACATGGAAGAGGTAAAACAGTGGACATGCTGTTTTTCTCCCATAGTTTGAAAAGCAACAGAGAAAGAGAAGTCTGATTTATCTGGTGTGAACTGCTCTCGGGGTCATGCCACAGCATCTCAATTGGGTTGAGGTCAGGTCTTTGACAGGGCAAATCCAGAAGGTGTATTTCCTTCTGTTGAAGTCATTCTGTTGTTGATTTACTTCTATGTTTTGGGTTGTTGTCCTGTTGCATCACCCAACTTCTGTTGAGCTTCAGATAGCCTAATAACCTAACATTCTCCTGCAAAATGTCTTGATAAACTTGGGAATTCATTTTTCGGTTGATGACAGCAAGCTGTCCAGGCCCTGAGGCAGCAAAGCAGCACCGAACCATGATGCTTCCTCCACAATCCTTTACAGTTGGGTTGAGGTTTTGATGTTGGTGTGCTGTGCCTTTTCTTCTCCACACACAGTGTGGGGTGGCAGGTAGCCTAGTGGTTAGAGCGTTGGGCCAGTAAATGAAAGGTTGCTAGATTGAATCCCAGAGCAGATGAGGTAAAAATCCTCCGTTCTGCCCTTGAACAAGGCAGTTAACACACTGTTCCTAGGCTGTCATTGTAATTAAGAATTTGTTCTTAACTGACTTGCCTAGTTAAATATAAGTAAAAAAAAATAGTGTTGTGTGTTCCTTCCAAACAACTCAACTGTAGTTTCATCTGTCCACAGAATATTTTGCCAGTAGCGCTGTGGAACATCCAGGTGCACTTTCGCCAACTTCAGATGTGCAGCAATGTTTGTTTTGGACAGCAGTGGCTTCTTCCATGGCGTCCTCCCATGAACACCATTCTAGTTTAGTGTTTTACATATCGTAGACTCATCAACAGAGATGTTAGTGTAAGAGACTTCTGTAAGTCTTTAGCTAACACTCTACGATTCTTCTTAACCTCATTGAGCATTCTGCGCTGTGCTCTTGCAGTCATCTTTGCAAGACGGCCACACCTAGGAAGAGTAGCAAAAGTGCTGAACTTTCTTCCTTTATAGACAATTTGTCTTACCGTGGACTGATGAACATCAAGGCTTTTAGAGATAATTTTGTAACCCTTTCCAGCTTTATGCAAGTCAACATATCAGTCTACTGAGATCTCTTTTGTTCGAGGCATGGTTCACATCAGGCAATGCCTCGTGTGAATAGCAAACTCAATTTTTATGAGTGTTTTTTATAGGGCAAGGCAGCTCTAACCAACATCTCCAATCTCGTCTCATTGATTGGACTCCAGGTTAGCTGACTCCTGACTCCAATTAGCTTTTGGAGAAGGCATTAGCCTAGGGGTTCACATACTTTTCCCAACCTACACTGTGAATGTTTAAATGATGTATTCAATAAAGACAAGAAAAATTCTACAATTTGTGTGTTTAGTTTAAGCACACTGTGTTGGTCTATTGTTGTGACTTAGATGACGATCAGATCAAATTTGATGACCAGTTTATGCAGAAATCAGGTAAAGGGTTCACATACTTTTTCTTCAAATCAAATCAAATGTATTTGTCACATACACAAGGCTAGCAGATGTTAATGCAAGTGTAGTGAAATGCTTGTGCTTCTAGTTCCGACCATGCAGAATATCTGACAAGTAATATAACCTAACAATGCCACAACAACTACCTCATATACACAAGTGTAAAGGAATGAATACGAATATGTACATAAACATATATAAATGAGTGATGGCCGAACGGCATAGGCAAGATGCAGTAGATGGTAAGAGTACAGTATATACATATGAGATGAGTAATGTAGGGTATGAAACATATAAAGCGGCATTGTTTCAAGCGGCTAGTGATACAGTACATCAACATGGCAAGATGCAGTAGATGTTATAGAGTACGGTATATACATATGAGATGGGTAATGTAAGGTATGAGAACATCATGTAAAGTGGCATTGTTTAAAGTGGCTAGTGATACATTTAATTACATCAAGATGGCAAGATGCAGTAGATGGTATAGCGTACAGTATACGCATATGGGGTGAGTAATGTAGGGTATGTAAACATTATATAAAGTGGCTAGTGATAAATTGATTACATCAATTTTTCCATTATTAAAGTGGCTGGAGTTGAGTCAGTATGTTGGCAGCAGCCACTCAATGTTAGTGATGGCTGTTTAACAGTCTGATGGCCTTGAGATAGAAGCTGTTTTTCAGTCTCTCGGTCCCAGCTTTGATGCACCTGTACTGACCTCGCCTTCTGGATGATAGCGGGGTGAACAGGCAGTGACTCGGGTGGTTGTTGTCCTTGATGATCTTTTTGGCCTTCCTGTGACATCGGGTGGTGTAGGTGTCCTGGAGGGCAGGTAGTTTGCACCCAGTGATGTGTTGTGCAGACCTCACTACCCTCTGGAGAGCCTTCCGGTTATGAGCGGCGCAGCTGCCGTACCAGGCAGTGATACAGCCCGACAGGATGCTCTCGATTGCGCATCTGTAAAGGTGAGTGTTTTTGGCGACAAGCTGAATTTCTTCAGCCTCCTGAGGTTGACTAGGCGCTGCTGTGCCTTCTTCACCACGCTGTCTGTGTGGGTGGACCATTTCAGTTTGTCCGTGATGTGTACGCCGAGGAACTTAAAACTCTCCACCCTCTCCACTACTGTCCCGTCAATGTAGATAGGGGGGTGCTGTTTCCTGAAGTCCACAATCATCTCTTTTGTTTTGTTGACATTGAGGTTATTTTCCTGACACCACACTCCGAGGGCCCTCACCTCCTCCGTGTAGGCCGTCTCGTCGTTGTTGGTAATCAAGCCTACCACTGTAGTGTCGTCTGCGAACTTGATGATTGAGTTGGAGGCGTGCATGGCCACACAGTCGTGGGTGAACAGGGAGTACAGGAGAGGGCTGAGAACGCACCCTTGTGGGGACCCAGTGTTGAGGATCAGCGGGGTGGAGATGTTGTTACCTACCCTCACCACCTGGTGGGCGGCCCGTCAGGAAGTCCAGGACCCACTTGCACAGGGCGGGGTCGAGACCCAGGGTCTCGAGCTTAATGACGAGTTTGGAGGGTACTATGGTGTTAAATGCTGAGCTGTAATCGATGAAAAGCATTCTTACATAGGTATCCCTCTTGTCCAGATGGGTTAGGGCAGTGTGCAGTGTGATGGCGATTGCGTCGTCTGTGGAGCTATTGGGGCGTTAAGCAAATTGGAGTGGGTCTAGGGTGTCAGGTAGGGTGGAGGTGATATGGTCTTTGACTAGTCTCTCAAAGCACTTCATGATGACGGAAGTGAGTGCTACATGGCGGTAGTCATTTAGCTCAGTTACCTTAGCTTTCTTGGGAACAGGAACAATGGTGGCCCTCTTGAAGCATGTGGGGACAGCAGACTGGGATAAGGATTGATTGAATATGTCTGTAAACACACCAGCCAGCTGGTCTGCGCATGCTCTGAGGAAGCGGATGGGGATGCCGTCTGGGCCTGCAGCCTTGCGAGGGTTAACACCTTTAAATGTTTTACTCACGTTGGCTGCAGTGAAGGAGAGCCCGCAGGTTTTGGTAGCGGGCCGTGTCAGTGGCACTGTATTGTCCTCAAAGCGAGCAAAAAAGTTGTTTAGTCTGTCTGGGAGCAAGGCATCGTGATCTGCGACGGGGCTGGTTTTTCTTTTGTAGTCCGTAAATATACCTCATGGCCAGTTAGTGAATCAAACCCACGACCTTGGCGTTATTAGCACCACGCTCTAACCAACTGAGATAACCGGACGCTGGCTACTTGTATCAGTTACTGTCTGAGCTAACAGCAGCATCCTTCCTCCCCATTCTTACTGATTCCAGCCCTTCTTCAACCAAAGTGCCTGACAGGTGTTTTTTAATAACACAAGATGTATTTTAAGGTATACAATATGTTGACTGTAGCATGTACTGGCAGATAAGGACTGTGCAGGCTTTTTCGATGTGACAGATTTTTACAGCTGCCATTAGGCTCAGTGGTCTCTCTCACAAAGTATAGAGTATAAACTAAATAAAACATTTCTTCAGATGACTTTTCGAAGCATGTTCAGAGACATTTATACAGTAAGCCAGTTATAAAGTAAGCTCATCAACTTTGACCGCCTTCTCATCCTCATCATCCCTTAAGTCTCCGGGCTGCTTGTTGGATGAGATCAGTTTGATTCTCTGTAAGCAGCTTTGTACGGTGTGACCAAAATCCGTTTGTGTCATCCACAGCACCACCATAACAGCATTAGGAGACGACTTAGTGTTGTGTTTCGTGAGGCCAAAGGACACAGAGACACACACGCACACACGACAATGTTGCTATTTGGTTACAGTGGGATGATCCCGGGATCACCTGGAGGGGAGCAAGGCTTGTGTAACAGTTTTCGGCTCGGGGGCCCTCACGGTGGAGGACATGACAGGGCCAAACCCTTAAAATAACAAATGTCACAAAGCATGTCCTTCAAACATCCCAGTACACAAAGGGACAGGGGTCATTCTGGAAAGGAGAGCGATAGGGGTTAGAGTAGCGCAGGTCAGCTCAGTGTCGGAGGGGATGCTTAAACTGGACCAGGTTAAGTGTCTGCAACTAATTGGGCTAACAGAGTATTGTGACAAACAGGAGACCCAGGTTCGAATCCCGATCAGTCACACATGAACAACAACATTGCAGTATTGCACCGGCATAGCACAATGCTAAGGCATCTAAATATCTCCCACTGAAATAGCCATAAAACTGTAATGACGTGAGTCATGTGTCCGGCTAGGCAGTTATACTGTCAGTGCAGATAGGATGCACAACACTAAAGCGATGGATGGAGATAGAGTTCACTGAGCTGGGGACGGACGAAAGGAGGGCAGTCAGGCTGCTCCATCAGAGTCAGCCCTCACATGTCGGGCGTTTCCATATTGTCGGCCAGAGAGATTTTGTTTTGCAAGGCTGACTCCTGTATGAAATCAGCCTGACCTACATTTGAAAGCCCAGGCTAGGAAAAAAAAAAATAACAGCTGAATAGATATCATTAGTGCCTGCTCTCTTCCAATTCTTCAAAATTACAGCCATCTAATTTGGCTTCTCCAGGGAGACGCCAGGGGCTGATTCCATGAGACTGTTCTGGAACAAACCAACACAGCAGGCCAACAGATCCTTCATCACCAGGGTAGTATTCATTGTAAAAGTGCATGCAATGGAAAAGTGCGTTGACACGTAATCCCACCCTGTTTCAGTCCGTTCACTTCCGTTTGGTACCAAATGAATATTACCGATGCTAGTTAAAAATCCCATTTATTGTCTGAATATGAAGAAGAAGAAAAAAAAAATACAAAGACTAATCAACTCAAAATGTAAGATAGCCCGTGAGAAGACTTTGATATCAATAGAGGCAGTCTCAACAATATCACTGGGGGTCAAAATCTAACTTGAGATCAGCCCATTCACTCCCAACTTGAATATGGTAATACATCAAATGTCAATTGGTGCATATTTCAAGTAAGAATGTGATTCCTCTATGAAATAATGTACCTTAAATGCCCAAGAGTAGAAAAAGAAAAGAATAAGATCATTCCCCTTCTGCATACGCACAGCAATTGACACAATGTAACAATTCGTTTCATTTAATTGATTAATTACATAACTCAAATTAACAGAGAGGGTGTGCCCCTCAGGACCCTGAAGGGCACACTCAAAGAATGCCTGATGAATTATCATAATGAGTTAGATGTGTGGATCGATGTATGCCAAGGACAAACATGTTGCATGCTGCCCCCCCCCCCCCCCCCTCTGCTGTGTGTCTTTCTTTGCGTTCTTTTCTTTGAGTGTGTTTCATTGTTGACTGATTGACATCACAGTATGCTCACTCTACTAGAGTAATTGTCATAGTCAACAATAAAAATAGGCATTCACAACAGGCATTCCCTCACTCCCCCCCATTCTGAAATAGGTCTCCAAAACGACAGAAGGGTATGACTGTTTTGGAAACAGAGCGGTTGTTTAAAAGAGTGAGGGAGGCCACATGACTGTGTGAAATGAAATCTGGGGGAACTGTGGTCGTGTTTCCATATTGCATCTGGTCCAAAAATCACATTACAAACGTGGAACACTAAACTAACTCAGACCCCCTCATACACCATACACACATTGGATAATAAAGTTGTATTATATTATATTCTCACACACATGCACGCCCACCCGCCCGGGCGCACACACACTCCTCCTCCTCTCCATCTACGTTGATAGCAGTCAGAGCAGTGGCAGCTTCCAGCCCCCCAGCTAGGAAAGCGACAGAGGGAGCAAACAACAACACATCTGCACAAGTCAACATGGGCTTTGCATTCACTCCAGACAGACTCCCTACCACAGCAACCAAGCTTGGGACATAAGCACGCGATAAATGGTTTGTGGTCTATCTAACATATCTTGTCATCACTTTTGAGTTGAAGTTATCCAATGAATATCATGTACAGTGCCTTGAAAAAGTATTCACCACCTTGGCATTTTTCCTATTTTGTTGCATTACAACCTGTAATTTAAATGGATTTCATGTAATGGACATACACAAAATAGTCCAAATTGGTGAAGTGAAATGAAAAAAATAAATGAAAAGTGGTGCGTGCATATGAATTCACCCCCTTTGCTATGAAGCTACTAAATAAGATCTGGTGCAACCAAATACCTTCAGAAGTTACATAATTAGTTAAATAAAGTCCACCTGTGTGCAATCTAAGTGTCACATGATCTCAGTATATATACACACCTGTTCTGAAAGGCTCCAGAGTCTGCAACACCACTAAACAAGGGCCACTAAGCAAGTGGAAGCAACAAAGAGACCAAAGATAACCCTGAAGGAGCTGCAAAGATCCACAGCAGAGATAGGAGTATCTGTCCATAGGACCACTTTAAGCCGTACACTCCACAGAGCTGGGCTTTATGGAAGAGTGGCCAGAAAAAAGCCATAGCTTAAATAAAAAAATAAGCAAACACGTTTGGTGTTCGCAAAAAGGCATGTGGGAGACTCCCCAAACATATGGAAGCAGGTACTCTGGTCAGAAGAGACTAAAATTTTGCTTTTTGGCCATCAAGGAAAACGCTATGTCTGATGCAGACCCACACCTCCCATCACCCCGAGAATACCATCCCCACAGTGAAGCATGGTGGTGGTAGCATCATGCTGTGGGGATGTTTTTCCATCGGCAGGGACTGGGAAACTGGTCAGAATTGAATGAATGATGGTGCTAAATATAGGGAAATTATTGAGGGAAACCTGTTTCAGTCTTCCAGAGATTTGAAACTAAGACGGAGGTTCACCTTCCAGCAGGACAATGACCCTAAGCATACTGCTAAAGCAATACTCGAGTGGTTTAAGAGGAAACATTTAAATGTCTTGGAATGGCCTAGTTAAAGCCCAGACCTCAATCCAATTGAGAATCTCTGGTATGACTTGCTGTACACCAGCGGAACCCATCCAACTTGAAGGAGCTGGAGCAGTTTTGCCTTGAAAAACGGGCAAAAATCCCAGTGGCTAGATGTGCCAAGCTTATAGAGACATACCCCAAGAGACTACTGCTCCGTTGTCTAATCTGTTGTTTGGAGTATGCTAGATGCACACAACAATACCAGCATTTCTCTAACTTGCCATTCCTTCCAGTTAAAATAGGATGAAATCAGACCATGGAACAGTTTAGGGGTTTGATTGTAGTGAATTTCCTTTCAAATCTAATGAGTTTCCAATGGGGTTTTTTTTACAGAAAATTGCTCTCTTTCATCTTTCTAATGCAGTCTGCGTCTGCTCCACTGAAACGATGGCCTGTTTACATTTAATAATATCACACATTTAATATATACACTACTATCTTGAAAAAAATCTAACTTAAAAAAATGACTTCTTGAGTGCAACAGTGACATTATCCACACTAATATCCCATTTAAGTTGCTTCCTGCCTCCTCCAAGCTTGTTCTTTGAAACCCTCCAATGGGCATGCAAATATCGGGCGTAACCATAAACTGAGAGAAATCGAGCTAGTTTATAGGCCTACCCTACGCCTCCTACACACAGCCCGGTCGCCCTCTATCTCCCACTGCCTCAATTATATAACCTTAATGCAAGAGACAGCTTGACTAAGACATCACAGGCCCATCTTGTGATTGCAGTTTAATTCAGCATGCTTTGGAATTCATTCATTACAATGTTGAGGGAGCCAATGACCTGTGTGTTGGGGAGTGACTCATGTGGAAGGGGAGGAACTGGCCCAAGGGGGAGGGAGGGAGGCAGGCAGGAGGGCTCCCCCTCCCTCCCTCCCGCCAGCCGGCCATCCCTCCTTTGCCAGCCTGCCCTGCTTGACTAATTAACCTCCAACCCCCTCCTCCCTCCTTTCCTCATTTACTCTCACCACGCTCTTTGTGCACATGTACCATGCCCATGTGGATTGTGGGCATATATGTGTAAAAAGGGGAGGGGGTTAGGGTTGGGGGTTCATGGTGCCGACTGCTGAGCCTTACCCTCCCAAGGTGGCGAGTGGGCAACAGGCGGCCCGGCCCGTGTTCTGTGTAGCTGATGCACAATGGTGGAGGTGCGGGTTCCCAGAAGCCCTTGGTATAGCGTCCGTTCGAGCAGAGCAGCGGGCAAACGCAAGGCATCTGTGACAGCCGGCTATGGGTGTCGGCGGTGACAAATAGAAGCGGATGTGTTCTGCCCCAACAGCTTTCCCACTCTCCCCTCCGCTTTCTCCCTCAATGACACAGGGAAGGGAGGCACTGTCGCCAGCTCTCAGCTACCCAGGGCAAAGAAAAACACATCTGAAATATTACACAGAAACAGATGAAGTTCTCAAAATAAATGGTCTGTAAAATCGAATAAAATGAGTCGCATCTTTAAGTACATCTTCTGAAGGCGTCATTAAAAATACTATACAGAACTAGTATTGCCTATGAGGGTGCTCTTGCAAAACTCTGAAATGGACACAAATATTGTCCAGAAATGACCTCAATGGACAGAAAGGACCACACCACACTCATGAGCAAAATATAAAATCATAACATTTGACAATATAATTAAATATCATATACATAGGTGACATAAGGGTTATGCCACATTCGGCAAGGGCACAGCAGACAGAAATACCTCTCATGTCACCCTATCCTCTTTGTAGCAGTTTTTTGGCATTAATCTGCAGGGAGCTTGAGGGCTGCCATCATGGCTCAAACTCTCCAATTGGTGACATGTAAATGAGTTACATAATCAGCGGAAAAATGTGAAGTCGGCACTTCACAGCACCCTTAATAAGTGTAAAAATAGCCAAAATATAATACGCAGGCCTAATGTTGAGGCAGTCAATTGAAGTTGGGCCAAACGGAGTGGAAGGAAACTGATAATTGATGTATCTTCTTTCAGGGATAATGAAGCTTATCCTATCCTCGGTCTCATGTTCATCATCCACTTGGTGCAGTGGACCCCTTACTGGCATTGTTTTAGTGTTTATGTTGAGTTCGTTTACAAATGTGTGTGAATGCATTTGGTATGTTTTTAAGTATAGGACATTGAGAGTATGTGAGTGTGTGTTCTGAATAACATGTATGGACATTTCTACTTTTTTATGATGACAGTGTGTCTCTGTATAATAAACACATTTGTATGTAGGCCTGGGTGTGTTTATTAATAGCAATGGCAACGTCTCTTTGGGTGAATGTATGTGTACAATGCTAATGTAGTTTATGAGGCTAGACAGGCTGAGCCTTGCAGATATGTAGATTTATTTCAAGACTAAGGTTGAAATGGATTTTCTTCACGCTAGATATTTCAATTAATTTCAATTTCAAGTATGTAGCTCTTGACAGCCAAAACAAAATCATCCTTTCCCCCCCATAGAAGGCTGCCATCTACAGGGCATAAGATTACCATATACAAGTACTCACTGAATTATGCAAACATACTGTATCTTAAACAGTAGGCTTTAACTCCATGAATCCTAAATAAATTAACACATGGCCAGATTTTTCATAATGGTCTTTTCGTGAAAATATATATTTAAAAAAAAAATACTAAAATACAATGCTTTCGGAAATTTGGAATAAGATGGAAGAACCAGAACCCAAGAACCCCCACCACCTTCCTGTTGAGTGATCCTGAGGGGGATCTGTTACCAACCCCTGACAACAACCCCAGGACAAATTATACGAGCATATTATCGACCGCTGTTTGTTTCACCGCCTTTCGCCACAGAAACACCTTCCTCAAAAGGTGAGGAGTATAGAAAGGGAAGCCCAATTTCCAAGCACATTGGACCTATAGGTCAAGATACACTGTATGGCATGGTGGGTGCAAATGACTGGACAACTGCTCAGTGAGGTAACTGTGTAGAGGAAATATTTGCAAATTGTCATGCATGGCGTTGCTAGCATGCGGATGGTGCCTGATTTAGGGTTTCAAAGTATTGGACAAGTAACCAGCATTCTACTGGCAATGAGAATTAGTAGGTCTAAGCCAGAGGAAGGGAAATATTTTATTAGCATGGCTTTCATCCAGAGAAACTGCAGTATGGCAATATAATCATAGATAGAATCGAATGGACAATTGTCTTCTTCTTCCCCCAAACAGACAAGACAGACAACCAGAGCCACAGTTTGAGAGCCACAGGATCAGTCGCAGTGCAGCTCCCCTGGATGGAGAGCCTTTGGGGTTTAAGTGCCTTGCTCATAGGCATAACAGCAGTGGTTCGTACCTGGGATCAGGGTCCAGCACCCCTCCAGATGCCAGTTTAGTTTCCATACTGTAGAATTGTGTTTGTCACCAATTTCTGTGTTTAGTCATAATGTCTAAACCAAACATTGTGCTATCAGGCAAGAGGAGGAAAGAAAGCAGGTGACTCACAGTTCTACCAACCTGGTCTCAGAGCAAATCGTATGATTTGGTATATTAATCTGTTCCCTCCATTATTTTCTTAACTCTTCCTGAACGGCACTGTTGGTTAAGGGCTTGTAAGTAAGCATTTCATGGTAAAGTCTACACTTGTTGTATTTGGCGCATGTAACAAATAGTTTGATTTGAAGTACAGTGTAATGCAAACTCTTTTAGCAGGGACCAAATTTCTTCCACCAGAATTTCTGGGGACCCCATTTTTTCCTCAAGAATTACTTGCGACCTCACCCCAAATATAATGACACAACCTTAAAATGTGTAAATTTCGATTTTTATATCAACAAATAACCAAATTTGAATCTCTTTGAATCTCTTATCAAAATTTAAATAAACCAATAAATACATTTACTCAATACATTGTTTTCTTCAAATGATCTTTCTTAATAAAAATGTTTGATCTTGTCCCATACAGTAATCTGTACTGTTCATTTTTTGCTCCAAAAACAATTTACAGATTTTTTTTATTTTGTGTGTGGGGTGGGGTGGGGGGGTGACCCCACTGCAGTTCCACCCTAACCCAACTAGGGGTCGCAACACCGCCTCTCCCCTTTTCTATTCTGCTGCTACTCTGTTATTATCTATGCATAGTCACTTTAATAACTCTACCTATATGTACATAATTACCTCAACACCGGTTCCCCCACACATTGACTCTGTACCAGCACCCCCTGTATATAGCCCCACTATTGTTATTTACCACTACTCTTTAATTATTTGTCATTCTTATCTCTTACTTTTTTATTTGAGGTATTTTCTTAAATCTGCATTGTTGGTTATGGGCTTGTAAGTAAGCATTTCACTGTTGTATTCGGCGCATGTGACAAAATACAATTTGATAGGTCACACTATGAATTGATGAGGGGTCTTACAATATTATATGTATTAGAGGAGGTATAGTATCATATATCTTAGCTGGTTGTGAATTGGTGACGTATAGTATTATTTATGTAGCAGGTTAGGTGAATTGGGTTAAGGTTAGAATAAGGCTCAGGGGAAGGGTTAGCTAAAATGTTACAGTCGTGCCCAATGCGACTCGGAAACACACCTTTGGATTGTTAGTCGTTTGCTGTAATGGATGGATGTTGTTCTTTTTCTGGACATTAGCGCAGGAGATATAATTTGACCTTTAATGTTGTGTCATATTATGCAGGGGGCACGTACAGGATTCTTATTTAAGATTTAGAGGCCTCTTTCCAGTTGTTTTCATCAGATTTTGTCTCACAAGGGACAAAGCAAGAGAATACAACTGTGCATACCAGGATAATTATCTTGCAAGTGCCGCCTCCTGGTGTTTGGAAAGAGTGATTGCTTTTTGGGCTGCTGCTGAGTTCATTACAGACACCCACAGGCTGTGTTAAAAAGTCAACAACTTGTAATACAGCCGTCATCTCAACATACGTTTTCATGTCAGTTCTCCTCTTGTCAGAGGAGACAAGAGGGACATGGCCTAAATGCCAAATAATACACAAACACAATGCAGTTACAGTACATGAGCTTATTGATATTAGGGCAAGTGGTTCAACTAAAAAAAGGCTGCTATGCCTAGGGGGGGGTCTGGGGGTATGCTCCCCCCCAATATTGTTTTTATAAAAATAGACTAATAAATATATTTTCTGTCAACTTATCATTCTAACATCGCATACTAGGCTAGGTAGTATACCGTATACAGGGGTATTTGGAAATCGCCACAGGATGGTTATTCAATACCGTCAAAACATTTTTTTTAACAAAAAAATTATACATGTAATATTTGTAGCTACTTTTTAAGTAAATACATGCAGTCAATTTGTGTAATATGTTAGAAGATAAAGCAGATTGCGTCCTTCAATTCACTGGTCACATTATGAAGTTTACCATAGTTCCCCGGAACAGTTGAGTCAGTCACGACTGTTCGTAAGTATCACAACTGGAGAAAGCGGGAGCAGGTGAGTCCAGCTGTGTATTGACTGCGGTCCTGTTTTATATTCTAGTGTTTTTAACAGTCGTGTTGCACGTCTCTGATCACTTCAATAGAGTGATCAGAGACGTGCAACTATAGTTTTCCTTCACAGAAAATACATAAGTGCAGCACATTTGGCAGAAATTTGCTTAATATTCATCAGATTACAACAGAAGTGCAACGCTATTTGGCTGGCAGCCACACAAGTAGGCTACATGAGCTTACAATAAAAAAAATCAAGGTATTTTTTGCATATTTTCGTTTATCATATAAATAATGTAGCCAGCTATTTCCAAAGTTAATCTTGCATTTTACCAGAGAAAGGTAGGCTGGCTAGACTGAGAGCGCAGTCAAAGCGCTGTCTGCTGATAGAATGCCCCTTCGTCAATTCTCATCCAAGTGTAGAACTGCAAGTGAAGCACAAAATTAGTCTGATGCTGAGCAGAAATTACAATGAGCATTTTAGATCTGCATTTACAAAACGAAGCAAGATAATTCTTACGAGTTGTATCTTTTTTTTCTGCATAAAAATGAAATGAAGAATGAAGAATTCTGCCACTTAGATAACGTGACCCCTAAGTTTAACTGAATTAATAAGGTGATGGGGCATCATAGTGTTGGCTTTCTGCTGTGTTTGAGAAGTCAAAGCCCTTTGAATGGGTTATCTGTACAGCTGCCATTGCTCCAGAGTCAGTACTGTTTATTTGCACAATGTCTCTCATTCACATTGACAAGCCAATGTCCAAACTCCCCATAAATGACATTTGGTAGCTCCTTCCTACCTACCTACCTACCTACCTACCTACCTACCTACCTACCTATATACATATATATACACACATATATATATACACATATATATACACACATATATATATACATATATATATATATATATATACTGCTCAAAAAAATAAAGGGAACACTAAAATAACACATCCTAGATCTGAATGAATGAAATATTCTTATTAAATACTTTTTTCTTTACATAGTTGAATGTGCTGACAACAAAATCACACAAAAATGCTCCCTCAGTAAGAGCATTGAAGGTAGGTCGTGGCTGGGTCTTCAAGCATGACAACGACCCAAAACACACACCCAAGGCAACTAAGGAGTGGCTCCGTAAGAAGCATCTCCAGACCTGAACCCAATAGAAAATCTTTGGAGGGAGCTGAAAGTCTGTATTGCCTGGCGACAGCCCTGAAACCTGAAGGATCTGGAGAAGGTCTGTATGGAGGAGTGGGCCAAAATCCCTGCTGCAGTGTGTGCAAACCTGGTCAAGAATTACAGGAAACATATGATCTCTGTAATTGCAAACACAGGTTTCTGTACCAAATATTAAGTTCTGCTTTATCAAATACTTATGTCATGCAATAAAATGCAAATTAATTACTTAAAAATCATACAATGTGATTTTCTGGATTTTTGTTGAAGTGTACCTATGATTAAAAAAATTACAGACCTCTACATGCTTTGTAAGTAGGAAAACCTGCACAATCGGCAGTGTATCAAAAACTTGTTCTCCCCACTGTATGTACAGTGCCTTGCGAAAGTATTCGGCCCCCTTGAACTTTGCGACCTTTTGCCACATTTCAGGCTTCAAACATAAAGATATAAAACTGTATTTTTTTGTGAAGAATCAACAACAAGTGGGACATAATCATGAAGTGGAACGACATTTATTGGATATTTCAAACTTTTTTAACAAATCAAAAACTGAAAAATTGGGCGTGCAAAATTATTCAGCCCCTTAAGTTAATACTTTGTAGCGCCACCTTTTGCTGCGATTACAGCTGTAAGTCGCTTGGGGTATGTCTCTATCAGTTTTGCACATCGAGAGACTGAAATGTTTTCCCATTCCTCCTTGCAAAACAGCTCGAGCTCAGTGAGGTTGGATGGAGAGCATTTGTGAACAGCAGTTTTCAGTTCTTTCCACAGATTCTCGATTGGATTCAGGTCTGGACTTTGACTTGGCCATTCTAACACCTGGATTTGTTTATTTTTGAACCATTCCACTGTAGATTTTGCTTTATGTTTTGGATCATTGTCTTGTTGGAAGACAAATCTCCGTCCCAGGCTCAGGTCTTTTGCAGACTCCATCAGGTTTTCTTCCAGAATGGTCCTGTATTTGGCTCCATCCATCTTCCCATCAATTTTAACCATCTTCCCTGTCCCTGCTGAAGAAAAGCAGGCCCAAACCATGATGCTGCCACCACCATGTTTGACAGTGGGGATGGTGTGTTCAGCTGTGTTGCTTTTACGCCAAACATAACGTTTTGCATTGTTGCCAAAAAGTTCAATTTTGGTTTCATCTGACCAGAGCACCTTCTTCCACATGTTTGGTGTGTCTCCCATGTGGCTTGTGGCAAACTTTAAAATACACTTTTTATGGATATCTTTAAGAAATGGCTTTCTTCTTGCCACTCTTCCATAAAGGCCAGATTTGTGCAATATACGACTGATTGTTGTCCTATGGACAGAGTCTCCCACCTCAGCTGTAGATCTCTGTAGTTCATCCAGAGTGATCGTGGGCCTCTTGGCTGCATCTCTGATCAGTCTTCTCCTTGTATGAGCTGAAAGTTTAGAGGGACGGCCAGGTCTTGGTAGATTTGCAGTGGTCTGATACTCCTTCCATTTCAATATTATCGCTTGCACAGTGCTCCTTGGGATGTTTAAAGCTTGGGAAATCTTTTTGTATCCAAATCCGGCTTTAAACTTCTTCACAACAGTATCTCGGACCTGCCTGGTGTGTTCCTTGTTCTTCATGATGTTCTCTGCGCTTTTAACGGACCTCTGAGACTATCACAGTGCAGGTGCATTTATACGGAGACTTGATTACACACAGGTGGATTGTATTTATCATCATTAGTCATTTAGGTCAACATTGGATCATTCAGAGATCCTCACTGAACTTCTGGAGAGAGTTTGCTGCACTGAAAGTAAAGGGGCTGAATAATTTTGCACGCCCAATTAATTAAAAAGTTTGAAATATCCAATACATGTCGTTCCACTTCATGATTGTGTCCCACTTGTTGTTGATTCTTCACAAAAAAATACAGTTTTATATCTTTATGTTTGAAGCCTGAAATGTGGCAAAAGGTCGCAAAGTTCAAGGGGGCCGAATACTTTCGCAAGGCACTGTATATACACATATATATATATATATATATATATATATATATATAAATAACTTTGACTTTTTGACTTTTTTACCAGAGCTACCTACACCTTGTGAATTTACCAGAAAACATAGTAAAACAGGTTAAATTGTGTTTATTTCAGCTAAATACCTCCATGTATAGTAGAACACTGATACAGCAATACAGCAGTTTGATTAGTTTTTTTGTGTCTTTGGGGCACATTTTACATATAATCAAGTCATCCTACTGGTCTGTTAAATACACAATAAAATAACATTTATGGTTTGAATAAAAGCAAAACGTCATTTAAAAAAAAATCTACAAAAAGGCACACAATCAGAATATATATTAAACAAAAATATAAACGCAACATGTAATGTGTTGGTCCCATGTTTCATGAGCTGAAATAAAAGATCCCAGAAAATTTCCATATGCACAAAAAGTGTCTTTCTCTCAAATCTTGTGCACAAATTTGTTTACATCCCAGTTTGTGAGCATTTCTCCTTTGCCAAGATAATACATCCACCTGACAGGTGTGGCATATTAAGAAGCTGATTAAACAGCATGATCATTACACAGGTGCACCTTGTGCTGGGGACAATAGAAGGCTAAAGTGTGCCGTTTTGTCACACAACACAATGTCACAGATGTCTCAAGTGTTGAGGGAGCGTACAATTGGCATGCTGACTGCAGGAATGTCCACAAGAGCTGTTGCCAGATAATTTAATGTTAATTTCTCTACCATAAGCCTCCGCCAACATTGTTTTAGAAAATATGGCAGTACGTCCTACAGGCCTCACAACCAGACCATGTGTAACCACGTCAGCCGAGGCCCTCCGCATCTGGCTTCTTCACCTGTGGGATCGTCTGAGGGGGGAGGGGTGTTGGAGTATTTCTGTCTGTAATGTCGTTTGTGGGGAAAAACTCATTCTGATTGGCTGGGTCTGGCTCCCCAGTGAGTGGGCCTGGCTCACAAGTGGGTGGGCCTATGCCTTCCCAGGGCCACCCATGGCTGCACACCTGCCCAGTTATGTGAAATCGATAACTGTAACTCAGAAAAATCTTTGAAATTATTGCATTTATATTTTTGTTCAGTATACATGAAAAAGGCTTGCAGGAGTAGTCCGTTTGATACGATTTTACAGAAAGTCAGTGTTGACGACAACTTTGGCATAAGTGGAGAAATCCCTTGTATTAAAAGATAAATACATTTTTTTTTTAAATAAACCAACAATTAAAAAGTTGAGAAACCGAGTAAAAGACGTGTGTAAATGTATAATCAGCTACTTGATGTATAAAGAAAATGTGTTGCCGTGGTAATCGGCCCCAGAGGTCAGATCTTGCTCATTAAGCCACAGTCATGATTATTGCAATGTTAAGACAAGCTGTTCTGATGACCAAAATGGCCTGTGCCACTGATCTTTACATCACACTAGTATATACCAACTGCTCTGTTGTTGCAGACTACCAAAATATAGAGCATTGTAGATCAGATAGCATGTAATGTCTTGAAAATAATCTGATTATCCATTCCAAGTTGGGACCCCCTAGGAATTCTAGCCCAATACAACCCCTGTTGAATCAGGGGAGTTAGTGCTAGGCTAGAACCAAAATGGTCCCCCCATGGAATGGATTGAGAAACACTATCATAAGTGTATCCTAGACCTTTACACATATCGTCCTCTTCTGTTTGCATGGCACAGTGGTAGACCCCATGACTAAATGGGGTCGCTGGGATATGATGACACTGGGTGGCAGAGACTAGACCCCTCCCCATTCCTTCTCTTCGTGTTCTACTCTCAGTACGGCTCTGCCTTCAAACTCCGATATAGACAGCAAGTAAACACCATCCCCACAATCTGAGAGAGGGAGAGAGAAAGAGACTTCTACCATTACACTTCTACCAGGGCAAGCATGTTTATGGTGGCCACCTTGGGTTATCTTTGTGCTGTAAACAGTGAAATGGCTTCTTTTTGCTCACCTGTACACAGGCGATGCCCACGCCCACCGCTCCAATGATCTTCAGGTGGTCCAAAATGAAGTTCTCCAGTTTAGTGATACAACCCCCCTGGAGAGAGAGGAAAGATAGGACCACATTGTGTGTGAGTGAGAGAGAGACTTTCAAGATGACTTTCAATTTTGATCATAGCCGTGTGAAGTAGGGGAGCTGAGGAGGATGCAGCACCAACCTGAAAAATCTGAATGAATTTTTTAAAATTAATAATACAAATATATATATATATTTGTATTATTAATATATATGTTTTATATATATTATTTTTTACTAAAGTAGTGCACTGGGCCTTTATTAGTATTAGTGGACCGATATAGACGTCTGAAGCGTGGGCAAAAACCGATTTTCAGCATCTCCGCTTTGTCAAAAAAAGGTAGTTGTATAATTAAGAACAGTATCTTGCAGGATTCAATAGTTGGAATTGTAATAATTGTTGCCCTGTCCCTTTCCCTGCAATTTTCATTCTAATGGAATCCAGAAAGAACAAAACGATGTCCTCAAACATCTACATCAAAAGGAGCAAAGTTATGGCCAAAGACATCAAACATCCACATCAAATAAAATATTTGTCTTTCTTTTTTTTCAAATAACATGGAAAACAACCACGTTTTGTGCAGCATTAATTTACCATCCTTACAAACCACTTAATGTAAATATACATTGCTGTATTGTACATAGGCTGGTCATCTAGGTTTGTACCTGTAGACTTTCCATAAAGGTAAAATAAAAATCACCATGAAGAAGAACAATGCACAATATAGTAAATGAGCACATTGAGACATCAAGGGGTTTGTGATGATGTGGCTCAGTTGGTAGAGCATGGCGATTGCAACACTAGGATTGTGGGTTCCCACGGGTGACCAGTACATAAAAGCATGAAAATGTATGCACTCACTACTGTAAGTTGCTCTGGATGAGAGCATCTACTAAAATGTAAAATGAATGAATAACCCATTTCAGTTTACAAATAGAAATAAGTTGCATTTGCAAAGTATTTTAAGAAACTGGAAAACATATCAGGCAAGTATTTTTATATTCCACAAGTATTATCAGATTACAGTGCTGTAAAGTACTTAAGTAAAAATACGTTAAAGTACTACTTAAGAAGATTTTTTCGGTATCTGTACTTTATTTTCTTTAGTTGTCAAAATATAAATTTACTCCATACATTTTCCCTGACACCCAAAAGTTCTCGTTACATTTAGAATACTTAGCAGGTCAGGAAATGGTCCAATTCACGCACTTATCAAGGTAACATCCCTGGTCATCTGTGACCATACTGCCTCTGATCTGGCGGACTCACTAAACACAAATGCTTTGTTAGTAAATTATTGTCTAAGTGTTGAAGTGTGCCCGTGTCGATCCGTAAATAAATAAAAACTAGGAAATTGTGCCGTCTGGTTTGCTTAATATAACGAATAAGAAATGATTTATACTTTGACTTTTGACAAAAACAATTGCAGCACACCCACCCCCAAACTACTTCCCACAGCTATGATCTGGATACACAAACCTGAACTCAAGCAGAATTTGCACTAAGCATTGCATGCACACTAACACTCAACAACACTGGCTGCTCTCTGTATCTGACACTCACCTCCACCTTGTAGATGTTTGATGGGTGGTCCCTGCGGCCGCAGTTTAGAGTCTGGGTTTTACAGCAGCTATCCGGCACCAGCCTGCCATCTGCCTCACTGGTGCGGATCCACACGCTCTCGCCCCAGTCCGATGAGCTGTTGCTGCCACAGCACTTAAACTGGCGGAAAAGAGAGAGGAGGAGAGGCCATTTCACAACAGGTTGAAACAGGGTGAAATGCCTTGCAGTTGTTTCAGAAGACGAGCTGAATGATATTCAGTTCATGAACCAAATCCGTGTACAAAACAATGGCCCATCGTTCAAATAAGTTGTATAATGACGAGTTACATGTATGGCTATAACATACTGTAACCATGCATAATGAAAACACATAACTGTGCCAGTGTAAATAACAGTAGATACAATGAACGTAAACATAAACAAGTTGATTATTAATTCACATGGGAGAAAATTGACAAATTCCCACATTAATATGTCCAAAAACCCCTAATCAAACTCCTCAAGTCTGCTTATGTTGTCTTGTCTTGTCTTACCTCGTGCTGCAGCTTGTCCACTGCTTTGGTGACGTGCTCCTGCTCTGGCTGCCTGTACTTCTGCACCATGGTCTCCCGCAGGTTCTGTTTCAGCTCCTCATTGAGCTGCAGAGGAAAACACGACACAGAGGATTTGAGAGAACAGACACCGTAAACATGACGTTGGTCAGACTACAACACAGTTCCCAGCAGACTATAGAAACAGAAGACTGAATCTTCTGTCAGTAGAATAACACTTGAAGGAATGTAATGTATCTCATTATTGATTTAATAGAATGATCCACTGTATCAAAAAGGTCTAGAATAGCTAAAACTGTAATTATAGAAAGAACTCCTCTTGAGGAAAGAAGAAATGATATACATAAAGGTAAGAGGAAGTACATTTTCATTCATTTTTAACCGTAGCGCAATACTTAGGTACTCTTGTAAGAGCATAGGCCTACATCTAGCTGGTTCGCAGTTTCTATGACAACCACAGAATGTAGAGCCAAGTCAGAATGTTAAGGAGAGATAAAGGGAATAAATGAACAGGGGAGGGAGGGGGGAGAGAAATAGAAAAGGTTTTTATTTGACCTGTTGACAGCGTGGGAAACACTGCAGCAGTGAGATGAAAACAGGGTGAAAGGCCAAAGGAACATGAGGAGACAATTACACAGAGAGAGTTCAAATGACACACACCAAGCTGGTAAGATAACATTCCTGCAGGTCGAACATCTACACAGCAGGGATATATAGTAGTAAAAAGGATAGTAGTGGGAACCACATCTTAGTGATATCATCGCACTCCAGAAATGCTACAACAAGAGGTGGCAGGCATGGGAAAGCAGAGCGGGAGAGAGAGAGAGAAAAGCAACAGATGGAGAAAGAGAGAGACTGGGACATTATCCATGAACCTTCCCTTGTTGTGGTTTCAGTTTTTTTTTACAAACATACACTCTTCTGTCTCTGGTCAGGCTCTGGGTATAGATAGTGTTACTGGCGATGGAATCAGGTGGTGAATCAAGTCATTCATTACCTGCTGGTAATAGATGTAGGCCAGGACACCGGCGAGGATCTCCAGCAGGAAGATACACAGCAGCAAGACAAAGTACTGTGGGGAGACAATGAAAGGTAGGGGATTAGGTTGAAATGGATATCCCCTGGCCCTCGGTCTATGGACTTCACAGTTAAAACAGGCAAATCCAATTTAGATGAGCTGGAGTTAAATGTATCAGAGCAGTCGATTGATTGGTGGTTGTGGGGTCATTGTTGTTGTTTTGTTATTTTGAGAAAAATAGACTAAGAATGTTTGCCAATCATAGTTTTAATTTGTACCGTATTGATTATGTGGTGAGATGTCAATGGAGCTGTACAAACAGTATGCTGCCCTTAAAGGGATCCTTCAGGATTTTGGCAATGAAGAGCCAAAGCCAGATGAACTCGTGGATACAATTATATCTCTGTGTGCAGTTTGAAGTTACTAACTAGCATTAGTGTAACTGCTAACTAGCCTTAGCACAATGACTGGATGTCAATGCTAACATTTATAGCGCAATGACTGGAAATCAATGGATGGTAACAGCTTAGACTTCCAGTCATTGCCTTAACGCTAGTTAGCATTGGCTCCCAAAACTAATTAGCTTCCTTCATACTGGATGCAGAGACATACTGTAAAAATTGTATGCACGAGTTCATCTTCATTGCCAAAATCCCAAATTATCCCTTTACCAACTGGCCCAGAAACAGTTTCCTCTTTGATGATAAGGGTTAGCTAAGTTTAAGAAGTTGGTAAGGAGAATATCCTAAATCAGATATGAAAAGGCATAAAGTTATCACAACCCCTCTGGGTCCAAGCTATGGTTAGAATCATGGGAAACATTGTTATTGGGTTGGAAGTGCACTACGTAAAGGAGTGTGTGAGAACAGCCTGCATGGACGTGTATTTGTTCCCAAGACATGCCCCTTAAAAAAAAGGTACAATATTTAAGTATTGTTCATTCAAATAGCTCTAAAATGGCCATAATAAAGTGGCAAGGATTAGGGAATAAAATGCTTTCAAGTTTACATGATATCTTTAGACCCAGGCCAACAAGCATGGATGCCATTAGCTACGGAGAGGATGGAAAAAAAGTTTAACCAAGGACAAAAGATTTAAGTGCCTTTGAACGGGGTATGGTAGTAGGTGCCAGGTGCACCAGTTTGTGTCAAGCACTGCAACACTGCTGAGTTTTTCACAATGAACAATTTCCTGTGTGTATCAAAAGTCCCATTCAACAGTTAAATGTAGCTAGCCTACTTTGCTAGACTACTTTTCCCACATTAATTCGATATGCAGTCTGTGGAGTAATTATGTTGACAAATTATATCTTCATATGCCAATTACGGCCCATGCAATGTAACGTAAACTCACCCACTTTTGTACATCGCCTTGGTCCGTACAATTGACCTTATTTTAGCGCCCCAAAAACATAATACTTCCAGATCAACTGTAATTTCAATACCATTGTAAGGCATAATTTCTCCCCTTTCCAACAGAATTCACGCCGAGACCTTCACACTGCCCGTTTCTGCATGATTCAAGAAGGCAATGAGCTCCTTCGGATCTTTTTAAAAATGGCGGGTGGGGAAGCGAAACTAATGCCTGATAGTGAGAAGGAGAGGAGATGTATGGGAAAACTACTTTTTTTCACTCGATCTGTCCAACTTATCACCTTATCGCCTCTAAAATGTAAATAAAACACTATAAAGAGTTTATATAATGTGTCATTACATACCTATTTGAAGGTTTGTGTCGAACTTGGGTTTTTAGGGCGGCGCTAAAGTGATCTTCAGAAGTAAACACTGTCTTTTGATAGTCTCGATTGTTTACAGTGATGACGCAAAACATGACTAGGTATCCCCCCCTTACCCCGTAACTGTCCATTTCTTGTTTTTAAACAATGAGAGAAGTGCTACACCTGGTGGAGAGAGATTGTAAGACAGAAATAGTTGCTTTATGCGTGCTGTACATTACGACATGACACGTCATAATGTAACGGAGGGTCCGTTTTTTCAACTTTTCTCCAATACTATAGAGCCATTACCATGTCGATCAACGCTTGAATAGAAACCTAGTTCACACCCCAGATTTTGAAGTCAACACAGTCGCTACAGTCCCATTCGTTTCCTTTGTAGCCTCGTTTGAATGTCGCGGTTGGCCTGAAAATATGATGACATTGCTAAAGTAGGTAAATAGTTAATAGGAAACAACTTTGTTCTTTAGAGAGATGGCAAAGTTTGTCAAAAATAGCTAGCAATGGTAACGTTAGCTAGTTAAAGTTATACTAATTAAAGTCCCCAGGACATTCACAGTATTAGGCAAGACTGCCTTCTCTTCTTGTGCACCAGACGCATGGAATAAATCTACAATCTACAATAAATCTACTAGCTTCATCTAGATATGTTATGAATGAATTTCAAATATTGATGGGCGACTGTTACAGACGAGTGTAAATGCTTTTTTTAAAGGCTGAATCATGTTGTTGTATGTTTTAATTTTGTAATGTATTGATTGTTGCTGCCTTCTTGGCCAGGTCTCCCTTGAAAAAGAGACAGGGTTTCAACGGGCTTTTCCTGATTAAATAAAAGTTCAATAAAACTTTAAAAACTGCATCTACAGACAATCTGGTGACATCACAATGATGACAAAGGGTTCTCATACGAAATTATTTTCCTCTTTTTTAAATATCTGCATTGAATAGAACGTTCAGTCAGACATGAATTTTTAACAGAACGTTTATTCAGACGAACATGCAACCCATGAATGGCAAGTGTTGATGTGTATAGAGGTGATCTCTGTAGTACTGTAGAGGGGATTCAATGTTGAATCTGTTTTTTTTTTTATTCCAGAATCACATTTCCATGTTGGCTATGCAACTGCTAAATGTTTGGCCTTCTATCCTCATTGCTGTTGAATTATAACCACAACAGATCAGTCACGCAGAACTCAAAATGTCTCCCCAACCTGGAGTTCTGAATGGAGTTCTGAATGCAATCAGAACTCTAAACAACAAAATAATTTCTCACTCAAGGCAAAATAACAATGGAAACTTATCGTAAGGAAGTTATTGAGGTTCCTTGATTCAATGAATATTTCACCAAATATGTTTTTCTTTTCAGTCCAGAAGTCAAAGGGCATATGCATTTAAGACAAAATCACTACATCTACACCACAGACCTCCAAAGATCCAGCTAACATCAGACCAGTGGATGCCAAGAAGAAGCCTAGGGCTGATAACCGAACCTATGCCAAGGACAGGAGAATGACTGCCACATTGCACAACATAAATAGGACGGGAAGACTAATGTTACTGCTAGCACAGAACATTTCCTAGTCAGAAATACTAGGATGTTGAGTTGTGGCTGGTGGAGGTTTGATGATCTATTGTTGTGCATCTGTATACTTTGAATAAAAACTAAAATCATGGATTTGGTCATCTTCTTTGTACAATGTTTATGCAATACAGGCCGATACAGCTAATAATGAATTTGCCACTTGTAATTTGCAAAAAAACATTATCATTGCTAATGTATGAACATTTTTGGTATTAGCTTGAGGTCATAGAGGTCTTCACGGGTCCAACAGACACATAATTCCATGATTCGACCCAGGAGCCAACCGGGCCCGGGTCCTAAATTTTGACTTTTGTTTCAGACCTGGGTCGGGTCTGATATAATTGCAACGTCTCTCAGGTATGTGCAATTCAAATGTATTGACCGACTGGACCCGGTTGGACACGTCCTCTGTTCATTTAATGTGTGAGGTGATGAGAACTGTGCGAGCTTGTTATGTCAGCCAACTGTAACTCAATAAAACGTATAGCTTATGTCCAGCTGAAACTGGTTCCAGCTGCTCACCTCACGTGCGCCTGCTGCTGAGTAGAGAGAGAGCACAAGTGAAAGCAGCCTTGGCCTAGGCTACTATTGATTGTGAAGATGGATGCCTTTTTCACTGAAGTAAAACGAAAGATAGATGAGAAAGAGTTCAGTGAAAAGAAGCCGACAAGTGGAGTGTCCCCCCCCCCCCCCCCCCCCCCCGCCCCTGTAAGGGCCAAGTTTTAATGTTGTAGTGGAAAAAGATGAGAAGAACGCGCGGCCAAATAAACTGTGTGCAACTCGCTATTAATCTTATATGCAATTTTATAACTTTTATTTATTTTCGTATTTATTGACATTTGTTTTGTCATTATTATTCGATATCATTATTATTATTGCTATTATCATTGTAGGCCTATTCAAGAATCTAAAGCAGTTCTTTAAATATGCAAAACGTGATTTGTTTTATTTTTGTCGAGACATTTCCGATGGCTAAATTAAGTTTGAACTGTCTTTTTAATTTTGTGCTCTGTATTTAGAAAAAGATACATTAAAAGTAGGCCTGTTGTAAAACAAATATAATTAGCCTATTGTTGTTATTTGTGGGGTAGGCCTGAAGGCACTCCCCTTTGTTTTATTGCTGCAATATAGGCCAGATCTTTAAATATGCAACAATTATTTTATTTAATTCTTGAGCCATTTCCTTAGGCCAAATCAAGTTGAGGTCGACCAATTATGATTTTTCAACGCTGATACCGATTATTGGAGGACCTAAAAAAGCCGATACAGATTCAAATCGGACGATTTATATATATATATATGGTGGTGGTGGAGGAGGAGGAGGCATGGATGTTCCCGTGCCCCGCCACTCTGTGGGAGTTGTGATTGGTCGAAGTGGAGAGATGATCAAGAATATATATTATTATATATATATATATGTATTTGTAATAATGACAATTACAAGAATACTGAATGAACACTTATTTTAACTTAATATAATACATCAATAAAATCAATTTAGTCTCAAATAAATAATGAAACATGTTAAATTTGGTTAAAATAATGCACAAAAAAAGTGTTGGAGAAGAAAGTAAAAGTGCAATACTTGCCATGTAAAAAAGCTAACGTTTAAGTTCCTTGCTCAGAACATGAGAACATATGAAAGCTGGTGGATCCTTTGAACACGAGTCTTCAATATTCCCAGGTAAGAAGTTTTAGGGTGTAGTTATTATAGGAATTATAGGACTATTTCTCTCTATACCATTTGTATTTCATAGACCTTTGACTATTGGATGTTCTTATAGGCCAGCCTAATCTCGGGAGTTGATAGGCTTGAAGTCATAAACAGCGCAATGCTTGAAGCACAGTGAAAAGCTGCAGGCAAATGCAGAAAAGTGCTTTTTGAATGAATGCTTACGAGCCTGCTGCTGCCTACCACCGCCCAGTCAGACTGCTCTATCAAATATCAAATCATAGACTTATAGTATAATAACACCCAGAAATATGAGCCTTAGGTCACTAACATGGTCAAATCTGGAAACTATCATATCAAGTACAAAACTTTTATTCTTTCAGTGAAATATGGAACCATTACGTATTTTATCTAACGGGTGGCATCCCTAATTCAAAAAATTGCTGTTACATTGCACAACCTTCAATGTTATGTCATAATTCTGGCAAATTAATTACGGTCTTTGTGAGGAAGAAAGGGTCTTCACACAGTTCGCAACGAGCCAGGCAGCCCAAACTGCTGCATATACCCCGACTCTGCTTGTACAGAAGGCAAGAGAAGTGACACAATTTCCCTAGTTAAAATACATTCATGTTAGCAGGCAATATTAACTAAATATACAGGTTTAAAAATATATACTTGTATATTGATTTTAAAGAAAGGCATTGCTATTTATGGTTAGGTACACATTGGTGCAGCAACAGTGCTTTTTTTCACGAATGCGCTTGTTAAATCATCACCCGTTTGGCGAAGTAGGCTGTGATTCGATGATAAATTAACAGGCACCGCATTGATTATATGCAACGCAGGACAAGCAAGATAAACTAGTAATATCATTAACCATGTGTAGTTAACTAGTGATTATGTTAAGATTGATTGTTTTTTTTATAAGATAAGTTTAATGCTAGCTAGCAACTTACCTTGGCTCCTTGCTGCACTCACGTAACAGGTAGTCAGCCTGCCACGCAGTCTCCTCGTGGAGTGCAATGTAATCGGCCATAATCAGTGTCCAAATATGCCGATTACCAATAGTTATGAAAACTTGAAAATCGTCCCTAATTAATTCGGCCATTCTGATTAATCGGTCGACCTCTAAGTTCCCACTGTAATGAAAAGGAAAAACCAAAGATGGCGAAATTAAAGACGATTTAATGCTGAAATATAATAACCTGTTCTTATTTTCCCTATAAACAACAATTTGCCTTAATTAGGGTAATATCAAAAGTAAGAAACTTTTGTGGTTTGGTGTGGTATGGCTATTATTACTGCAGGCCTATGAAGGCAGTGTGAACCAGCAATCCAACTGACTCCAACAGTTGAACTTGAGAAAGAATGTTTTATGCCTACCAGAGTTACTCCTTTAATCTAACAATATAACGCTCATCTTAATAAAATATTTTCATTGAAAATTGAAGAAATAGCCTCCTTCTGTATGCATATACAGTGCATTCGAAAAGTATTCAGACCCGTTTTTTCCACATTTTGTTATGTTACACTGACAGAGATCCAGAGTTCTCTCAGAATCTCAACCATCTCTGCAGCACTCCACCGATCAGGCCTTTATGGTAGTGGCCAAACGGAAGCCACTCCTCAGTAAAAGAGGCACATGACAGCCCACTTGGAGTTTGCCAAAAGGCACCTAAAGGACCCTCAGACCATGAGAAACAAGATCTGATGAAACCAAGATTGAAATCTTTGGCCTGAATGCCAAGCGTCACGTCTGGAGGGAACATTCCACCATCCCTACAGTGAAGCATTGTGGTGGCAGCATGGGAGGTTTTTCAGCGGCAGGGACCGGGAGACAGTCAGGATCGACTAGTCAAGATAAAGGGAAAGATGAACGGAGCAAAGTAGAGAGATCCTTCATGAAAACCTGCTCCATAGCGCTCAGGACCTCAGACTGGGGCAAATATTCACATTCCAACAGGACAATGACCCTAAGCACACGGTCAAGACAACGCAGGAGTGGCTTCGGTACAAGTCTCTGAATGTCCTTGAGTGGCACAGCCAGAGCCTGGACTTGAACCCGATCTAACATCCCTGGAGAGACCTGAAAAAAGCTGTGCAGCGACGCTCCCCATCTAACCTGACAGAGCTTGAGAGGATCTGCAGAGAAGAATGTGAGAAACTCCCCAAATACAGGTGTGCCAAGCTTGTAGCGTCATACCCAAGAAGATTCAAGGCTCTAATCTAAGACAAAAGGTGCTTCAACAAAGCACTGAGTAAAGTGTCTGAATACTTATGTAAATGTGAGCTTATTTTAAAAAATTAAGATTTTGCTTTGTCATTATGAGGTATTGTGTGTAGGAAAAAAAACTAACATTTTAATCCATTTTAGAATAAGTCTGTAACGTACAAAAAAACTTTCCGAATGCACTGTATATCTGTATAGCAGAAGTAGCTTATTTGACAAGGATAAAGAAATCCATGTCGTTGTCAGGAACATGCCTCCAGCATATATCCACCTTTCTCTCAGTCTCTAAGCCTAAACTTCTCTTCCTTTATATTTATTTTTGTAATATTAATATCATACAGTGGATGCCTAGGCATATAATCTAACAATATAATGCTCATCTTTATAAAAATATTCTGACCGACAATTCACGAATTAGCCTCCTTCTGTATGCATATACACTGAGTATACCAAACATTAGGAAACCCTCCCCCCTCAGAACAGCTTCAATTCGTTGGTACATGAACTCTACAAGCTGTCGAAAGCTGGCCCATGTTGACTCTAATGCTTCCTACAGACATCAAGTTGGCTGAACGTCCTTTGGGTGGTGAACCATTCTTGATACGCACAAGGAACTGTTGAGCGTGATAAACCCAGCAGCTTTGCAGTTCTTGACACCAACTGGTGAATCTGGCACATACTACCATTCCTCATCCAAAGGCGCTTCAATTTTTCATCTTGCCCATTCACCCTCATACACAATCCATGTCTCAATTGTCTTAAGGCTTAAAAATCGTTCTTTAACCTGTCTCCTCCCCTTTGTCATGACGTGGCCCTCTTTGGATATAGCAAGCACCAACTCTCTCTCTCTCACCACCTCTCACTTCCCCCTACACCCAGGCTCTTATCTCAGGTTGTAAATTCCTGGAGGAGACTCTCTCCCTCATGCAGTATTTATTTTTATTTATTTTATTTCACCTTTATTTAACCAGGTAGGCAAGTTGAGAACAAGTTCTCATTTACAATTGCGACCTGGCCAAGATAAAGCAAAGCAGTTCGACACATACAACGACACAGAGTTACACATGGAGTAAAACAAACATACAGTCAATAATACAGTATAAACAAGTCTATATACGAAATGAGCAAATGAGGTGAGATAAGGGAGGTAAAGGCAAAAAAGGCCATGGTGGCAAAGTAAATACAATATAGCAAGTAAAACACTGGAATGGTAGATTTGCAATGGGAGAATGTGCAAAGTAGAAATAAAAATAATGGGATGCAAAGGAGCAAAATAAATAAAATACAGTAGGGAAAGAGGTAGTTGTTTGGGCTAAATTATAGGTGGGCTATGTACAGGTGCAGTAATCTGTGAGCTGCTCTGACAGTTGGTGCTTAAAGCTAGTGAGGGAGATAAGTGTTTCCAGTTTCAGAGATTTTTGTAGTTCGTTCCAGTCATTGGCAGCAGAGAACTGGAAGGAGAGGCGGCCAAAGAAAGAATTGGTTTTGGGGGTGACTAGAGAGATATACCTGCTGGAGCGTGTGCTACAGGTGGGAGATGCAATGGTGACCAGCGAGCTGAGATAAGGGGGGACTTTACCTAGCAGGGTCTTGTAGATTACATGGAGCCAGTGGGTTTGGCGACGAGTATGAAGCGAGGGCCAGCCAACGAGAGCGTACAGGTGGGTAGTATATGGGGCTTTGGTGACAAAACGGATTGCACTGTGATAGACTGCATCCAATTTGTTGAGTAGGGTATTGGAGGCTATTTTGTAAATGACATCGCCAAAGTCGAGGATTGGTAGGATGGTCAGTTTTACAAGGGTATGTTTGGCAGCATGAGTGAAGGATGCTTTGTTGCGAAATAGGAAGCCAATTCTAGATTTAACTTTGGATTTGAGATGTTTGATATGGGTCTGGAAGGAGAGTTTACAGTCTAACCAGACACCTAAGTATTTGTAGTTGTCCACGTATTCTAAGTCAGAGCCGTCCAGAGTAGTAATGTTGGACAGGCGGGTAGGTACAGGTAGCGATCGGTTGAAGAGCATGCATTTAGTTTTACTTGTATTTAAGAGCAATTGGAGGCCACGGAAGGAGAGTTGTATGGCATTGAAGCTTGCCTGGTGGGTTGTTAACACAGTGTCCAAAGAAGGCCCAGAAGTATACAGAATGGTGTCGTCTGCGTAGAGGTGGATCAGAGACTCACCAGCAGCAAGAGCGACCTCATTGATGTATACAGAGAAGAGAGTCGGTCCAAGAATTGAACCCTGTGGCACCCCCATAGAGACTGCCTGAGGTCCGGACAGCAGACCCTCCGATTTGACACACTGAACTCTATCAGAGAAGTAGTTGGTGAACCAGGCGAGGCAATCATTTGAGAAACCAAGGCTGTCGAGTCTGCCGATGAGGATGTGTTGATTGACAGAGTCAAAAGCCTTGGCCAGATCAATGAATACGGCTGCACAGTAATGTTTCTTATCGATGGCGGTTAAGATATCGTTTAGGACCTTGAGCGTGGCTGAGGTGCACCCATGACCAGCTCTGAAACCAGATTGCATAGCAGAGAAGGTATGGTGAGATTCGAAATGGTCGGTAATCTGTTTGTTGACTTGGCTTTCGAAGACCTTAGAAAGGCATGGTAGGATAGATATAGGTCTGTAGCAGTTTGGGTCAAGAGTGTCACCCCCTTTGAAGAGGGGGATGACCGCAGCTGAGCAGATTTGGGAGAAGGAGAAATGGGGAAGGCTTGGGCGAGTTGTTGTGGGGGGTGCAGTGCTGTTGACCGGGGTAGGAGTAGCCAGGTGGAAAGCATGGCCAGCCGTAGGAAAATGCTTATTGAAATTCTCAATTATGGTGGATTTATCAGTGGTGACAGTGTTTCCTATCTTCAGTGCAGTGGGCAGCTGGGAGGAGGTGTTCTTATTCTCCATGGACTTTACAGTGTCCCAGAACTTTTTTGAGTTAGTGTTGCAGGAAGCAAATTTCTGCTTGAAAAAGCTAGCCTTGGCTTTTCTAACTGCCTGTGTATAATGGTTTCTAGCTTCCCTGAACAGCTGCACATCACGGGGGCTGTTCGATGCTAATGCAGAACGCCATAGGATGTTTTTGTGTTGGTTAAGGGCAGTCAGGTCTGGGGAGAACCAAGGGCTATATATGTTCCTGGTTCTAAATTTCTTGAATGGGGCATGCTTATTTAAGATGGTTAAGAAGGCATTTAAAAAAAATATCCAGGCATCCTCTACTGACGGGATGAGATCAATATCCTTCCAGGATACCCCGGCCAGGTCGATTAGAAAGGCCTGCTCGCTGAAGTGTTTCAGGGAGCGTTTTACAGTGATGAGTGGAGGTCGTTTGACCTCTGACCCATTACGGATGCAGGCAATGAGGCAGTGATCGCTGAGATCTTGGTTGAAAACAGCAGAGGTGTATTTAGAGGGCAAGTTGGTTAGGATGATATCTATGAGGGTGCCCGTGTTTAAGGCTTTGGGGAGGTACCTGGTAGGTTCATTGATAATTTGTGTGAGGTTGAGGGCATCAAGTTTAGATTGTAGGATGGCTGGGGTGTTAAGCATGTTCCAGTTTAGGTAGCCTAGCAGCACAAGCTCTGAAGATAGATGGGGGGCAATCAGTTCACATATGGTGTCCAGAGCACAGCTGGGGGCAGAGGGTGGTCTATAGCAGGCGGCAACGGTGAGAGACTTGTTTTTAGAGAGGTGGATTTTTAAAAGTAGAAGTTCAAATTGTTTGGGTACAGACCTGGATAGTAGGACAGAACTCTGCAGGCTATCTTTGCAGTAGATCGCAACACCGCCCCCTTTGGCAGTTCTATCTTGTCTGAAAATGTTGTAGTTTGGAATTAAAATGTCTGAATTTTTGGTGGTCTTCCTAAGCCAGGATTCAGACACAGCTAGAACATCCGGGTTGGCAGAGTGTGCTAAAGCAGTGAATAGAACAAACTTAGGGAGAAGGCTTCTAATGTTAACATGCATGAAACCAAGGCTATTACGGTTACAGAAGTCGTCAAAAGAGAGCGCCTGGGGAATAGGAGTGGAGCTAGGCACTGCAGGGCCTGGATTCACCTCTACATCGCCAGAGGAACAGAGTATAATAAGGGTGCGGCTAAAAGCAATAAGAATTTGTCATGTACTGTCATGTTGTGTCTTGTCTCTGTCCTTTCCCTTCACCCTGTCTCCCTCTGCTGGTCGTTGTTAGGTTACCTTTTCTCCCCCGCTTTCCCCCAGCTGTTCCTTGTCTCCTCTTGACTACCTCGTCACCCCTTCTCCCACCTGTTCCCCTTTTCCCTCTGATTAGTCCCCTATATCTCTCTCTGTTCTTGTTCCTGTCCTTGTCGGATTCTTGTTTGTTGTGTTTCATGCCTGAACCAGACTGTCGTCATGTTTGCTGTAACCTTGTCTTGTCCTGTCGGAATCTGCCGGTCCGTCTGAGCCTACCTATGTTTGGTAATTAAAGAAGCTCTGTTTAAGTTAATTCGCTTTTGGGTCCTCATTCACTCACCGTAACAGAAGAATCCGACCAAGAATGGACCCAGCGACTTCGGATCCTCTCCACTCAGCCGTCGGGATCCAGGGAGCGATGCTAGGCAGACACGAGCAGGAAGTGTCTGCTGCTCGACATGCCGTTGAGACCCTGGCCACCCAAGTCTCCAACCTCACAGAACAGGTTCACCATCTCCGCCTCGATCCACCGGCCACTTCCAGGGCTTTCGAATCTCCGGAGCCCAGAATCAATAACCCGCCGTGTTACTCTGGGGAGCCCACTGAATGCCGCTCGTTCCTCACCCAGTGTGATATTGTGTTTTCTCTCCAGCCCAACACTTACTCCAGGAGCACTGCTCGTGTCGCCTACGTCATATCTCTCCTTATTGGACGGGCTCGTGAGTGGGGCACGGCAATCTGGGAGGCAAGGGCTGAGTGTACTAACCAGTATCAGGACTTTAAGGAGGAGATGATACGGGTTTTTGATCGATCTGTTTTTGGGGAGGAGGCTTCCAGGGCCCTGTCTTCCCTATGTCAAGGCAATCGATCCATAACAGACTACTCTATTGAGTTTCGCACTCTTGCTGTCTCCAGTGGCTGGAACGAGCCGGCCTTGCTCGCTCGTCTTCTGGAGGGTCTCCGCGCAGAGGTAAAAGATGAGATTCTCTCCCGGGAGGTTCCTTCCAGCGTGGATTCCTTGATTGAACTCGCTATTCGCATTGAGCGACGGGTTGATCTTCGTCACCGAGCTCGTGGAAAGGAGCTCGCGCTCTCCGTCGCCCCCCTCTCCGCATCACTACCATCTTCCTCTGCCGGCTCGGGTGCTGAGCCCATGCAGCTGGGAGGTATCCGCATCTCGACTAAGGAGAGGGAACGGAGAATCACCAACCGCCTCTGTCTCTATTGCGGTTCCGCTGGTCATTTTGTCACTTCATGTCCAGTAAAAGGCCAGAGCTCGTCAGTAAGCGGAGGGCTACTGGTGAGCGCTACTACTCCTGTCTCTCCTTCAAGATCCTGCACTACCTTGTCGGTCCATCTACGCTGGACCGGTTCGTCAGCTTCCTGCAGTGCCTTAATAGACTCTGGGGCGGAGGGCTGTTTTATGGACGAGACCTGGGCTCGGGAACATGACATTCCTCTCAGACAGTTAAAGGAGCCCACGGCCTTGTTCGCCCTGGATGGTAGTCCTCTCCCCAGGATTCAGCGTGAGACGCTACCTTTAACCCTCACTGTTTCTGGTAATCATAGCGAAACCATTTCTTTTTTAATTTTTCGTTCACCTTTTACACCTGTTGTTTTGGGCCATCCCTGGCTAGTTTGTCATAATCCTTCCATTAATTGGTCTAGTAATTCTATCCTCTCCTGGAACGTCTCTTGTCATGTGAAATGTTTAATGTCTGCTATCCCTCCTGTTTCCTCTGTCTCTTCTTCACAGGAGGAGCCTGGTGATTTGACAGGGGTGCCGGAGGAATATCACGATCTGCGCACGGTGTTCAGTCGGTCCAGGGCCACCTCTCTTCCTCCACACCGGTCGTATGATTGTAGTATTGATCTCCTTCCGGGAACCACCCCCCCCCCGGGGTAGACTATACTCTCTGTCGGCTCCCGAACGTAAGGCTCTCGAAGATTATTTGTCTGTAGCTCTTGACGCCGGTACCATAGTCCCCTCCTCCTCTCCCGCCGGAGCGGGGTTTTTTTTTGTCAAGAAGAAGGACGGGTCTCTGCGCCCCTGCATAGATTATCGAGGGCTGAATGACATAACAGTGAAGAATCGTTATCCGCTTCCTCTTATGTCTTCAGCCTTCGAGATCCTGCAGGGAGCCAGGTTTTTCACTAAGTTGGACCTTCGTAACGCTTACCATCTCGTGCGCATCAGGGAGGGGGACGAGTGGAAGACGGCGTTTAACACTCCGTTAGGGCACTTTGAATACCGGGTTCTTCCTTTCGGCCTCGCTAACGCTCCAGCTGTCTTTCAGGCATTAGTCAATGATGTCCTGAGAGACATGCTGAACATCTTTGTTTTCGTTTACCTTGACGATATCCTGATTTTTTCACCGTCACTCCAGATTCATGTTCAGCACGTTCGACGTGTCCTCCAGCGCCTTTTAGAGAATTGTGTTTTTGTGAAGGCTGAGAAGTGCACTTTTCATGCCTCCTCCGTCACATTTCTCGGTTCTGTTATTTCCGCTGAAGGCATTAAGATGGATCCCGCTAAGGTCCAAGCTGTCATTGATTGGCCCGTCCCTAAGTCACGCGTCGAGCTGCAGCGCTTTCTCGGCTTCGCGAACTTCTATCGTCGTTTCATCCGTAATTTCGGTCAGGTGGCAGCTCCTCTCACAGCCCTTACTTCTGTCAAGACGTGCTTTAAGTGGTCCGTTTCCGCCCAGGGAGCTTTTGATCTCCTCAAGAATCGTTTTACATCCGCTCCTATCCTTGTTACACCTGACGTCTCTAGACAGTTCGTTGTCGAGGTTGACGCGTCAGAGGTGGGCGTGGGAGCCATTCTTTCTCAGCGCTCCCTCTCTGACGACAAGGTCCACCCATGCGCGTATTTTTCTCATCGCCTGTCGCCGTCGGAACGTAACTATGATGTGGGTAACCGCGAACTGCTCGCCATCCGGTTAGCCCTAGGCGAATGGCGACAGTGGTTGGAGGGGGCGACCGTTCCTTTTGTCGTTTGGACTGACCATAGGAACCTTGAGTACATCCGTTCTGCCAAACGACTTAATGCGCGTCAGGCGCGTTGGGCGCTGTTTTTCGCTCGTTTCGAGTTCGTGATTTCTTATCGTCCGGGCTCTAAGAACACCAAGCCTGATGCTTTGTCTCGTCTCTTCAGTTCTTCAGTAGCCTCCACTGACCCCGAGGGGATTCTCCCTGAGGGGCGTGTTGTCGGGTTGACTGTCTGGGGAATTGAGAGGCAGGTAAAGCAAGCGCTCACTCACACTCCGTCGCCGCGCGCTTGTCCTAGGAACCTTCTTTTCGTTCCCGTTCCTACTCGTCTGGCCGTTCTTCAGTGGGCTCACTCTGCCAAGTTAGCCGGCCACCCTGGCGTTCGGGGTACGCTTGCTTCCATTCGCCAGCGTTTTTGGTGGCCCACCCGGGAGCATGACACGCGTCGTTTCGTGGCTGCTTGTTCGGTCTGCGCGCAGACTAAGTCCGGTAACTCTCCTCCTGCCGGCCGTCTCAGGCCGCTTCCTATTCCCTCTCGACCGTGGTCTCACATCGCCTTAGATTTTGTCACCGGACTGCCTTCGTCAGCGGGGAAGACTGTTATTCTTACGGTTGTCGATAGGTTCTCTAAGGCGGCTCATTTCATTCCCCTTGCTAAGCTTCCTTCTGCTAAAGAGACGGCACAAATCATCATCGAGAATGTTTTCAGAATTCATGGCCTTCCGTCAGACGTCGTTTCGGACAGAGGTCCGCAATTCACGTCTCAATTTTGGAGGGAGTTTTGCCGTTTGATTGGGGCTTCCGTCAGTCTCTCTTCCGGCTTTCACCCCCAGTCTAACGGTCAAGCAGAACGGGCCAATCAGACTATTGGTCGCATCTTACGCAGTCTTTCTTTTCGCAACCCTGCGTCTTGGTCAGAACAGCTCCCCTGGGCAGAATACGCCCACAACTCGCTTCCTTCGTCTGCGACCGGGCTATCTCCTTTTCAGAGTAGCCTCGGGTACCAGCCTCCGCTGTTCTCATCTCAGTTCGCCGAGTCCAGCGTCCCCTCCGCTCAGGCTTTTGTCCAACGTTGCGAGCGCACCTGGAAGAGGGTCAGGTCTGCACTTTGCCGTTATAGGACGCAGACTGTGAGGGCTGCTAATAAGCGTAGAACTAAGAGTCCTAGATATTGTCGCGGTCAGAGAGTTTGGCTCTCCACTCAGAACCTTCCCCTTAAGACGGCTTCTCGCAAGTTGACCCCGCGGTTCATTGGTCCGTTCCGTATTTCTCGGGTCATTAATCCTGTCGCAGTTCGACTTCTTCTTCCGCGTTACCTTCGTCGCGTCCACCCGGTCTTCCATGTCTCCTGCATCAAGCCCGTCCTTCGCGCCCCCGCTCGTCTCCCCCCCCCCCCCCCATCCTTGTCGAGGGCGCACCCATCTACAGGGTCCGTAGAATTTTGGACATGCGTCCTCGGGGCCGTGGTCACCAGTACCTCGTAGATTGGGAGGGGTACGGTCCTGAGGAGAGGAGTTGGGTTCCCTCTCGGGACGTGCTGGACCGTGCGCTGATCGAGGATTTCCTCCGTTGCCGCCAGGTTTCCTCCTCGAGTGCGCCAGGAGGCGCTCGGTGAGTGGGGGGGTACTGTCATGTACTGTCATGTTGTGTCTTGTCTCTGTCCTTTCCCTTCACCCTGTCTCCCTCTGCTGGTCGTTGTTAGGTTACCTTTTCTCCCCCGCTTTCCCCCAGCTGTTCCTTGTCTCCTCTTGACTACCTCGTCACCCCTTCTCCCACCTGTTCCCCTTTTCCCTCTGATTAGTCCCCTATATCTCTCTCTGTTTTTGTTCCTGTCCTTGTCGGATTCTTGTTTGTTGTGTTTCATGCCTGAACCAGACTGTCGTCATGTTTGCTGTAACCTTGTCTTGTCCTGTCGGAATCTGCCGGTCCGTCTGAGCCTACCTATGTTTGGTAATTAAAGAAGCTCTGTTTAAGTTAATTCGCTTTTGGGTCCTCATTCACTCACCGTAACAGAATTGGTCGTTTAGAACGTCTGGAACAGAGAGTAAAAGGAGGTTTCTGGGGGCGATAAAATAGCATCAAGGTATAGACAAAGGTAAGGTAGGATGTGAATACAGTGGAGGTAAACCTAGGTATTGAGTGATGAAGAGAGAGATATTGTCTCTAGAAACATCATTGAAACCAGGAGATGTCATTGCATGTGTGGGTGGTGGAACTAATAGGTTGGATAAGATATAATGAGCAGGACTAGAGGCTCTACAGTGAAATAAGCCAATAAACACTAACCAGAACAGCAATGGACAAGGCATATTGACATTAAGGAGAGGCATGCTCAGTCGAGTGATCAAAAGGGTCCAGTGAGTGGAGAGGTTGGTTGGGGGTCACGGCGATTTAGACAGCTAAATCGGTAGCAAGCTAGCATAGGAGCAAGCTAGCATAGAATGGAGGTCTGTTATTAGCCAACTCTTGCGTTCCGTCAGTAGATTAGTGGGTTTCCGTGTGGTAGAGGGGATTAATCCAAATCACACAACAACAACAAAAATAAAAACAATAGATATAGTTATAGAGGCCCAAGAAGAAAAATAAATAAATAAATAAAAATAATAAAAATAAAATAAAAATTGTCCGATTGTCTATTCAGATAGCAGCCGATAAGACAGCCAACGGCTAGCAGGCCGCAGATGGGCGCCCAGGCAACGTTGCGCCGGAGGAGCCAGCCGGACAATTCCCTCGGGTAGACAACGTCGGCAGTCCAACTGTGAAGGCCCGGTGGGGCTCTGCGTAGGCAGCAAAACGGGTCCGGATAGGTGACTGCAGCCCAGGAGTGATTGATGGAACTCTTCAGCTGGCTAGCTCCGGAACAATTGATGTTAGCTCCGGAATCGACGAAAGCCGATAGTCACACGGATAGCAGCTAGCTAGCTGTGAGATCCAGGTATGGATGTCCAGAGCCAGCGGCCGAAATCCGGTATGTTCCGTTCCGAGCCGCGCTGCGCTGCACCACGCCGTACAAAACTGGCGATAGATTCTCGAGCCAAAGGACAGCCGATGACCACAAACCGTGGTTAGCTGAGTACTAACGATTAGCCAGTAAATAAGCTAACTAGCTTCTGAACCAGCTACAGAGTAGCTTCTGGACCAGCTTCTGGCTAGCTCCCGGCTAGCTTCTGGCTAATTTCTGGCTAGCTTCTCGGAGGATTACAGATCTGAGGTAAATAATACTTTTTTATATAAATATAAATTGGTGAAGCGGATTGCAGGAGAGTGTTCTGAAGATGAGTTTTTGGAAATTTAAAAATGTGAATGTGAAAAAAAAGTTGTAAATATATCTATATATTTATATACACGACAGGACGAGGACAAAAATAAGTCTGAACTGCTATGCCATCTTGGGATGAATGTATAGAGTATAGAGAGTATAGAGATAGAGGGTTCACAGTAGAACAAAGGAACTTATTCTACATCACAGAACTTGAAAACTGAACAATGTCCATGTTTTGGAGAAGGCGTAAACGGTCGGTGGAGAATCCAGCTACGACCGGTCCATTTTGTTTTATGATTGTGACCTCAGGAAAGACAATACAGCCACATTACATTAATTCTGTTTATACAGGAGCCTCCGTTCTGAGGCTTGCATCTAATTATTGTATAAAATGAATGAGTAAAGATTAAACTATTTGTGAAATTGTGTAATGTGATTTTAAACCGTTAATGTGACAGTGAAACTTTAAACAGAAATACAATTCTAAGTCATTGGTCCACCCCCATGAGCACAGACATCGATCTGGCGTCATGGGACAGCCTTTTCTGATGTTCCGAATCAAACCCTCACATAGAGAAGCCCACTTGAGACCATGCGTACCTCGATTACCAAGAGGGTTAAGGTTTGAGTAGAGACCATGCGTACCTTCAGTATAAGCTAAGGTTGTAATGGTTGTTAAACTCTGAGACTATCGATACCGACAGAATAAGAGAAAATCTTCGATACTGATTACTCGTCTGCAGCTAGAATTTATGTCGACCGCCGAAACACCTATTCTATAAGAACATTTCTGAAGTATCCATTCTAACCAAAGACTCCAGGGACGCAGAGAGAATCTCAGATGAACTTTCCAACAGAAAAGGACGATTCCAACAGAGATCACGATGACACACTGAGCGTAAATATATATATTCATTGAAATTATTCCCGAATGAGTGAGCGTTCATGTGCAAAGGATTAGCATTTCAATTATTATAATTATCAACTGTGTAGTGTCTTGTCTTTCGCGCCCTTCACAGTCCCTTTGTCTACCAAGCCACCATACCGGTTTAGCCCACTAGGGCTTTGTAACCATACCTACTGTTTGTTTGTTTGTTATGCATTTCTGTGATTATTTAGTTGGTTAGTAAATAAATGATTAAGACAATTGATGTATGGATGATTCATAGTAAAGACTGGGTTCGTGCAGATAACCAACAATTGACGTTTGTAATGAGACTAACGTGAGGTAAAGAATAATTCATTAATTAGAAGACTAATTGATCAGATATTAAAATATCTGAAAAGTTATATTAGGAAAACTATAACTTTGTAATCTGAAGATCTTCCTTGGTGCCCCGACTTCCTAGTTAATTACATGTACATGATTAGTTTAATCACGTAATAATAACTACAGAGAATTGATTTGATAAAATAACAGTCTTCACTTTAATAATACCAAAGACACGACACCTTCATCTACACTCATTGAATTGCATTTAAAAAGTGACATCAATAAGGGATCATAGCTCTCATCTGGATTCACCTGGTCAGTCCATGTCATAGAAAAAGCATGTGTCCTTAATGTTTTGTACACTCACGTGTAACGGCAGGATAAAGAAATCCATGCCGTTGTCAGGAACATGCCGCAGGCATATCTCTATCTTTCTCTCAGCCCCTAGGGCTATAGGCCTAAGCTTCTCTTCCTTTATATTTACTTTTCTAATATAAATATCATACAGTGGACGACTAGGCCAGTGGACACCTTGCATACAATGCCCCGATGCATTCAGTGCTCAAATCTCTGCTGAACCGTGAGGTGGATAATTATTGTTTTAGGAAAGTTAAAAAAAACAATAAATCAGGCTATAAAGTTTTGAATATGCTACATATCAAAACACAACATATAGTTTTTGGGGAATTTGTTACAGGCAGTTTTTAAGGACACGTAACTGTGGATAATTTGCCCAATACCATTTCTTGATTCTGCTGGCAGCGCCCAGTTGGAGGTTTCTTTCTTGCTCTCTTTCTACTTTTGGATCTGAACGGGTCTCTCAAATCCAAACCAGTACGGGCCTGTTCGGGTTTGTTTGTCCACAGGCTTTTCTCGGGAACTGGTCTGAGTGACCGTATAACTGTCCTCGGGACTCCGCCTTCTTCACCACACTGTCTGTGTGGGTGGACCATTTCAGTTTGTCTGTGATGTGTACTCCAGAATCATCTCCTTTATTTTGTTGACATTGGTGTCAGGGAAACAACCTCTCACTCACACTCCGGGTGCCCTCACCTCTTCCCTGTAGGTTGTCTAGTAACTGTTGGTAATCAAGCCCACTACCGTTGTGTCGTCTGCAAACTTGATGATTAAGTTGGAGGCGTGCATGGCCACGCAGTCATGGGTAAACAGGGAGTACAGGAGGCCAGAGTTAGATTAGAGTTTTATCTCCTATCTGATTTGAGCAGACACATCAGAGTTAGGGCATGGGCAGGTCTGCATTCACCGCCAAGTTCCTTTAACATTAGACAGACAGGGAGATAAAAATCAGGGAAACCTTGACCCAATTCTCCTGGCTCACCACTGATCTTTGGTGTTAAGTGGAGTTGGTCTTTGTCTTTTCTCAAAGTGGCTCTGATCTTGAATGCTGAGTAAGTACACTGATCAATGCTTGTTGATGTGGCCACAATGGTGTTGAAGAAACACACAGACACTATGGTTGAGCAATATTACGATAGCATAGGCTAATGAATAGGCTGTCAATCATCGTCAATGGTGACGACATCGTGATATGACAGACGATGGTTTGACCTATTTGAACTTGACTGACGCCCTGCAGTAAATAACGGAGTATTGTAGTGCACAGCAGGGCAGCACACAAGTGTCATTCTGAGTAATTTGCCTATTCCTACTTGATATAGCCTATTTCAAGAAATATGTGATACAAAATGCAAGAGAGGAATGTAGGCCAGACAGAGCGGGGAATATATTATTTCTCTCTCCTTCTGTTGGCTGCATGGATTTTAGGCTATAGCCTAAACCTATTCATTTTTATTATTTTTATTATAACAGACACTCCTTAACTATGTTGCATTTAGTCGTAAAAACCCCCACATAGCCTATATTCCCTTCTCTCTAACATTCGATAGGCTTTATGAATATGACCGAAGGCTATGCTTCATCGGTTTATGCATGGCTTTCTCCCCAAAATGTTTGCCAAAAAACGTAAAAGGAAGCCAGGGGACTAATAATGAAAGAGAACAAACAACATCAATAGGTTATAGAAAAATCAAATTACAAGTTTAATTAAGTTGCAGGCCAGGAAAATCCCTCCAAGCAAGCATGAAAACCAAATGGCCAATAACCTATCCTCATTTATCCTACTGACCTATCATAAAAGCTTTAATACAAGTTAAAGTTATGAACGTGTTGGCTTGGGCAGTATACCGTATGTACTGTATACAGGGGTATTTGAAAAAAGCCACGGGATAGTTTGTTAAAACGATTTATTGGAAATTTTTCAATACATTTTAATATTTGTAGCTACTTTAATGTTAATACCTGAAGTCAATTTGTGCAATACATTAGGAGATAAAGCAGATTGCGTTCTTCATTTGACCGGTCACATTATTTGATATTATGAAGCTTACCATAGTTCTCCAGAACAGTTGAGCCAGTCACGTGTTTGTTTGTAAATAGCACAAAGGGAGACTGCGGAGTATGTTGTGCGGCACCCATGAGCTAGATGAGTTATCTGCACAAGCTGCCATTCTTTCCCTGTGCTTCCTACTAGCATTTTATTCCTCCTCCATTATTCTCTCCTCTGCTCTGAGTGCACATGCTGCTGTTCCTTCAGAAAAGCGTCATCATTTGCAGTTCACTTTATCATCTTTCAATTTAATTTGTACATTTTCCCACTCACCACAAATGACATTTGGGAGCTACTAGCTATGCTTGCATGACTTTATGAGTTGGATTTGCCTGTCTTTATGTTTGTTTATACTTGTTGGCATTTAGCTAATAGCGTCTATGTGATTTCGCTATTAGTTAGTGCAAATTTTGTTCGCATTCTGGTAATAGAGCCACAATTGGCTATTCTTGCATTTTCTGCCCCCTTGTGTGCAATGCTGGTAATACCATAAATCACAGGATGAGAGAAGGATGGTATGACGATATGAAAATCTGGGCACCGCCCAAGCCTAATGAGCAGTAGCTTATTTCGCAAATAGTCTAACCTACGAAGGTATTGCCCTAAAGTTGTGACTTAAAAAAAGAACAACAATGGAAGTCTATAGCCCAAGCCTAGGCATAGACTATTCTCAATCAAAGCTTTATGACAGAACTAACACAATTATTTGTAGAAAAAAGGAAAGTGCTGTTGGGGTACACAATAATAGGTCTTTGTAGATATTTGGTAAAAGGGGTAAATTCGTCATCAAAAAGAAAGGAGAATCAAGGGACTCTTCATATAATGAATTAAAATGTATTTGTTTATATGGCATGTTCAATGAAGCATGACTCAATGACTTAAAAACTCAGCACATTTCAGCTGCATGGCCAAAGATACGATGAAACGTTGTTTCTTTTGAACAACATATTTTCCAATCACCCCTGATTGAGGAGGGAGTGGTCACAGAACAGCCAAAATTCATTAGACAACACCTAGTAAACACTAGGCATTCAAAAAGTGAAATAGATCTGTACACATCTAAATGCACATCAAGGTCAGAAGCATTAGAAACACTAGAAAAAAAATAGGTAGTTCTAGCCTTGAACGAGAGTGGGCAAAATACTGAGAATAGGAGTGCCATACATTTTATACACTGAAATGAAAAAAAATCTATTAACGCAACGTAAAGTGTTGGTCCCATGTTTCATGAGCAGAAATAAAAGATCCCAGAAATCTGGTTCTCTTTCCTTTTTGAAAACAATATTATTATTATTTTTTATTATACTGAGGCAAATAAAGAAATTATTTTCCAGTTCTGAAGACGGTAGAGCAGTCACATATACAGTTGAAGTCGGACGTTTACATACACTTAGGTTGTAGTCATTAACTCGTTTTTCAACCACTCCACAAATGTCTGGTTAATAAACTATTGTTTTGGCAAGTCGGTTAGGACATTTACTTTGTACATGACAAGTAATTTTTCAAACAATTGTTTACAGACAGATTATTTCACTTATAATTCACTATATCACAATTCCAGTGGGTCAGAAGTTTACATACCCTAACTTGACTGTGTCATGTACTGTCATGTTGTGTCTTGTCTCTGTCCTTTCCCTTCACCCTGTCTCCCTCTGCTGGTCGTTGTTAGGTTACCTTTTCTCCCCCGCTTTCCCCCAGCTGTTCCTTGTCTCCTCTAACTACCCATTCACCCCGTTTCCCACCTGTTCCCTTTTTCCCTCTGATTAGGTCCCTATATCTCTCTCTGTTTCTGTTCCTGTCCTTGTCGGATTCTTGTTTGTTGTGTTTCATGCCTGAGCCAGACTATCGTCATGTTTGCTGTAACCTTGTCCTGTCCTGTCGGAATCTGCCGTTCTATCTGAGCCTACCTATGTTTGGTTATTAAAGAAGCTCTGTTTAAGTTAGTTCGCTTTTGGGTCCTCATTCACTCACCATAACAGACTGTGCCTTTAAACAGCTTGGAAAAATCCAGAAAATGATGTCATGGCTTTAGAAGATTCTGATAAATGATGTCAATTAGCCTGAATCAAAGGCCTACCTTCAAACTCATTGCTTGACGACATGGGAAAATCAAAAGAAATCAGCCAAGACCTCAGAATTTTTTTGTAGACAAATCTGTTTCATCATTGGGAGTAATTTCCAAACGCCTGAAGATACCACGTTCAACTGTACAAACAATAGTACAAAAGTATAAACACCATGGGACCATGCAGCCGTCATACCGCTCAGGAAGAAGACGCATTCTGTCTCCTAGATATGAACGTACTTTGGTGAGAAAAGTGCAAATCAATCCCAGAACAACAGCAAAGGACCTTGTGAAGATGCTGGAGGAAACAGGTACAAAAGTATCTATATCCACAGTAAAATTAGTCTTATATCGACATAACCTGAAAGGCCGCTCAGCAAGGAAGAAGCCACTGCTCCAAAACCGCCATAAAAAAATGTAAGACTATGGTTTGCAACTGCACATGGGAACAAAGATCGTACTTTTTGGAGAAATGTCATCTGGTCTGATGAAACAAAAATAGAACTGTTATGTTTGGAGGAAAAAGGGGGAGGCTTGCAAGCCGAACACCACCATCCCAACTGTGAAGCACGGCTGTGGCAGCATCATGTTGTCGGGGTGCTTTGCTGCAGGAGGGACTGGTGCACTTCACAGAATAGATGGCATCATGAGGTAGGAAAATTATGTGGATATATTGAATCAACATCGCAAGACATCAGTCAGGAAGTTCAAGCTTGGTCGCAAATGGGTCTTCCAAATGGACAATGACCCCAAGCATACTTCCAAAGTTGTGGCAAAATGGCTTAAGGACAACAAAGTCAAGGTATTGGAGTGGCCATCACAAAAAAACTGAAATAAATCATTCTCTCTATTATTATTCGGACATTTCACATTCTTAAAATAAAGTGGTGATCCTAACTGACCTAAAACAGGGAGTGTTTACTAGGATTAAATGTCAGGAATTATGAAAAACTGAGTTTAAATGTACTTGGCTAAGGTGTATGTAAACTTCCGACTTCAACTGTATACTGTAGATATGGCTCTGTGGTAGATTGATTCTATCCAGCCCACATAACTACGGTAAGATTGCCCTATTCCTCATCAGACAGTCAATACTCCATCACAGCACGCCACACAAACCTCCACCAGAAAGCAATATTAGAAAAGATATGCTTGCAATTAGCCTATGCCCAGGCTTTCAACAACATATTTCGATTTCCTCACTGTAGCCCAACTGACATTTTTGCAGTTTAGAGAGAGAGAGAGAGAGAGAGAGAGAGAGAGAGAGAGAGAGAGAGAGAGAGAGAGAGAGACCTCTGTGACAGCTGTTGAGAGGCAAGGAGGTCGTTCACACAGATTTGACAGCAGTCGTCTCGCCCTTACGGACAGGGTTAAGTTACTCGCACGCACGCACACACACACACAGACACACGCACAGACTCACACCCCTCTTCTCTCTTTTCCTTCCTAACCATCTCTCCCCTCCCTCCCTCCTGACAAATTCATTCCTTCAGCATGATTCATCGGCCTAATCTTAACTCCTTGGGATGCACTCTGCATTCCAACACTCAAACACACAAAAGCCACAGCATATGCTTGGGATCAAACGTAGACATTTAGTAGAGGCCCATTTAGAACAGGAGCTGATAACAAAATAGTTTGAGAAACCTTACCCAATGTGAATGAATAATACTGAATTAGGCCGTTTCAACTACTCTTCCCTTGTACCTTCACTAAGGAATATAACGCTCAAAAGGTCAGGGTAAGGACTGGATAGAGATCCTATTATTACTAAATAACAAAAGTCATTGAAGTGTTAGTATTGGTTTCCTCAAAATTCCATGTTCAATTTGATATGGAAAACAATTGTCCTATGTGAATACCTATATATCACTTGAATTCAAATGTTGCCATGCAGGTCATTGCATGCCAAAACCAGACGCGCCACACAGGCTCTGATGACCTAGTTCTGTTCCTCACCGACCTAAAATTATTTGGCAACATGTTGTCAGCAGGCATTGGTCTAGACATCATTTGCAACATGTCTAAAAGAGAGAAAAAAGGGTATTCTTGTCATTCTGAGACAAGGGCACCTTACCACATATTGCTTTAGAGTAATCAATGTGAATGTTTTCTATGGCCACCACAGTATAGTAATGAAAGTGTTATTGTAAATGACAGTCATTCATAACCCATTCACATTGAATTACTTCTATGGTGAGGAAAACAACAAATTCTCATTTGGGTGCACTACCCCTTTAAGTTTGCCTCTGCTTCCAGCACAGTTCTGCTCTGTCTATGACAGCCTTGTAGGGCTCTGGCCAGTCAGAGTATGAGGTCAGTTTCTCCGTTCATTGCCTCTGGGGTTTTCTGACTCAGCCAGTGGTATAAATGTTGTCTGTTTGGAAGGAAAACAGTTTCCCTCCACTCTCTGTGCCACCTCCCTGTCAATTCTGCCCAGAAGAATGGACTGTGTTCATACCAGACCCCTCCTTATGTGAGCGCTCTCTCTCCTTCTGTGCTCACCTTCTGTGAGCCCACTCTCCCCTTCTGTGCTCACCTTCTGTGAGCTCTTTCTCTCCGTTCTATGCTCTCCTTATATGAGCTCTCTCTCCACTTCTGTGCTCTCCTTTTGTGAGCCCACTCTCTCCCCTTCTGTGGTCTCCTTTGATGAGCTCTCTCCTTCTGTGCTCTCCTATGAGATCTCTCCTTCTGTGCTCTCCTTCTATGTGCTCTCCTTCTATGAGCTCGCTCTCTCTCCTTCTGTACTCTCCTTCTGTGAGCGCTCTCTCTCTCCTTCTGTGCTCTCCTATGAGCTCTCTCCTTCTGTGCTCTCCTTATGCGAGCTTGCTTTCCTTCTGTGGCACACATCACCTCCATCATCCCAGACAACCCACTCCAATTTGCATACCGCTTGTCTACAGAAGATGTAGTCTCAATTACACTCCACACTGCCCTCTCCCACCTGGACAAAAGGAATACCTATGTGAGAATGCTGTTCATCGACTACAGCTCAATCAATGTTCAACACCATAGTGCCCTCCAAGCCCGTCACCAAGTTCGGGACCCTGGGACTGAACACCTCCCTCCGCAACTGGATGCTGGACTTCCTGATGGTGATGAGAGTAGGTAACAACACCTCTGCCATTATGACCCTCAACATGGGGCTGCCCTGGGCTGTGTGCTTAGCCCCCTCCTGTACTCCCTGTTTACCCATGAATGTGTGGCCACACACAACTCCAACTCCATCATCAAGTTGGCTGACAACATGATGGTGGTAGGCCTGATCACCATCGGCGATGAGACAGCCTACAAGGAGGAGATCAGATACCTCTCTATACACGTCAGCAAGACCAAGGGGCTGATCATGGAATACAGAAAACCGTGGGGGTGTACACCCCCCCAGCTTCTATCCCCTGGCCACAAGACTTAAAATGGCTAACAGCTTACTGCTCTCCCTCTCCCACAGCCTATCCACACTGACTATGCCCATCCACAGGTCTCTACCCACTCAGTCACACACACACCTTCACTGTCACTCTTACTCACATGCAAATACTCAAAACACCCATTACTGACGCCACACAATTATTATTGATTAGATGTATTACTACCATTACACAGCTGTTCATAGATTATTGATTTCCATTACCATTAGTATTCACTGTATCTTGCTACTGGTCACTATCACTGCAGTTTACATGTATATATTACCATAAGTATTTATATATTCTGGTTACCAGTCACGTTTCAGACCTGTTTCCATGTATATCCTACTACCAGCCACGTTGATGTATAAGCCTACCTCAACCACCCCAGTATCCCTGCATATTGAATACAGGTACTGGCTCTGACACTTGCATTCTTGTGTTTCTTCAACTTATATCTTACTTGTCTTTTTTAAAATTATATTTTAGATTATTTCAATCTCACACAAATTATCAAGGAACCCACCACGTACAACCTTAAATCCATAAACATGGGCACCCTCATAGACATTATCCTGACCAACTTGCCCTCCAATTACACCTCTGCTGTTTTCAATCAGGATCTCAGCCTCAGTGCCTGCATGTGCTATGGATCCGCAGTCAAACTTTCCCCCTCATCACTGTCACACGCTCCCTAAAACACTTCTGCGAGCAGGCCTTTCTAATCGATCTGGCCCAGGTATCCTGGAAGGATATTGACCTCATCCCATCGGTAGAGGATGCCTGGTCGTTCTTTAAAAGTAATTTCCTCGCCATCTTAAATAAGCATGCCCCTTTCAAAAAATGTAGAACTAAAAACAGATATAACCATTGGTTCACTCCATACCTGACTGCCCTTGATCAGCACAAAAACATCCTGTGCCGGACTGCACTAGCATCGAATAGTCCCCGAGATATGCAACTTTTCAGGGAAGTCAGGAACCAATACATACAGTCAGTCAGGAAAGCAAAGGCTAGCTTTTTCAAACAGAAATTTGCATCCTGTAGCTCTAACTCCAAAAAGTTTTGGGACACTGTAAACTCCATGGAGAATAAGAGCACCTCCTCCCAGCTGCCCACTGCACTGAGGCTAGGAAACACTGTCACCACCGATAAAACCACGATAATCGAGAATTTCAAGAAGCATTTCTCTACGGCTGGCCATGCTTTCCTCCTGGCTACCCCAACAACTGCAACCCCTGAGATCCCTAAAGATTGGAAAGCTGCCGCGGTCATCCCCCTCTTCAAAGGGAGTGACACTCTAGACCCAAACTGTTACAGACCTATATCCATCCTGCCCTGCCTTTCTAAAGTCTTCGAAAGCCAAGTTAATAAACAGATCACTGACCATTTCGAATCCCGCTGTACCTTCTCCGCTGCGCAATCCGGTTTCCGAGCTGGTCAAGGGTGCACCTCAGCCACGCTCAAGGTATTAAATGATATTATAACCACCATCGATAAAAGACAGTACTGTGCAGCAGTCTTCATCCACCTGGCCAAGACTTTTGACTCGGTCAATCACCGTATGCTTATTGGCAGACTCAGTAGCCTTGGTTTCTCAAATGACTGCCTCGCCTGGTTCACCAACTACTTCTCAGAGTTCAGTGTGTCAAATCAGAGGGCCTGTTGTCCGGACCTCTGGCAGTCTCTATGGGGGTACCACAGGGTTACATTCTCGGGTCGACTCTTTTCTCTGTATATATCAACGATGTCGCTGCGGGTGATTCCCTGATCCACCTCTACGCAGACGACACCCTTCTGTATACATCTGGCCCTTCTTTGGTCACTGTGTTAACAAACCTCCAAACGAGCTTCAATGCCATACAACTCTCCTTCCGTGGCCTCCAACTGCTCTTAACCTTTTTGGGATAGGGGGCAGCATTTTCACTTTTGGATGAATAGCGTGCCCAGAGTGAACTGCCTCCTACTCTGTCCCAGATGCTAATATATGCATATTATTATTGGTATTGGATAGAAAACAATCTGAAGTTTCTAAAACTGTTTTAATGATGTCTGTGAGTATAACAGAACTTATATGGCAGGTGAAAACCTGAAAAAAAATCCAACCAGGAAGTGGGATATCTGAGGTTTGTAGTTTTTCAAAGCTTGGCCTACCAAATACACAGTGTCTATGGAGTCAAGTTGCACTTCCTACATTTCCACTAGATGTCAACCGTCATTAGAAACTGGTTTGAGGATTCTACTATAAAGGAGGGGCTCATGAGACCTGTTTGAGTCAGTGGTCTGGCAGAGTGTCTCAGGCTCGTGACGCACGCTCCCAACAGAGTTAGCTCTTGTTCCAGTGCTTTTCTTCAGACATAGGAATTCTCCGGCTGGAAGCTTATTGATGTTCTATGTTAAAAACATCCTAAAGAATGATTCCATACATCGTTTGACTTGTTTCTACGACCTGTAACGGAACTTTTCGAGTTGTCTGGACGAAGTGCTCGCGCCTCATGAAGATGGATTACTGGGCTGAAGTCGCTAACAACGAGTGGCTATTTGGACATAAATTATGGACTTTATGGAACAAATCAGTCATTTATTGTCGAACTGGGATTCCTGGGAGTGCCTTCTGATGAAGATCATCAAAGGTAAGTGAATATTTATAGTGTTACTTCTAACTTCTGTTGACTCAAATGGCAGATATTTCTCTGGCTGGATTGGGCTCTGAGCGCCGTTCTCAGATTATGCATTTTCCGTAAAGTTTTTTTGATATCTGACACAGCGGTTGCATTAAGGAGAAGTCTATATTTAATTCTGTGATTAACAGTTGTATCTTTTATCAATGTTTATTATGAGTATTTCTGCAAAATCACCGGATGTTTTGGAATCAAAACATTACTGCACAAGATTTTTGGATATAAATATGCACATTATCCAACAAAACATACATGTTACACAATACATGATGTTCTACGAGTGTCATCTCATGAAGATCATCAAAGGTTAGTGATTAATTTGAACTATATTTCTGCTTTTTGTGACTCCTATCTTTGGCTGGAAAAATGGCTGTGTTTTTTTGACTTGGCTATGACCTATCATGTTGTGCTTTCGCTGTAAAGCATTTATGAAATCGGACACGATGGGTAGATTAACAAGATGTTTATCTTTCATTTGCTGTATTGGACTTGTTAATGTGTGAAAGTTACATATTTCAAAAAATATATTTTTGAATTTCGCGCGCTGCCTTTTCAGCGGAATGTTGTCGAGGGGTTCTGCTAGCGGAACGCCTGCGCTAGAAAGGTTAAATGCTAATCAAACTAAATGCATGCTTTTCAACCGATCACTGCCCGCACCCACCCGCCCGACTAGCATCACTACTCTGAATGGTTCTGGCTTAGAATATGTGGACAACTACAAATACCTAAGTGTCTGGCTAGACCGTAAACTCTCCTTCCAGACTCATATTAAACATCTCCAATCCAAAATTAAATCTAGAATCTATTTCGCAACAAAGCCTCTTTCACTCACGTCGCCAAAGATACCCTCGTAGAACTGACTATCCTACCAATCCTCATCGACTTCGGCGATGTCATTCACAAAATAGCCTCCAACACTCTACTCAGCAAACTGGATGCAGTCTATCACAGTGCCATCCGTTTTGTCACCAAAGCCCCATACACCACCCACCACTGCAACCTGTATGCTCACGTCGGCTGGCCCTCGCTAGATATTCGTCGCCAGACCCACTGGCTCCAGGTCATCTATAAGTCTTTGCTAAGTAAAGCTCTGCCTTATCTCAGCTCACTGGTCACGATAACAACACACACCCGTAGCACGCGCTCCGGCAGGTATATCTCACTGGTCATCCCCAAAGCCAACACCTCTTTTGGCCGCCTTTCCTTCCAGTTCTCTGCTGCCAATGACAGGAACGAATTGCAAAAATCGCTGAAGTTGGAGACTTATCTTCCTCACGAATTTTAAACATCAGCTATATGAGCAGCTAACCAAATCGCTGCAGCTGTAAATAGCCCATCTAATCTACCTACCTCATCCCCATATTTTTCTTATTTACTATTTGCACACCAGTATTTCTACTTGCACAGCTATCACTCCAGTGTTACATTGCTAAATTGTAATTACTTCGCAACTATGGCCTATTTATTGCCTTACCTCCTCACACCGTTTGCGCACACTGTATATGGACTTTTTTTCCCCCTATTGTGTTATTGACTGTACATTTGTTTATTCCATGTGTAACTCTGTGCTGTTGTTTGTGCCGCACTGCTTTGCTGTATCTTGGTCAGGTCGCAGCTGTAAATGAGAACTTGTTCTCAACTGGCCTACCTGGTTAAATAAAGGTGAAATCAAAAAAACATCTATATTATTAATCACTACATTGTTGGGAAAGAGCTCTCAATGTAAGAATTTATTTTATATTTATATAGCCCTTCTTACATCAGCTGATATCTCAAAGTGCTGTACAGAATCCCAGCCTAAAACCCCAAACAGCAAGCAATGCAGGTGTAGAAGCATGGTTGCTAGGAAAAACTCCCTAGAAAGGCCAAAACCTAGGAAGAAACCTAGAGAGGAACCAGGCTATGAGGGGAGGCCAGTCCTCTTCTGGCTGTGCCAGGTGGAGATTATAACAGAACATGGCCAAGATGTTCAAATGTTCATAAATGACCAGCATGGTCAAATAATAATAATCACAGTAGTTGTTGAGGGTGCAGCAAGTCAGCACCTCAGGAGTAAATGTAGGTTGGCTTTTCATAGCCGATCATTAAGAGTATCTCTACTGCTCCTGCTGTCTCTAGAGAGTTGAAAACAGCAGGTCTGGGACAGGTAGCACGTCCGGTGAACAGGTCAGGGTTCCATAGCTGCAGGCAGAATAGTTTCATGTTGTGTTACAGTGTGGAGGATTGGGAGTTTGCGTCCTGGTTGGGACAGAGTTTCCACTTGTGTCACCCATGTGTGTGTGTGAGTGAATGCGTGAACGCGTGTTCATGTAAACGTCTGTGCAAAATTGAGGGTCAACACTTACCACTCTCAGCAGCCTCCTCTGCTCCTTGAAGGTGGCGCAGCAGCCCAGCACTCCAGTCACCATGACGATGGCCCCGGCAAGGATTAGGATATAGGCGGAGGCGGCGTAGGTCGCGGAGGAGAGCAGGCTGATGTAGTCGCTCTTCTCCACCAGCGTCCAGATACCCACTGCCATCACCACGCCCCCTGCCAGCTGGGAGGACAAAGTACAGAGGAAGAATTAGACACACAGGCTAGTAGGTAGTGGGCTGACACCGAAAACAGTGAAGTTGATCAACCTACGTCGAGGGAGGAGCTGAGTTTTTGTATTTGTTATTTGTATTTTTTTACCAGGTAAGTTGACTGAGAACACGTTCTCATTTACAGCAACGACCTGGGGAATAGTTCAATACGAGAGGGATGAATGAGCCAATTGTAAACTGGGGATTATTAGGTGACCGTGATGGTTTGACGGTTGGATTGGGAATTTAGCCAGGACACCGGGGTTAACACCGCTACTCTTACAATAAGTGCCATGGGATTTTTAATGACCTCAGAGAGTCAGGACACCTGTTTAACGTCCCACCCGAAAGACGGCACCCTACACAGGGCAGTCACCAATCGCCCTGGGGCATTGGGATATTTTTTAGACCAGAGGAAAGAGTGCCTCCTACTGGCCCTCCAACACCACTTCCAGCAGCATCTGTTCTCCCATCCAGGGACTGACCAGGACCAACCCTGCTTAGCTTCAGAAGCAAGCCAGCAGTGGTATGCAGGGTGGTATGCTGCTGGCTACAACAATGAAATATTCTTATGATTACTGTAAAATTTGTTGTCACCTTCAATTCTTGCAAAAAGGTACATTTAAGAAAGTATATCTCAAAAGTCTTCAGGTTATTTTGCAAACTGCTGAACTTGGAACCAATTAGAACTCCTGCACATACCCCTCTTGATGAAGGCAGCCAAGATGTTAACACAGCCTCTGATGTGCTTTCAGTGTGTTAAGAGGATCTAACGTTAGCTCCCAAAGACTGAAATTAGATAAATATCGGTTTTCGAGTGCACTTGAAATATGCAGCATGCAATATGAACGGTCTTGATCATATGGAGTGTTAACAATTGAAAGCTCGCCAATGTTACAGTTGACTACACTAGCCTAGCCAGCTAATACTGTAAATGTCAATGTGCCTGCTCAGGAAGCTAGTGTTTCATTAGCTATCTCTGTAAGTGAATTCAATAAAGAATCATGCTTTGGCAAGGTTGTCTGATTTCAAGGAACTAGCTGCAGCCTTAAATAAACATCCAATCAAATAATTAGCATAGAAACCCAGATATACAGAGCATTCAGAAATTATTCAGAACACTTTACTTTTTCCACATTTTGTTACGTTACAGTCTTATTCTGAAATGGATCAAAATACATGTTTTCCTCAATCTACACACTATAACCCATAATGACAAAGCGAAAACAGGTTTTTCAAAATGTACCTTATTTACATAAGTATTCAGACCCTTTGATATTAGACTCAAAATTGAGCTCAGGTGCATCCTGTTTCCATTGATCATCCTTGAGATGATTTTACAACTTGATTGGAGTCCACCTGGGGTAAATTATATTGACTGGACATGACGTGATGATTGGCATATATAATACACTGCTCAAAAAAATAAAAAGGGAACACTTAAACAACTCCAAGTCAATCACACTTCTGTGAAATCAAACTGTCCACTTAGGAAGCAACACTGATTGACAGCTCATCATCCAGGATGGCACATCAATGCGAGCTGTGGCAAGAAGGTTTGCTGTGTCTGTCAGCATAGTGTCCAGAGCATGGAGGCGCTACCAGGAGACAGGCCAATACATCAGGCGACGTGGAGGAGGCCGTAGGCGGGCAACAACCCAGCAGCAGGACCGCTACCTCCGCCTTTGTGCAAGGAGGAGCAGGAGGAGCACTGCCAGAGCCCTGCAAAATGACCTCCAGCAGGCCACAAATGTGCATGTGTCTGCTCAAACGATCAGAAACAGACTCCATGAGGGTGGTATGAGGGCCCGACATCCACAGGTGGGGGTTGTGCTTACAGCCCAACACCGTGCAGGACGTTTGGCATTTTCCAGAGAACACCAAGATTGACAAATTCGCCACTGGCGCCCTGTGCTCTTCACAGATGAAAGCAGGTTCACACTGAGCACATGTGACAGACGTGACAGAGTCTGGAGATGCCGTGGAGAACGTTCTGCTGCCTGCAACATCCTCCAGCATGACCGGTTTTTATTTTATTTTATTTTTTATTTTACCTTTATTTAACCAGGCAAGTCAGTTAAGAACAAATTCTTATTTTCAATGACGGCCTGGGAACAGTGGGTTAACTGCCTGTTCAAGGGCAGAACGACAGATTTGTACCTTGTCAGCTCCGGGGTTTGAACTCGCAACCTTCCGGTTACTAGTCCAACGCTCTAACCACTAGGCTACCCTGCCGCCCCGTTTGGCGGTGGGTCAGTCATGGTGTGGGGTGGCATTTCTTTGGGGGGCCGCACAGCCCTCCATGTGCTCGCCAGAGGTAGCCTGACTGCCATTAGGTACCGAGATGAGATCCTCAGACCCCTTGTGAGACCATATGCTGGTGTGGTTGGCCCTGGGTTCCTCCTAATGCAAGACAATGCTAGACCTCATGTGGCTGGAATGTGTCAGCAGTTCTTGCAAGAGGAAGGCATTGATGCTATGGACTGGCCCGCCCGTTCCCCAGACCTGAATCCAATTGAGCACATCTGGGACATCATGTCTCGCTCCATCCACCAACAGACTGTCCAGGACCACAGACTGTCCACAGACTGTCCAGACTGTCCAGGAGTTGGCGGATGCTTTAGTCCAGGTCTGGGAGGAGATCCCTCAGGAGACCATCCGCCACCTCATCAGGAGCATGCCCAGGCGTTCTAGGGAGGTCATACAGGCACGTGGAGGCCACACACACTACTGAGCCTCATTTTGACTTGTTTTAAGGACATTACATCAAAGTTGGATCAGCCTGTAGTGTGGTTTTCCACTTTAATTTTGAGTGTGACTCCAAATCCAGACTTCCATGGGTTGATAAATTTGATTTCCATTGATAATTTGTGTGTGATTTTGTTGTCAGCACATTCAACTATGTAAAGAAAAAAGTATTGAATAAGAATATTTCATTCATTCAGGTCTAGGATGTGTTATTTTAGTGTTTCCTTTATTTTTTTAGCAGTATATATATATATATATAGGTCCCACAGTTGACAGCGCATATCAGAGCAAAAACCAAGCTATTAAGTCAAAGGAATTGTCCGTAGAGCTCAGAGACAGGATTGTGTCGAGGCACAGAACTGGGGAAGGGTACCAAAACATTTCTGCAGCATTGAAGGTCCCTAAGAACACAGTGGCCTCCATCATTGTTAAATGGAAGAAGTTTGGAACCACCAAGAACCGTCCCAGAGCTGGCCGTCCAGCCAAACTGAGCAATTGGGGGAGAAGGGCCTTGGTCAAGGAGATGGGAGAACCATCTCTGCAGCACTCCACCAATCAGACCTTTATAGAGTGACCAGACGGAAGCCCCTCCTCAGTAAGAAGCATATGAGATCAGATCATGAGAAACAAGATTCTCTGGTCTGATGAAACCAAGATTGAACTCTTTGGCCTGAATGCCAAGCATCACATCTGGAGAAAACCTGGCACCATCCCTATGTTGAAGCATGGTGGTGGCAGCATCATGCTGTGGGGATGTTTTTCAGCGGCATGGACTGGGAGGCAGTCAGGATCAAGGGAAAGATGAACGGAGCAAAGTAGAGAGATCCAGAGTGCTCAGGACCTCAGACTGGGACGAAGGATTTCCTTTCAAACAGGACAATGACCCTAAGCACACAGCCAAGACAACACAAGAGTGGACAAGTTTCTGAATGTCCTTGAGTGGCCCAGCCTGAGGCCAGACTTGAACACGATCGAACATCTCTGGAGACCTGAAAATAGCTGTGCAGCGACGCTCCCCATCCAACCTGACAGAGCTTGAGAGGATCTGCAGAGAAGAATGTGAGAAACTCCCCAAATACAGGTGTGCTAAGCTTGTAGCGTCATACCCAAGGCGGCTGTAATCGCTGCCAAAGGTGCTTCAACAAAGTACTGAGTAAAGGGTCTGAATACTTACGTAAATGTGATCAGTTTTTTATTTTTTTTATACATTTGCAAAAATATCTAAAAAACTATTTTTGCTGGGGTATTGTATGTAGATTGATGGGCAAAATGTTATTTAGTCCATTTTAGAATAAGGCTGTAATGTAACAAAATGTGGAAAAAGTGAAGGGGCACTGCATGTTAGAATCAGTGGTGGAAAAAGTACTCAATTGTTATACTTAAGAAAAAGTAAAGATACCTTAACAGAAAATCACTTAAGTATGACTTGAGTAAAAATCTAACAGTGTTTGGTTTTATGTATACTTAAGTATCAAAAGTAAAAAGTATAAATCATTTCAAATTCCTTATATTAAGTAAACCAGACAGCACCATCTTCTTGTTTTTATTATTTACGGATAGCCAGGGGCACACTCCAACACTCAGACATCATTTACAAACTAATGTGTGTTAAGGGAGTCCACCAGATCAGAGGCAGTAGGGATGTTTTCTTGATAAGTGCATGGATTTTACTATTGTTCTGGCTGCTAAGCATTCAAAATGTAATGAGTACTTTTCAATCTCAGAGAAAATGCATGGAGTAAAAAGCACATAATTTTCTTTAGGAATGTAGTGAAGTAAAAGTTGTCAAAAATATAAAGAGTAAAGTACAGATACCCCCAAAAATGACTTAGTACTTCAAAGTATCTTTACACCACTGGTTAGAATGGAGGTTTAAAAAAATGACAACTGCATAAGCATATTAGCCAATACATATAGCATACCATGCAATAAAATATTTTCTAAAAATTGTTGTACAATGGGCTCTGCAATAACCCGAGTTTGATTTCTAAACCAGATGAGTCCTCAAATAGCAGCTACCCAATACCATGGTGGGCATGCATAATGCTGGATGCATTGGAATATAAGGAATAGAGAATGATAAAGACCCTGTAGGATTATAAGAAAAAGCAGCTAGAAAACTACTGTTTAAGTATCAAATACTAAATGTTCATTGAATGAGTACGTTTACATGCACACAAATAATTTGATACTAAACGGATTATGGCAGTAGGCTGGTTATGGCGTTAGTCATGTAAACACCGCACTCTGCTTATCTTAAAATCGGCATACGGTCATATTCGAAGTAAGCATGTGCTGATTAAAAAGTGTTTTTCTGAGCAATCTTTCGAATTATTAAGACATGTAGATGCCTTAATCAGAGTTATAGCGGTGTATTTGATCTGTGTATGTTTGAGCACAAGCACTGTGAGCTTCAAAAAAAGTACAGAAAAACTGAAAGTATGCATCATAGAAATAGTTTTCACATACAAACTTTATACAGGTCTGAACTCAAGAATCAGATATTCTTCACAAAAATAACATGGTCGTATTGGTAGAACGTTTCTGATTTCAGACGTGTCCATGTAAACAGGATTATTAGGGAAATCGTTCTGCTGGCAAAGCATGTAAATGTTTAAATCGAAATTATAATAATCTGACTATTCGCACTATTATTGTGTTCATGTAACCATACTCAATGTGAGTATATTTAGGTGTTTTAAATGAATAACTTTCCGACTAACATTCTAAAAGTTGACGCTGCCAAAATCTTGCCAACCCATTCCTTATTCTACTAACTATGACTGTGAGACATGTTTTCCATAACATACAGTACCAGTCAAAAGTTTGGACACACCTACTCATTCCAGGGTTTTCCTTTTGGTCTACAATGTATGGTCTACATTGTAGAATAATAGTGAAGACATCAAAACTATGAAATAACACATATGGAATCATGTAGTAACCAAAAAAAGTGTTACATTTTTTACATTTGAGATTCTTCAAAGTAACCACCCTTTCCTTACCACCCTTAATGAATACAATAAACCATGACAGCAAAGGAATGTAGTTTGAGTTAGAAAATGAACATCCTGAAATCATCCTACTCCAACTATTGACAGGGATAATGTGTTTTTTTCTTATTTGTCAGTATGAATGAAATTAGACGGTCCTGCCTTGATGAATGACTGTATTAGCTTTACACTACTTGTCCTGCAGATTTCTTTAGTCTTAAATTATTACTTGGAATAGACTGATATCTGAAATGGTCCTTGTCCCTGAATGACATGCTAGCTAGTGATAAAGCCCCAGTACCTTCAGAAAGTATTCATACCCCTTTATTTGTTCCACATTTTGTGTTACAGCCTGAATTCAAAATGGATTAAATAATGAAAGTGAAAACATGATTTTAGAAATCTTAGCAAATTTATTGAAAATTAAATATGGAAATCTCATTTAGATAAGTATTCACATCCCTGAATCAAGACATGTTAGAATCACCTTTGTCGTTTACAGCTGTGAGTCTTTCTGGGTATGTCTCAAAGAGCTTTGTACACCTGGATTGTGCAATATTTGCCCATTATTCTTTTGAAAGTTCTTCAAGATCTGTCAAATTGTTTGTTGATCATTGCTAGACAACCATTTTTAAGTCTAGCCATAGATTTTCAATCTGATTTTAGTCAAAACTGCAACTCAGCCACTCAGGAACATTCACCATCTTCTTGATTTTTTATACTGAAATATTTCCCAGTCCTTAATTAACCTCTTGAACCTATAGGGGCGCTGTGTCATTATTGGATAAAAAGACGTGCCCGTTTTAAGCGCAATATTTTGTCACGAAAAGATGCTCGACTATGCATGGAATTGACAGCCTTGGAAAGACACAACTCTGACGTCTCCAAAACTGCAAAGATATCTGTGCGTGCCCCAGAACTAATGCAACAGGCGAAACCAAGATGATGTTTCATACAGGAAATGCCCTGGATTCTGAAGGCGCTGTGTTCCAATGTCTCCTTATATGGCTGTGAATGCGCCAGGAATGAGCCTGCGCTTTCTGTATATTCCCCGAGGTGTCTGCAGCATTGTGACGTGTTTGTAGGCATATCATTGGAAGATTGACCATAAGAGACTACATTTACCTGGTGTCCCGCCCGGTGTCCTGTGTGCGTAATCAGTAAGTCCATGCGCGTTCCATTTCTTCAGAATTGAAAGTAAACTGCCACGATGGATTTTATCGTCGATAGATATGTGAAAAACACCTTGAGGATTGATTCTAAACATCGTTTGCCATGTTTCTGTCGATATTATGGAGTTAATTTGGAAAAAAGTTCGCGTTTTAATGATTTTTTTTTTTTTTCTTACCCAAACGTGATGAACAAAACGGAGTGATTAGTCGACACAAATAATATTTTTTGTAAAAACGGAACATTTGCTATCTAACAGAGTCTCCTCATTGAAAACATCTGAAGTTCTTCAAAGGTAAATTATTTTATTTGAATGCTTTTATGTTTTTTTGTGGAAAATGTTGCATGCTGAATGCTAGGCTTAATGCAATGCTAGGCTATCAATACTCTTACACAAATGCTTGTTTAGCTATGGTTCAAAAGCATATTTTGAAAATCTGAGATGACAGTGTTGTTAACAAAAGGCTAAGCTTGAGAGCAAATAGATTAATTTCATTTCATTAGCCATTTTCATGAATAGTTAACGTTGTGTTATGCTAATGAGCTTGCTGATAGATTTACACAATCCTGGATACAGGGTTTTTTTCGTAGCTAAACGTGACGCAGAAAACGGAGCGATTTGTCCTAAACAAATAATCTTTCAGGAAAAACTGAACATTTGCTATCTGAGAGTCTCCTCATTGAAAACATCTGAAGTTCTTCAAAGGTAAATGATTTTATTTGAATGCTTTTCTGTTTTTTTGTGTAAATGTTGCCTGCTGAATGCTAACGCTAAATACTACGCTAAATGCTACGTTAGCCATCAATACTGTTACACAAATGCTTGTTTTGCAATGGTTGAGAAGCATATTTTGAAAATCTGAGATGACAGTGTTGTTAACAAAAGGCTAAGCTTGAGAGCTAGCATATTTATTTCATTTCATTTGCAATTTTCATGAATAGTTAACGTTGCGTTATGGTAATGAGCTTGAGTCTGTATTCACGATCCCGGATCCGGGATGGGGAGATCAGAAAGGTTAATGTTTACAACCATACCTATAACATGATGCAGCCACCAATACACTTGAAGATATGGAAAGTGGTACTCTGTAATGTGTTGTATTCTATTTGCCCCAAACATTACTCTTTGTATTCAGGACAAACAATTAATTGCTTTGCCACATTTTTTGCAGTATTACGTTAGTGCCTTGTAACAAACAAGATGCATGTTTTAGAATATTTTTATTCTGTAGAGGCTTCCTTCTTTCCACTCTGTCAGTTAGGTTAGTATTGTGGAGTAACTATAATTTTGTTAATCCATTGTCAGTTCTCCTATCACAGCCATTAAAACTCTGTAACTGTTTTAAAGTCACCGTTGGCCTGGTGAAATCCCTGAGTGGTTTCCTTCCTCACCGGCAACTGAGTTAGGAAAGTTATCTTTCTAGTGACTGGGTGTATTGACACAATTTCCAAAGTGTAATTAATAACTTGAACATGCTAGTTGTTGTAGTTGTTGGGTGGCTTCACTGCAAGTATATTGTATGTTTTGGATTCAATAAAATAAAAACAACTTTCCCATACTCAAAGGGATATTCAATGTCTGATTTTTTGAACCCATCAAATAAAAAATACTTTACCTGAGAAGTCGGCGGGAGATAACTCTTGAGCATGGATAACGTGATTGGCAGATGTTTTAAGCAGAGATAGTACCATGGATAGTACACAATGCAATGCTTGATTGGTTTACAGTTTAGTACTCGGCTGCCAATCGACTAGACAACATTTTTAAACGTGTATTTTTCCATATATTGACACCTCCTATGTGTTTTAATCAAATCAACTATATTCACTGAGCTTGTCTGATGCTTTAAGCACACTCTTTAACTAAATAATTAAGACACACAAATGACTAGAGGGAGTCCAACCAGCAATTGATTTGATTGCTTTTAAGCTATGGATGAGAAAGTTTACTTAATTTCCAAAAGTTTAAGGTCAGTTGTATGCTGCTTAACGATCTATTAATAACAGCAAGGGTTGCATTAAATAGGCTCAATATTTTTTACTGATACATTTGCTAATATTCAATTCATACGCACATAAAACAAACAAAAGCATTCACTTTGAGAATTGATAGGCTACATATAGGCCATTCATATATAGCTTATGCACAGCATAGTTCAATTTATCGAATCAGTTGTTTTCTTGCGCAAACCGTGAGCAACACCTGTCAAACGCAGATATTTCTCTGAAAACACAGGGATGTTGATTCGTCCGGGGCTAGAATAACTGCAGGTAATAGCTTGTCATTCATTGCATAATGCTTGGTGCTCACGGAATCAGTAGGCTATTAACCAAACACTCAAACAGGCAACAGAAGCAGGATGTCTTATTTATGTAGATATAGTGATGATTTATAAAGACCAGCCACATTAAACAGTTAGGCTATTGATTATAGACCTAATAAAGTTGGAATTTCCTCTCTCTTCACTTTTCTTAGACAATAAGGCAAGGGTTGTTTTCTCATGTCCTCGACTTTTTTGTCCTTAAGCCATTTTGCCACAACTTTGGAAGTATGCTTGAGGTCATTGTCCATTTGGAAGACCCATTTGCGACCAAGCTTGAACTTCCTGACTGACGTCTTGAGATGTTGCTTCAATATATCCACATTATCGTCCTACCTCATGATGCCATCTATTTTGTGAAGTGCCCCAGTCCCTCCTGCAGCAAAGGACCCCCACAACATGATGCTGCCACAGCAGTGCTTCACAGTTGGGACAGTGTTCTTCGGCTTGCAAGCCTCCCCCTTTTTCCTCCAAATATAACGATGGTCATTATGGCCAAACAGTTCTATTTTTGTTTCATCAGACCAGAGGACATTTCTCCAAAAAGTACGATCTTTGTCCCCATATGCAGTTGCAAACGGTAGTCTGGCTTTTTTATGGCAGTTTTGGAGCAGTGGCTTCTTCCTTGCTGAGAGGCCTTTCAGGTTATATCAATATGGGACTTGTTTTACTGTGGATATAAATACTTTTGTACCTGTTTCCTCCAGCATCTTCACAAGGTCCTTTGATGTTGTTCTGGGATTGATTTGCACTTTTCGCAGCTATCATCTCTAGGAGACAGAACGCTTCTCCTTAATGAGCGGTATGACAGTTGCGTGGTTCCATGGTGTTTATGCTTGCGTACTATTGTTTGTACAGATGAACGTGGTACCTTCAGGCATTTTGAAATTGCTCCCAAGGATGAACCGGACTTGTGGAGGTCTACAGTTGTTTTTCTTAGGTCTTGGCTGAGTTCTTTTGATTTTCCCACGATGTCAAGCAAAGAGGCACAGAGTTTGAAGGTAGGTCTTGAAATACATCCACAGGAACACCTCCAATTGACTTAAATTATGTCAATTAGCCTATCAGAAGCTTCTAAAGCCATGACATCATTTTCTGTAATTTTCCAAGCTGTTTAAAGACAGTCAATTTAGTGTATGCAAACTTTTGACCCACTGGAATTGTGACACAGTGAATTATAAGTCAAATAATCTGTCTGTAAACAAATGTTGGAAAACTTACTTGTGTCATGCACAAACTAAAATGTCCTAACCGACTTGCCAAAACTATAGATTGTTAACAAGAAATTAGTGGCGTGGCATGGTTGAAAAACAAATTTTAATGACTCCAACCTAAGTGTATGTAAACTTCCGACTTGAACTGTACAATTTCAGTAGCACGTCTCAGACAGATGGACTATGCCATCCCCATGGCCTCCACAATGGATCAGTCCACTACTGCCCGACTAAAGAAATCTTGGTCGACCAACAGCCTATTGACCAAACAATTGACCAGCCGACTAAATGGGGTGAGCCCTACAAATAAGTAAAAACCACTTCCTCCCTTGACATAGATCAATCATCTCAAAACTAAAGCAGATAGCTTGCTACATACAGCCCACCACCTACAGTGGGAAACAAATGAACCACTGCTACCTTCAATTCTTATAGGCAATCATCCTTATGCAATATTAAACACTGTGGAACTGTTCCCATGATGTTAATGAAGATGGCAGTACTTGGTGTGTATTCTTCTTTAAACACAACATTACAGGCCTATATCAACTTAGAAAATACATCACCATCCACAGTTTGAATATGATGAAAAGCGGTTAAATCGACCGTATACTACATTTACACTTGTACATCAGTATATGTTGCAGCACTGCACCAAAAAAATGTGTCCCCGTGCCAACTCAATCACTTACACAGCTACTGATCTCCTTGTAATGCAAGGTCATTCATTCACTAAGAAGGGAGCAGAGGAGATGGGCAGCTATACACTCAATGTGAATGACATTCAGTCTGTGAAATATACACAAACAGTCAGTCATGCTGATGTTTATATACTGTAAGGCTGTTCCCGACCTTTCTCCTCCCACTGCTCTTCAAAGATTCCGCCATTAAGCTCCTAAAGTTGTCGGTAACAGGTTACACCAGCGGTCGGCAACCTTTTCCATTTGGAGTGCCAAGTTATCGTACAATTTCTACTTATCTGCGTGCAAGTTATGATTTTCATATGCACATTTTAGTAGAACACTTTCATTTATTTTATAATAAAGTCTTCATATCTCAAAATCATTGACGTGTTAATCAAAATCCTATCAATGACGTGATAATCAAAATCTTAAATGAAAACGATTCAAATCTTAAAAGTAATTTCTATTGCCATTTCCAATATGTAAAAATAGCCTACATAAAGCCAACAAATAAAAACATTGCAGCCCGCAGGTAGAAAATATCCTGATAAAAATAAATATCCTATAAATCACATTGGCTACGCATGGCCGGTCTTCAAGGAACTTGCAACATTGTAAAAAATATTCTGGGCTATCAGAGAGTTTCCTGCACCAGTGAGGTCTGGACAGCGAGACACAGCTGTAGAATATTTGCACAAGGGATAAGAATAAGTAATGTTACAAGTTTAGGGGAAAACATGTATTTTAGCATATGTAGCAGCCTAGGAGGGCTAGATTATTAGGTTTGCATTAGCAGACACATCTTTTCTGAGATCTGTATTAGGACAGCTGCCATCTCCCACAGTGTGGCAGACTAGCCGTTCAGTCTAGCGGTCTGGGAAGCACAGTTGTGTGATAGGGAATGTGGGATGGAATGCCTGGTGGTGTTGTGTTGGTCTGTGGACACCAGAAAGATACAAAAACCCATATATCTCAGAGGAGTTGTCCTCCCAGCATGAAAGTCACATGCAGGCAGACAGACTCACCCAGAAGAGGAAGTTGAATGTGAATAGGAGATACTTCAGACAGACGGTCCCGCATGTTTCCTTCTTCTCGTCGTACGCTGTCGCTGGTGCCCCCATGCTGCAGGAGAAAGAGAGAGGTGGGTTTGAAAGGTTCAAATAGTTAACCTTATATATGTTGTTGTTTGTTTTAGGGCAAGTTTCCCTGACACAGAATAAGCCTATTTTTGCTATCACAGATTGTTCTGGCAATTCTCAAATAAAAACTTAATTGGAGGAAGGATGTTTAACATGCTTTTTACTAGTGGTGCAACGATCATAAAACTCACGGTTCGGATCTTATCACGGTTTTGAGTCACAAATCGGCTAATTTTTCAGATCAGCAAAATAAAAGAGACAAATATAACTTTGCTTTCCATTTATTACAGCGAGGAACTTTTCTATGTTTAAAAAAAATCTTAAAACAGTCCATACTCAACTGTTAAATTAAAGTGCAATGAGGCATGATACCTTCTTCCTTTGAACAATAGTGAATTAAAAATAATCTGTGTCCACATCAAAAAAAAGAAAGCAAAGCAGACTTGAGCTTATAACCTCTAATTATTTTTCATAGAACTATAATTGTGGCAATAACATTTAACAAAAAACATTATTATTCCAAATCTAGATGATTCTAATAGCAATAGCATAGACTAAGATTAGACTGCAGTATATTTATTATTTAAGTAATTCACTCTCATTTTTTAACCTCTTCAGTGGCCACAATCTCAGTGGTAAGAACGATCACTGTATGTCCTCTGGTGTAGGGCAGGGTCTAGGTGAGACAGGGACTTTAACCTTGGATCCAGTGCAGTAGATCTATGAAGGTAGTCCTGTACATTAGGGGGGTACCCTGGGGTTCAGGTCCTCTCTATAATGGCAGCCTTGACATCTTTAGTGATGGTGCCGTCGTCCTCACTTGGGGCCATGGATTGTAGAATCCTTGTTTTCAGAGGTAGGACCATGGACACAGACGGTGCAGTTGCAGTGCTCAATAGAGTTGTAATCGTTTTGAGGGGTTTGAGCACCTGGATGACCTCCTCTGCCACTTTCACGTCATCGTCAGACAAGGTGACGATGTCTTTACTTTTTTTTTCAGGGTCCTGTCTGTCAGTGCAGAGTATACAGCTGCCTGCTGCTCAAGATAGAGCTCCAAAATGTCATAAGTGGAGTTCCATCTTGTTGTGAAATCGTGTATGAGCTTGTGGGTCGGTAGCTGTAGAATTTCTTGCTTGGTCTTAAGCACACGAGCGGCTGTTATGGGTCGGTGGAAAAAGGAAACCACCTTCCTGATCCTCCCAAGGAGGCGGTCCATCTGGTTCACTGAGATTCCCCCTTGGGATGCTAAATTGATCACATGTGCAAAGCAACCTATCTGTGGTCCCAGTACAGCTTCAATCACTGCATTTACTTGGTTTTTGGCATTATCTGTGGTGATTGGAATATTGCTATTGGGCCTCTCTAGCTTCCACTCTGCTACTGCTCCGAGCAGTACCTGTGACAGATTTGTGCCTGACTCTCGTGCCTGTAGCACCGGACTTCACATCTCCCATTCCTCTGTGGTGTAGTGAGCAGTCACACTGACATAGCTTTCCGTTGCCCTGGAGGTCCACCCGTCTGTGGTGAGAGCAACAGAGGATGCCTTGGATAATTTTTCGACAATTTATCTTTTCCTGTTCATAAAGATCTGGCATGATCTTCATACTGAAGTGGGTGCGTGAGGGGCATTTCCTAGCATGGCTCAAGCACTTTCACCATATTTTTAAACCTTTCATTTTCCACAACAGATTATGGCCTCATGTCTGCAGCGATAAACATCAATAGATTTGGTGATGGCTTTAGCCCAGTCTGATTCTGCAGCAAAGGACTGCTTAAAAGCCGCGGGGAGAAGTTGTTAGGTCTTGGCTGAGTTGTCTCCTGTCACTGACACACTAGGGTGATGATGCTTTAAATGTGTGGCCATGCTCGATGTATTTCCATGATCATACACCTTTCTTGTGGCACAACGCCTACACACCGTAGTGGTGTTGTCCACCACCCTTCTTCCGTCATCATATTTGACAGTGAAGCCAAAATGCTCCCATACATGACTTAAATGAAGAGGGAGGCTTTTCCAGTACTTCAGCTCCTCCGCTAGCCATGGCTGTCACTGTTCTTTTTTATTCTTTGCTTTTTGCAACGCAACTGCTTAAAAAACATTTTGAATCAAACTTCAGGCTTTAGAGCAAAACACAACACGCATCTCTTATCTTTAACTTTTCACTGCAACTCTGCATCGAGATGTAGGGAATTATTACTTTAAAAAGTAACAGAGGCAGTAAAACTGTATTTCACACGATGATGGTTAAACTTTGCAATTGATTTGCGGTTCACGTGCGTGCCGAACCGTGGGGGTGATCCGTACGGATCACGGACCAACTACAGTCCATACACCACCACTTTTTACAGTGCCTTGCAAAATAATTCATCCCCATTGGTGTTTTCCCTATTTTCGCCAACAGCCAATGAAATTGCAGGGCGCCAAATACAAATCAACAGAAATCTCATAAATAAAATTTCTCAAACATATAAGTATTAGGCACCATTTTAAAGTTAAAATTCTCGTTAATCCATCCAGTGTCTGATTTCAAAAATGCTTTACAGTGAAAGCTCCATAAACGATTATGTTAGGTCACCACCAAGCCACAGAAAAACCCAGCCATTTTTTCAGCCAAAGAGAGGAGTCACAAAAAGCACAAATAGAGATAAAATTAATCACTAACCTTTGATGATCTTCATCAGATGACACTCATAGGACTTCATGTTACACAATACATGTATGCTTTGTTTGATAAAGTGCATATTTATATAAATATTCTCATTTTACATTGGTGCATTACATTCAGTAGTTCTAAAACATGCGGTGATTGTGCAGAGAGGCACATGAATTCCCAGAAATACTCATTATAAATGTTGATGAAAATGAAAGTGTTATGCATGGAACTTTAGATACACTTCTCCTTAATGCAAATCCAAATCCTTAACGCTGTGTCAGATTTCAAAAACACTTTACGGAAAAAACATAATCTGAGTACGGTGCTCAGAGCCCAAACCAGCCAAAATAAATATCTGCCATGTAGCATTCTAAATATTCACTTACCTTTGATGATCTTCATCAGAATGCACTCCCGGGAATCGCAGTTCCACAATAAATGTTTGTTTTGTTCGATAATGTCCATCATTTATGTCCAGATAGCTTCTTTTGTTAGGGCGTTTGGTAAACAAATCCAAACGCGTGTTCAGGTCCAGTCGGACGAAAAGTTCAAAAAGTTATATTACAGGTCGAAGAAACTTGTCAAACTAAGTATAGAATAAATCTTTAGGATGTTTTTATCATAAATGTTCAATAATGTTCCAACCGGAGAATTCCATTGTTTGTAGAAAAGCAATGTAACGAGAGATACCTCATGTGAACGCGCGTGACTGAGAACGAGGCTGCTGCCAGACCTCTTAGTCAAACAGCTCTCATTCGCTCCCACTTCACAGTAGAAGCCTGAAACAACGTTCTAAAGACGGTTGACATCTAGTGGAAGCCTTAGGAAGTGCAACATAACCCATATCCCATTGTGTATTCGATAGGGGCTGAGTTCAAAAACCACAAACCTCAGATTGTGTTCTTCCAAACAGGAAGTGGGCAAAGAACATAACACACACAACTTTCAGTTAATTTCAGTTAGTTTGTGTTTATATCAACTTAAATCTTAACAAAAAACATTTATGCTCGTGTTCTTAAATATTACTGATATCAACACACTATCCCGATGTTTCAATGCAAATTGGGGTTAAAGGGTAAATTGACCCAAAAACACTTCTGGGCCCTTTATAACACTTTTATAACACTTGTTTAGACTTATGGATGCCACCCGTTAGATAAAATACCAAACGGTTCCGTATTTTATCTAACGGGTGGCATCCATAAGTCTAAACATTCCTGTTACATTGCACAACCTTCAATGTTATGTCATAATTGTGTAAAGTTCTGGCAAATTAGTTCGCAATGAGCCAGGCGGCCCAAACTGTTGCATATAAATCAAAAAAAAAAATCAAATCAAATCAAATTTTATTTGTCACATACACATGGTTAGCAGATGTTAATGCGAGTGTAGCGAAATGCTTGTGCTTCTAGTTCCGACAATGCAGTAATAACAAGTAATCTAACTAACAATTCCAAAACTACTGTCTTGTACACAGTGTAAGGGGATAAAGAATATGTACATAAGGATATATGAATGAGTGATGGTACAGAGCAGCATAGGCAAGATACAGTAGATGGTATCGGGTACAGTATGTACAAATGAGATGAGTATGTAAACAAAGTGGCATAGTATAGTATAAAGTGGCTAGTGATACATGTATTACATAAGGATACCGTCGATGATATAGAGTACAGTATATACGTATGCATATGAGATGAATAATGTAGGGTAAGTAACATTTATATAAGGTAGCATTGTTTAAAGTGGCTAGTGATATATTTACATCATTTCCCATCAATTCCCATTATTAAAGTGGCTGGAGTTGAGTCAGTGTCAGTGTGTTGGCAGCAGCCACTCAGTGTTAGTGGTGGCTGTTTAACAGTCTGATGGCCTTGAGATAGAAGCTGTTTTTCAGTCTCTCGGTCCCAGCTTTGATGCACCTGTACTGACCTCGCCTTCTGGATGATAGCGGGGTGAACAGGCAGTGGCTCGGGTGGTTGATGTCCTTGATGATCTTTATGGCCTTCCTGTGACATCGGGTGGTGTAGGTGTCCTGGAGGGCAGGTAGTTTGCCCCCGGTGATGCGTTGTGCAGACCTCACTACCCTCTGGAGAGCCTTACGGTTGAGGGCGGTGCAGTTGCCATACCAGGCGGTGATACAGCCCGCCAGGATGCTCTCGATTGTGCATCTGTAGAAGTTTGTGAGTGCTTTTGGTGACAAGCCGAATTTCTTCAGCCTCCTGAGGTTGAAGAGGCGCTGCTGCGCCTTCTTCACGATGCTGTCTGTGTGAGTGGACCAATTCAGTTTGTCTGTGATGTGTATGCCGAGGAACTTAAAACTTGCTACCCTCTCCACTACTGTTCCATCGATGTGGATACCCTGACTCTGCATGCAATGAACGCAAGAGAAGTGACAATTTCACCTGGTTAATATTGCCTGCTAACCTGGATTTCTTTTAGCTAAATATGCAGGTTTAAAAATATGTACTTGTGTATTGATTTTTTTTTAAAGGCATTGATGTTTATGGTTAGGTACACGTTGGAGCAACAACAGTCCTTTTTCGTGAATGCGCACTGCATCGATTATATGCAACACAGGACACGCTAGATAAACTAGTAATATCATCAACTATGTGTAGTTAACTAGTGATTAATGATTGATTGATTGATTGTTTTTTTTATAAGATATGTTTAATGCTAGCTAGCAACTTACCTTGACTTTTTACTGCATTCGCATAACAGGCAGGTTCCTCGTGAAGTGCAATGTAAAGCAGGTGGTTAGAGCGCTGGACTAGTTAACCGTGAGGTTGCAAGATTGAATCCCCGAGCTGACAAGGTAAAAATCTGTTGTTCTGCCCCTGAACAAGGCAGTTAACCCACCATTCCTAGGCCACCATTGAAAATAAGAATGTGTTCTTAACTGACTTGCCTAGTTAAATAAAGATGTAAAAAAAAAAATCGTACCCCCCCAAAAAACGGCCAAATCTGTGTCCAAAAATACCGATTTCCGATTATGAAAACTTGAAATCGGCCCTAATTAAATCGGCCATTCCGATTAATCGGTCGACCTCTAGTCAAGTCCAGACCTGCCCTTTCCTCCTCCTTCTGCCAGCCTTCTCTCTCTCCCACACACAGGCCGTAACAGAGTGTACTAGTCTAAGCTTTCTGTAACACTAATATAAGAGCCTTCTCTACTGTAAGTTCACTGCCTTCTCTACACCGCTCATGCACACGCACACACACACACAACTGCATTAATACAAAATGCAAGACAGCCTTCTCTAGCCTACTGTAACACTGCAAGTCAACTTGGCCGGCCAGCCTGTGGTAGACGTTACATAGCAAGCAAAAGCTGTGGAAAGAAGACGTATTTGCAAAGTGCTGTACTGAACAGTTTGAATGGGCTTATATTCACCATAACAGTGATCACAGCAGCATCATGCGTTCTCATGCTGCATGATCTGACCATTACCGTCTTATACTGTGAGAGTGCATATTTGATTCCTGCGGCAAATAATATATTTAGAATCATGTTATAAAAGGTCATATCTAGAACATTATCTTATTATGTTAAACGTACAGTAGCCAAAGCTATTTCTTGTGGAATAACTTTTCTGGCATCTCATATAGAGAAGTCCATATGCAGCAACTCATTAAGTTCACCATGCTTACATTTGGCATTAGGAGACAATGTAGGTTACTTCATCAAGAATTCATGGTTTTACAGTGTGTGTAGGCCTATATTTGTGTGGGGGTCTGTCGACTGAACCTGCCCGGTGACTGTTCACCATCTGTTAGGGTGGGCCCCATTAGTGTGTCCCTGTCAATTAAATTCAAACAATCCTTTGACAGGAACTCATCATTGTATTATGTACATAAACGGAGTCGCTGAGTAAAGAAAACAACGTGCACAGGAGGAGGACAACACACTAAAGAGGTCAAACTTAAATCCCAAATCTGAGATACAAAATCATAAAGGCTCTTTCAATATACAGGGTTCAACACATTGAAAACATACAGTACAGGTCAAAAGTTTGGACACACCTACTCATTTAAGGGTTTATCTTTATTTGTTCTATTTTCTACATTGTAGAATAATAGTGAAGACATCAAAACTATAAAATAACACATATGGAATCATGTTGTAACCAAAAGAAGAGTTAAACTAATCACAATATATTTTTTATTTGAGATTCTTCAAAGTAGCCCCCCTTTTCCTTGATCACAGCTTTGCAAATGTTCACATTTTGAACACTGAAATCACCTTTTTCCTTAAACCTTAATGGAATCGCCTAGCGCTCAATACAAGACCACTGACAACCAGACATGCTCCAGACACACCACACCTGTCTGAAATTGTTTATGAGCCTATGAGTAGTCATTGACTTGTCTCCTGTGCATGACATATCATTAAAGTATTTAAATGCTTTGAACCCTTTCAGTTCAGGGCATGTTTTGGACTTGAATGAATATGGTTTATTTCGTAATTTGTATTCTTTTATATTGGCTATAGGCCTGTGTTTAGTCAAACTATTATTAATTAGATTAATGATAAATAAAAACAATAATTAATGCATGGGTTTTGGGGTATTTTGCAAATAACTGGCACCGTATTTATTGTAGCGTACAATAGTTTGTCAACGATTCCAAACAAATTTATTTTGATGGGGATGTAGAAAATTCAATTGAAATACCTATTTGAAACTCCATTAATTATAATTATAGCCTTTGAACGACATGCAAACTGTCATACAAAATAGGCTACATAACATAAAGAACTAACAAAAATAAGTTGGAATATAAACAATGTTCTAAAGCAGGGTTCCTCAACTGGCGGACCGGCAGGTGATTTTAATTGGCCCCCCCAAGTTCTCATACAGCAAAAAAGTTCCAATGGATTTTAATTTTGGAAATCTGTTCCAAAGTATTACCACGCATAATAGAGATATATTGTGCCTTGCAAAAGTATTCATTTTTATTGAACTAGGCAAGTCAATTAGGAACAAATTCTTATTGACAATGACGGCCTACCCCGGCGAAACCCTATCCCAGATGACACCGGGCCAATTGTGCGCCCCGCCCTATGGGACTCCCAATCACGGCAAGTTGTGATACAGCCTGGAATCTAACCAAGGTCTGTCGTGACGCCTCTAGCACTGAGATGCAGTGCCTTAGACCGCTACGCCACTCGGGAGCCCCAAATATTCAGACACTTTGGATTTCTTCACATTTCATTGTGTTACAAAGTGGGATTAAAATGCATTTAATTGTAATTTTTGATCAATAGAAATGAAAAAACTAAAATATAGTGGTTGCATAAGTATTCAGCGCCCTGAATCACTACATGTTAGAAACACCTTTGGCATTGAATAGAGTTGTGAGTCTTCTTGGGTAAGTCTAGAAAAGCTTTGCACACCTGGATTGTGCAATATTTGCCCATTTCAAAATTCTTCAATCTCTGTCAAGATGTTAGGGATCATGGCTAGACAGCAATATTTTTAAGTCTTGCTATATTTTACTGTTCGGTTTATATGTTACCCCTTGGCAGCAGAAAGCACGGCATTGATTTTCACTGCTACACAGACGATACACAACTTTACATTTCTGGGTCAACAGAGGATTTTAGCTCCACAGATAAATTAGACTATATTAGTGATTTAAATACATAGATGGCTCACAACTTCCTTCAGCTAAAACAAGACCAACGTGCTTAATATGGGAGCCAAAGCACAGAGAGAGAATCTGGCCGCATTTTAATTCACAGGCAATAAAGATAAAACACCAGGTAAAAAACTCATTTTAGATTCTGAACTCAATTTTGAATCACACATTAGGAATGTAACGAAAATAGCTTTTTACCACATGAGGAACATTGCCATGGTGTGTCCGTTTCTATCTCAGGCTGATACAGAGAAACTCATCGTTGCTTTTATTACAAGCACTGTAATGATCTCACGTCTGTTCTAACCAAGAAATACATTGGTCAACTGAAAAACACACAGAAGGCTGCAGCATGGGTACTGAACATGACCAGACTGAGAGCACACATTACACAGGTTTTAAAGTCTCTGCACTGGCTTCCTGTGAGTTTTAGAATACATTTAATGATTATTCTATTGGTTTTTAAATCAATCCACGATTGTGCACCCCATTACATATCAGACATGCTTTGTACTCAGTAGGTCCCTCAGGTCCTCTGGCACTGGCCTTTTAACTATCCCAAAGCCTAGGCACAAGAAGCATGGTAGCCTTTAGATACTATGCCCCCTGCCTCTGAAATAGTCTGCCAGAGAACCTGATGGGGGGCAAAACTGTGGACATTTTTAAAAGAGATCTTAAAACATATTTTTAGCTTCAATGTTTTTTTAGTGTTTCAATTTAGATTGTTATTCTTTTCTTTTTTATTCTCTGTTATTTCTGTTTGTATTTTCATAGTTTATTCCTGTGAAGTCGCATTGCATTGTAATCATGTCTGAAATGTGCTATATACATAAAGCTTGATATGATTTAAGTCAAAACTAACTTGACCACTCAGGAACATTCTCTGTCTTCTTGGTAAGCAACTCCGGTGTAGATTTGGCCTTGTGTTGTAGGCTATTGTCCTGCTGAAAAGTGAATTCCTCTCCCCCAGTACTTGCCAATGATGCAGCCACCACCATGCTTGAAAATAAGGAGGCAGTTACTCAGTGATGTGTTGGATTTGCCCGAAACATAAGGCTTTTTTTGCAGTATTTTTATTTTACCTTTATTTAACTAGGCAAGTCAGTTAAGAACAAATTCTTATTTTCAATGAGGGCCTAGGAACAGTGGGTTAACAAAAGGCTTTTTTTGCAGTATTTTTATTTTACCTTTATTTAACTAGGCAAGTCAGTTAAGAACAAATTCTTATTTTCAATGAGGGCCTAGGAACAGTGGGTTAACAAAAGGCTTTTTTTGCAGTATTTTTATTTTACCTTTATTTAACTAGGCAAGTCAGTTAAGAACAAATTCTTATTTTCAATGAGGGCCTAGGAACAGTGGGTTAACAAAAGGCTTTTTTTGCAGTATTTTTATTTTACCTTTATTTAACTAGGCAAGTCAGTTAAGAACAAATTCTTATTTTCAATGAGGGCCTAGGAACAGTGGGTTAACAAAAGGCTTTTTTTGCAGTATTTTTATTTTACCTTTATTTAACTAGGCAAGTCAGTTAAGAACAAATTCTTATTTTCAATGAGGGCCTAGGAACTGTGGGTTAACAAAAGGCTTTTTTTGCAGTATTTTTATTTTACCTTTATTTAACTAGGCAATTCTTATTTTCAATGAGGGCCTAGTGGGTTAACTGCCTGTTCAGGGGCAGAACAACAGATTTGTACCTTGTCAGCTCGGGGGTTTGAACTTGCAACCTTCCGGTTACTAGTCCAAAGCTCTAACCACTAGGCTACAGGTTTTGGAATATTGGTATTCTTCTTTTCACTCTGTTATTTAGGTCAGGGTAACATACATCGCTGGGCAGTTTCATTCCTGATTGCAGCTCAGTTCAGAAGGAGGACTGTATCTTTGATGTGTCTGGGTGGTTTAATATATAATATTATATTTGTTTAGGCTTCTTGCGGTCAATTTGCAGTCTACGAATTATTTGTAATTATGTTCCGGCCCCTGACCATCTCCTCAATAAAAACAATCGTCCCGCGGCTGAATCTAGTTCAGTATCCCTATCCGAAAGAATATTTGGCATACCTAAATCTCAGCAGCTGACTACATATCTCCGATTCAAAAAGAAAATAGAATTGCTGTGTTCCTGTGAGCTAACATAGCCTACATGCTAACTAGACAACAATAATTTCCCCGCAGTATAACGTTCAAATTGACATGTTAACCCTGCTTTGTATCACTAAAACAATAAATAATGAAATATGTTGCCTTAGAATCCAAACAGTTTCTGTGAATTGTAACGTTCGCTGTCGAACACGCTAATGTGTTAGCTACAAAGTAACAAGCTACCTACCTGCGGCTGTGTTGTTACAAGTAGCAAGGCGTTGATGTGTCCAAAATAATAGATATAGATGTGTAAAACTAGTTTTTGGTCGTTTTCATTCCGAATTCTATTTTTCAGGGATTCCTTCGATAGTCCAAACCAGAGAGGGGGAAGCGCAAAATGCTAAACTAATGAGTAGTTGGTCCACTGGAGTCTATGACTGTACAGTAAGTAGGTCGTGTCGACTCCACCCAATCACTTAGATTTTTTTCTACCCTGTGGCGCAATAGAACAGCTCTGTTCCTGGTTGCTGCTGGGCAATTCCATGGACTCGGATTTGCGCTGAGAATCAGATTTTTAACTTGAAGGTATGTCAAACAAAAACTATTTGCTTCAAAGTTTAACAAACCATAGGCTACAACTCTATGCACAAGGACTACTTTTAATAATTTACACTGGAATTGTTTCAAAACACATTTACTGAAATAACAAGGTTTGTTAACAGACCTCAAATAAAATCTCCCTGCATTCTGTGTCCATGTTTTCTGAAAATGTTGTTAAATATCTGCTCTGAATTAAGATTCAAGGATGTCTGCAGAAATAAATGGGGTGTCAGCTGGCCATGACATGACACATGGACTCTATTTTGCTTATTTAACTACAGTTAGTGAAGTGGATTTACACCAGGTAACAGAATTGCGGAAAGTCAATTTCATCATGGTTCCCTGATTTGTACCCAGAAACAACAACCCTCCACAAGCCAACACCACTTTGACACCATAAACAAACAAGAAATGGCTCACCCAGAAGCAGCGTTTCTGGTGAGCTGAGACTTTAATGCAGGGAGTCTTAAAACTGTTCTACCTCACTTTTTACAACATGTCTCCTGCTCCACTGCGGGGCGCTAAAACTCAAGACCACTTTTATTCTACCAACAGAAATGCATATAAGGCCATCCCTTCTCTTCCCGTCAGCAAATCTGACCATGATTTCATTCTCTGCAGTGATGCGCTAAAAACAGAAGTGGTCCTATGAAGAACAAATTCTTATTTTCAATGACGGCCTAGGAACAGTGGGTTAACTGCCTGTTCAGGGGCAGAACGACAGATTTGAACTTGCAACCTTTCGGTTACTAGTCCAACACTCTAACCACTAGGCTATGCAAATCAAATCAAATGTTATTTCACATGCACTGAATACAGGTGTAGACCTTACAGTGAAATGCTAACTTACAAGCCCTTAACCAACGATGCAGTTTTAAGAAAATACCTAAGAGATAAGAAAACATATATAAAGAGCAGCAGTAAATAACAATAGCGGGGCTATATATAGGGGGTACCGGTACAGAGTCAATGTGTCAATGTGCGGGGACACTGGTGTCGAGGTATTTTAGATAATTAAGTACATGCAGGTAGGGTTGTCAAAGTGGCTATCCATAGATAATAACAGAGAGTAGCAGCAGTGTAGTTGGAGGTTACGAGGGGGTGCAAATAGTCTGGGTAGCCATTTGATTAGCTGTTCAGGAGTCTAATGGCTTGGGGGTAGAAGCTGTTTAGAAGCCTCTTGGACCTAGACTTGGCGCTCCGGTACCGCTTGCTTTGCGGTAGCAGAGAGAACAATCTATGACTAGGGTGGATGGAGTCTTTGACCATTTTAGTGCCTCTGACACCACCTGGTATAGAGGTCCTGAATGGCAGGAAGCTTGGTCCCGGTGATGTACTCGGCCATATGCGCTACCCTCTGTAGTGCCTTGCGATCGGAGGCCGAGCAGTTGCCATACCAGGCAGTGATGCAACCAGTCAGGATCCTCTCGATGGTGCAACTGTAGAACGTTTTGAGGATCTGAGGACCCAAGCTAATTTTTTTCAGTCTCCTGAGGGGGAATAGGTTTTGTCATGCCCTCTTCACGACTGTCTTGGTGTGTTTGGACCATGATAGTTTGTTGGTGATGTGGACGCCAAGGAACTGGAAGCTCTCAACCTGCTCCACAACAGCCCCATTGATGAGAATGGGGGCGTGCTCGGTCCTCTTTTTCCTGTAGTCCACAATCATCTTCTTTGTCTTGATCACATTGATGGATAGGTTGTCCTTGCACCGCATGGTCAGGTCTCTGACCTCCCTATAGGCTGTCTCATCGTTGTCGGTGATCAGGCCTACCACTGTTGTGTCATCAGCAAACTAATGAAAGTGTTGGAGTCGTGCCTGGCCGTGCAGTTATGAGTGAACAGGGAGTACAGGAGGGGACTGGGCATGCACCCCTGAGGAGCCCCTGTGTTGAGGATCAGCGTGGCAGATGTGTTGTTACCTACCCTTACCTCCTGGGGGGCGGCCCGTCAGGAAGTCTAGGATCCAGTTGCAGAGGGAGCTGTTTAGAACTGTGCAGAAATCTGAAACAAGCGAAATGCCTTTTATGCTCGATACAAGGAATACAACACTGAGTGTTGTGTGAAAGCCCCTGAGTTCAGGATGACTGTGTGATTTCGCTCACCGTGGCCAAAGTGAGCAAAACTTTTCAACCGGTTAACACTCGCATGGCTGCCGGGGAAGAGGAAATTCCAGTGTGTGTTTTCAAAGCATGTGCAAACCAGTTGGTGAATGTTTCACAGAATTGTAAAATCTCTCCTTCATCCCAGACACCCTGGACCCTCACCAATTCACATACCGTCCCAACAGATCCCCAGATTACACAATCTTAATTGCACTTTACACTGTCCTCTCCCACCTTGACAAGAGGGGAAATAACTATGTGATAATGCTGTTCAGTGACTACCGCTCAGTGTTTAACACCATAGTCCCTCCAAGCTCATCACCAACCTAGGGACCCTGGGACTGACTATCTCCCTCTGTAACTGGATCCTGGACTTCCTGACTGGACGGACCAGGTGGTGAATATAGGCAACAGCTCACCCTCAATATGGGAGCCCCTCAAGGGTGTGTGCTCAGTCCCCTCCTGTACTCCTTATTCAACCACGACTGTGTGGCCATGCATGAGTCCAACACCATCATCAAGTTTTCTGACGACACAACAGTGGTAGGCCTGAGCACCGACGGTGATGAGAGCCTACAGGGAGGATGTCAGAGACTTGGCAGTGTGGTTCCATGACAACAGTTTCTCCCTCAACGTCAGTAAAACCAAGTGGTTGATCGTGGATTACAGTAGAAAGAGGGGAGAGCATGCCCACATCCACAGGGCTGTAGTCGAGCGGGTCGAGAGCTTCAAGATTTTGGCGTCCTCATCACTAAGGACTTAACATTGTCCAGTCGTGAAGAGGGCTAATCAACTCCTCTTCGCCGTCAGGAGGCTGAAAAGATTTGGCATGGGCCCTCGGAATATCAAAAAGTTTGACAGCTACACCATCAAGAGCATGTTGACTGGCTGCATCACAGCTTGGTATTGCAAATGCACCACCCTCGGCCGTAAAGTGCTACAGAGGGTGATGCAGACATCCAGTACATCACTGGCCGAGCTCCCTGTCATCCAGGACCTCTATATCAGCCGGTGTTAGAGGAAAGCCCGAACGATTGCCAAATACGCTAGCAACTCAAGTCATAGACTGTTTACTCTGCTACCGTCCGGTCAACAGTACCAGGGCATCGGCACTCGGACCAACATGCTCCGAGACAGCTTCTGTCCCCAATCCATAAGACTGCTACATAGCCATAAAATTGCTAAATACAGTGCATTCAGACCCGTTGACTTTTTTCACATTTTGTTACGTTACAGCCTTATTTTAAAATGTATTAAATGTTTTATTCTCTGAATCTACAGACAATACCCCATAATGACAAAGCAAAAACAGTTTTTTTGCAAATGTATATAAAAAAAATTATGTAAATCACATTTACATAAGCATTTAGATCCTTTACTCAGTACTTTGTTGAAGCACGTTTGGCAGTGATTACAGCCTTGAATCTTCTTGGGTTTTCATACTACAAGCTTGGAACGCCTGTATTTGGGGAGCATCTTCCATTCTTCTCTGCAGATCCTCTCAAGCTTTGTCAGATTGGATGGTGAGAGTCGCAGCACAGCTATTTTCAGGTCTCTCCAGAGATGTTTCATTGGGTTCAAGTCTGGGCTCTGGCTGGGCCACTCAAGGGAATTCAGAGACTTGCCACGAAGCCCCTCCTGCGTTGTTTTGGCTGTGTGTTTAGGGTCGTTGTCCTGTTGGAAGGTGAACCTTCGCCCCAGTCTGAGGTCCTGAGCACTCTGGAGCAGGTTTTCATCACAGATCTTTCGGTACTTTGCTCTGTTCATCTTTCCCTCGATCCTGACTAGTCTCTCAGTCCTTGCCGCTGAAAAACATCCCCACAGCATGATGCTGACACCACCTGGCTTCACCGAAGGGATGATGCCAGGTTTCCTCCAGGCGTGACGCTTGGCATTCAGGCCAAAGAGTTCAATCTTGGTTTCATCAGACCAGAGAATCTTGTTTCTCATGATCTGATCTCATATGCCTTTTACTGAGGAGTGGCTTCCGTCTGGCCACTTTAACATAAAGGCCTGATTGGTGGAGTTCTGAAAAGATGGTTGTCCTTCTGGAAGGTTCTCCCATCTCCACAGAGGAATTCTGGAACTCTGTCAGAGTGACCATTGGGTTCTTGGTCACCTCCCTAACCAAAGCCCTTCTCCCCCGATTGCGCAGTTTGGCCGGGCGGCCAGCTCTAGTAAGAGTCTTGGTGGTTCCAAACTTCTATTTAAGAATGATTGAAGCCACTGTGTTCTTGGTGACTTTCAATGCTGTAGACATTTTTTGGTACCCTTCCCAGATCTGTGCCTTGACACAATCCTGTCTCGGACCTCTACGGACAATCCTTTTGACCTCAAGGCTTGGTCTTTGCTCTGACATGCACTGTCAACTGCGGGACCTTTTTAATAGACAGGTTTGTGCCTTTCCAAATCATGTCCAGTCAATTGAATTTAACACAGGTGAACTGCAATCAAGTTGTAGAAACAGCTCAAGGATGATCAACGGAAACAGGATCAACCTGAGCTAGTTTAATGGCTGTGATAGGAGAAAACTGAGGATGGATCAACATGGTAGTTACTCCACAATACTAACATAAATGAAAGCTTGAAAAGAAGGATGCATATACAGAATACAAATATTCCAAAACATGCATCATGTTTGCAAAAAGGCACTAAATTAATACTGCAAAAAATGTGGCAAAGCAATTCACTTTTGTCCTGAATGCAAAGCGGGGCAAATCCAGTACAACACCACTCTCTATATTTTCAAGCATACTGGTAGCTGCATTATGTTATGGGTATGCTTGCAATTGTTAAGGACTAGGGAGTTTTTCAGGATATAAAATAAACGTAATGGAGCTAATCACAGGCAAAATCTGATTCATTCGGCTTTCCATCAGACACTGGGAGATGAATTCACCTTTCAGCAGAACAATAACCTTAAACACAAGGTCAAATCTACACGAGTTGCTTACCAAGAGCATAGTGAATGTTCCTGAATCACCTAGTTACAGCTTTGAACTTTTATTATCCTCCTTCATCATGAGGGAGAGAAATTAAAACATATCCTAAAGACATGGGTTTTTGGTAACGGAATTCCAAGGCACAAGACAATGTTTCTAAAACTAATAGTAGGCATAAAAATGTATCCAACACTAAATATAAGTGTTGATATTAGTTGGCAGGGGTCTTTACTTGTTGGATGTGTACACTTTTTCTGGTACATGTTTTCTAAGACCTGTTTTCCATCTGTTTGACCAGAAATCAAAGCCTTAGCTAATTCCACATTTTTTAGGATGGAAAATGGTTGAAAAATGTATATTCTTTAATTTATTAATAATATAGACTCTTAGCTTTCATTTGACACCCAAATTTGACATGCTCCTATGAACTTCACAGGTTGGGGCTCATGGGTCATTTTACATGGAAATTAATTGCTACTGATTCATGATCTTTCAAAGAAAAGTTAATAGAATATGATATACTAAAAGTAAGCAGGCAAACACAAAATACATGTGTCAATCATAAAAGCATATGAATCTAACCATACGAAGAAAAGGATACAAGGGGGTAACGGTAGCCAACATTTGAGTATCATCGTATCTTCATAATTATTGGGATTGACCTTTTGCATCATTTTTTTCATTAGGCTGACATCCCATATCATACTATTATGCTGACTTGAAATGGGATAACATATTGCCTATGTGCATCAACGTTTTTTAAGCACAATTGAGTACCCTTAAATGCTAAATGTACTGAGCAAAGCCTATTCATAGTCAAGTCTAAACGTTGTGTTGCCACTAGATGGCAATGGTTCCCCTTTGGGTTGGTTTCATGTCATACATTACCGTAATCTTGTATATAACCGGCCAAAGGCAAAGTTACTATCAGCATCATTTGAGATGTAAGGATATGAAGTTTTAGATATTTGCAAACAGACCTAAAAACACCAAATCACATTTGAAACCCCCATGAAGATACCCTTTTGTTTGTCTTACTTTAATTTTGATCTATTAAATGATAATAGCCAAGAAAAGGCTGCGGGGTTTGTTCCATTGTACAAAATCACGCCCTTCTATTAGGGATGTAGCGCGGAAAAAAACTGTCACCATGGGAGACGCGCAGGCAGGTTGGGTATGTGCCAATGGTCTGTGTTACTGCTGTGTTGTGGATGGTCAAGAGAGTGTGCATAATTTTGAGAGAATTACGCGCGGGTAGACGCCAGATAGAACAATCTTCATCTCAAAAAGGGACATTTCAGGTACTAGCTATATTTTATCATGTGTTTTTAATTTCAATATTGTGGTTTTCAGGATATCCTTAATTTTACTTGACGCTACTGCTCACCACTTTGTAGACAACAAGCTGTCAGGTTGTTTCTTAAAGAGATTATCGCCCTAACAATCTAAGGCTTTGAAAACACGGGAGTAGTGGGTACAATGTCAATATAAGGTTGTAAACCTAACTAAAATATACTACACTGAACAAAAATATAAACGCAACATGTAAAGTGTTGGTCCCATGAGCTGAAAAAAAAAAAAATCCCAGACATGTTCAATATGCACAATAAGTTTTATTTCTCAAAAATGTTGTGCACAAATTTGATTACATCCGTTAGTGAGAATTTCTCCTTTGCCAAGATAATCCATCCACCTGACAGGTGTGGAATATCAAGAACCTGATTAAACAGCAATGTCATTACACAGGTGCACCTTGTGCTGGGGACAATAAAAGGACACTTTAAAATGTACTGTTTTGTCACACAACACAATGCCCCAAATGTCTCAAGTTTTGAGGGAGTGTGCAATTGACATGCTGACTGCAGGAATGTCCATCAGAGCTGTTGGGTGTATTTCTGTCTGTAATAAAGCCCTTTTGTGGGGAAAAACAATTTCTGATTGGCTGGGCCTGGTTCCCCAGTCGGTGGGCCTATGCCCACCCATGGCTGCACCCCTACCGAGTCATGTGAAATCCATAGATTAGGGCCTAATACATTTTTCTGGTGACTTATTTCCTTATATGAACTGTAACTCATTAAATCTTTGAAATGGTTGCATTTATATTTTTGTTCAGTATACATATACATAATTTAACAGCACAATGACAATAGTAAACCTTACATGGCTTGTTTTTGGGTTTGTAACCAGCAGCTGTTGGCTACCTGCTTACAGTCAAGTGTTTGAATGAGAGTTGCTATATGACATTCTAATAATTAATTTTCCAATCAGCCGGGATAATACATTTAAAACAATACATAGAACATTTAATTGCAATCTTTGTCTTACACAGAACATTTGTCATATCAAATTATAATGATGATACAAAGTGCAGCCTATTATTGTTATTATTGGGCACCGTTTATTGTTATTTAGGCTATGTCACTGTTCAAGTGCTTCTGTGAGTAAGTTTCTAGGTTACAACTATAGCATCAGTTTGTGCATCGGCCCAGCAAGGCTTGGCCTAGAGTCTTAAGTGTGTGAAACTAGTCCTAATCCACCTTACACCTGCCGCAGTGTGAGGCTATAAATATGTCACTTGCTTCTCTGGTCATTAGAGTCCATGTGGAGTCACTAGGAAGCTTGTTGGGACAGTGAGCCAGTCTCACAAAATGCCATCACAGCAAGTGTAAGGACTACAGTAGTCTGCCTGGCTTTGTCACAAGCTGCAATAGCTACAACACTCCATAATTGGTTTATTGTATCAGTCAATGAGACGGAGACAGTGGACACTGTGCCTGTCTACTCAACAAACAGACATCTCTGTGTTTATACAAGCAGCCCAATTCTGATATTTTATTCACTAATTGGTCAGTTGATCATACAGTTGATCAGGCTGTTGATTGTGGCCTGTGGAATGTTGCCCCACGACATCTGAGAGAAATCATATTTTTGTGCGTATGGAAAATGTCTATGATCTTTAATTTCAGCTCATGAAACATGGGACCAACACTTCACATGTTGTATTTGTATTTTTGTTAAGTATGGTTTGTGAATATGCTGGTACCTTTTCGCTCCAAAAATCCACCGCACAACTTGATCCCACATCTGCCACCAACATAGCAATTTAAAATCACAACTCATGCCAAGCTGTCAATCTGTGATGGATACGACTCAGACCAGATAGCCCGGTTTGGTCATTATTTTTACACTTGGAGGCCACAACACTTGAAGCCTTGATTCCCAGGCAGAGTGAATGTAATTCTACAGCATACATCCTAGTTAAATAGCAGTACTGTAGGTATCATTGTACTGAATGTCACGACTATGTAAAGTAAGAGGTCATAAGTCAACATCAACATCATTGTTGATGTTAAAGGGTAAACACATGCGTTAATGGGGTCATGGTTATGTATAGGCTTCTCTGCTCTTGCAGCTGAGGTGGCCTGGGCTACAGTAGGTCAATTGTCTTAATTCAGTAGGCCATGCTATAGTATAAAGCAGAACATCTCTGAGTCCCATTGATCTTCAGCACTTGATACTTTCGTTAATGGATCTGAAAGGAAACTAGTGTAAGAAATATAGTGGGGAAAACCAATCTAGCTACAAGAATCCAATTATTTTAAATGTGTGGGGAAAAGTGCAGGAGTGCACACTTCAGGAGAAAGGTATAAGAATTGCCTCATCATTTATTTTAAAGAAAGATCCCACTTCTGAACTACTTCTCCCCTTCATTGGGGCATCCAATGTAGGCATTAAACACTCTCTAAGTCAAAGTCGACACTCAAGGCCATAACTCCAGTTCCTATGGTGGAAATACGCTAGACTGCATGGCAATGACTGGCTATGGCCATGACTGGTTACAGAAATGACCGGTTACAGCATGACTGAGCGAGTGAATAGTTTAATCCCTCAAATGTCCCTATTGGACAGGGCCTTACTTCTGTGAGCATGGCATGGGGCAGCATAACACACAGGCTCATCCAGTCACAATCCTGTCCCGTTTGTGAAACACTCCCAGCAGGTGACAGTGGCGGTGAGGTTACCATTGTGCCACTCAGACCAGACAAGTGACTTTTACAAGGTGCAAAAGGTCAGGTCTTGTTAATTGTGTCGAGGTGGGACAGTTTACTTTAAACTAACTAAATTACAGTATACAGTGCCTAAACCAGCCCTGTTAAGAAGTGATCTTAATTTGGACACAGACAGTGCCAGTCAGACCTGGGTCAATTATTATTATTTTTTTTTCAGTTACTTTAGTTGCGCTTGGTTTAGCTCCCCTGGTGTCGGCTGGGCAGGGTTTGCGCTTTTCGAACTATCCCATGGGCACTATTGTGCCGGGCACGCCAAATCAGGCACACCTAAAGTATTATACACACCTACGAAAAGACAACATAATTTAGACCCAAATATGATGCCAGTTCTTGTTATTTGTATCTTGTCAGCCATGGAATATTTAGAGTGTAGGGCCAAACTATTTGTAGAATGCATACTGGCATTTGAATATAGGAATCCAGACACACTGTGGACACGGTAGACACATTTTAAATGTAGGTGTAGATGCGTAATTCCGAACGGTCACGCATCTACACCTACATTTAAAATGTGTCTACCATGCGTGACCGTTCGGAATTACACGATCAGAAGGCTGTGATCAGAATACTAAGGCTGCATGAATTGTCAAGTCTAGACACAGCCTTATAGCTCTACATCCACACATGTCATGTCACATTTAGACAAGTTTAGGGTATTCATATTTTGGGAAATTCAAAAACAGACTCATTAAGATGCGTAAGATTGGACCACTCCGTGATACTGTACTGGATGTTCATGCAACAGAGTCATATCAAGCATTTTGAGTAACCCTTTGTGTGCGTGCGTGTGTACAGTACATGTATTTATGTTTGGGAAACAGTTATTACAGATGTATTTTTACCACTGTATATTGTTTACTCTCTGCTTACTCTGTTTTTCTCTACTACAGAGTCTCTGTTGAATATAGCTGTGGAATGGATTTAGAGCCAGTAGAAAGGTGATGCGGGTAGAACACCCTATTGGAAAGCGACTGTCACCTTTGCCTGTAGGTGTTCAAAGCTAACACCACGCCATAAGGAACTGTGTGCTACAACGGTTTTACTGTGGGCTGGAACTATTCTTTTGGGCTGGAAAGAGGACCCTCTCCACTTTCAACATGCTAATAGCTAACAAAAGCATTTTCAGAGAGCTCTTCCAATGTCTCTGGCCGATAGCAAACCACAGAGCTCCTCAGTCAGTGGAATAGTCCTTAATTAGGAACAACAAACGCACTGCACCTGCATCTGCTCTATGTAAACACATATATATTGGACACAGCAAGCTGCCGTGCAGAAGCTCAAGACGGCAGCTGGCACCTCTGCATGTGTGCACCTGTGTCTGTATAGTTAGTGTGTATGTTTCCCTGTCTGCGTGTGTGTGAGTGTGCGCCACCTTGGATCCTCCTTGGAGCCGCACACAGCCCGGGCGTCCAGCCTTCGGCCCGGAGATGCTGCAGACCAACAACTACTCCCTGGTGCTGTTGATCCAGCTGAGCCTGTTGACCTTTGACCTGTTTGTCAACTCCTTCAGTGAGCTGCTGAGGGCAGCGCCCGTTGTCCAGCTGGTGCTCTTCATGTAAGACGCGGGGAAGGATGGGAGAGCCAGGGGGTAGACTGATGTAAATGAATTATTTAAGGGTGGGAGAAAAGGGGGATTGACACAATGTAAAAAGCAGTGTTTCTCAACTCTGGTCCCTGAGCACAGTGTGTGCGTGTGTCCAATTGTGTGTCTTCATTCATTTAACGTAACTGTAACTAAATGGAAGCTTCTCTCTCTCTCTCTCTCTCAGTATCCAGGACATAGCCATCCTGTTTAACCTGATCATCATTCTGCTGATGCTGTTCAACACCTACGTGTTCCAGGTGGGCCTGGTGTCCTTGCTGCTGGAGCGCTTCAGGGCCCTGCTGCTGCTCTCTGCCCTCTACCTGACCCTCAGCATCTCCCTACACTCCTGGATCATGGTACGCTGTGTGTGTATGTATGTGTGTCAATTAAAATCTAAGTTTATTCATTACATGCATAGTTTACAACAGGTATGAAAGGTGCAGCGAAATGCTTATGTGCTAGCTGTAATCAAGCCATCAATGTTTTGTGATTATTGGTGTCGTAAAAATGTTAACTAACGGGTTAGCAATTAGCATGTTAGACATTTCAGTGGAAATACTACTACCATCAGCTTTTTGATAAGCGGTTTAGCAAAAATAATATGTCCCGTATTATCAGCATATGGTCCCCAGTTATTGGCCACCTTACTATGTTGTTCAATTACAAGATATAACCATTTTAATTTTGTTCAAAGAGACACCAACCTCCTACCCGAGGTGTTTACTAGATAGTTGGCTAGCCTTCCAGTAAAAAACTAAACGACTTGCCTGTCAACTTATCATTGCGTAGCCCGGTGTGCCCTCCTGTAGACTCTTTAAAAATGGTCCTTCATCAAAATCTTCTTCAGTGTTGTAACTAAATAATGTCTCATTATTTATTTTACAGATAAATCTTATGTTTAATACTAACATATGAATGAGTATGAATAATTTTGGTAAAAATTTGATTAACTTAAATCGTGTGGTCTGTTGTGCAGTAGAATTTTACAAAATACAGCGTGTCCCACAAACTGTGTGTGTGTATGTATGTATATAAATGTGTGTGTGTGTATATATACATATATACATATATAGGTGTGTGTGTGTATCTCTACATACATATACATATATACATATATAGATGTGTGTGTGTATATATACATATATATAGATAGATATGTGTGTGTTTTATATATTTATATATATATATATATAAATAGGTGTGTGTGTGTGTGTATGTATGTCTACATACATAAATATACACCTATCTATACATGCATACATACATATACACACACATATATACAGTGCCTTGCAAAAGTATTCGGCCCCCTTGAACTTTGCGACCTTTTGCCACATTTCAGGCTTCAAACATAAAGATATAAAACTTTATTTTTTTGTGAAGAATCAACAACAAGTGGGACACAATCATGAAGTGGAACGACATTTATTGGATATTTCAAACTTTTTTAACAAATCAAAAACTGAAAAATTGGGCGTGCAAAATTATTCAGCCCCTTTACTTTCAGTGCAGCAAACTCTCTCCAGAAGTTCCAATAAATGTCGTTCCACTTCATGATTGTGTCCCACTTGTTGTTGATTCCTCACAAAAAAATACAGTTTTATATCTTTATGTTTGAAGCCTGAAATGTGGCAAAAGGTCGCAAAGTTCAAGGGGGCCGAATACTTTCGCAAGGCACTGTATGTGTGTATATATATCTATGTGTGTGTGTGTGTGTGTATGCATGTACAGATAGATATGTATATACAGTTGAAGTCAGAAGTTTACATACCTTTAGGTTGCAGTCATTAAAACTCATTTTTCAACCACTACACAAATTTCTTGTTAACAAACTATAGTTTTGGCATGTCAGTTGTGTCATGCACAAAGTAGATGTCCTAAGTAATTTTTCCAACAATTGTTTACAGACAGATTATTTCACTTATAACTCACTGTATCACAATTCCATTGGGTCAGAAGTTTACATACACTAATTGACTGTGCCTTTAAACAGCTTGGACAATTCCAGAAAATTATGTCATGGCTTTAGAAGCTTCTGATAGGCGAATTGACATAATTTGAGTCAATTGGAGGTGTACCTGTGGATGTATTTCAAGGCCTACCTTCAAACTCAGAGCCTCTTTGCTTGACATCATGGGAAAATCAAAAGATATCAGCCAAGACCTAAGAAAAAAATGGTAGACCTCCGCAAGTCTGGTTCATCCTTGGGAGCAATTTCCAAATGCCCGAAGGTACCGCACTCATCTGTACAAACATTAGTGTGCAAGTATAAACACCATGGGACCACTCAGCCGTTATACTGCTCAGGAAGGAGATGCGTTCTGTCTCCTAGTGATGAACGTACTTTGGTGCGAAAAGTGCAAATCAATCCCAGAACAACAGCAAAGGACCTTGTGAAGATGCTGGAGGAAACAGGTACAAATGTATCTGTAACCACGGTAAAACAAGTCTTATATCGACATAACCTGAAAGGCCGCTCAGCAAGGAAGAAGCCACTGCTCCAAAACCGCCATAAAAAAGCATCATGTTGTGGGGGTGCTTTGCTGCAGGTGGGACTGGAGCACTTCACAAAATAGATGGCATCATGAGGTAGGAAAAAGATGTGGATATATTGAAGCAACATCTCAAGACATCAGTCAGGAAGTTCAAGCTTGGTCGCAAATGGGTCTTCCAAATGGACAATGACCCCAAGCATACTTCCAAAGTTGTGGCAAAATGGCTTAAGGACAACAAAGTCAAGGTATTGGAGTGGCCATCACAAAGCCCTGACCTCAATCCCATAGAACATTTGTGGGCAGAACTGAAAAAGAGTGCGAGCAAGGAGGCCTACAAACCTGACTCAGTTACATCAGCTCTGTCAGGAGGAATGGGCCAAAATTAATCTAACTTATTGTGGGAAGCTTGTGGAAGGCTACCTGAAATGTTTGACCCAAACAATTAAACAATTTAAAGGCAATGCTACTAAATACTAATTGAGTGTATGTAATCTTCTGACCCACTGGGAATGTGATGAAAGAAATAAAAGCTGAAATAAATAATTCTCTCTACTATTATTCTGACATTTCACATTCTTAAAATAAAGTGGTGATCCTAACTGACCTAAAACATGACATTTTTACTTGGATTAAATGTCAAGAATTGTGAAAAACAGAGTTTAAAAGTACTTGGCTAAGGTGTATGTAAACTTCCAAATTCAACTGTATGTGTAAAGCCTGCATGTGTGTGTCTTGTGTATTTTCATGGGGATAGTTGTGATTTCTAGTTATTATAGAAATGTGCACGTGTGAAGGTATGGGATCTGTTCATAGACTGGTGATCAACATTCAGTGAATTTGAGGTTTGAGAGAAGTACTGTAGAGGAACGGATCTTTCTAACAGGCAATTGGGGGATTTAGCCTGAGCTGTGATGTTCAGGAAGCTCCCTGGCAACCAACTATGACTGAGCTTTTGTCATAAGTGGATTCACACCTAGCCACAAATAAGATGAGAGTATACTTTATTAATCCACAGGGGGAAATTATATTTGCCACTAACCTGATATGTGAGATTTATTTTACGTTGTGGATATGGAATTTCAAGTTTTCTGTAGGCCTCAGAATTGTTTATTACATATGTATTATCATTTACTATCAATTTATGGTTTATTATATGTCTTAGTGAAAGAATGCTATCCCTCAAACTGAATGATGCATTGGGTTGTGTCTATCTCTGCAGAATCTACGCTGGCTAAAATCAAACCGCTATGTGTGGACGGATGGTCTCCAAGTGCTTTTTGTCTTCCAAAGAATAGGTGAGGCTGTCTTTGGTCACACACTTACTGAAACACATTTTAGGAAACCTTTTAGGCCTGAAACGCAATAGTTGTTGTCTTTTCTGTTTCAAAACCAAATGACTTCAGTCTTTCATTGGTGATGTGTGTTTGTGTGCAGCGTCCGTGTTGTACTACTACTTCTACAAGCGCACCACAGAGTACCTGGGTGACCCTCGGCTCTATGAAGACTCGCCTTGGCTCAGAGACGCCTTTGCCAATGCCAGGGCCCGCCAGTGAGCAAAGAGCAGTGTGTGGAGATTAAACTGGAAAGGACAGATCCTAAATTGACCCCTCCATTTCCCCCCGGACACAGAGAGACACTGCTACGTGCAGAACTGAAATAGACGCTACAGTGCACAGGCATGGGCTTATACGGAGGGAAGACATGGGTAAACTTAAACAAGAAGGGTGAAAAATGAGATTCTGCTTGGATACAGCAAGCCACTTTGCAGGGCAAGCCAGATGTACTGTAAGAGGCAAACTGGTTTAGGGCCTTGATTAATGGACAGAATGTTATACCAAGATGACTGTGATGCTGAAATTTGAGAACTCATAGTTTGATGTGACATTGACACAACAAATTGTATCTTTTTTTCACACTTTGTAACCTTGTGACTGCGTTTGTCTGTGTTATTTAGCTATCAATGTAATTATTATCTTTGTTGTTTTGTAGGATGATTTCAGAGTTTGTGTGCCTGATTTTGTGTGTGAAGATGACTGGAAAGAAAAACTAATGTTTTATGTGTTTAAAATGCTTACTTTCCCCCCCTGCTTTTTGTACAAATGTATTAAACAAAACCCAGACAGTGCATACACTGATACACCCTGTATGTGCTCAGTATTCCTTTCAGTAAATACTTCCAATGTTAATCCTATATCACATGCACTCAGCATAAGCACACATTTATGTGACACATCAATTGACGTCACAAGCTCTAAGCATTGTGAATGAGGTTACCTTTTTGTTATGACCCTATGAGGTCATTGCATTGGCCTAAACACACTGGATTTACACATGGAAAAAGACAAACCGTTAGACAGTCGCATGCAAAATCTCCCAAAACAATTTGGGTGAACAGAATGTACGCTGTGCAGATACAGTATGTCTCAGAATAGGGGACTAAAGACCTACGGCAGAGTCAATTTATTACTGAAGGCAAAACTGGATGTGTCAGTCAATTTATCACCACATCTCTCCTAACCCACCCCATAAATAGTGCTCGACAGTAAATATACACTCCAATACACCATATGCATGCTTGCTTTCATGGAGCCACAGACAGGGATCTATTCTTATACCTGGGATTAATCAGGGATTGAGTCTTTAGCCTACAGCCCACAGGCCAGTGTTTTTGACAGCAGTGATGTCACTGCAAGCCCTGTGTTTATGAAGGTGTCAGCAAGGATGGTGAATAGACCAAGATGTCTTACTCAGGCAGTTTACCATTGGAAAAAATAGTCAGGGTTCCTGTCTGTAAGTGGGCGTTCCCTCTCTCGCGTCAGCATGCTTTCCTGCGTGAGGCCAATGGCTCTGGTCTACTTATTGTCCCCTCCCTGTTCTCCCCATACGCCCTTACTAGAAATAGATTGTTTCTGTGGCACCCCAACCGCGGGGAAGGGGCAATAAGTAGACCAGAGTGGCCCCGTCCTGAAACAAATGAAGGAGGGAGGTGTCTCGCTTTCTCTACCGTCTCTGGTGTCAGTCCAATGCTAACCTAACGCATGCATATGCGCACACACACACAGTAATACAAGCCGAAGAACACCTGCCATTTTGACCATTATCGATTTTGATTGATACAGTAAGTAGATTAAGTGTTTCTTATAAGGGCATTTTGCTTGATCAACCGTGAGCAACAATGCCATGGCTCTGAAAGATCTCTAGTCCTCTTCATCAGTCACTTGGCTCTCTGCTGCGGAGGTTGACAATTTAAAACACTGATGAGCAAAGCATCGCAACACACAGTATATGTGAAAAAACGTCCTATTACAGAGGGGTAAAGCCAAATAATATAACTTATGACACTCTCCTCTTCTGTCCAATGCAAATGGACAATGCACCATATTATAAAAATACATGCACCAACAACGACAAATCGAATTCCGAGCCACATGGGGCGCTGTGAAAGTAAATATATCTCGTGTTTTTAGCAATACACTTCCGCTTGTTTTTTTAAATTATTTATATCCATGGTTTCAACACTTGTGAAGAACTGATACGATTTTGCTGGTGTTCTTATTCTGTCTTTGAACGCCATGTCTTATAATTACGTGGTAACAGCGCAGAAACCGACGGCAGTCAATGCCTGCATCACCGGTAATTATGTTATTCTTGTTAGCTCGCGCACCAACATTTCGTATCGACCTCATCCACTAGCACGCTAAGCTCCCGCGCGAGAAGCCAAGCTACAGGCACCTGCAGGCCCCTTGATATTGTTTCGCCAGCAAGTTGATCAAGTCCATTGATAAAGGCTTTGTTCAAAGTTGTTTTATTAACCATGCACTGCATTGGACATGTGGTTTCACTCGACTGATATCATATAGCTAGCAATCGATTGTCAATCAAGTGAACACAAAATGTCACGAGCCAGTGTGTGCTCCTGCGCAGCCAGGATGTTTTGAAGCTAATGCTAGCTATCTTCAGCTGTCCGATGTCAATTTGTTTGGATTACTATTACCTTCTTGTTTATCAGTTGGCCAAGAATCTCAGACAGGTTTGGAGCTTCAGTGTTGCAAAATTACACAGGTAGCAGGCAGGCCACTGCAGTGCCAGTTAATATGTCCACCTAAATAATAAATTGGCAAATGTATAACGTTATAGTCATGGACAGCCTGCGTAGTTACGAATGTAATGTACTTAGCCTTTAACTGCCTGCATTTCTTTGATTGCAAATATGTTGGCGATAGCTGGCAAACGATTCAATGTATTACTTTTTAGGTTAAAATCACGTGTGATTAAAAATCACTTAATTTAAGGCATTCTGACACTGACTAACAAATCCCATATTGTTAATTTTAAAATCACACTGTCTAGGCAGTGTTGTCACCTTAGTGTATATTTTGAGTAAAAATGATCTGCTTTGCTAGAAAAGTAGGCCAGTTGTATTGCTAGTACATAGAAAAACAAATACTTGAACTCAATAAATTTGCATTTTCAATATACAGGAAGGAGATTGGGGGGGACAATTTATTGCGTAGACTTCAAATCAAAATCAAATCAGATGTATTTATATAGCCCTTCGTACATCAGCTGATATCTCAAAGTGCTGTACAGAAACCCAGCCTAAAACCCCAAACAGCAAGCAATGCAGGTGTAGAAGCACGTGTCTAGGAAAAACTCCCTAGAAAGGCCAAAACCTAGGAAGAAACCTAGAGAGGAACCAGGCTATGAGGGGTGGCCAGTCCTCTTCTGGCTGTGCCGGGTGGAGATTATAACAGAACATGGCCAAGATGTTCAAATGTTCATAAATGACCGGCATGGTCAAATAATAATAATAATAATCACAGTAGTTGTCGAGGGTGCAGCAAGTCAGCACCTCAGGAGTACGTGTCAGCTGGCTCTTCATAGCCGATCACACACTAGCCGACTTGCCTAGTTAAATAAAAAAATGTATATCTGCTAGTCATACAGAAAGCTGGAAGGCACTCCAATAACTACTAATTTAGCTCTTAGAAAAAGTTAGTCCGACTGACTAGACCACCCTCTCTTCCCCAGGCCACTTTACTTCTGCAGAGGACCTGAATCTGCTCATAGCCAAAAACACACGCCTGGAGATCTATGTGGTCACAGCGGAAGGGCTCCGGCCCGTCAAAGAGGTGGGCATGTACGGCAAGATTGCTGTCATGGAGCTCTTCAGGCCAAAGGTGAGTCTACTACTACCTGTATGTTTGTGTGTGCATGTTAGTCATTTCAAAGCTGGGTCACATTCAGTCGAGAGAAAAATTTTTGAAACAAGGAGGTACTGCATGAACTTTTATTCATTTATTTTATTTAACTTTTATTTAACTAGGCAAGTCAGTTAAGAACAAATTCTTATTTACAATGACGGCCTACACCGGTCAAACCCAGATGACGCTGGGCCAATTGTGCGCCGCCCTATGGGACTCCCATTCACGGCCGGTAGTGATACAGCCTGGATTTTAACCATAGTGTCTGTAGTGACGCCTCAAGCACTGAGATGCAGTGTCTTAGACCGCTGTGCCACTCGTGATCCCAATAAGAACACAGAATTATGTTTAATGTTGCAAAAAGGTTCCACTACGGTGTGCCCCTCTTAAGAAGACCCAGGTTTCTTTCTGTAACTGCCATACAAGTTGTAAACTAATGCCGAAATTGAACGTCAGACATATGTTTTTACTGGCTTCAATGGAGAGGAACTTTTTGTCTGTTTTGACTGCAGGGCGAAAGCAAGGATCTGCTGTTCATTCTCACGGCCAAATACAACGCTTGCATCCTGGAGTACAAACAGAACGGGGAGAGCATTGACATCATCACCCGTGCCCATGGCAACGTGCAGGTAGGATAAAAATAAATATGAGCGTAGCTAGTGTCTTTGAGCTGTTGATGGAGATCAAGGTATATGTTCTGCGAAACTACAACGGGAATACTCTGCAGACTGAAACAATAGGATGCGGTGAAACTCCTCTTACTTGACCAACTTATTTATTTTTGCATAGGACCGCATCGGGCGTCCCTCGGAGACGGGCATCATTGGCATTGTAGACCCTGAGTGCCGCATGATCGGCCTGCGGCTGTACGACGGCCTATTCAAGGTGATTCCGTTGGACCGGGAGAACCGAGAACTCAAGGCCTTCAACATCCGCCTGGAGGAGCTGCAAGTCATCGACGTCCACTTCCTGTACGGCTGTCAGGCGCCCACAGTCTGCTTCATCTATCAGGTAGGGAGGGGTGGAGGTAAAATAGGGTGGGGGGAGGGACGGGTAGGAAGTGGTGGATGAAAGGGGTACAATGTTGGAGTGGTTGTGTTTTGAGGGGGTGGTTGGGGAGGAGTTGAGAAAATGCAAGATTAGGAATACGATGCTGTTTGAAAGAATATTGGGGAGTCAGAGAGGATGTGTATATGAGACAGTAGTGCATGTCCGGTGAAAGGGGGGATGTGTGCTTTAGTTAACAGAAATGTTGCGTGAATATCTGCGAGTGTGTCAGTCTGATTTGTTTCTGTGTTTGTGTGCTGTAGGACCCTCAGGGACGGCATGTGAAGACCTATGAGGTGTCGCTGAGGGAGAAGGAGTTCAACAAGGGGCCGTGGAAACAGGAGAACGTGGAGGCTGAGGCTTCTATGGTCATCCCAGGTGAGGAGAGAGAGAATCCAGGCAGGGTTAGACAATGATCGTTGGGCCCTGGTCCAATGAGATTTACTTCCTTCTGATGTTCAAAACTCTTAGATTAGTGTTTAAAGATAATTTCCACTGGAACTGCAGCGCCCAAGGGTCCTCCTCTGCTTTTTCTACTTCTTCTTATAGTGTATTTGAATGTGATTCCCTTGGTTGATTTACGTGGTGGTTTATGTATTTGTCTATTTCAGTCCCAGAACCATTTGGAGGCGCTATAATCATTGGACAAGAATCCATCACCTACCACAACGGGGATAAATACTTGGCCATTGCGCCTCCTACCATCAAGGTAAGATCAACGTAAATCAACACAATGCAGAGGCTTTCAACTCTTTTCCAGCATCATGCAGTTTGATAGCAATGATGAATTGGATATAGTGCTGCACTTCTCCAGATGCTCAAAGCACTTTACATAGAACAGAGGGACACTCCCCTCATACACCACCTCTGTCCCGCCTCCAACAGCAAAGCACCATCGTATGTCACAACCGCGTGGACCCCAACGGCTCGCGCTACCTGCTGGGGGACATGGAGGGCCGCCTGTTTATGCTGCTGCTGGAGAAGGAGGAGCTGATGGACGGGGCCGTGGTGCTCAAGGACCTCCGTGTCGAGCTGCTCGGAGAGGTATGTGTTGTAGGCCTGCTGTCTCCCTCTCTCTGTTTCTGGTTGTTTTCTCTTTTGTGTGGTCTCTCATTTCATCTCAACTTCTGTCTTTTTTGTTCTTCTCTCCGTAGAAAGCCTTCTCTCTTGCTCTCTCTGATGTCTCTCTTGCTTTTTCTGTCTCCCTCTGATCTCTTTTTTTTTTTATCTGGCTCAGTCGTTTCGTATCTTGCTTTCAGTGATGTCCCTTTTGAACTCTTTCCCTTTTCTCTGCTTCTTTCCTCTTTGATATTCACATTACACAACTGAGTCTCAATGGCAGAATTATCCTTCAGTGTGTATTGTAAAAAAATATGTGAGTGTACACCAGGCCCTTTTTGTAAGTTCATAATATGAGATGGGCTGAAGAGTAGGGTTACACATGGGGAATATTCAGAGGTGGTAACTTTCTGTGGGAATATATATGGGAATTAATGGAAATATATACAAATGAATATTAATACTATTTAAGTGTAGATGTTTTTGCTTTGGATATATTTACCATATCGTATGGAGGCAGAAACATACACCTTTTACCTTATCATAAGAAATTATTAAATCCTTCCAATATTAACAAAACCATTTAGTTACGAATGTAACTTTTTAATTAAATTAGTTGACTTTTCACATGGGATGATTTTATTGAACAACAAAAGAAAGGGGATGATCCCCAATGATCCATCGCATCTCCCAAAAACGTTTTCAACATACATCTGTAAAATTATAGTCTAAAAACTAAAGCTTTGGTTGTCTTCCTCTCAGGCTTCCATGTTTTCTCCCTGGACCGCCTCAATGTCCTCCTCTTGAACATCAGACTCTGAGGCCTCAGGATGGCTCGTTGTCAGGCTCAAAAAGCCTCAAATTTGCCCGGATGGCCACCAATGTTTTAATACTTGTATTGGTCAGCATGTTGCGTGCTTTGGTGTGTGTGTTCCCAAACAAGGACAGTTGCGCTCTAAGGCGGCTGATGTTGGTGGGATTTAGAGGCGGATGCAGGCAATGGGAAAGAGCCTCAGATCTACAAAGTCCCTTCCACCAGGTGGTTGATGAGATATGTTGGCACGACTGCCATATTGCATCTTCATTCCAAAGCCCTTGCTTGGAAGTGTACTTTGCCAGACTGCCAAGAACCTTGCCCTCATCCAGGCCAAGGTGGTGAGATGTGGTAGTGATGACACCATAGGCCTTGTTGATCTCTGCACCAGACAGGATGTTCTTGCCAGCAACGCATGTATGGGCTTCAGACAGTAGTCTTCACGCTTTTTGATGTATTTCAGAACTGCAGTTTCCTCTTCTTGGAGCAACAGTGCAGTGGGCAGGGCAGTACAGATTCCTTCTCTTACATCTGCAAGAAGAGTCTGAACATCAGACAGGATGGCATTGTCTCCCTCAATCCGTGCAATGGCTACTGCTCTAGGTTTCAGGCTGCTTACCACTCTCTCCCAAAATACATCATCCAGGAGCATCCTCTTGATGGGGCTGTCCATATCGGCAGACTGTGATACAGTCTGCCTTCTCTGATTTGCTTGACCTTCACTTTAACTCTGTTGAACTCTGCATCCAGAAAATTAGTAGATAAAGCATGTCTGGTTGGAGGGGTGTATGCTGGGCAAAGAACATTCAGAAATCTCTTCCAATACACATTTCCTGTGAGCATCCAAGGTGAACCAGTTGCGTACACGGCTCGAGCAAGACATTCATCAGCATTTCTCTGACTATGTTCCTCCATTGAATCAAAAAAAACTTCTGATTCCAGGAGGACCGTGAGCTGTTGCTATCAATAAGGTGTCAGGTTCATCATTTTTAACTTAAATAGAAATGGAAGTACTTTTGTCAGAGGTTGCTTGTTGTGAGCACTGAGGGAACTTTATGCACTTGGCCAGATGATTCTGCATTTTTTTGCGTTCTTCACATTTGATTTGGCACAGTATTTGCAAATGTACACAGCTTTTCCTTCTACACTAGCTGTGGTGAAATGTCTCCACACATCAGATAGTGCCCGTGGCATTTTCCTGTAAAGATTTGAAAGAAAATTAGTTTAAAAAAGCAACAAATACAATTCCATGCAAAAAAGAAACAACCCCTTTTCAGGACCCTGTCTTTCGAAGATAATTCGTAAAAATCCAAATAACTTCAGAGCTTCATTGTAAAGGGTTTAAACACTGTTTCCCATGCTTGTTCAATGAACCATAAACAATTAATGGACATGCACCAGTGGAACAGTCATTGAGACAGTAACAGACAGTAGGCAATTAAGGTCAGTTATGAAAACTTAGGACACTAAAGAGGCCTTCCTGCTGACTTTGAAAAACACCAAAAGAAAGATGCCCCTGCTCATCTGTGTTAACGTGCCTTAGGCATGCTGCAATGAGGCATGAGGACTGCAGATGTGGCCAGGGAAATAAATTGCAATGTCCGTACTGTGAGACGCCTAAGACAGCGCGACAGGGAGAAGGGACGGACAGCTGATCGTCCTCGCAGTGGCAGACCACGTGTAACAACACCTGCTGCACAGGATCGGTACATCCGAACATCACACCTGCGGTACAGGATGGCAACAACAACTGCCCGAGTTACACCAGGAACGCACAATCCCTCCATCAGTACTCAGACTGTCCGCAATAGGCTGAGAGGCTGGACTGAGGGCTTGTAGGCCTGTTAAGTTTGCTGAAAGTAAACGCAGTTGACAGTGAGAGGACATTTCTTTTTTTGCTGAGTTAAGCAGTTAGATTAAACAACTCCTTTGTAAGAAATGTTTTAAATGAAACGTGTAGATAGAGGTGAATTAACACTCAGTTAGCAGGCTCAAGCAGGCTAAAACCCACATGGTAGCAAAAACTAACTAGCAGAAATTGTTAACAAGTTAGAAATGATTTAAACATACTTTGCTGTAGGCTACTATTTACTAATTAACAAAACATCCCTTTACAACACTACTGAAGAGTAATGTCTGTGTGCGACCCTCCCCCCCTCCCTTGCAGACGTCCATTGCAGAGTGCTTGACCTACCTAGACAACGGTGTGGTGTTTGTTGGTTCCAGACTGGGCGACTCCCAGTTGGTCAAGGTAAGTTTGGACCGGTCACATAGAAAATACCTCGATGAATGTAACACTGGAAAAGTGTTGATTTTAACAAAGACAAATGAGAAAAAAAACCCAGAAAACTGGTTTTACAAGGTGCTTTTTGAGCATGGTAGAGTTTTATAGCACTTGTAGGCAACCAAGGGGAAGATTGCCATCACTCAGTAAGAAAGGTACAAACCAGCTTTGAAATTGAAGAGTTTAAGAACGGATAAGCATGCCTCACAATTTTTTCTGTGCTGGGCGGTGGACATCAATAGTCCACTTGTTGTTTATCTAGAGTTGTCACCCCCCTTTCCAGCTCAATGTGGACAGTAACGACTCAGGGTCGTACGTGGCGGTGATGGAGACCTTCACCAACCTGGGGCCCATCGTGGACATGTGTGTAGTGGACCTGGAGAGACAGGGACAGGGCCAGCTGGTCACCTGTTCTGGAGCGTTTAAGGAGGGCTCCCTCAGGATCATCCGGAATGGCATTGGGATCCACGAACACGCCAGCATCGACCTGCCAGGGATCAAAGGTCAGTAGGAGGGCTTCTGGGCCCTTGGAAAAAAGGAGGATGCTGCTTTCTCTGGACCAATACCCAAATCGACCCCTAGCCCGTATCCCCCTAGACAGATCTGAAGGAGTTGGATTAGTATACGCAATATATGGTAGTTTCTCTACCTCTGATACACTGGGTGGAGGGAAACCCAGGCCAGCGCAGCCCAGTTTCACAACTGGTGCCGGCTCAATTAGAATCCAGGATGTTGACACCATTACTTTACAACCGCCAAGCTGATCACTGCTGGATGCTGACACAACATTTAGCTAGCTTGTATGGGCTAGTTTGCCCATGGACAAGCAGTACTGCAGTAGTCAGACATGACACGAGTTACCACAATACCTGGATCCTTCATACATTTTTGTACTACAAAAACTTTTATAAGAACACTCAGCCATAGAATGCTAGCTAGCTAAAGCATTTGCTTGCAAATCAGTTGAAACTAACTAGCTAACATCAGCTAGCAGGAATTTTTGCTAACCAGGTCGTATTGAATGCTCTCTGGTTTGCTTGGTTAGCTAGCTAATAGCCAATGCAAGCAAGGTAGGAATTAAGCTAGCTTCTTAAGTGTAACGTCCCCATATTATATTTTTTTTATTCAATTCAGTCTGGTATGAGAACAGTAGCCCCTATCTGCAAAGGCTGCAGCTGTATCTTTTTGTTTTTTTACCCCCTTTTTCTCCCCAATTTCGTGGTATCCAATTGTTTCTTTAGTAGCCACTATCTTGTCTCATAGCTACAACTCCCGTACGGGCTCGGGAGTTAAATAAAAGATGAAAATGTAAAAAATAATTGGAAATCGGCACCCCAAAATACCGATTTCCTATTGTTTTGAAAACGGCCCTAATTAATCGGGCATTCCGATTAATCGGTCGACCTCTACTTTGGATATCCCCTGTATGTCCCCCCCCCCAACACCACCACAATGTTTGAGAAAGATTGGTGTTATAGACATTTCGTTTTTATAGGGAACAATAACTTTCAGGCACATCCGGTGTGCAAAAACAGTGCAATTACCACATTCAGACACTTTGGAGGAGTTGAAAGGACACTTGAATGTACCCTGGATACCCCATAACACCAGCACAATGTTTGAGTGAGATTGATATGGTAAAAAAAAAAAAATTATACTGAACAAATACCAATTTTAGGAATCGAATATGTAATAGCATTGGAATTACCTAATTTACAGATATATGCCACTTTGGAGAGGTTTAGGGACACATCAATAATTATCTTGTAGCTTGTCAATTAAATATTACTTTCAAACAGAAACATGTATTTTGTGTGTGCTTGTATCTTCTGATAATTTCCTCATACTATCCCAGGTGTCATCTGTCCAAATATATCATGTTTTGGCTTGTCAGAATCATGTAATTACACATGAATAGCAGTTACTTTTGGGTGTCTAATTAGGTAGACATCTATATTCTAAGAGGCTAGCCTGTTTAGCTACCTAGCTAACTTCAGCAAGCTAAATACTTGGCTCTGAGTCTGGCTGGCACTGGCGGGTGTATGGGATAATGTTAGTTACAACATGGTGAGGGTGAATTAAATTCTTCATCTTGCTAGCTGGCAATATTAGCGATGCCAGCTGCAGTCACATATTGGCTGCCTAGCAACATGTCGTCATTTCTGAAGGCAGTGGAAATGCAATTTGAGCTAACCCACCAAGGCCAGCCCAACCTGGGTTGACTTCAAAGTGCCAATGGAAATGGGGCTTCAGTGGGATTTTCTCTATATTGTTTGCATCTGTCTAATTATTGCTGTTTTCTAAAAAAAAATATTGTCGTTTAAAAAAAAACAATTATGGTCCCAGGCATCGGCCACATACTCATGAACACGCTGATGAGAAGCACATTGTTTACTTGGCCAATCAATAAGGCCCAGATAGAGAACGAAAACCTTGAGAAACTGCCCTGGCCCACCAGGACTGTGGGCATGGATCAATCAAGCTACAGCGTTGACTCCTTTCTAGTTCAGGGTCCTGTTCACTAGGCACCTAAATGGAAGACAACAGACTAAAACCGTGAGGGACTACCTGGACTCTTAATCCAATAGTTGTCCAAATCAGAAGCTCAGTTTTGTTTTCTGTAGCAAAACACTTTGAAACATTTTCCGTTTGTCCTAATGAAACACCACCTAGCTAATAATGCTGCTTGTTTTCTAGTTCTGTTGAACACTTGATGTTTATTTTCCTCCATATTTTTTGTTGTCCTCCCAGGTTTGTGGCCCCTTCGCTCAGAGGCTGGGAGAGAGACAGACGATATGCTGGTCCTGTCTTTCGTGGGCCAGACAAGGTGAGAGCCAGTGGTGGCCTTATAGAAAGGTTCTGCACGTTTTGACCACAATACAATCGCTCCCTGTTCAGTCTGGTGAAGCCTTGCCTAATGCCTCACACAGTACCTTGTTTATATGACGAGTTATTGATTTGACACATATTATAACAAAAGGGAGAATAGACAGAAAAAACAATATTTATTTAATTTCAGAGTCAGACATTGTTGACATGGATAGATTTTTACACCCCCTTTGTAACGAGACAAGTTTACAAAGGTTGAAATGATCAAATGCATGAAAAAACTGTTGGTCACTAAATCCAGCGAAAACTAGGACCATGAATAAACAACCAGCTGGCTCTCCTCACCTGCTATTACACTTAAACTAATTCACTAAGATCTGCCCACTACAGTGCTGTCCGGTCAGAACATGATGTTGAGGCCCATACTCAACACTTGGTCACCACCACACGCAAACATGGGCATAGATGATTCCATTTTTAAAGTTATTTTATATTTTTTGTGTGGTTCTAAAAGGGGAAACAATACAATAATTTGAATTTACTAAGATAACTGTACATATGTAAATTGAGTCAATTGAGATCAATATTTTAGGCCTTGGATTTCACATGACTGGGAATACAGATATGCATCTGTTGGTCACAGATGCCTTAAAAAAAAAAGTAGCAACGTGGATCAGAAGATTAGTCAGTATCTGGTGTGACCACCATTTGCCTCATGCAGTGCAACACATCTCCTTTGCATAGAGTTGATCAGGCAGTTGATAATGGCCTGTGGAACGTTATCCTCTTCAATGGCTGTGCAAAGTTGCTGGATATTGGTGGGAACTGGAACATGCTGCCATGCACGCCAATTCAGATCATCCCGAACAAGCTCAATGGGTGACATGTCTGGTAAGTGTGCAGGCCATTTTCAGTTTCCTGGAATTGTGTACAGATCCTTGCGGCATGGGGGGCCGTACATTACCATGCTGAAACATGAAGTGATGGCGGTGGTTGAATGCAGGGCTCAACATAATTATCAAAATTGGAGTCTATGCTATTCTCATTCACAGATTTATTTTGAATTATGTATTTTAGGCCACAAGAAGTGACATTGAACAAACAATACCAAGATGGAGAAATAAAATGAGGACTCAAAGAACATAGGCTACAGCTGAGGAATGTTAATGAAAGAAATGGCTAGTTGGCCGATGCCCTCTTCCAACTTATTTTAGCAATGTGCAGCCTACTACAACATGTATAGTAGCTTAGGCCTAATAAGAGAGAAGGATAAGGGAAAAAATGGGAATAAGTTTATAATTATCATGTTGAGGACAGCAGAGTTGCTCTGCAGCTCGTGATGATTTACAACTCGGCACAAAACCGCACAGCCAGCGATGCACTTTGACTTGCGCCATCTGTGAGCTTCGGGCACAGACCGGCCTAAGCTAATTACACGTCTCTTTCGTGCCACAGCTCCCCCAGAGTGGAATAAGCTTTTATTTTTTTTGATCGTTGTATAACGATCAATGTCATGATTTCTCCCGTCCCTCCTCCAGCCAAATGCGTAGCAGTCACTTTTGTTGTACTTTTGTTGTACTTTATTTTGTACGTTATTTTGGATGGCTGCTAGGGAAGGACAACATTGTCTATGGGCAAGCGCAGAAAGTTATTTCAGATCCCTCCAATGTACTTCACTTATTTTCAGTCACCCTTTTGACCGATGGTATTCTGGGCCTTTTTGTTGTTGTTGTTTGTGTAAGTGACTTCAGCTTTTCAACAAGTAAAAAATATGTCCTACTTGTCCAAAGGACAAGTGACAAAAAAAAAGTTAATGTCAAGCCCTGGAATGGCATGACAATGGGCCTCAGGATCTTGTCAAGGTATCTCTGTGCATTCAAATTGCCATCGATAAAATGTAATTGTGTTCCTTGTCTGTAGTTTATGCATGTCCATATCATAACCCCACCGCCACCATGGGGCACTCTGTTCATAAAGTTGACATCGGCAAACCGCTTTCCAACACGTTGCCAAACACGCTGTCTGCCATCTGCCCGGTACAGTTGAAACCAGGATTAATCTGTGAAGAGCTCACGTCTCCAGCAAGCCAGTGGCCATCGAAGGTGAGCATTGCCCACTGAAGTCTGTTACGACACCCAACTGCAGTCAGGTCAAGACCCTGGTGAGGACGACAAACACGCAGATCAGCTTCCCTAAGACGGTTTCTGACAGTTTGTGCAGAAATTGTTCGGTTGCACAAACCCACAGTTTCATCAGCTGTCAGGGTTGCTCCTCTCAGACTATCCCGCAGGTGAAGAAGCCTGATGTGCAGGTCCTGGGCTGGCGTCGTTACACGTAGTCTGCAGTTGTGAGGCCTGTTGGACCTTCGCTAAAATTAAGGAGGCGGCTTGTGGTGGAGAAATTAACATAAAATTATCTGGCAGTAGCTCTGGTGAACGCTCCAAATTTGTGCACATTTGGGCGAAATAAGCTTGTGCATATTAAACATTTCGGGGATCTTTTATTTCACCTCATGAAACATGGTACCAACACTTTTTACATGTGGCGTTTATATTTTTAAGTATATAAGTCGTTCCGTGTTTCCTCAGGGTGCTGATGCTAAGCGGGGAGGAGGTGGAGGAGACTGAGTTGCCTGGCTTTGTGGACAACCTGCAGACCTTCTACTGTGGCAACGTTGCCCACCAGCAGCTCATCCAGGTATACACAAACGCGCACACACACTAGTGATGAGGGAAAAAAATCTATAGTTGCATATTGGCATATTATTTTTCACGTTATGTGGTATAGTTTTGACTTGCAATATTTTTGCGCTAATTGGCTGTACCTGCACCAAAACTAATTTATTTCCATGACTGATTTAAAATGTTTCTCATGGCTCTCTTATCCCTCTGCGGCAGACATATGATGACCAATATGTTTGGAACATCAAATCGCAATAAAATCAGTCTTGAATCGCAATACATATACAGTGCCTTCAGAAAATATTTATACTTATTCCACATTTTGTTGTTAGAGCCTGAATTCAAAATGGATTGTTTTTCTCAACCAGCTACAGACAATACCCCATAATCACAGTGAAAACATATCTTACATTTTTGGGGCAAATTTATTGAAAATTCAATATGTAAATTAGATATTTCTGTAAGTATTCACCCTCCTGAGTCATTACTTCATAGAAGCACCTTTGGCGGCAATTTAAAGCTTTAATTCATCTGGGGTATGTCTATCAGCTTTGCACATCTGGATTTGGGGATCCATGCTGGCTGTAAAAATCCCTCCATGCGAGGTTGAAAACCAAATGGCCAATAACCTATCCTCCTACTGGGCCTATCGTAATAGCTTTAAGATATGGTTAGTGATGAACAGGAGCTTATTTCCCAAATATTCAAGCCTACGAAGGTGTTGTCCTAAAGTTAGTGGCTTTCAAGAATGAGAATAGCTGAGGCTGTAGACTTTCAATCACAGCTTTATGAGAGAGGTGACAAAAAATAATTTGTATTGTTCTATTTTGAGGCAAATAAAGCAATTGTTATCCCGTTCTGAAGACTGTAGACTGCTTCTATCCATCCTCAGACAGTCACTGCGCCATCATGTGCGTCTGCCACGCAGACACACACACCTGTGCCATACACATGCACACACACGCTTGCACTTTTTCAATGGAGAATATATTTTCCTCTGCAAAACTGATGTTTAATGGTTGTTTTTATCCAGTGGGCACCTGGCACTTACAACAGGTGAGGTAAATTGCACATGAAGAAGAATCACTTGCCTTAAACTAAATGTATTTTTATGTGCAGTTGTGAATCAAACAAATACAAATGTGAACACAAAGTGTTCAAACAGTGAATCATGCGACGGTGCCAATATATTTATGCACTGTGTGTGTGTGTGTGTGATTCAGATCACGTCGGGCGGTGTGCGTCTGGTAATGCAGGACAGCAAGGCCCTGGTGTCTGAGTGGAAGGAGCCGCTGGGCCGGAACATCAGCGTGGCCGCATGTAACTCCTCCCAGGTGGTGCTGGCCGTGGGCCGCGCCCTCTACTATCTCCAGATCCTCTCTGGGGAACTCAAACAGATCAGGTACACGCAACTCAAATCCAGTTCAACTTTATTTACAGTGTTGTTGAACACCACCTGAGACTTGAATTGAATTGTAGCTTTAAGTATGAATACAAGTTAAATCAACAGAAGAAATGACAAACACAGTTCCTTCAGAAAGTATTCATACCACTTGACTTATTCCACATTTTGTTGTTACAGCCGGAATTTAAAATGGATACAATTTATGGGATATTGTGTGTAAATTGACACACAATACCCCATAATGACAGTAAAAACATTTTTTGTATAATTTATTGAAAATGAACTATAAGTAAGTAAAAGTAATTTACACCTCTGAGTCGATAGTTTGTAGAAGCACCTTTTGGCAATGATTATAGCTGTGAGTTTGTCTGGGTAAGTCTCTAAGAGCTTTGCATACCTGGATTGAGAAACATCTACCCGTTTTAATATTTTCTAAATTATTCAACCTCTGTCAGATTGGTTGTTAGACAAAAATGTTCAGGTCTTGCCATAAATTAAGTGAATTTAAGTCAACTAACTTGGCCACTCAGGAACATTCACACATGGCAGCATATGCTGTGGGTATTTTTTTCAGCGGCAGGGACTGGGAGGCTAGTCAGGATCGAGGGAAAGATCCTTGATTAAAACTGGCTCCAGAGTGCTCAGGACCTTAGGCTGGGGCGAATGTTCACCTTCCAACAGGACAACGATCCTAAGCGCACAGCCAAGACAACACAGGAGTGGCTTCAGGACAAGTCTCAATGTCCTTGAGTGGCCTTGCCAGAGCCTAGACTTGAACCAGATCGAACATCTCTGGAGAGGCCTGAAAATAGCTGTGCAGCGACGCTCCCCACCCAACTTGACAGGGCTTGAGAGGATGTGCTGAGAAGAATGGGAGAAACTCCCCAAATACACGTGTGCCAAGCTTGTGGTGTCATACCCAAGAAGACTCGAGACTGTAATCCCTGCCAAAGGTGCTTCAACAAAGTACTGCGTAAAGGGTCTGAATACTTATGTAAATGTGATATTTCAGTTTTTTTTAAATGATAAATTTGCCAACATTTCTAAAAACCTGTTTTTGCTTTGTCATTATAGGGTATTATTTGTAGATTGGTTGAGGGGAAACAAACCATTTGATCCATTTTAGAATAAGGTTGTAATGTAGCATGATGTGGGAAAAGTGAAGGGGTCTGAATACTTTCCGAATGCACACATACACACACCACTTTGAACCCAGTTGGAGTTAGCTCTACAGGCCATCACCATGCCTGAGCTTGTCTTACACTGCTCTTCAAGGAACGCTCTACTAATGTGGTCTGGTTCAGTAAACACTGTTTAAGTGACTGTTGATGCTCAGCTGTAGCAAAAGCTGTGCCTTTTTGAGAGTGGGCTGTACCAACGCACTGGGGCAAAACATATATCAATTAAGTAAATCTTGGCTACACAGCATAAAGTGCTTTGAGTACCTTTTAAATGCACTTTATGAATCCAATTCCCATATTGGGGTGTAGTGACATACCCAATGGGTTGGAGGATTCTCTTCACTCATCTTGAAAAATACCTATACTAAACACGTGTAAATCAATCAGTCCGTCATCATTAACACAATGGAAGTATCCAATGATTTGTTATTGAAATGGCATGGGCGACCGAGGAAAAACAAATTGGGAGAATTTAAGGCGCTGTGGCAAACGATAATGCAGACACTAGGGATGGGGGTGTGAGCATGCCAGTCTGGGCAGTTGAGGTGTAGTCATTGTTTTTGTGCGTCTGTTAAGTTGTTCATATTAGGAGTAAAAACGCAATACATATGTATCAAATGTGTTCTATAGTTTTTAGTATTTAAAAAAAAAAAGTTATATATAATTTAATAAAACATTTATCCAATCTCATGCCGTTCTGTCTGTCCCCCCCCTCAGCACGGTGGAAATGGAGCATGAGGTGGCCTGCCTAGACATCACGCCCCTGGGGGAGGGTGGAGAGTCGCCCCTCTGCGCCGTGGGCCTGTGGACGGACATATCGGCACGGGTCCTCAAGCTGCCCTGCTTTACCGCCCTGCACAAGGAGATGCTCGGAGGAGGTGAGAGGGGGTGGAGAGTCAAGTGTACTAAAGGGATAGTCCAGGTGGGATGGATAGATGGAGAAACTGATTTGAACCTTTGTGTAGCCAGGTAAGTCTGTGTAACTTTGAGAAAAAGCTCATTTCCGCTGGGGATGGGCACGAGTACTCGGTTCAAGGTTTTGTATACGGTGACTAATTAATCGGCAACATTTTTATAAATGCAACTATTTAGCAGGTAAAATGTATATAAGCACTGACAAAGTGTTTTGTTTGGAGTCTGTCAGTGAAAATATTAGTTTAGTCTTTAGTTGAGTATCAGAACAAACTGTAATTGGAGGCTGCAGCCCAACGTGTTCTTTTAGTAAAGCTTCTGTAAAATCGAACATTGTTATTTTAAAAAATATGATTGGAAGCTGCAAAAAAAATCTGTATTGGACATTCTCTTTGTGTCCATCCTCCTGTTATCATTATTTTTGGATGTGTTTATAAACCCCTCCTATTCAAAGCCTGTGTAACTTGTCCATGAAAGTGGAGGGAATCCTAAGGGACAGAAGCACTCTTGCTGCTTCCACACATCCTAGATCCATTTGCAATGTTGCACAACCATGTGGAAGCTGTTATGTGACCTAGCTGTCAATACTTTTCTTAATTGCACCTCGGGGGATGAATAATAGTTGTTTTGACAGTGGAGTTCTGCTGCTATTCCAAAGCTTTTCACACATTTTACGCGTTTGTGTGTGTCTCTGTCTGTCTGTGTGTGTGTGTGTGTAGAAATTATCCCGCGCTCCATCCTGATGACGACGTTCGAGGGCGGCTACTACCTGCTGTGTGCCCTGGGAGACGGAGCGCTCTTCTACTTCGGCCTGGACCTGACTACAGGTCAGGCTGCTGGAGCAACACATACTGCTGTTGCCTTTTGATTGAGTCACATTTGAATAAACATTCCATATTGAGTTGCAGCCCCTTATGCCCTCAGAACAGCCTGAATTGGTTGGGACTACAAGGTGTAGAAAGCGTTCCATAGGGATGCTCGCCCAGGTTGACTCCAATGCTTCCCACAGTTGTCAAGTTGGCTGGATGTCCATTCTTGATACACACAGGAAACTGTTGAGTGTGAAAAACTCTGCAGTGTTTCTGTTCTTGACACACTCAAGCCGGTGTGCCTGGCACCTACTGCCATACCCCATTCAAAGGCACTGAAATATTTTGTCGGCCCCATTCACCATTTGAATGGCACAAATACACAATCCCCTTCATGTACGCTGATTTAACAGGTGATTCATCTGGTCAGTGTATGTCATGGTAAGAGCAGGTGTACCTAATGATATTGACACAGTGTATATTGAAAATGGAAAAGGTTTTGGATTGGAATTGCCGCGTATCTCCTGAATAGAATGAATTGAAGGGGCGCTTAATCCTGGCAGGTTGGCAAACTTATTGTTAAACTGTTGGCATTGACCCTGTTGTGTTGCCAACAGGAGTGCTGAGCGAGCGTAAGAAGGTGACTTTGGGCACCCAGCCCACGGTGCTGAGGACCTTCCGCTCCCTGTCCACCTCCAACGTGTTTGCCTGCTCCGACCGGCCCACCGTCATCTACTCCTCCAACCACAAGCTGGTCTTCTCCAATGTCAACCTCAAGGAGGTCAACTACATGTGTCCGCTCAACTCCGAGGGCTACCCCGACAGGTTAGTCAGTCACGCGCGTCTCAATAGTCCAAAGTGGCATCCTTAGCACGTCTTCTCCATTTGGACTGATGTGAGACGATTTGAACAGGTTTAAACGGAACCCCCCCCCCCGTCACCTGTCCTGTTTTTTCAGACCAGTGCAAGAGGAGACTAAGAAGTCCGTTGTGGTTATTTTTCCTCATTCAAGGACTCTGAAGAAAGGACATGAATGATTACAAAGCTCGAAATAATATGCAACTTATCTGTTGTTGGGGTGTGGTTGTAACCTGTGTTTCTGTGTCTTTGACAGTCTGGCTCTGGCCAACAACAGCACTCTCACCATCGGGACCATCGACGAGATCCAGAAGCTCCACATTCGCACGGTTCCCCTCTACGAGTCTCCCAGGTAAGAGGGAACACCAGTAGAAATAGTTCAACAGAGTAGAAGTATATCTATCCAATGGATTTACCCTCCGGTAAAATCAAGAGCGACACATTTATTTATTTCCATTTATTTGTTTATTTTTACTCTTTCCTCTTTCTCACTCTCTCACTCCCCCCTTCAATCTCTCCACTTTATTCTCCCTTCTCGCTCCCTCCCTCTCTCAGGAGAATCTGTTACCAGGAAGTGTCTCAGTGTTTCGGGGTGCTGTCCAGCCGCGTGGAGATGCAGGACGCCAGTGGGACCACTGCAGCGGTGCGCCCCAGCGCGAGCACTCAGGTAGCTGCACACCATCTGGTATTTCACTGTACCACTGCCAGGATCTCCTATTCTGTGCCCGTATTCATAAGTATTCTCAGAATAGGAGTGCTGATCAAGACCTTTTGAATATGGGGCCCCGAGCCTTGTTTCCCGTATTCAACGGTTTTCATGATGCATCGTGACTTAAGTGCAACTGCGTGTTTTGTCAGGAAATATCTGTAACCTTCGCTCTATATGAGCTAAAGCATCAGCATCTAGAGTTACTGTATTTTATTTAGCACATTTAGTGCAATTATGTTTTCTGGGGGGGGGGGGGGGGTGGCTTGAATGCTAGTGATGCACATCGCTTTGCTGACAAGGTGTCCAGATGGCTTAGTTTAGTCTAGGTTTAATGCACATAATGACTAAAGATAAGAAAGGAGAAAAATATTAATTTCCAAGAACACTTTTCCCCTAGCCTTGTGGTGGTTCATAGTCTGGGTTTCCATATCTCCCCCTCTCCCTACCTCTCCCCAGGCTCTGTCTAGCAGTGTGAGCTCCAGTAAGCTGTTCCCCAGCAGCACCTCCCCACACGAGACCTCCTTCGGGGAGGAGGTGGAGGTGCACAGCCTCCTGGTGGTCGACCAACACACCTTCGAAGGTAAGTTCCCCCTTAAAACCGTCTTGATTAAGGAGAATATTTGTCAATTTGAAGTGAATTAATGTGATCTGTTACTGGTGATTGGTAAGCTGATGGTTGTACTCTTGAGGAGTACACAAAAATCGTACCTTTATGTGGTGATTTGTCTTCAATGCCGTGATTTTTCACGTGTGTTCATCCTCACAGTGCTCCACGCCCACCAGTTCCTCCAGAGTGAGTACGCCCTCAGCATGGTGTCCTGCCGCCTGGGCAGGGACCCCGCGGTCTACTTTATCGTTGGCACAGCGATGGTCTACCCAGAGGAGGCGGAGCCCAAGCAAGGCCGCATCATCGTCTTCCACTACACTGACGGTTAGGACAAACGTTTTCATTCTTCCATTCTCATTGTTCTCGCTCACTCTTTCCCTTCATTCTTCTCCTGGTTTTTTTTCACCCCCCTCTTTCATATCCTCCTGTTTTTTTGCTCGCACTCTTTCTCACACTTTCTTCTACCGTCTCTTTCTTCCCCTCATCTTTGTATCTCTCTTTCTCGCTCACCTTTCCATGCCTCTTCCTCCCTTGACAGTGCCTGATAGCACCTTCCTATCGATAATCATCTCAGTCGTGAAGATGAATGACTCCCGAGTGAACAGATGCTGTGAATATGTATCAGGGAGCTGTAACACTAGCCTGAAAACCAAACTGGTGTGCTGCAATTCACCATTTGTTTAAAAGTACTGCCTGGAATCCAAACCATTTAAGCTGGGTTTCACCATTCTTTCACAGTGAAACAAACGGTTAAATTAAACATATCAGTTTGGATTTCAGGCTACTGTAACACCAGCCCTGACCCAGACGGTGTTATTTCTCTTCTTCTGCGTAGGTAAGCTGCAGACGGTTGCAGAGAAGGAGGTGAAGGGAGCCGTCTACTCCATGGTGGAGTTCAATGGCAAACTACTGGCCAGCATCAACAGCACAGTGAGTACTTTTGGTTTAAAAAGTAGATTTTTTATTTTAATTTTTTTAAAGCCAGCTCCTATTTTTACAAGCTATAGTGGTAGATACTCACAAGGAGGGACATTTTTACATCCACTTAAATTAAAACTTTCACTTTTGTCTCTCCGTTGCCGTTAATGCATCACTAAGGGAATATTTGATTTAAGAGAGTCGGGTACTTTCGCCCCATGGTACTTGGCATAAAAAAGAAAAAAAAATGTAAGGAGACATTCCGCAGGCTAAGTTTTATTTCTCAATCCTGACTTTAAAATTTGTTTAAAAAAAAAGAAAACCTTTGCCTTGTTGCTGCCTTGTCAAATTCAGTGCTTCCTCTACAATGGACCGTACTGGCCATAATGACTGCCACAGTGAAACTGTAGTTCTCGGACTTGCAACCATACGGAATGAGTGTTAGGGATAAACTTGAACTACAGAGAATTTAGTTGATTTTAACTTTATCCAGTAGTGTTCTTTCAAATGGAACGTTGGAATCGGAAGGAACATTGACGGGAGTATTTCTTGTAATTGCGTGATAAACATGTCTCCTACAAAAAAAACAACCTGGGTGCTTTCGAGTCCTTGTTACTCCAAAGCTCCTCAACAATTGTGTATGTCAATATCAACGCATCATCAATGTGCGCCCGCCCCAGGTGCGTCTGTACGAGTGGACCGCCGAGAAGGAGCTGAGGACAGAGTGTAACCACTACAACAACATCATGGCACTCTACCTAAAGACCAAAGGAGACTTCATCCTGGTGGGAGACCTGATGAGGTCTGTACTGCTGCTGGCCTATAAACCCATGGAGGGCAACTTTGAGGAGGTAAGAAATGATACTAAGAGAGGCCCTGCCAGTGTTCCAATTCTCCACCCTTTTCCCCTAAGACGATGGGGGATGTGCTCAGTGCCACACTTCAAGGAGGAGGGTGTAGAATTGGAACGCAGACTGGGTACAGACTTTATAAGGTCTAAATTACGATTTGTTTTGGTTTTGCTCATATACAGGTTTTTTCATCATGGGTTGTTCCCCCTTAGAATACAGCATTCTCCAAAATGTAGATTTGAATGCTTTTATTTTGTCGCACTCATTTCTCATGGGCTATATCGAGGAGAATTCAACACCAAACTTCCAATTAATAAAAACTTGAGTAATGAGTTGGAACCATTGTTTATCAATAATTGCACCTCTTGGCTTAATAAAGTTTATTGAATGGATTTGAGCCACTGGTGATACGCCTGCTTTTCCCCTGTCACTCTTCTCAGATCGCCCGTGACTTCAATCCCAACTGGATGAGTGCTGTGGAGATCCTGGACGATGACAACTTCCTGGGGGCGGAGAATGCCTTCAACCTCTTTGTTTGTCAAAAAGACAGGTGAGGTGGAATCTGACCTCTCTATAGAATCCTCTCACCTTGGAAGGAGGCAAATAAATAGTATGCATAGAATCGCTGAAGGACTAAATGAGATGAAGCCCGGCCTAGACATGTCCTCGCACTCTGACCGCCGTCCTCCATAAGCCGGCGACTTAATCATCCATGATCACTGAATTCCCGTTGACCTTTATCCTTCTCTCTGATGTTTGTTGATGCCACCGTTTCTCTCTTCTCGTCCTTCCTCCTGTGCTCTTTTGTCTTCAGTCATCAAATTTGCATTCTATCACTGTACCTTTCTTATTTCTCACTAACTCTTCCCTCACGCGCTTGTTTTTTCTTACTCATTACCTGTCATCTACATCTATTGCTTTTCCCAGTTATCTTTTTCTGCCTGCCTCTGTGTCGTTCGCTTTATCCCTGCCACTTTCTCTCAATTATAATAAATGGGCACACATTTCCAAAGCAGAAATGTATAAATAAATAGGTACAATGATTAGAATCAAAAATAAACTTTTTGTGCCATCTCTGAAATGTAGCCTTTTTTAGAACTAAATAAATGGGTACACATTGCCAAAGCATTAAATAATTTGGACCAAAAATAGAAGTTGAGCTCTCTCCCTTCCTCTCTCCCTTGGCAGCGCGGCCACTACAGACGAGGAGCGACAACACCTACAGGAGGTGGGCGTGTTCCACCTGGGGGAGTTTGTCAACGTCTTCTCCCATGGGTCACTGGTGCTGCAGAACCTGGGCGAGAGCTCCACCCCCACGCAGGGCTCTGTCCTCTTTGGCACCGTCAACGGCATGATCGGTAATGGCCCCCACTGCCACACGCCAGGGGTGTATTCACTAGAAACCAAATGAGACGAAACCGGGAGGGCCTAACCTGAATTAGTCAAAATAAGAAACGCTTATTTTTTTTCCTGTTGCAAAATGTTTTTCTATGGTTTGTTTGCGGTAATGAATACACGCCAGGGTCGTAGAGCATGCAGTAGTACAAAAGATTTTATGACCGCAAGAGAGAGAGCTGTGTTCTTGTTTCTGTAGCAGCACTTGGGTTTCAAAATGTTGTTTTTCTGGTGCCTACTGAACTAGTACTGATGCCGGTTTCAAGGTCCCGAATGCCCTCGTGTCTTTTTTTTTTAGGCTATGTACTGTTAGTGTAGCGGTCTGCTCTACAGATTTGCCTCAACTACATATGAGAGGTGAGAGGTGGGGAGCAGTGGAGAGGGGATGAAAGTCATTTCCAAGTGACCGTCCAAAATTAAAGTCACCTTCCTTTCTCCATTTCTTTCGTAGCCGTGTTAATAAAGAAAGGGGAATGATGCTTTGAATGTTCAGTGAGTTCTGCCATTACTATTATTTCACTGAGGCATCTTCACAATTCTGCTGAAAGCTTTTCCTGGTAAGAGAACCCTTTCTCTGAGTAAGCACCTCTGGTAATTCCCGGCTTGACTGCTAATGAGCAATGAAGCAAAAATATATACAGGCTCTTTTTAAAGTAGTGAAAATGTATTAGTCCCCTTGCAAAAAGCTGCACAACACATTTGTGTTCGTGGACATCATGTTCGGCAGGCACAAATTGGAGAGAGAATTGTTTCACCTTCCCTCAGACAACCCACACTCAAATTCCCTCTCAGCTTTCATCTTTTCTCCTTCACTAGGTATGAGTGGCGAGCATACTGCTCTGCATAACTCATCCATTTCGGTTCTCCTTTTTCTTTTCTCCCATAAATGACATGCCATCTGTCTTATGTCTCTAGGTCTTGTGACCTCTCTGTCCGAGGGCTGGTATAGCCTGCTGCTGGACCTGCAGAACCGACTCAACAAGGTCATCAAGAGCGTGGGCAAGATCGAGCACAGCTTATATCCTTTCCTTTTGGTGTGGGGTGGAGGGGGGGGGGGGGTTCACGCGGACACAAACCTGCCCCTTGTGTATCACATTGAAAGTGCCTTTTCAGAACTGGTGAGCATCACTGTCACGGGTGGCAAAACTTGGTACTACCTTGACGTGGCTGTCAGAAGGGTAATGGTTGTCATAACATGCCTAGCCCGTATATGAATGAACGACGCTGTGTTTTACCATGTCGTGTGAATGAAGCGACGACCTGAAGTTGACACGTAGTGCCTGTCTGCCTGTCACCCATATAAGATGGGACGGTGGTTGATTACAGGGGGAGTCACAGGGAAGAATCAATACGCTTGTGACTGTCATGGAATTTTGCATAACGGTAATTGGCCAGCCAAATGACCGCGGTCACTGTAATAACCTCCTCCACTCCTGACTGCATGTGCTGCCATAAAAATAGAATGACTAGAACGGGTGTCCCAATACAAGTCAATGATGGCATAATGGGTGGATTTGGGTCCATTGCGAGGCGCAAAGCAGGAAGTCTACCCATCAATATGTGCTGTGATTTGCTGATTCAACTGACATTAGAAAAAATACATTCCAATTGCATGAACCACATCGGTTAACATAAATTGAATCTACATTACCATGGAAATTATTGCGTCACAATACCAGGCAGTCCTGAGTGGCGCAGTGGTCAAAAGGTTCGATCCCAGGCTGTGTCACAGCCGGCCTTGACCGGGAGCCATTGGCTCAGAGATGTCCGCGGTAGGGGGGATTGGCAGGGGGGCTTTCCATGACTCGTCGCGCTGTAGTGACTCCTTGTGGCAGGGCCGGCACATGCAAGCAGACTTCGGTCATCCGTCGAACAGCGTTTCCTCCGACCCATTGGTGCAGCTGACTTACGGTTTAAGCGAGCAGTGTGATAGCCAGGCAGGTCATGTTTTGGAGGACGCATGACTCAACATTCATCTCTCCCGAGCCCATTTGGGAGTTGCAGCGATGAGCCAAAGATTGTAATTTGGAGAGAAAATGGGGTAAAAAAAATAAGCTTGTGGCCATTCCACCCTGAACTCATCTGATCTCGATAGCAGTGCATGTGCTCATATTTTAGTGAAAATTCTATGAGTAAATGCAGCTTCCAGTCCTCAAAAGGACAGAGTCCCCTGTAAGAGGAGTGACTTTGCTGTAGGGGTATGTGTGTAGGTGTGTGTTTGTCTTCCTTGACTTGGTGGCACCTGGAGGTCCTTCCATACAGAGCGTAAGACTGAGCAGGCCACGGGCTTCATCGACGGGGACCTCATCGAGAGCTTCCTGGACCTGGGCCGTGCCAAGATGCAGGAGGTGGTCAGCACGCTACAGGTACCAACACACATGCACGCTCTCTGAAGCACACACATACACGCTCTCACACCGCTACACACACTCATTCACTCGCTCTCACACACTAGCTTGCTCACACTTTTTGGACTGCAGTGACACTTAATAAAGGTACCACAGCTGTGCGGGCCAATCCAAACTGCTGGAACAGTGAGCTGACATAACACCCCCTTCTGCGTTTCAGATTGACGACGGCAGCGGCATGAAGCGCGAGGCCACCGTGGACGAGGTCATAAAGATTGTGGAGGAGCTGACAAGGATCCACTAGCCCCTCCTACCCAGAACCCGGCCGTTACGGTGGGGTGGAGGGAGGGAACTGGGGGAGGGGTGGCTAGGGCTCTGTAAATACTTATAAATAAAAAGGTGTTTGCATGACTGTCCTTCAGACTTCAAATGAGTTGACAGTTTTTTTGTTTTTTAAAATCTGATCCCAGACGGGCCACCTCAATTCTTCACAGGTGCTTGAATAAACAAAATGGCCTGTCAACCATAACGAAGATGACGAGCAAAGGGACTGGTCAGAAAGGCATAAGTTATGGAAGAGAGGGAGGATGGGGGTGGCCAGATCATTTCAGTGCAAGGACGGGGAGAGATGACTTGTGGATTTGACAGGGATCCACTAAAGTAGGAATGGTTGAAGTCTGGAGAGAACATGAGTAAAAGAGAAGGAAGGAATGGGTGGAAAATGATACATTAGCTGTTTTGTCTGCCGTTTCTCCAAATAAAGGTTGCTTTAGTACTGTATACCTCTGCGTTCGGGTCTTTGTATTTCATCAATGGTGCACAGAGGTCTCTTGTCTTTCCACTGAGTGATATTCATTAAATTCAGTTGGTTTTGGGGTTTCAAAGCATGTCAAGTCTTACACCACAGTATAATTTCAAAATAAATGTATATTTAAACAATTACTTTCTATTAAGAAATGTATGCACTCACTACTTCATGTTAGTCGCTCTGGATAAGAGCATCTGCTAAATGACAAATGTAAAAATTAATCATTTTCAGTGACTCAACGTCACTGAGGGCAGTAATGGTCATTTGTGCTAAATTACCACTAAAATGTACTATATTAACTTCTGCATTGTCTCCTGGAGTCGAATTCTTCTCTTAACTCACTTTTGACTATGGGGACACGTTTGTTTCAAGGCATAATAAAGGGTTGAAGGATTTATTAGCAAAGTCCGAGAGTATTTGTAGTCAATGTGCATATTGTGATGGTGTGAGGAGACCTCAGGGTTCCAACGGAACCATAATAAGCTGTGTTCGGGCTATGAAAAGTACTTGGCTATAATTATTATTATGACTTATCTGCAGACAGATTTACTGGGCTACCAGGTGGGGGAACTGGTCAATCAATTATTAACTGTCAGGGAAAAGGCTGGAATTGAATAGCCCTGTACCCGTATTCATATAGCATCCTTTTACGAGGTAGAAAATAAAACTAACCCTAAATCGGGGGGCCTTGTGTCAATGGCCTTGTCAATCATCTAAGGAAAGCAATGGGAACTGATCCATTTTGATTGAGGTATTGCAGCACTTTGGATTTAAATTATACAGTGACTATGAGGTTAAAGTGTCATCTTTAATTTGAGGGTATTTTCATCCATATCTGGTGGCAGGTAGCCTAGAGGTTAAGAGCATTGGGCCAGTAACTGAAATGTTCGAATACCCAAACCGACTAGGTGACATCTGTCGACATGCCTTTGAGCAAGGCACTTAACCCTAATTGCTCCTGTAAATCGCTCCGGATAAGCATGTCTGCTAAATAAACATTTTTGGAAATTACAGCACCTTTTGTACACTGCTCCGTAAAATAAGGGGGCTAAAAGTATTTGGACAAATTCATTTATATGTATTAATGTAGTATGAAGTTGGTTTGGTCCCATATCCCTAGCACGCAATGACTACTTTATGTACTCTGCTCCATCGTCTTGGAACACCTTACCAAATACTTTTAAACTGGAAGAACTTGTCCTGATTGGTGTTTTTAAATCACTGATGAAGGATTTTGAGGCTGATTCCCTGACCTGTCAATGTTTTTAATTTGCTGTTTTATACTCTTGTGAATTTAATGGTATTTACTAGATTACTTGTAGTTTTTCATGTCTGTCTGTAATGTTTTTGTAATGACTTGGTGCTGCCTATCTTGAAAAATAGATTTTAATCTCAATGAGCCCTTTCTGGTTAAATAAAGGTTAAATAAACTACATCAAGCTTGAGTCTACAAGCTTGTTGGATGCATTTGCAGTTTGTTTAGTATGTTTCAGATTATTTTGTGCCCAATAGAAATTAATGGAAAATAAAGTATTGTGTCATTTTGTCATCACTTTAATTGCAAATAAGAATATAATATGTTTCTAAACACTTTTACATTAATGTAGATGCTACCATGATTATGGAAAATCATGAATTAATCATGAATAATGATGAGTGAGAAAGTTCGAGGCACTACATGTTGGAACATTGCTGCAGGTACTTGCTTCCATTTAGCCTCGAGCATTAGTGAGGTTCAGGCACTGATGTTTGGCGATTAAGCCTGGCTCGCAGTCAGCGTTCCAATTCCAATGGCTGCGAGCTTTACACCACTCCATCCTACGCTTGGCATTGCGCTTGGTGATCTTAGAATTGTGTGCGGCTGCTCAGCCATGGAAACCCATTTTATGAAGCTCCCGACTAACAGTTTTTGTGTTGACATTGCTTCCAGAGGCAGTTTGGAACAGAGGACAGACAATTTTTACACGCTAATCGGCGATCCCGTTGTGTGAGCTTGAGCGGCCCACCACTTCGCGGTTGAGACGTTGTTTCTCCTAGGCGTTTCCACTTCACAATAACAGCACTTACAGTTGACCGGGCAGATCTAGCAGGGCAGACATTTGATAAACTGACTTGTTGGAAAGGTGGCATCTTATGATGGTGCCACGTTGAAAGTCAATGAACTCTTCAGTAAGGCCATTCTGCTGCCAATGTTTGTCTATGGATATTGCATGGCTGTGTGCTCAATTTGATACAGCAATGGGTGTGGCTGAAATGTATTGATCTAAACTTTACTAATGCTGCAGGAATTTGCTTTAAAGCAGTATCCAAATCCATCGGATGTAGTTATCACAATCTAGTCTCCATATCTAGGAAAACCAAAGTTCTGTGGTGTGTAATGAGGAGCAACCACATACTGCTCTTGACACATTTATGAAATTGCTTATTGCAGTCACTAATATGCATGCACCCATTAAGAAAATGACTGTAAAAACTCTTAAAGCGCAGTGGATTGATGAAGAATTGAAAAATGGTATGGTTGAGAGGGATGAAGCAAATTAAATGGCAAATAAGTCTGGCTGCACAACTGATTGGCAAACTTACTACAAATTGAGAAATCATGTGACTAAACTGAAAAAAAACTAAACTAAAAAGAAGTAACTACACAATGAAACAAAGATGAATGATAGTAAAAAAGCTTTGGAGCACCTTAAATTAAATTTTGGGCAAAAAGGCAAACTCAGCTCTATCATTCATTGAATCAGATGGCTCATTAATCACAAAACCTACTGATTTTGCCAATTACTTTAATGATTTTTTCATTGACAAGATTAGCAAACTTAGGCATGACATGCAAGCAATAAACACTGACAGTACACATCCTAGTATAACTGATCAAATTATGAAAGACAAGCACTGTAATTTTGAATTCCGTAAAGTGAGTGTGGAAGAGGTGAAAATATTGTCTATCAACAATGACAAGCCACCGGGGTCTGACATCTTGGATGGAAAATTACTGAGCATAATAACGGACGATATTGCCTCTACTATTTGCCATATCTTCAATCTAAGCCTACTATAAAGTGTGTGCAGTCAGACCTGGAGGGAAGAAAAAGTAATGCCATCACCCAAGAATAGTAAAGCCCACTTTACTGGCTCAAATAACCGACCAATCAGCCTGTTACCAACACTTAGTAAACTTTTGGGAAAAATGGTGTTTGACCAGATACAATTCTATTTCACTGTAAACAAATTGGCAACAGACTTTCAGCACGCTTGTAAAGGACATTCAACAAACACGGCACTTACACAAATGACTGATGATGGGCTGAGAGAAATTGATGATACAAAGATTGAGCTGTTTTTTTAGACTTCATTATCGATCATAGTCTGCACCTGGAAAAACATACGTGTTATGGCTTTACACCCCCTGCTATATTGTGGATAAAGAGTTACCTTTCTAACAGAACACAGAAGGTGTTCTTTAATGAAAGCTTCCAACATAATCCAGGTAGAATTAGGAATTCCACAGGGTAGCTGTCTAGGCCCCTTACTTTTCAATCTTTACTAATGATATGCCACTGGCTTTGAGTAAAGCCAGTGTGTCTATGCATGAAGATGACTCAACACTATACACGTCCACTACTACAGAAAGTGAAACCATTGCAACAATTAACAAAGAGCTGCAGTTAGTTTTAGAATGGGTGGCAAGGAATAAGTTAGTCCTAAATATTTCTAACTAAAAGCAATGTATTTGGAACAAATCATTCACTAAACTCTAACCTCAACTAAATCTTGTAATAAATGTGGAAATTGAGCAAGTTGAGGTGACTAAAATGCTTGGAGTAACCCTGGGTTGTAAACTGTCATGGTCAAAACAGGTTGACACAACAGGAGCTCAGATAGGGAGAAGTCTGTCCATAATAAACCGTTGCTCTGACACTATCAACAAGGCAGGTCGTACAGTCCCTAGTTTTGGCGCACCTGGAATACTGTTCAGTCGTGTGGTCAGGTGCCACAAAGAGGGACCACGGAAAATTACAATTGGCTTAGAACAGGGAAGCACGGCTGGCCCTTAAATGTACACGGCGAGCTAACATGAATAATATGCATTTACATCTCTCATGGCTCAAAGTGGAGGAGAGATTGACTTCATCACTACTTGTTTTTGTAAGAAGTGTTGACATGCTGAGGTGTCTGTTTAAACTACTAGTACACAGCTCGGACACCCATGTATACCCCACCAGAGGTCTCTTCACAATCCCCAAGTCAAGAACAGACTACATAGAGCCATGACTACATAAAGCCATGACTGCATAGAGCCATGACTACATCATCAGGTAACTGATGCAAGCAGTAGAATCAGATTTGTTTAAAATGTATAAAAATACACCTTATGGAACAGCGGGGACTGTGAAGAGATGCACACACACAAGAACAGACATATGCATACTCACACAAACGCTAGCACACACACTCTACACACACGTTCATTGTAATATTGTTGTATGGTGGTATTGTATTGTACTGTCGATATTTAGTGGCATAATAATGCAATATGATGTAGTGTTTTTATCTTTTGTTTTGAGTGCAATGTTTGGCAGCAGCTAATGCGGATCCTTAATAAATACAAAAATACAAATATTCACGATTCTTGTTTATTTGTAATCATGGGAGCAGAAAATAATCTGAAACAAAACCAAAACAAACAGCAAATGCATCCAACAAGTTGGTAGAGTCACAAGCATGTTGTAGTCATTGCGTGTGAGGAATATGGGACCAAATACTAAACGTTTGACTACTTTAATACACTTGTTGGATGCTTTCCTTCCAGTTCTCTGCTGCCTGTGACTGGAACCAATTGCAAAAATCGCTGAAGTTGGAGACTTTTATCTCCCTCACCAACTTTAAACATCTGCTATCTGAGCAGCTAACCGATCGCTGCAGCTGTACATAGTCCATCGGTAAATAGCCCACCCAAATGACCTACCTCATCCCCATACTGTTTTTATTTATTTACTTTTCTGCTCTTTTGCACACCAGTATCTCTACCTGCACATGACCATCTGATCATTTATCACTCCAGTGTTAATCTGCTAAATTGTAATTACAGTGCCTTGCGAAAGTATTCGGCCCCCTTGAACTTTGCGACCTTTTGACACATTTCAGACTTCAAACATAAAGATATAAAACTGTATTTTTTTGTGAAGAATCAACAACAAGTGGGACACAATCATGAAGTGGAACGACATTTATTGGATATTTCAAACTTTTTTAACAAATCAAAAACTGAAAAATTGGGCGTGCAAAATTATTCAGCCCCTTTACTTTCAGTGCAGCAAACTCTCTCCAGAAGTTCAGTGAGGATCTCTGAATGATCCAATGTTGACCTAAATGACTAATGATGATAAATACAATCCACCTGTGTGTAATCAAGTCTCCGTATAAATGCACCTGCACTGTGATAGTCTCAGAGGTCCGTCAAAAGCGCAGAGAGCATCATGAAGAACAAGGAACACACCAGGCAGGTCCGAGATACTGTTGTGAAGAAGTTTAAAGCCGGATTTGGATACAAAAAGATTTCCCAAGCTTTAAACATCCCAAGGAGCACTGTGCAAGCGATAATATTGAAATGGAAGGAGTATCAGACCACTGCAAATCTACCAAGACCTGGCCGTCCCTCTAAACTTTCAGCTCATACAAGGAGAAGACTGATCAGAGATGCAGCCAAGAGGCCCATGATCACTCTGGATGAACTGCAGAGATCTACAGCTGAGGTGGGAGACTCTGTCCATAGGACAACAATCAGTCGTATATTGCACAAATCTGGCCTTTATGGAAGAGTGGCAAGAAGAAAGCCATTTCTTAAAGATATCCATAAAAAGTGTCGTTTAAAGTTTGCCACAAGCCACCTGGGAGACACACCAAACGTGGAAAAAGGTGCTCTGGTCAGATGAAACCAAAATTGAACTTTTTGGCAACAATGCAAAACGTTATGTTTGGCGTAAAAGCAACACAGCTCATCACCTTGAACACACCATCCCCACTGTCAAACATGGTGGTGGCAGCATCATGGTTTGGGCCTGCTTTTCTTCAGCAGGGACAGGGAAGATGGTTAAAATTGATGGGAAGATGGATGGAGCCAAATACAGGACCATTCTGGAAGAAAACCTGATGGAGTCTGCAAAAGACCTGAGACTGGGACGGAGATTTGTCTTCCAACAAGACAATGATCCAAAACATAAAGCAAAATCTACAATGGAATGGTTCAAAAATAAACATATCCAGGTGTTAGAATGGCGTTAGAATGGTGTTAGAAAGTCAAAGTCCAGACCTGAATCCAATCGAGAATCTGTGGAAAGAACTGAAAACTGCTGTTCACAAATGCTCTCCATCCAACCTCACTGAGCTCGAGCTGTTTTGCAAGGAGGAATGGGAAAACATATCAGTCTCTCGATGTGCAAAACTGATAGAGACATACCCCAAGCGACTTACAGCTGTAATCGCAGCAAAAGGTGGCGCTATAAAGTATTAACTTAAGGGGGCTGAATAATTTTGCACGCCTAATTTTTCAGTTTTTGATTTGTTAAAAAAGTTTGAAATATCCAATAAATGTCGTTCCACTTCATGATTGTGTCCCACTTGTTGTTGATTCTTCACAAAAAAATACAGTTTTATATATTTATGTTTGAAGCCTGAAATGTGGCAAAAGGTCGCAAAGTTCAAGGGGGCCGAATACTTTTGCAAGGCACTGTATTCGCCTACCTCCTCTCGCCTACCTCCTCATGCCTTTTGCACACAATGTATATAGACTATTTTTTAAAATGTTTTCTACTGTGTTATTGACTTGTTTATTGTTTACTCCATGTGTAACTCTGTGTTGTTGTCTGTTCACACTGCTATGCTTTATCCTGGCCAGGTCGCAGTTGTAAATGAGAACTTGTTCTCAACTAGCCTACCTGGTTAAATAAAGGTGAAATAATTATTTATTTATTTTAAACATAAGTGAATTTGTCCAAATACTTTGGCTTCCCTAAAATGTCCAAAAAGTTATGTAATTTCTAAAAGGTTCACCCGATATCGATGAAAATGTTGTAATTTTAAATACTTTTGGACCTCTGTATAATAGGCATATTTTCAGAATTTACCATGGTTTTATCAACAAACAAAACATTCAAAACATCCTCAATGACATCCATAATTCTAGTTTGATTAAGATATATCTAATCTATTTGACGTATGTAGGGTTTTTTCAGCTTTGTGCGTATGTTTTTTGAACCCACCCAACATCAGACTATTCATAATGCTTTAGAGATTTGAGAGATATTGTTATGGGAATTCTGGTGTAATCCCAGAAAGGCAGAGAAGGTTGGGACGTGACTGTGATGCATGATGATGATCCATCTCATTTGGAGTCTGGAAGATTCCCTTGGGGCTGGTTAGAATTATTTTTAAATTTTTTAATCTAAGAATGTTTAAGAATAATATAACGAGAGAACATGCAGCTCATATCAAAATTATCAACTTCAGCCATTACCTAGAGATAATTCACAATACAAATATGACCTTATATTGAACAATGTGAGCTGTGTTGAGGTCTTTAGTTCTAAGAAATGAACTCAATGTTAATTAGGGCTGTGTTGTATTGTTCAGCTGCCAGTAGATGTTAGTCTAACGGTTGATGTTTGCAAATGCTACACGCACTGTTCTGAGAGTTGAGTTGCACTCAGCAAATATCGAATGTGACGACAAGTCATTGTCATAATTAGCTTGGATGTTTTGTGAATATCCACATGAAATATTCAGTGATAGTGGCCTATTTTGTCATTTGCTGTAAATGTTACATTTGGTGGCATTTTTATTTTAGTTCACCTTTATTTAACCAGGTAGGCTAGTTGAGAACAAGTTCTCATTTACAACTGCGACCTGGCCAGGATAAAGCATAGCAGTGTGAACAGACAACAACACAGAGTTACACATGGAGTAAACAATAAACAAGTCAATAACACAGTAGAAAAAAAGAAAAAAAGAGTATATATACATTGTGTGCAAAAGGCATGAGGAGGTAGGTGAATAATTACAATTTAGCAGATTAACACTGGAGTGATAAATGATCAGATGGTCATGTGCAGGTAGAGATACTGGTGTGCAAAAGAGCAGAAAAGTAAATAAATAAAAACAGTATGGGGATGAGGTAGGTCAATTTGGTGGGCTATTTACCGATGGACTATGTACAGCTACAGCGATCGGTTAGCTGCTCAGATAGCAGATGTTTAAAGTTGGTGAGGGAGATAAAAGTCTCCAACTTCAGCGATTTTTGCAATTCACTCCAGTCACAGGCAGCAGAGAACTGGAAGGAAAGGCGGCCAAATGAGGTGTTGGCTTTAGGGATGATCAGTGAGATACACCTGCTGGAGCGCGTGCTACCGGTGGGTGTTGCCATCGTGACCAGTGAACTGAGATAAGGCGGAGCTTTACCTAGCATGGACTTGTAGATGACCTGGAGCCAGTGGGTCTGGCGACGAATATGTAACGAGGACCAGCCGACTAGAGCATACAGGTCCCAGTTGTGGGTGGTATAAGGTGCTTTAGTAACAAAACGGATGGCAGTGATAAACTGCATCCAGTTTGCTGAGTAGAGTATTGGAAGCTATTTTGTAGATGACCGCCAAAGTCGAGGATCGGTAGGATAGTCAGTTTTACTAGGGTAAGTTTGGCGGTGTGAGTGAAGGAGGCTTTGTTGCGGAATAGAAAGCAGACTCTAGATTTGATTTTAGATTGGAGATGTTTGATATGAGTCTGGAAGGAGAGTTTACAATCTAGCCAGACACCTAGGTACTTATAGATATCCACATATTCTAGGTCGGAACCATCCAGGGTGGTGACGCTAGTCGGGCGTGCGGGTGCAGCAGCGAACGGTTGAAAAGCATGCATTTGGTTTTACTAGCGTTTAAGAGCAGTTGGAGGCCATTTAAGCTCGTTTGGAGGTTAGATAGCACAGTGTCCAAGGAAGGGCCAGAAGTATACAGAATGGAGTCGTCTGCGTAGAAGTGGATCAGGGAATCGTCCACAACAAGAGCAACATCATTATTATATACAGAGAAAAGAGCCGGCCCGAGAATTGAACCCTGTGGCACCCCCATAGAGACTCCCAGAGGACAGGACAACATGCCCTCCGATTTGACACACTGAACTCTGTATGCAAAGTAGTTGGTGAACCAGGCAAGGCAGTCATTAGAAAAACCGAGGCTACTGAGTCTGTCGATAAGAATATGGTGATTGACAGAGTCGAAAGCCTTGGCCAGGTCGATGAAGACGGCTGCACAGTACTGTCTTTTATCGATGGCGGTTATGATATCGATTAGTACCTTGAGCGTGGCTGAGGTGCACCCGTGACCGGCTTGGAAACCAGATTGCACAGCGGAGAAGGTACGGTGGGATTTGAGATGGTCAGTGATCTGTTTGTTGACTAGGCTTTCGAAGACCTTAGATAGGCAGGGCAGGATGGATATAGGTCTGTAACAGTTTGGGTCCAGGGTGTCTCCCCCTTTGAAGAGGGGGATGACTGCAGCAGCTTTCCAATCCTTGGGGATCTCAGACGATATGAAAGAGAGGTTGAACAGGCTGGTAATAGGGGTTGTGACAATGGCGGCGGATAGTTTCAGAAATAGAGGGTCCAGATTGTCAAGACCAGCTGATTTGTACGGGTCCAGGTTTTGCAGCTCTTTCAGAACATCTGCTATCTGGATTTGGGTAAAGGAGAAGCTGGGGAGGCTTGGGTGAGTAGCTGCTGGGGGGCGGAGCTGTTGGCCGAGGTTGGAGTAGCCAGGAGGAAGGCATGGCCAGCCGTTGAGAAATGCTTGTTGAAGTTTTCAATTATCATGGATTTATCAGTGGTGACTGTGTTACCTGACCTCAGTGCAGTGGGCAGCTGGGAGGAGGTGCTCTTGTTCTCCATGGACTTTACAGTGTCCCAGAACTGTTTGGAGTTAGCGCTACAGGATGCAAATTTCTGATTGAAAAAGATGGTCTTTGCTTTCCTGACTTCCCTGAACAGTTGCATATCGCGGGGACTATTCGATGCTATTGCAGTCCGCCACAGGATGTTTTTGTGCTAGTCGAGGGCAGTCAGGTCTGGAGTGAACCATATCTATATATCTATATAACAGAACTATATCTGTTCTTAGTTCTGCATTTTTTGAACGGAGCATGCTTATCTAAGATGGTGCGGAAGTTACTTTTAAAGAATGACCAGGCATCCTCAACTGACGGGATGAGGTCAATATCCTTCCAGGATACCCGGGCCAGGTCGATTAGAAAGGCCTGCTCGCAGAAGTGTTTTAGGGAGCGTTTGACAGTGATAAGGGGTGGTCGTTTGACTGCGGACCCGTAACGGATACAGGCAATGAGGCAGTGATCGCTGAGATCCTGATTGAAGACAGCGGAGGTGTATTTGGAGGGCCAGTTGGTCAGGATAACATCTATAGGGGTGCCCTTGTTTACAGATTTAGGGTTGTACCTGGTGGGTTCCTTGATGATTTGTGTGAAATTGAGGGCATCTAGCTTAGATGGTAGGACTGCCGGGGTGTTAAGCATATCCCAGTTTAGGTCACCTAACAGAACAAACTCTGAAGCTAGATGGGGGGCGATCAATTCACAAATGGTGTCCAAGGCACAGCTGGGAGCTGAGGGGGGTCGGTAGCAGGCAAAACAGTGAGAGACTTATTTCTGGAGAGAGTAATTTTCTAAATTAGTAGTTCGAACTGTTTGGGTATGGACCTGGAAAGTATGACATTACTTTGCAGGCTATCTCTGCAGTAGACTGCAACTCCTCCCCCTTTGGCGGTTCTATCTTGACGGAAAATGTTATAGTTGGGTATGGAAATCTCTGAATTTTTGGTGGCCTTCCTGAGCCAGGATTCAGACACGGCAAGGACATCAGGGTTAGCAGAGTGTGCTAAAGCAGTGAGTAAAACAAACTTAGGGAGGAGGCTTCTGATGTTGACATGCATAAAACCAAGGCTTTTTTGATCACAGAAGTCAACAAATGAGGGTGCCTAGGGACATGCAGGGCCTGGGTTTACCTCCACATCACCCACGGAACAGAGGAGGAGTAGAATGAGGGTGCGGCTAAAGGCTATCAAAACTGGTCGCCTAGAGCGTTGGGGACAGAGAATAAAAGGAGCAGATTTCTGGGCATGGTAGAATATATTCAGGGCATAATGCGCAGACAGGGGTATGGTGGGGTGCGGGTACAGCGGAGGTAAGCCCAGGCACTGGGTGATGATGAGAGAGGTTGTATCACTGGACATGCTGGTTGTAATGGGTGAGGTCACTGAATGTGTGGGAGGTGGGACAAAGGAGGTATCAGGGGTATGAAGAGTGGAACTAGGGGCTCCATTGTAAACTAAAACAATGATAACTAACCTGAACAACAGTATACAAGGCATATTGACATTTGAGAGAAACATACAGCGAGGCATACAGTAATCACAGGTGTTGAATTGGGAGAGCTAGCTAAAACAGTAGCTAAAACAGTAGCTAAAACAGTAGGTGAGACAACAACAGCTAATCAGCTAGCACAACAACAGCAGGTAAAATGGCGTTGACTAGGCAGGGAGGGTCGGATTAACTACACACAGAGCCTGAGTGCGGCTGGGGCCGACAGATAAAACATAAACAAGCAGAATGGAGTACCGTGATTAATGGACAGTCCAGCATGCATCAGCTATGTAGCCAAGTGATCAGTGTCCAGGGGGCAGCGGTGGATGGGGCAGGGAAGCTGGACTGGCGAGTATTATCCAGGTTAAAAAACTGTCTGGCTGTGCAGAAGGTAAAAGGTAAAAGCCGCTAGCAGTGGCTAACAATGACTGAATAGCTTGTAGCTAGTTAGCTGGTTAGCTTCTGGAGGTTCTTGAGTGTGTTCTAAAAATTAAAAATAGTAGCGATTCCGTATCACATTGGGTGAGGCAGGTTACCGGAAGGTATAAACAAAATAAAAATCGAAAAGAGATTGAAAGTAAATATGGGTCCAGTGAGTGTTTGGGATGCGGCGATTCAGACGGTTAGCAGGCCTGTGCTAACAAACTAACAGTTAGTAGGCCGGGGCTAAACAAGGTAGCAGTTAGCGGACCGGGGCTAGACAAGGTAGCAGTTAGCGGACCGGGGCTAAACAAGCTAGCAGTTAGCAGGCCGAATTAGCAAGCAAGGAGATAGCAAGGGCTAGAAAGGAAAATGTTATAGTTATAGTCTCAGAATTTTTGGTGGCCTTCCTAAGCCAGGATTCAGACACGGCAAGGACATCAGCAAGGACATCAGGGTTGGCAGAGTGTGCTAAAGCAGTGAGTAAAACAAACTTAGGGAGGAGGCTTCTGATGTTGACATGCATGAAACCAAGGATTTTTCCATCACAGAAGTCAACAAATGAGGGTGCCTGGGGACATGCAGGGCCTGGGTTTAACCTCCACATCACCCGCGTGAGTGAGAACTACTGATGGAATAAGCTTGTCCAAATAGTCAGGTTGAGTTATATGGTCTGACAGTTATTACACATGATCATATAACAAAACGTGGATGGAAATGTAACCTTGATAACTTTGAAGCATAACTATGATAATGCTGCATAATACATGCTAATGCACTCGCTAATTACTGTTCTATGTAATACACTGAGATAGAAACACACATAAAGGGAACACTTAAACAACACAATGTAACTCCAAGTCTGTTGTGCTTACAGCCCAACACCGTGCAGGACGTTTGGCATTTGCCAGAGAACACCAAGATTGGCAAATTCGCCACTGGCGCCCTGTGCTCTTCACAGATGAAAGCAGGTTCACACTGAGCACGTGACAGACGTGACAGAGTCTGGAGACGCCGTGGAGAACGTTCTGCTGCCTGCAACATCCTCCAGCATGACCGGTTTGGCGGCGGGTCAGTCATGGTGTGGGGTGGCATTTCTTTGGGGGGCCGCACAGCCCTCCATGTGTTCACCAGAGGTAGCCTGACTGCCATTAGGTACCGAGATGAGATCCTCAGACCCCTTGTGAGACCATATGCTGGTGTGGTTGGCCCTGGGTTCCTCCTAATGCAAGACAATGCTAGACCTCATGTGGCTGGAACTGTTTCAGCAGTTCCTGCAAGAGGAAGCCATTGATGCTATGGACTGGCCCGCCCGTTCCCCAGACCTGAATCCAATTGAGCACATCTGGGACATCATGTCTCGCTCCATCCACCAACAGTCTGTGTTGCACCACAGACTGTCCAGGAGTTGGTGGATGCTTTAGTCCAGGTCTGGGAGGAGATCCCTTAGGAGACCATCCGCCACCTCATCAGGAGCATGCCCAGGTGTTGTAGGGAGGTCATACAGGCACGTGGAGGCCACACACACTACTGAGCCTCATTTTGACTTGTTTTAAGGACATTACATCAAAGTTGGATCAGGCTGTAGTGTGGTTTTCCACTTTAATTTTGAGTGTGACTCCAAATCCAGACCTCCATGGGTTGATACATTTGATTTCCATTGATCATTTGTGTGTGATTTTGTTGTCAGCACATTCAACTATGTAAAGAAAAAAGTATTGAATAAGAATATTTCATTCATTCAGATCTAGGATGTGTTATTTTAGTGTTCCCTTTATCTTTTGAGCAGTGTTTTCACGGTGGGAACCACACATGCGGAGATAATCCCTTCACCTACTATGCGTCTCACAAAGACACGGCAGTTGGAACCAAAAATCTCACATTTGGGACTCATCAGGGCAAAGGACAGATTTCCATTGCTCGTGTGTCTTGACCCAAGCAAGTTTCTTATTATTATTGGTGTCCTTTAGTAGTGGTTTCTTTGTAGCAATTCGACCATGAAGGCCTGATTCACGCAATCTCCTCTGAACAGTTGATTTTGAGATGTGTCTTTTAATTGAACTCTGTGAAGCCTTTATTTGGGCTGCAATTTCTGAGGCTGTAAGTTATCCTCTGTGGCAGAGGTAACTCTGTGTATTCCTTTCCTGTGGCGGTCCTCATGAGAGCTAGTTTCATCATAGTGCTTGATGGTTTTTGTGACTGCACTTGAAAAACTGTAATGGGAATTTTAATGTTTGTGCTTTTCTTCTAATTAATTTCTGTCTTCTATTAATGTGCTGTTCTAATAACCAATTTCTGTGTTCATGCACAAATCCTCACTATCAGTAGCTGCAATTTGGCAGTACGCCCAGACCGCGTTTTGAGAATGAACTAAAGATATCTCAGTTTCAAGGTCTAAGTTTAGAGAGAAGGAAGCCTCGTGATGTATTGGTCTGTCACATGTTATGAACCCGTATAGGCCTGTCACATGGATGAAACAAAATGGTAATGATTAATTAATTATGCTAAATCATGTAAATACAGTGCCTTGTGAAAGTATTCCCCCCCTTGGCGTTTTTCCTATTTTGTTCCATTACAACCTGTAATTTAATACATTTTTATTTGGATACCATGGAATGGACATAAAATGGTAAAAATGAGTGAAGTGAAAAAAATAAATACAAATATTTTAAAAAGTAATGAATCCCCCAAATAATATCTGGTGCAACCAATTACCTTCAGAAGTCACATAATTAGTTTTAAAAAGTTCAACTGTGAGCAATCTAAGTGTCACATGACCTGCCACATGATCTCAGTATATATGCACCTGTTCTGAAAGGCCCCAGAGTCAGCAAACACCACTAAGCAAGAGACACAACCAAGCAAGCGGCACAACCAAGCAAGCGGCACTATGAAGACCAAGGAGCTCTCCAAACAGGTCAGGGACAAAGTTGTGGAGAAGTACAGATCAGGGTTGGATTATAAAAACATATCCGAAACTTTGAACATCCCACAGAGCCCCATTAAATCTATTATTAAAACAGAAAGAATACGGCACCACAACAAACCTGCCAAGAGAGGGCCGCCCACCAAAACTCACAGACTAGGTAAGGAGAGCATTAATCAGAGAGGCAACAAAGAGACCAAAGATAACCCTGAAGGAGCTGCAAAGCTCCACAGCGGAGATTGGAATATCTGTCAATAGGACCACTTTAAGCCGTACACTCCACAGAACTGGGCTTTACGGAAGAGTGGCCAGAAAAAAGACACTGCTGGAAGGTGAAACACCAGTCTCAACGTCAACAGTGACGAGGCGACTCCAGGATGCTGGCCTTCTGGGCAGTGTTGCAAAGAAAAAGCCTTATCTCAGAATAGCCAATAATCTGAAAAGATTTAGATGGGCAAAAGAACACAGACACTGGACAGAGGAACTCTGCCTAGAAGGCCAGCATCCTAGAGTCGCCTCGTCACTGTTGATGTTGAGACTGATGTTTTGCGGGTGCTATTTAATGAAGCTGCCAGTTGAGGACTTGTGAGGTGTCTGTTTCTCAAACTAGACACTCTAGTGTACTTGTCCTCTTGCTCAGTTGTGCACCAGGGCCGCCCATTCCTCTTTCTATTCTGGTTAGAGCCAGTTTGCGCTGTTCTGTGAAGGGAGCAGTACACAGCGTTGTACGAGATCTTCAGTTTCTTGGCAATTTCTCGCATGGAATAGCCTTCATTTCTCAGAACAAGAATAGACTGATGAAAAGTGTTAACTTAAGGGGGCTGAATAATTTTGCACGCCCAATTTTTCAGTTTTTGATTTGTTATATCCAATGAAATATCCAATAAATGTCGTTCCACTTCAAGATTGTGTCCCACTTGTTGTTGATTCTTCACAAAAAAAAATACAGTTTTATATCTTTATGTTTGAAGCCTGAAATGTGGCAAAAGGTCGCAAAGTTCAAGGGGGCCGAATACTTTCGCAAGGCACTGTATCTCCATACTTAGCCAGTGGAGGTGGAAGAATATTGTCTAAACAAATGTATGAAATGCTAGTACCTGGTAATACAATTTAACGTTTGCTATGAATAGTCCTACGTCTTTGCCTCTTTGCAAGTTTGTTAATTTTATCTGGGCTCGCTTACCTTGCCATATTTATTTTTAGATTGCAAAATGGATTTTTAGCCCAATAGCCAGAAGGGGGAGACAATGGAAGCATTGAACTACAGAAATTCACCCGTGGTAATATATTAATTTTGACAATAAGATATTATGCCGGTTAAAGCAAGTGGGATATTTGTCGAGGTAAAATACTTCTGACGTAGGTACCATTTTCAGTCAAAACCATTTTGCCTTCAGTTGGAAATGTGGAAATGTCATCATTCTATAGCAGGGGTGCACAACTCAGGCCCTCAAGTCCACAAGGGCTGCATCACGTTCAGTTACGTTGACGAACGTTGCAGAAAGCCATAGAACCGACATGATTCCTTGTTCTATATAACATATTTCCATTTTCCAAAATCACGAGTCCTGCTGAACGCGCAACTGATTCTAGTTTCTACCTGGTACTTTATTGTGACTGGCTGGAGAGTGTGCACACCTGTTTCAAAGTAGAAATCAGTCCCAATAAAAAAGCTACAATGAAAATCTGCATGCAGCACTCAAGGAACAGAGCTGTGCACAATGTAGCCTTGGGCTATACCTACCTTTAGACACCTTTTTACAAATTAAGTGGTTGTAATGAACAAACACTGACATTTTATTTAATAGAAAAGATATTAGAAGACTTCAGACTTCAGGACAATACAGGGGATGTACAGTCGTGGCCAACATTTTTGAGAATGACGCAAATATTAATTTTCACAAGGTCTGCTGCCTCAGTGTCTTTAGATATGTTTGTCAGATGCTACTATGGAATTTTGAAGTATAATTACAAGCATTTCATAAGTGTCAAAGGCTTTTATTGACAATAACATGAAATTGATGCAAAGAGTCAATATTTGAAGTGTTGACCCTTCTTTTTCAAGACCTCTGAATCCGCCCTGGCATGCTGTCAATTAACTTCTGGCAGCCCATTCTTGCAAAATCAATGCTTGGAGTTTGTCAGAATTTGTGGGTTTTTCTTTGTCCACCCCTCTCTTGAGGATTGACCACAAGTTCTCAATGGGATTAAGGTCTGGGGAGTTTCCTGGCCATGGACCTAAAATATCGATGTTTTGTTCCCCGAGCCACTTATCACTTTTGCCTTATGGCAAGGTGCTCCATCATGCTGGAAAAGGCTTTGTTCGTCACCAAACTGTTCCTGGATGGTTGGGAGAAGTTGCTCTCGGAGGATGTGTTGGTACTATTCTTTATTCATGGCTGTGTTCTTAGACAAAATTGTGAGTGAGCCCACTCCCTTGGCTGAGAAGCAACCCCACACATGAATGGTCTCAGGATGCTTTACTGTTGGCATGACACAGGACTGATGATAGCGCTCACCTTGTCTTCTCCGGACAAGCTTTTTTCCGGATGCCCAAAACAATCGGAAAGGGGATCAGAGAAAATGACTTTACTCCAGTCCTCAGCAGTCCAATCCCCGTACCTCTTGCAGAATATCAGTCGGTCCCTGATGTTTTTCCTGGAGAGAAGTGGCTTCTTTGCTGCCCTTCTTGACACCAGGCCATCCTCCAAAAGTCTTTGCCTCACTGTACGTGCAGATGCAACCTGCCTGTTGCCATTCCTGAGCAAGCTCTGTACTGGTGGTGCCCCGATCCCGCAGCTGAATCAACTTTAGGAGATGGTCCTGGCGCTTGCTGAACTTTCTTGGGCGGCCTGAAACCTTCTTCACAACAGTTGAACCGCTCTCCTTGAAGTTCTTGATGATCTGATAAATGGTTGCTTTAGGTGAAATCTTACTGGCAGCAATATCCTTGCCTGTGAAGTCCTTTTTGTGCAAAGCAATGATGATAGCACGTGTTTCCTTGCAGGTAACCATGGTTGACAGAGGAAGAACAATCATTCCAAGCACCACCCACCTTTTGAAGCTTGCAGTCTGTTATTCGAACTCAATCAGCATGACAGAGTGATCTCCAGCCTTGTCCAAGTCAACACTCACACCTGTGTTAACGAGAGAATCACTGACATGATGTCAGCTGGTCCTTTTGTGGCAAGGCTGAAATGCAGTGGAAATGTTTTTTGGGGATCCAGTTCATTTGCATGGCAAAGAGGGACTTTGCAATTAATTGCAATTAATCTGATCACTCTTCACAACATTCTGGAGTATATGCAAATTGCCATCATACAAACTGAGGCAGCAGACTTTGTGAAAATGTATATTTGTGTCATTCTCAAAACTTTTGGCCACGATTGTACTCCTAGGACAAGCAGACTGTGAAATATCTCCAGTTCAACCATTGTCATGTTTGCAGCTCTCCGTCAGCTCTCTGTCTTTGCTGTTTCATCAACTCAGTCAGCGGCTTCAGAGAGACGAGGGAGTGGAGAGGTGAAAGAGAGCGACCGAGAGCGCATGTTTTATTGATCAAGCGCAGGAAGGGAGAAAGCAAGCGAACATGGGAATGAAGTATGGCTCCGCTGAGTGGAGGGAGAGGCATGCAGAAAGTAGGCCTATGATGAACTCGAGGCGCAATTGCAGAGGTCTCAACAAGGTGGCGAGAGTAGGGGGGAGAAAAGCATGTGCGGACATTTGTTCAATGCTCAAAGGAAATAACATATAGCCCTTTGATATGTGAAACATTTTAGTATAACCTTTAGGGTGCCTGTAGTGACTGGGGGAGGTTTAGGCATATTGCAGTTTGGTGGTCATGCAATGGGTTTTGAGGCCCTAAAGTAAATATATACTGAACAAAATGTAAGCAAAATGTAAAGTGTTGGTTTCATAAGCAATGCTAATTTCTATGCACAGAGATACCGTAACGAGATCCTGAGGCCCATTGTCGTGCCATCCAAAAATATAGTCTAACTTAAGGAAGTGAAATGTAAACACCAAAGCGTGTTTTAACCCTATACACCCTAAATGATAAGATATTTGTAAATATGTATGCATGTAGGCTATGTATTATAGGTACTTATGTTTAATAGTTTGTAGTTTAGCAGTTTTTATTCATTTTAGGCCTATTAGTAGTTGTACAAAATGTTTTTATGCTGTTAAGGTAAGTTTTTATTATTATTTCATTATTATTAACCAGTAGTTGCCATATTATTATTGTTATTAAGTATTGTTTGTTTTTTGTTTTTCTCATTTGGACACTTGAAAACAAGATGGTGCATCTCAAGAGATTTCATCCCGCAAAATGTTAAATAAATAAAGACTGTAGAAAAACGAAGAGAATAAAGTCAAATTCATACTTAAATGCTAATAGAAAATAGGCTAAATGAATTTGTCTATTTTGCGTTTTTGGTCAATATTACATATTTGTCAATTTGGTGTATTTTCAACCAAGTATCAGTTTCAAATAATTTTTGTTTTATTACCACAAAGTCGGCTATTGAAGACTGTGTAATAGTTAACCCCACAGCCTGTTAAGTCCTAGAAACGTAGATATATATGGTGATGTAAAAAAAAAAAAAAGAATCTTACTTTGTTCTCCACCCTGGTCTCCTCTACCTCGGTGTGACTGCGTGTGTGTGTGTGTGTGTGTGTGTGTGTGTGTGTGTGTGTGTTGCTTGCACGCCTGTCCAGTCATAGATGTTGTGGTGTACAGGAAATACACCTGTTACCTACCACTCACTGGCTAGTGTTTAACTGTAGCATCTGAAGATGTAGGCGGTTTTCCCAGTGTTTTTGTAAGGGGGTAGATCAGCTTTAATATTGCAGATAGATTATAGCTTCCATCGTAATTGTCTTTATCATTTCCAATCCCCCATATAATGGTTTTTGTAAATATATATATTTTCCCAGTGTTAATTGTGTAAACAGAAATGCACAGCTGCTACCAAGACTCCACTGACACTGACAATCAAAGTACATGTCAAGCTACCAAGAGAGATTGTGAACCCACACAAACATTTCTAATCAAAGGTTGTTTTGCAGATTTTTCTGATGTTCTCATGCATTTGGTATGGGAGACTGTGTGTTCTACCTAGCTGGGACACAGGGAATGGTTATTCATGGGGTTACACAGAAGTTGGCTCAATGTGAATGAAACAATATTGATGAGAACTGTGGGAAAGAAATGCCCCTAGGCCACAGCAGGGAGACGTTGTCGAGGATCTTGACAGATTCTGTGACAGCCAGATCTCAAGAGACATTTAGTAGCCTAGGATGACTCATGTTGGTTTTGTTGATCTGTGCAACTCGAGATGGGGTCTAGGGACCATCTTCTATTTTCAGGATATTTTGTGAACATCCAGACATTCTTAGTATTGAAGTTGCCATACTGATTTATATTATTATATTATATACATAGTAAATCCCTACAGATGAACTCGTTTATTAAATAAGTATCATTATGAATTCACTGTTACAATGCACTATAATTTACAGTATTTCTTGACGTTAGAATAAAAAAGAAACTCAAGGAAAAGTTGATTTGGATGAGCCAAACATTTACTAACACCATTATAAGAGCCATGCACTTTACTACTCATATGGCCTGTCTTAATAAATGCACTCTTGACCTGCATTCCTTAGCTCTCCTCTCCTTTCAAAAACATTTACGGTTATAGAATGATTCAAAATCATTGAAAACATATCTTTAAAAAAGGATTACTCCTATATATTACATATATATGTTGACCACAAAATGAGCTAATAACATTTAATTCAGCAAAAAAAACACCCACTGGCTCCCGATAGTACATTGTGCTTGTTTTACAGTACAGGTCGTTGTGAAGATGTTACATGAGGATTGGTCGGCGAGTCGTTGGTGAGAAAGGTCCGTCACAGAGTAGAGAGAGAGAGAGAGGTGTGTGCCTCACTCATTCACAGAGTCCTTTGGGGCAAAGAGGGGACGCTGCTAGGCGTAGAAGGTCTCCACTTTGACTGCTTGGCAGAACATCGTCATAGAGAAGACCAAACCCAGAATCTACACAAAGGGAACACATACACAACCAAAACCAATGTGACACAACTACATCATCAATAAAGTGGTCGTGTCTGAATACCCATACTTGTGTCCTAAATATAGTATGGGACATTTAGAAAATCAGGTATACTTTAATAGCCCGTATTTCATAGTAATGTCGGCTTTGACAACAGTTGATAATCGGATATGGGGATTTGCTACCGAAATTAACCAATAACGCGAAACAACGCAAACGTGCAAGATGCATTCTCAGTATGAGAAAATATGTTTTCTAGTACGTGATTTTTTTCAATCTAGTAGGGTTTAAATGCCAGGATGTTATACTCATTTCGGCTCTTCATCCAGTAGAATTCAATGCACACTTTTCCACAAAGTTGGGAAGAGGTGGCCTGTGAGTGATTGGCCCCAGTTCTCTTCAAGTAGCCAAACGACAAAACTAGGCTACTTAATTGGGAAGATGCCGAATAGCGAAGCTTCTGCGGTGGTGTTCAAATGTAGGCTAAGTGGTTTTTGTTCTCCTTAAAATTCTAACGAGTATTGCATTGTAAGCAACGTCTAAATTGGCCATGGATGGAGATAGTGATTTGGACTTGTGGTTTAACTTAATTATCTGTACTGGCCAATGATTATAACTGCGATTCTGATCCAACCATTAATTTATACATTGTTGTTCCCCTGGCCTGAAAGGATGAAAGTTCAATATGTAGCTAGATGTAAAAGTCTAATGTTAACTAGCTAACGTTGCCCATGAACGGACATTAGGCTAGCAAGCACTTTAGCCAGGTAGCTGAGGACAACAAAAAATAAAAACGTGTACTGTATGACAGAGTGATAGAACGTTTTGTCAACATGAAAGAGAGGAGGATGGCATTAGTGTTTCTCTACAAGTAGGGTGGGTAAACAGGTTTTTCTACACACACACACACACACACACAGAAATCAGAACCATGGACAGCCACATCATATTTAGCTTACGTTGATTGGACTAAATTGTTTTTGGCATCTTTTCGTTGTCACTATTAGACTAAGCACAGGTGGTGTTGATGTTAAAATGTTGAAGTTAAAGTGGTGCTGGAACAGTGCAGGCAGATCCTGTTTTCTTTGTGACAGTTAAGTGGTCCAAAAATGTCTGAAACATGAACTTGTTTTACCATGCTGTAGGTCATGTAACTAACTGTACATGCAATATGCTTTGTGGACTTCACTGGACAGAGGTTGCTATATTTTGTGATCAAACAAAGGTGTGGTTGAATTTATTTTGATTGTTTAGCCCTGTATATCACGGTTGCAAGGCACATTAATAAACAGGTTATAGAGCAAACAACAAAATTATCACAACGCAGGTTGCAGTTGTGGCATACTGTATACTTTGTATGTGCTAAATAGTATGCAGTTTAAGTGTGTAGTGAGCTAGAATGGGTATTTGGACAAGACCAGTGTCTCCATTGAGAATAAAAGGAACAACCTCATGAATTTGAATTGGGTTTCACTGTAATTGTTAATTGAGGCCTACTTTCAAATCATCCCATTTCTTATCAATTATTAGGGATATTAGCCTGGTTCCAGATCTGTTCAATATGTGCTTTAACCAACTCCTCTGACTTTTGTTGTCCTGCCATTCATGCAAGCTACAGTAAACGTTCATATGCACAGATATTTAGAATGGAGTCTGTATAGCAAAGTTGGAAAAGCAGATACCGATCTACTGGTGCCAAGCTAAGATGTTATGGTTCCCTGTCAATAGACATCACTATAAAATGCTACCCACTGAAGCATAAGCATTCAAAGCACTTTCAACGTGCACTGAAGAGCACAATTGTGTCACCAGTGTCTGTACCTGTGTGAGTGCCGTACACAAGGCAAATATCCACAGGGCCACCAGATTCTGTTGTATCCAATCCTTCACCCGCTCGTAACATGGCTGTGGAGACACACAGGAATGGAAACAAAAGTTTTACAGCACATTATACAAAAACACATCACATTTAATTTATAGCATGGGGTGCCTAAGTGTAGCCTACAGCAGGGTTGGGGTACATTTCATTTTCCTTCTGTCGCTAGTCTTGGTAGACTTACAAGAGTATCGGGCCCACAGGCCCTTCTCTACACCGCCCAACACAAAGTGACACATCCTCCCATACATGCCTTTTACTCTGCAAATCATCTCCTTATCATGTTAGCTAAGTGGGTCCCATATGGATGCCTTCACTAGGGGCGGAAGGTTGGGAGTAACTTGCAGATGGTACCATTGCCCTGTGCTGGGACAACATTTAGACGAGCGAACGAGCTGAATTTTTCATGGCCAACACAAGCAGGTTAGCACTTAGGCGACAACTTTTGAACATTCAAGAGACATTACGTGAAACACAGTGTCACTGAAAAGGATGACGTAATGTACCACGAGACAAATACAAGTCTTCACGTATAGAATTGTGAATAGTTTATATATCCTTAAAGCAGCTAAAGTGGTTGTTGTAATAATGAAAGATAGTGGCACAGACAACGTCAGACAGCGTTGGGACTGGCACAGAGTACATGAGCCTAGCATGGTATACGGCAGAAAGAATTTATGCCTCACAGTCTTTAGCACTGCTGGTTTTCAGTCTTCCCCTATAAATCAGGGATTTAGACCTGTGACACCAGTTGAGTGGATTCTTTCACCAAACAAGGGTATTAATCAAGGAATTATATATTAATTAACTACCAGGGGCAAAAGAAAGAAAATCAGCAATGCTGCTGCAGACCTCAAGGCACAGATTTAAAAACCCCATAGAGTTGATTAACATAATTAAAAAAATCCCCATCAAAATCTGTCTAAGCTAGAGATATGTTTTTTTGTTCTGTATGGGCTCAATCCACCACATACGCCCATGTTGGCCTTCCGCGTTTGCGGTGAAAAGTGACAGGGATACAGAGCTGTTTGTCAGACCAGGAGACGAAAATGTCTGTAACACTACAGAGGTTTTCTTGAGAAGACTGATTTTTGGAAATTGTTTGGGCAACAAAGTATCCCAGTATCGAAAGCAGAGACTCTCATGAACACCAACGGTGTTCTCCGTTTTGTTCTACGACCCTCACAAGTGTCACAGGACTCGTCTAAACGTAACCCGGTACCGGTTTTAAAAAAGTTTTGTGCCCCCAAAAAGGGGTAAAATGTGTAAAATAATATATAAACTCAGCAAAAAAAATAAACATCCTTTCACTGTCAACTACGTTTATTTTCAGCAAACTTTCAGCAAACTCGCGCACTAGCGACTTCTGTGGTGGGCCGGGCGCAGTGCACGCTGACACGGTCGCCAGGTGTATGGTGTTTCCTCTGACACATTGGTGCGGCTGGCTTCTGGGTTGGATGGGCATCGTATCAACTTACCGTGTAAATATTTCAACAACTGAGACATAAACTGAACAAGTTCCACAGACATGTGACTAACAGAAATGGAATAATGTGTCCCTGAACAAAGGGGTTTCAAAATCAAAAGTAACAGTCAGTATCTGGTGTGGCCACCAGCTGCATTAAGTACTGCAGTGCTTCTCTTCCTCATGGACTGCACCAGATTTTCCAGTTCTTGCTGTGAGATGTTACCCCACTCTTCCACCAAGGCACCTGCAAGTTTCCGGACATTTCTGTGGGGGAATGGCCCTAGCCCTCACCCTCCGATCCAACAGGTCCCAGTCGGGCTCAGTGGGATTGAGATCCGGGCTCTTTGCTGGTCATGGCAGAACACTGTCATTCCTGTCTTGCAGGAAATCACGCACAGAACGAGCAGTATGGCTGGTGGCAATGTCATGCTGGAGGGTCATGTCTGGATGAGCCTGAAGGAAGGGTACCACATGAGGGATGAGGATGTATTCCCTGTAACGCACAGCGTTGAGATTGCCTGCAATGACAACAAGCTCAGTCCGATGATGCTGTGACACACCGCCCCAGACCATGACAGACCATTCACCTCCAAATCGATCCCGCTTCAGAGTACAGGCTTCGGTGTAACGCTCATTCCTTCGACGATAAACGCGAATCTGACCATCACCCCTGGTGAGACAAAACCGCGACTCGTCAGTGAAGAGCACTTTTTGCCAGTCCTATCTGGTCCAGCAACGGTGGGTTTGTACCCATAGGCGACGTTGTTGCCGGTGATGTCTTGTGAGGACCTGCCTTACAACAGGCCTACAAGCCCCCAGTCCAGCCTCTCTCAGCCTATTGCGGACAGTCTGAGCACTGATGGAGGGATTGTGCGTTCCTGGTTTAACTTGGGAAGTTGTTGTTGCCATCCTGTACCTGTCCCGCAGGTGTGATGTTCGGATGTACCAATCATGTGCAGGTGTTGTTACAGGTGGTCTGCCACTGCAAGGACGATCAAATGTCCGTCCCGTCTCCCTGTAGCGCTGTCTTAGGCGTCTCACAGTACGGACATTACAATTTATTGCCCTGGCTACATCTGCAGTCCTCATACCTCCTTGCAGCATGCCTAGGGCACATTCACGCAGATGAGCAGGGACCCTGGGCATCTTACTTTTGGTGTTTTTCAGGGTCAGTAGAAAGGCCTCTTTAGTGTCCTAAGTTTTCATAACTGTGACCTTAATTGCCTACCGTCTGTAAGCTGTTAGTATCATAACGACCGTTCCACAGGTGCATGTTCATTAATTGTTTATGGTTCATAGAACAATATGGGAAACAGTGTTTAAACCCTTTACAATGAAGATATTTGAAGTTATTTGGATTTTTACGAATTATTTTGAAAGACAGGGTCCTGAAAAGGGGACGTTTTTTTTTTTTTGTTGCTGAGTTTATATTATTTCATTCTGTGAGACATATATACACTGCTCAAAAAAATTAAGGGAACACTAAAATAACACATCCTAGATCTGAATGAATGAAATATTCTTATTAAATACTTTTTTCTTTACATAGTTGAATGTGCTGACAACAAAAACAACACTACAGGCTGATCCAACTTTGATGTAATGTCCTTAAAACAAGTCAAAATGAGGCTCAGTAGTGTGTGTGGCCTCCACGTGCCTGTATGACCTCCCTACAACGCCTGGGCATGCTTCTGATGAGGTGGCGGATGGTCTCCTGAGGGATCTCCTCCCAGACCTGGACTAAAGCGTCCGCCAACTCCTGGACAGTCTGTGGTGCAACGTGGTGTTGGTGGATGGAGCGAGACATGATATCCCAGATGTGCTCAATTAGATTCAGGTCTGTGGAACGGGCGGGCCAGTCCATAGCATCAATGCTTAACTCTTGCAGGAACTGCTGACACACTACAGCCCCATGAGGTCTAGCATTGTCTTGCATTAGGAGGAACCCAGGGCCAACCGCACCAGCATATGGTCTTACAAGGGGTCTGAGGAAATCATCTCGGTACCTAATGGCAGTCAGGCTACCTCTGGCGAGCACATGGAGGGCTGTGCGGCCCCCCAAAGAAATGCCACCCCACACCATGACTGACCCACCGCCAAACCGGTCATGCTGGAGGATGTTGCAGGCAGCAGAACGTTCTCCATAGCGCCTCCAGACTCTGTCACGTCTGTCACATGTGCTCAGTGTGAACCTGCTTTCATCTGTGAAGAGCACAGGGCGCCAGTGGTGAATTTGCCAATCTTGGTGTACTCTGGCAAATGAAAAACGTCCTGCACGGTGTTGGGCTGTAAGCACAACCCCCACCTGTGGACGTCGGGCCCTCATACCACCCTCATGGAGTCTGTTTCTGACCGTTTGAACAGACACATGCACATTTGTGGCCTGCTGGAGGTCATTTTGCAGGGCTCTGGCAGTGCGCCTCCTGCTCCTCCTTGCACAAAGGCGGAGGTAGCGGTCCTGCTGCTGGGTTGTTGCCCTCCTACGGCCTCCTCCACATCTCCTGATGCACTGGCCTGTCTCCTGGTAGCGTCTCCATGCTCTCGACACTACGCTGACAGACACAGCAAACCTTCTTGCCACAGCTCGCATTGATGTGCCATCCTGGATGAGCTGCACTACCTGAGCCACTTGTGTGGGTTGTAGACTCCGTCTCATGCTACCACTAGAGTGAAAGCACCGCCAGCATTCAAAAGTGACCAAAACATCAGCCAGGAAGCATAGGAACTGAGAAGTGGTCTCTGGTCCCCACCTGCAGAACCACTCCTTTATTGGGGGTGTCTTGCGAATTGCCTATAATTTCCACCTGTTGTCTATTCCATTTGCACAACAGCATGTGACATTTATTGTCAATCAGTGTTGCTTCCTAAGTGGACAGTTTGATTTCACAGAAGTGTGATTGACTTGGAGTTACATTGTGTTGTTTAAGTGTTCCCTTTATTTTTTTGAGCAGTGTATATATATTCCTGAGCTTTCTTATATCTCCTAGATATAGGATAGATACTTAAAAACCTTATTCCTTATGATACATCTGTTTTGCCATTTAGAATGTGTTATTCACTGGGTTTCTATGGGCTATAGCCCATAGGGTTAAATACCCCTTATATTTGAATATGCCTTATACCCCAAATATAAGGCATATGAGAACAGGTAGTTATCCACAGCAGAGCAGTGCATCCCAAATGGTGGGTTGGGTTTTAGCAAAAGCTCAGTGGACTGTGGGTGGATTGTCTGAGATTTATCACAGTATACTGTAATGTTTTGTTTACCTGGTAGGTCACAAGGAAGGTTTTTGGACCAAACAATTACAGTGCCTTGCGAAAGTATTCGGCCCCCTTGAACTTTGCGACCTTTTGCCACATTTCAGGCTTCAAACATAAAGATATAAAACTGTATTTTTTTGTGAAGAATCAACAACAAGTGGGACACAATCATGAAGTGGAACGACATTTATTGGATATTTCAAACTTTTTTAACAAATCAAAAACTGAAAAATTGGGCGTGCAAAATTATTCAGCCCCCTTAAGTTAATACTTTGTAGCGCCACCTTTTGCTGCGATTACAGCTGTAAGTCGCTTGGGGTATGTCTCTATCAGTTTTGCACATCGAGAGACTGACATTTTTTCCCATTCCTCCTTGCAAAACAGCTCGAGCTCAGTGAGGTTGGATGGAGAGCATTTGTGAACAGCAGTTTTCAGTTCTTTCCACAGATTCTCGATTGGATTCAGGTCTGGACTTTGACTTGGCCATTCTAACACCTGGATATGTTTATTTTTGAACCATTCCATTGTAGATTTTGCTTTATGTTTTGGATCATTGTCTTGTTAGAAGACAAATCTCCGTCCCAGTCTTTTGCAGACTCCATCAGGTTTTCTTCCAGAATGGTCCTGTATTTGGCTCCATCCATCTTCCCATCAATTTTAACCATCTTCCCTGTCCCTGCTGAAGAAAAGCTGGTTTAAAAGTTTAAAAAGTTTAAAAAGTTCAATTTTGGTTTCATCTGACCAGAGCACCTTCTTCCACATGTTTGGTGTGTCTCCCAGGTGGCTTGTGGCAAACTTTAAACAACACTTTTTATGGATATCTTTAAGAAATGGCTTTCTTCTTGCCACTCTTCCATAAAGGCCAGATTTGTGCAATATACGACTGATTGTTGTCCTATGGACAGAGTCTCCCAACTCAGCTGTAGATCTCTGCAGTTCATCCAGAGTGATCATGGGCCTCTTGGCTGCATCTCTGATCAGTCTTCTCCTTGTATGAGCTGAAAGTTTAGAGGGACGGCCAGGTCTTGGTAGATTTGCAGTGGTCTGATACTCCTTCCATTTCAATATTATCGCTTGCACAGTGCTCCTTGGGATGTTTAAAGCTTGGGAAATCTTTTTGTATCCAAATCCGGCTTTAAACTTCTTCACAACAGTATCTCGGACCTGCCTGGTGTGTTCCTTGTTCTTCATGATGCTCTCTGCGCTTTTAACGGACCTCTGAGACTATCACAGTGCAGGTGCATTTATACGGAGACTTGATTACACACAGGTGGATTGTATTTATCATCATTAGTCATTTAGGTCAACATTGGATCATTCAGAGATCCTCACTGAACTTCTGGAGAGAGTTTGCTGCACTGAAAGTAAAGGGGCTGAATAATTTTGCACGCCCAATTTTTCAGTTTTTGATTTGTTAAAAAAGTTTGAAATATCCAATAAATGTCGTTCCACTTCATGACTGTGTCCCACTTGTTGTTGATTCTTCACAAAAAAATACAGTTTTATATCTTTATGTTTGAAGCCTGAAATGTGGCAAAAGGTCGCAAAGTTCAAGGGGGCCGAATACTTTCGCAAGGCACTGTACATTTGGGCAACAAAAACAACCGCGTGTGCGTATGTGTGTCGGAGAGAGGGAGAGTGTATGTGTGGGTACATGTGTGTTTGTTTGTGTATGTGTGATTCTGTGCATCTTACCGCGGTCCACCAGGTCCCTGGGTTCACGAGGCCACAGTTGTCGCTGTACTCCAGACAGCAGGAATCGGGCACGCGGCTGGCATTGTACACCTCAAACCAGTCCGTATGGTTGGTCACGCCACAGCAGCGGAACTACACCAGACAAGGACACTGAACGTTAATGACTGAACAGAGAGGAACACCAAAAATGCTACACACTAAAACCATTCTGCATGATTCATGAACAGAGATCGTTCTCTGGCATTTCCATATGTACGGTACCAGTCAAAAGTTTGGACACACCTACTCATTCAAGGGTTTTTCTTTATTTATACTATTTTCTACATTGTAGAATAATAATGAAGACATCACAACTATGAAATAACACATATGGAATCATGTAGTAACCCAATTTGTTTTAAACAAATCTAAATATATTTTATATTCTTCAAAGTAGCCACCCTTTACCTTGATGACAGCTTTGCACACTCTTGGCATTCTCTCAACCAGCTTCACCTGGAATGCTTTTCCAACAGTCTTGAAGAAGTTCCCACATATGCTGAGCACTTGTTGGCTGCTTTGCGGCCTAACTCATCCCAAACCATCTCAATTGGGTTGAGGTCGGGTGATTGTGAAGGCCAGGTCATCTGATGCAGCACTCCATCACTCTCCTTCTTGGTCAATTAGCCCTTTCACAGCCTGGAGCTGTGTTGGGTCATTGTCCTGTTGAAAAACAAATGATAATCCCACTAAGCACAAACCAGATGCGATGGCGTATCGCTGCAGAATGCTGTGGTAGCCATGCTGGTTAAGTGTGCCTTGAATTCTAAATAAATCACAGACAGCGTTACCAGTCTCTTCTTCTTATTGGTGTCCTTTTGTAGTGGTTTCTTTGCAGCAGTCTCCTCTGAACAGTTGGTGTTGAGATGTGTCTGTTACTTGAACTCGTGAAACAGTTATGTGGACTGCAATTTCTGAGGCTGATAACTCTAATGAACTCTAGGTCTTCCTTTCCTGTGGCAGTCCTCATGAGAGCCAGTTTCATCATAGCGCTTGATGGTTTATGTGACTGCACTTGAAGAAACTTTCAAAGTTCTTGAAATTGTCTATTGACTGACCTTCATGTCTTAAAGTAATGATGGACTGTCATTTCTCTTTGCTTATTTGAGCTGTTCTTGCCATAATATGGACTTGGTATTTTACCAAATAGGGCTATCTTCTGTATGCCACCCCTACCTTGTCACAACACAACTGATTGGCTCAAACGCATTAAGGAAAGAAATTCCACAAATGTACTTTTAACATGGCACACCTGTTAATTGAAATGCATTCCAGGTGACTACCTCATGAAGCTGGTTGAGAGAATGCCAAGAATGTGAAAAGCTGCCATCAAAGCAAAGTGTGGCTACTTTGAAGAATCTGAAATAGAAAATATATATCTTGATTTGTTTAAAACTTTTTGGGTTAATACATGATTCCATAAGTGTCATTTCATAGTTTTGATGCCTTCACTATTATTCTACAATGTAGAAAATAGTAAAAATAAAGAAAAACCCTTGAATAAGTACTGTATGTTAAACATATCTCTGTCACATCTTTTACTTGGATAGTTCTCCCTCATCACTCCAAAATGGTCATTACTGAATTTAAACTAGATTAACTTTGCCTGGGTGCATTTTGCAGTGTGGTAATGTATTCAATGGGGGAGGGTGGAGAGGGTTAACTTAGTCTTATGGAATGAGAACACTTGCTGCGGTTTTGACATGTGACTCAATCTAGAATTTAATCTTGAACACATGGTCTCACTCACTCACTCACTCACTCACTCACGATGTGCAGTCAGTCACACAACTTCACTAATGCACACTATTCACTAATGCACACTCTTCACTAATGCACACTACAAACAATCAAACTGGACTTTATAATGTAAAAAAGGGTCATTCTGTGATCAAATAGCCCAAAGTTTGATATCTTGTATCTGGTATCTTTTGACATCTCTCGGCAGCTTTCACCAGCAGTGCCTGCTGCATTTTTATCGGCTCCTTTTATTCAATCTTTTCTCTACTATCTTTCCTCACCGTGTGTTTCCTACTTTTCTTTTGCCCATGATTTGAGCTGTGGATTTTAGTCATGAATAATACAAAGCCAAGCACATCAAAGTGAGTGTGGAAACAAACAGTGTTGTTCTTCGGGGAGCCGTGCGGTCCAATTTGCATTTCTCTTACTGTTTGGCAGCCTATTTAAAGAATCCAAGGCTATTCTTATTGGTTGGAATCAGGTTAGATTGCATAATCCCTTGTCCCTATGAAGTGTCCCTATGATCATGTAATTAGCCTGCAGTACTGTATTTCTAAAAACTTGGCCTCTTTTAACACTATCCTGGTCCCAGATCTGATTGTGCTGTCTTGCTAACCCCTATGGTCATTGTCATGCATTGGTATAAACAGATCTGGGACCAGGCCAATTTAAGACAAGTGTACTGTTCTACTGCTGACCACCAGGGGGCAGTCTAAGCAGGACACATTGACTTACATTTTACATTTACATTTTAGTCACTTAGCATACGCTCTTATCCAGAGCGACTTGCAAGTAGGGTTAAGTGCCTTGCGTATGGACTTACATCAGTTTGTACGATCATCCAGGCGTTGGTCAAGCCTACGTTGCCTTCGGTGCCAAAGAGCTGGAGTCCCCTCCTCAAATCCCTCTGGGCATAGTGATCAACCTGGATACAAGACACACAAAGACATCAAGGTGAAGACATGGACATCCTTACTCATGCAAAACACACACACACAAACACTCTCTGTCTCTGTCTCTCTGTCTCCGAAACACAACTGATTTACGCATTCAGACAGTCAACAAACAATACATCAATCTGATATATTGCCATTGATCCAGAGCCTTTGCTCTCTCAAAAACTGTGCCAGTAGGGTAATGCAGTCTTTTGGCATGTTTGTGTAGAGGGCAACAGGCTGACACCATCAGTGGTCTGTTCAACCCACTGTCAAAAGGGCTCTCCCAACTTTGCTAAAATCACATTTGTTTACAGCCGTTTCAACACAGCCGCAATGTAGCATGAATAATAGACTCTATACCTGATATTTTTCTGAGCAAAATAATATATGGGTACAATGTAGAACACAAAGGTAACACAAAGGATAAAAGAGCATGAGGGGAAGTGTTACTAAAATACAATTTCATGATTTTAGCATTTGTTCTTGTCTTGTATTCCCTTCTGAAAATAACAGGAGCAAAATTTGCTCTGCTGAAAGCACAACGGGCCTTATTCTGACTTGAGATGCACGCTTAACTCTGACTTTCGTGTCATTCATTGACGTCAATGGGAGACAAATTCGAGTTTAGTGCTATCTCAAGTCAGAATACGGCCCTTAGGAAATATTTCTCCTTGTATCTTTCCAGCAGATACTGGCTCATACTTCCAATCATAACTTTGCTGACACTGCTGTAACTTAAAAAATGCATGATCAAATCTGTCTGGAAAAGATCAATCCACTCTGATCATTTTTGGGGGGAAATGTGAGGGGGATCTTGGAGGCCTGGTGGCCTGGCGATTAGGAGCTTGGGCCGGTGGCTGATGGATCGCTGGTTCGGGTCCCCGTTTTTGACCTTGTGGGAGATCTGTCGACGTGCCCTTGAGCAGGGCGTTGACCCTGGTTGCTTCTGTGTGTCGCTCTGAATGGGAGTCCGTTAGATGACCAATGTGATGTAGTTGTTGAGTGGCTTCACTGCAAGTATATTGTATGTTTTAAATATTAAATAAAAAATAAATAATAATATACTTAAAAAAATTATTCTAATAATAATAATAATTTAAAAAAGCATATCCCGTGTATCGCCTTGGAACACACTGACTCATATTATGCCAGATCACCACAAGACAGCTAAACCTGCCATATTAGATTAGAGATTCAAAGAAGGATTTTGCATCATTTTTCAGCAAATGGCAATTGCTGCGGCCTCACAGTCTTTAAAGTCATTGCTTTGAGGGATTCTAATCAACTTGACGCTGCTTAAAGAAACTACTGTTGTTTTATACACACTGTTATGGATTAGCCTGAATCATGTTGTCATCAAATGGGCAATTTAGAAACAGTGTGAAAACTCACCAAACACTCTCTCTTCCCAAAGCAGCTCATTATACAGCAGTAGAGCTATTCAAATCTTTCTCTAGGCCTCAAGGTTCGCTTCCTCAAGGTTTGCTTCTCATTCTTCTCTGCAGATCTTCTCAAGCTCTGTCAGGTTGGATGGGGAGCTTCACTGCACAGCTATTTTCAGGTCTCTCCGGAGATGTTCGATCGGGTTCAAGTCTGAGCTCTGGCTGGGCCACTCAAGGACATTCAGAGACTTGTCCCGAAGCCACTCCTGCGTCTTGGCTGTGTGCTTGGGGTCGTTGTCCTGTTGGAAGGTGAACCTTTGCCCCAGTCAGGTCCTAAACGCTCTGGATTTTCATCAAGGATCTCTCTGTACTTTGCTCCGTTCATCTTTCCCTCGATCCTGACTAGTCTCCCAGTCCCTGCCGCGGAGAAACATCCCCACAGCATGATGCTACCACCACCATGCTTCACCGAAGGGATGCCAGGTTTTCACCAGACGTGACGCTTGGCATTCAGGCCAAAGAGTTCAATCTTGGTTTCATCAGACCAGAGAATCTTGTTTCTCATGGTTCCTTTTAGTAAACTCCAAGCGGTCTGTCATGTGCCTTTTACTGAGGGGTGGCTTCCGTCTGGCACCTCTACCATAAACGCTTGATTAGTGAAGTACAGTAGAGATAGCACTTCACTAATCAAGGCCCTTCTCCCCCAATTGCTCAGTTTGGCCGGGCAGCCAGGTCTAGAAAGAGTCTTGGTGGTTCCAAACATCTTCTATTTAAGAATGATAGAGTCCACTGTGTTCTTTGGGCCCTTCAATACTGCAGACATTTTTTGGTACCCTTCTCAAGATCTGTGCCTCGACACAATTCTGTCTTGGAGCTCTACAGACAATTCCTTCGACCTCATGGCTTGGTTTTTGCTCTGACATGCACTGTCAACTTTGGGACCTTATATAGACAGGTGTGTGTCTGTAAATAGACAGGTGTGTGTCTTTCCAAATCATGTCCAATCAATTGAATTTGTTCTACAACTCCAAGTTGTAGAAACATCTCAAGGATGATCAATGGAAACAGGATGCACTTGAGCTCAATTTTGAGTCTCATAGCAAAGGGTCTGAATACTTATGTAAATAAGGTATTTCTAAAAACCTGTTTTCGCTTCGTCATTATGGGATATTGTGGGTAGATTGATGGGGGGGGGGGGACAATTTAATCCATTTCAGAATAAGGCTGGAATGTAACAAATTTTGGAAAAATCTGTGGGTCTGAATACTTTCTGTATTTTTTACATTGCACTGTGTTAAATGTTTATTGGACGAGGAATCAGGAAATGTGAAGAGAAGGCGAAGGCTCTATGCATCGTCCCAAATCGTCCCATTAACTAGGCAAGTCAGTTAAGAACAAATTCTTATTTACAATGACGGCCTACCCCGGCCAAACCCTAACCCGCACAACGCTGGGCCAATTGTGCGCCACCCTATGGGACTCTCAATCACGGCCAGTTGTGATACAGCCTGGAATCGAACCAGGGTCTGTAGTGACACCTCTAGCTAGATGCAGTGCCTTAGACCACCCGCTCGGGAGCCCCAACTGGTAAAATGGCAAACTGTTTATCTATGTTGGTCTGTGATAGCTCCCAGCAAGGATAGAATACTGTCAAAATGGGGTCTTTTTGTGGTTCTATTCTCTCTGTAGGTATTCCTTTTAATGTCGTATGTTTATTCAAATGCATTCATATATATTCATATTTATTCATAGGGAAACATTGACAGGAGCTGTTCACGTTTTGTTTTCCACAGTCTATTTTCCTTAATGCTTCTTTGCTCCAATTCTACTTATTGTATTATGGTTTTATCTCAACCTGATTGCAATATTGAATTCTATGAAGTTTAAATCAACAGATTTGGGTTCAAATAGTTTAGTATTTGTACTTTGAGCGATTGGTTGAGCCTGCCTGTAATGGCTGTCCTCTTCGTCTGAGGAGGAGTAGGAAGGATCGAACCAATATGTGTCCATGTTCATATTTATTTAAACTCAGAACACTAAGACCAAAATAACAAAAATAGACCAACACAAAACAGTTCTGGCTGGTACAGATACGAAACAGAAAACAACTACCCACAACTCAAGGGCAAAACCAGGCTGCCTAAGAATGGTTCTCAATCAGAGACAACGATTGACAGCTGCCTCTGATTGGGAACCATACCAGGCCAAACACATAGAAATACAAACATAGAACAAAACATAGAAACAATCTACAAAAGCAATCTACCGTCAGGGCGTGACACTGCCTGAGTGCCAGTTGATCCTGCCTGGAGTGCCTAAAGTCCAGCTAAAGTGTTTGAAGCAAAACAAATACTATTTGAACCCAGGTTTTTTATTTTTTTTTATACTGTCAACACCCCTACAGGATTTCAACAATGGGTTTCTCCTTTTCACACAAAGAACAGAACATTTTATGTCTTGTAGGTAGTCCAATGAATTAGTAATTTCATGTCGCCATTAATTTAATGGGTGAATCACTATGATTAGTAGTGTGTTTTACCAATCAAATGTTTCTCTCAGCACAAAATGAAACTTCTCCATGCTTGAAATGTATTCAGGAAGTGGTTACATGACTCAATTTCAAATTGCTACATTGAACCTCAGTCCCATGCTGCTGAGGTTGAAATGTGCACCTTGTTTATGTAAGAAATATGATCCTTACTATTATATACAACAAACTGAGTTGTGCCACACATTGGAGAAAATGTCACTGTCTTTCATTTGAGTCACATTCTAATGCTTTCATCATTGACGCTTTTACAAATATTAATGAATTAATCATATTGTAAACTAATAAATGATTAAAAAAAAACACATTATATAATGTGTATACCAACTGAAAGTGACTGACACCAACTCCAGGTGACTCTGACAACTTCCATGGACCTGTGAGTCTGTCCTAATATGGACAACGTACGGATCACCATTTTCCTACAGTGATTGGTTTGACCGACACGGTTTCCTAGTTGGAAAGGAACCCCCGCCTGGCTGCTGTAACTTTTTTAATGACCCTATTTGATTAGGTGGTGATGAGACTAGGTCAGCGTTTCCCAATCCTGGTCTTGGGGAACCCGAGCAGAGCACATTTTAGTTTAGCTATTGAAGTCAGTCAAAGATGGCAAGGTTGGCAGCTGTAGGCTGGCATTAGGTGCCACGCGCTGATGTGTTGAAGGAACAGATGGGAGCGTTCAAGGCCATCAGTGGAGTAGCGGAGTTGTGGGAATGAGACCCGGCAACAGAACACTGATGAAGGATCAGAAATCAGCTCTCTGGGTAAAGTTTCCTCATTATTTCGTACTTTCTCATTTATGTTGAATCAACGTGGCTGGTAGGTTGAATATTTCTGAAATAGGGCAGCAACAGACTGTACACTGTTTTTGTAACTCAGATTTCCAGCGGTAACTGATACATTTTGCGATAACGCAAGTTGACATAACCATTAACGTCATGCGCCAACTCATTTGACCACTATGACCTTGCTGAATCGTGTGTTTAGTGCTGGGCTGAAATAAAAGCCAGCACACACATCTGCCTTCCAGTACCCGTAATGGAAAACAATGTTTTAAAAAAGAACATATCCTTCCCAACAATAACATTAACATGTAACTCTCTTATGTACATATGGAATGGCCCTGCGGTTGAAGAACATCGTAGAGTCCATTTAAACTAGCCGCTGGAGGACCATTCCCTTTCTTTCTTAATTTCTTTCTTAAGTCCTACAGTACATCTACAGTACGCCTGGCTTTTACAGTGCTCCGGTCTTTTACCCAGTTTCTCATTGCACTGCTTTGTGTAGAACAGTTAAGAAATTAAACTGAATCATTCAGATCCGGAATGGAGGATAGGGATTCAGACATAGGGACTAGGGTGGGGACTGACATCCATAGCGGAAGGGATATAATGGCTGAAAGCCCAGGAAGATGCTACCAATCCAGGAACTCTTCTAGAATTACACACCAAGTGAGACAAACCAAAGGATTATAATGGCTGTGGGGCAGAGGATTCAGATTTAACAGAGCCTGTATGGGTTTTATTACATAACCACAGATAAAAAGCTATACACAGTACGAGAGTGGGAAAAATCAAATACACTCAAAGGAAATAAAGAGGGAGGAGAAAAATATCAAAGGGTAGGATCATTATTTACTAAAAGGTACAGGCGGAGACTGTAGACACCAACGGCCTTGGCCCTGGCCCTCGGGTAGCGAGGATGCCACAAGTCATGCATAATGGATTAGCCGTGGCCGAGATTGGAGGGCGTACCGTTATTGGCGCACCGCTTTTTCAGATGGATTGAAATGCTGTGAATTGTACTATTGTGTCTGTGCATGCCAGTGTACTGGTGTGTATGTAGGAGCAGGATGTATGTGTGTGTGTGTGTGTGTGTGAATGTTATTATTAATCCCTTCCCAAGTTGGAAATGCTCTGATGTGTAGAGATGTATTTATGTTGAAAAGCCAATGCTCCTCTACTTTTCAATCCAGTTCCACAGACATGTGACTAACATAAATGGAATAATGTGTCCCTGAACAAAGGGATAGTCATTATCTGGTGTGGCCACCAGCTTCATTAAGAACTGCAGTGCATCTCCTCCTCATGGACTGCACCAGATTTGCCAGTTCTTGCTGTGAGATGTTACCATCTCCACCAAGGCACCTGCAAGTTCCCGGACATTTCTGGGGGGAATGGCCCTAGCCCTCACCCTCCGATCCAACAGGTCCCAGTCGTGCTCAATAGGATTGAGATCCGGGCTCTTCGCTGGCCATGGCAGAACACTGTCATTCCTGTCTTGCAGGAAATCACGCACACAGAACGAGCAGTATGGCTGGTGGCATTGTCATGCTGGAGGGTCATGTCAGGATGAGCCTGCAGGAAGGGTACCACATGAGGGATGAGGATGTATTCCCTGTAACGCACAGCGTTGAGATTGCCTGCAATGACAACAAGCTCAGTCCGATGATGCTGTGACACACCATGACAGACCCTCTACCTCCAAATCGATCCCGTTCCAGAGTAGAGGCCTCGGTGTAACGCTCATTCCTTTGACGATAAATGCGGATCCGCCCATCACCCCTGGTGAGACAAAACCGCGACTCGTCAGTGAAGAGCACTTTTTGCCAGTCCTGTCTGGTCCAGTGACGGTGGGTTTGTGCCCATAGGTGACGTTGTTGCCGGTGATGTCTGGTGAGGACCTACCTTACAACAGGCCTACAAGCCCTCAGTCCAGCCTCTCGCAGTCTATTGCGGACAGTCTGAGCACTGATGGAAGGATTGTGCATTCCTGGTGTAACTCGGGCAGTTGTTGTTGCCATCCTGTACCTGTCCCGCAGGTGTGATGTTCGGATGTACTGATCCTGTGCAGGTGTTGTTACACGTGGTCTGCCACTGCGAGGACGATCAGCTGTCCGTCCTGTCTCCCTGAAGTGCTGTCTTAGGTGTCTTACAGTACGGACATTGCAATGTATTGCCCTGGCCACATCTGCAGTCCTCATGCAGCATGCCTAAGGCACATTCACGCAGATGAGCAGGGACCCTGGGCATATTTCTTTTGGTGTTTTTCAGAGTCAGTAGAAAGGCCTCTTTATTGTCCTAAGTTTTCATAACTGTGACCTTAATTGCCTAAGCTGTTTGTGACTTAACGACCGTTCCACAGGTGCATGTTCATTAATTGTTTATGGTTAATTGAACAAGCATGGGAAACAGTGTTTAAACCCTTTACAATGAAGATCTGTGAAGTTATTTGGGTTTTTACGAATGATCGTTTAAAGACAGGGTCCTGAAAAGGGGACTTTTCTTTTTTTGCTGAGTTTATATTATTACATTCTGTGAGACTTAAACGCTACTGGAATCAACCACAATAAAAATAAATATATAAGAGTGAGACGTCGCCTTACCTGGTCTTGGTAAACAAAGAAGAGCATGATGGACAGAATCTCCAAGAAGAAGATCAGCAGAAGGAGGATGAAGAACTGTGGAGAGAGAGAGGCGAGAGGGAGAGGAGAGAGAGGGACAGGAGAGAGAGAGAGGAGAGAGAGGGACAGGAGAGAGAGAGGGGAGAGAGAGGGAGAGGAGAGAGAGGGAGAAAGCGGGGAGAGAGAGAGAGAGAGGAGAGATTTTTACGAGTTGACCCATCAGGCCCAGGAAACGCTCGCCAGAGACATATTACATGCCTGTGTATTATGAGATTTAACTTGAGAAAGGAAGAGCAGGGAGACAGGGGAGCAGGCCAGACAAAGTGTCAGGAAGAGTGAGTTGAGGAGACATGGAAGATCGAACGCCTTTAGATCATTCTGCCTTATATATATTTAAGACTGACAAGAGAAGAAGTGGAGGAGTGGGACAGTAATACTCAGAGAGACAGGTTGGGCCGTGATACAGTGAGCTACAAAAATATTGGGACAGTGACACATGTATTTGGCTCTGTACTCCAGCACTTTGGATTTTAATTGATACAATGACTAAGAGGTTAAAGTGCAGAATGTTAGCTTTCATTTGAGGGCATTTTTATCCATTATCATTTTGAACAGTTTAGAAATTAAAGCACTTTTTGTACATAGTACCCCCATTTTAGGGGACCAAAAGTATTAGGAGGAATTCACTTATGTCTATTAAAGTACTAAAAAGTAAAGTATTTGGTCCCATATTCATAACACGCAATGATTACATCATGTGACTCTACAAATATCACACCCCCTGTTATTGTAATGGTGAGAGGTTAACATGTCTTTGGGGTATTTTTTGCATCTGAAACTTTCCCACTCATCATTATTCACGATTCATTTAGGATTATCCATAATCATGTTAGCGCCCACATTCATGTAGAAGTGGTTAGAAACATATTCTATTCTTATTTACAATTTACAATAACAGAGACTCCAAAATGACACAATACATTATTTACCATTCATTTCTATTGTGCACAAAATAATCTGAATCACAACCAAAACAAACAGCAAATGCATCCAACAAATTTGTCGAGTCACAAGCTCGACGTAGTCAGTGCGTGATTTATTTTATTTTCTCACCAGCCAAAAGGTTTCTGCCCTAGTGCACTTCATCTCTCTCTCGCTGACTCTCTCTCTCTCCCTCCCTCTCTCCTCCTGAACTCATACAAACCAAATGGAATTTGTAGCCGGCATCAGACAAAAAAGTACTCTTGCAATATACCGAAGTCGAAACCAAAAACAATTCATCAATTAAGGAAATTAGAAACAGAGAAACTGAGTTACTTCAATTAAGATGGAAGTTAGAAAACCAATTGGCTGTCAGTTAAAGAGGATGTCAGGGAGTCGGTAATTGAATGGTAATCATATCTACTGCCAGAACCTCCTTCCCTCTAAAACGTCTCAGTCTGACATGATATTGGTTGTAATGTGATAGCAGGCAATCCATCAATCAAGTTGATAGTTGACTCATTCCCATGCCACAGTTCGAATGAGAACCACATGCTGCTGAGTGAACTAACAAGCAACATTGAGCTTGGCCAATGTTAGGGCGGCAGGTAGCCTAGCGATTAAGAGCGGTGGGCCAGTAACTGAAAGGTTGCTGGTCCAAATCCCCAAGGTGGAAAAATGGGCTGTTCTGCCCTTGAGCATGGCAGTTGACCAACAACAACTGCTCCCTGGGTGTGGATAACATGGATGTCAATTAAGGCAGCCACCCGCACCTCTCTGATTCAGAGGGGTTGGGTTAAACGTGGAAGACGCATTCAGTTGTGCAACTGACTAGGTATTGCAAAGCCTTTGTCATCCACTTAATGCCTCACAACTGCTGGCGACTTTATGTGAAAACAACAAAAGTATGTGGCTGTGAGGGTAGCCCCCACTACAGTAGCCAAACCAGCCCTGTTATTTATGCCATGACTTGTTTCTCCTCTCGTCAGGCTTTGATGATATCCTAGTTTAGTGGAGATCAATGCCTTGGCAGTGAGAGCGATGAGGAGAACTATAATGAAACTGCTGGTTGACCATTGATCTCGGGCGGTTTATCGACTCTCTGTGATTCCCATTCAGCATGAAAGCTACCGAGGGTCTTTGTTGATAGACGGAAGAGGGAGAAACTGAAGGCATGCCACTGTCAGACGGTGCCTCCCAAATCAATACCTTTAGGAATCCAGCTACGTCGGACCGATAACTAACTTAGGGTGGTGGGAAGGTTACAACTGTGCCAGGTCCCAAATTACTCTCGACTGGCGGCCCTTTTGCTTTGTTGTGTAGCCACTGATCTGAAAGGATGGGTTACGCGAAAGCAATGCTGTGGTGTTTTTAAAGATTGCACCAATGTCAGATTCCGGCCCACTAACTAAAACCCAACCTTCCGCTCTTCACCTTTGACCTGGGGCTAGTCTTGCACGTCTCATTTCACACCCACAGAGATTTAGTAGAGATTTAACTCCTGGACTGTGACTTAATGCAGTGAGTCTGTGGTGGAGGTAGAAGCTTCCAGAGAGGCTGTTATTAGCCGCAGACAGGGCTCTAAAGTGCAACCAATTGGTTCGTATGCGACCAGGAGTGTTATTTTGGGAGCACTGTGCGACTCTGCGAGTGCAGAGTCAATGGCGTCATGGTTGCACCATTAATACAGCGGAAACGGCTTGCTTATAGCCCAACCAGGTCAAATGACCTGACCCATATTACCAGCACCTCATTTTTATCTACCTATAGTGGATCGCAGGGACCACATTTGACATTCATAAGCCATGTCTTGGGCCATTCTAAAACTACTCACATGTCGTTAAACATTTGTTTACACCAGTGTTGTAAAGTACATAAGTAAAAAATACTTTGAAGCACTACTTAAGTCGTTTTTTGGGGGTATCTGTACTTTACTATTTTATTTTTGGCAACTTTTACTTCACTACATTCCTGAAGAAAATAATGTACTTTTTACTCCATACATTTTCCCAAGATCCCAGTTGTCTTGAAAGTAGGGCCGATTTCAAGTTTTCATAACAATTGGTCATCTGCATTTTTGGACGCCGATTATGGCCGATTACATTGCACTCCACGAGGATACTGCGTGGTAAGCTGACCACCTGTTACGCGAGTGCAGCAACGAGCAAGTTGCTAGCTAGCATTAAACATATCTTATAAAAAACAATCAATCTTAACATAATCACTAGTTAATTACACATGTTTGATGATATTACTAGTTTATCTAGCTTGTCCTGCGTTGCAAATAATCAATGCCTGTTAATTTATCATCGAATCACAGCCTACTTCGCCAAACAGGTGATGATTTAACAAGCGCATTCGCGAAAAAAGCACTGTTGTTGCACCAACGTACCTAACCATCAACATCGATGCCTTTCTTAAAATCAATACACAAGTTTAGATTCTTTTAAACCTGCATATTTAGTGAAATGTTTTTTTATTGCCTGCCATGTTAGCAGGCAATATTAACTAGGGAAATTGTGTCACTTTCTGTGCAAGCAGAGTCAGGGTATATGCAGCAGTTTGGGCAGCCTGGCTCGTTGCGAACTGTGTGAAGACCATTCCTTCCAAACAAATACATTTTCCAGAATTGTACATAATTATGACATAACATTGAAGGTTGTGCAATGTGACAGCAATATTTTGACTTAGGGATGCCACCCGTTTGATAAAATACGGAACGGTTCCGTATTTCACTGAAAGAATAAACGTTTTGTTTTCGAAATGATAGTTTCCGGATTTGACCATATGAATGACCTAAGGCTTGTATTTCTGTGTGTTTATTATATTATAATTAAGTCTATGATTTGATATTTGATAGAGCAGTCTGACTGAGCAGTGGTAGGCAGCAGCAGGCTTGTAAGCATTCATTCAAACAACCCTTTCCTGCGTTTGCCAGCAGCTCTTCGCAATGGGGCGGCAGGGTAGCCTAGTGGTTAGAGCGTTGGACCGGAAGTCTGCAAGTTCAAACCCCCGAGCTGACAAGGTACAAATCTGTCGTTCTGCCCCTGAACAGGCAGTTAACCCACTGTTCCTAGGCCGTCATTGAGAATAAGAATTTGTTCTTAACTGACTTACCTAGTTAAATAAAGGTTTAAAAAAATAAAACCGCCGCGCCACCTTGCTGTTCAAGTGGGCACAGCACAACAAGTTGAGTCCAAAAATGTATTGTACGCTGCTGCATAAATTATGTAATAATCCAGGGAGATATGTATACTGTAGCTACAGTAAGAAAGTAATACTAAGTGTATGTTGTGCAGTAAGCTGTTAGTAGCACATGTGCCTCACCCTAATAATTTGGTCCCTTTTCCCCTCCAAATTTTGCCTACAGTCCTGACTTGGTGGTGCACATGTATAGCCTGTTTTAGATAAATATAATCATTGAATATTGTAAGAGCTTTCATTGTCTGCTCATATGCCCCCTTTATTTATCCAACGGTTCTGACTCTGTGTACTATGCCATAGTTTGTATGTCTCAATTGTCAGTAGAAACCACATTTGTTTAAGCAAGTCAGCCATATCAACCCCCTTGGGTTGTGCCGTGGCGGAGATCTTTGTGGGCTATACTCGGCCTTGTCTCAGGATGGTAAGTTGGTGGTTGAAGATATCCCTCTAGTGGTGTGGGGGCTGTGCTTTGGCAAAGTGGGTGGGGTTATATCCTTCCTGTTTGGCCCTGTCCGGGGGTGCCCTCGGATGGGGCAACAGTGTCTCCTGACCCCTCCTGTCTCAGCCTCCAGTATTTATGCTGCAGTAGTTTATGTGTCGGGGGGCTAGGGTCAGTTTGTTATATCTGGAGTACTTCTCCTGTCCTATCCGGTGTCCTGTGTGAATTTAAGTATGCCCTCTCTAATTCTCTTTCTCTCTTTCTTTCTCTCTCTCGGAGGACCTGAGCCCTAGGACCATGCCTCAGGACTACCTGACATGATGACTCCTTGCTGTCCCCAGTCCACCTGGCCGTGCTGCTGCTCCACTTTCAACTGTTCTGCCTGTGATTATTATTATTTGACCATGCTGGTCATTTATGAACATTTGAACATCTTGGCCATGTTCTGTTATAATCTCCACCCGGCACAGCCAGAAGAGGACTGGCCACCCCTCATAGCCTGGTTCCTCTCTAGGTTTCTTCCTAGGTTTTGGCCTTTCTAGGGAGTTTTTCCTAGCCACCGTGCTTCTACACCTGCATTGCTTGCTGTTTGGGGTTTTAGGCTGGGTTTCTGTACAGCACTTTGAGATATCAGCTGATGTACGAAGGGCTATATAAATAAATTTGATTTGATATCAGCTATGTTTTTTTCAAAAGCAGTAAATGAGGCTGAATGTGTGAGGATCGAAGCTGGAGACGAGGGTACAGGGAGAACATTTAATAAACAATGGACATGAGACCGAACAGGAACCGAGTCTAGAAAGGGGAAAAATAACAACATCAATGCTGACACAGGGAACAAACTGAGGAGCAGACAGATATAGAGGGGGTAATCAACAAAGTAATGGAGTCCAGGTGAGTCTAATATTGCGCTGCTGCGCTTAATGGTGGTGACAGGTGTGCAAAATTAAGGGCAGCCTGGCGCCCTCAAGCGCCAGAGAAGGAGAGCGGGAGAAGGTGCGACAGAATTAACTATTTCGCTGCCAGACAAGGCTCTCCTGAAAGCCAGGTGTAGCAGTGGTAAGGTGTTGGGACTCTGCTGTTGGGACAGCTTTATGTAGGCCCTAAAAGTGTGTGGGCACCGTTTGTCACCGTTATAGTGCAATTAATGTATTGTTTAGTGTTGTGTAGTGGGTTTGCTGGCCTGCATCTATAAACATGTTGTTTTTTTGCCCCGCCAAGATTTACATGCTAAAATCGCCACTGGCAAGGCTACATGTCCATAATCACATCCTGTATCACTTAGAATGAATCAATGTAATTGGCATGCATTCTAAGTGATCTGTTAGTGTGGATATTGGAAAAAAGGTTTGTATTCTCCATTGAATCTCATGGAGATAATGGAATAAAACATGAAAACATATCCTCACTAATAGACTGACAAGACGTTCAGTACACAACTGTTGTAAAACGCCGTCCACAACAAGTTATTGCCGTCCACAACAAGTTATTGCCATGTTACAAATTACCACTCAACCGTATTACTTTTAACCACGATACATATCAGGCACGAAGCACCACAGCACTTCAACAATTACCACGGTCAAATCTTAATCCATTCCCCTCAATGATCAGTTCAGTTATCAAATCTCTAATTGCTCTTCTAATGAAAGCAGAGGGTTAGAGCTGTCTATTTCTAAATCGATGTGAAGGCTCAAGATGATTCGTCAGTCGCTGCGAAAAAGCCTTTGCGAACATCGTCTTCCTATCAAATCGACACAGCGGTCCAACCGGCTAGGCATTCTGGGAGAATGTCAAGGCTGATACTAATGAGGGGCTTTAGCGCTACGATATGTTTGATGGTCGCTCCCATGGGGCCAGTAATTGAGCCACCTGCTGCGCTGCTGTCAAACTTTATTTAATTGCTAGGTTTAAAGGCTAAGTTAACAGTCATTCCAAGTAAATCAACTATATGGTTTGTTATACGATGCGAGACTTGTTCTTAGCAACCAGAGACAATTATGACTTGAAATAGTGTTTTTAATGGAAAGATCTTCATGGTGCTTGGAGTTATGAATGCTGGTCTAAAGTTCCCGCATGGGCCACATATACTGAAACTACATAATATGTCACTGTCTGTTGATGTTGACATCTGTATGTTGCTTTGGATAAAAGCATCTGCTAAATTACAATTTACAAAATGTGAATACAACATGATGCTTACTGCAGAAATGGGAATGTGTATAAAAACGAATTATCGCGGTTCTTTTTGTCAACAAGAGTGGCAGATACTCTTTGTTAGATACTCACACTCAGCAATAGCGGACGACTTTCTTTGACAGCTCCGACACAGCCGAGGCAACCAATCACCATGATGATGGTCCCGACCGCAATGAGTAGATTGGCTGCTGAGAGGGATGGGAGGGATGAGGAGAGTGTGGCAAAGTTGCCCTGGGTCACTGACAGCCATACCCCCACGCCCAGTATTCCACAACCCCCCAACTGTCAGAGAAAGAAGGAGGAGAGAGAAAGACAAAGGAAGAAAGAAAGAAAGAAAAAATTGAGAAAGTGAGTAGCATAAACAAAAAACACAACAGGATTATTTGGTGCACACATACATCTAAACACAACACACACAATCCCAAGGCGATGCCAGGAAATGCATTGCCCGGCATGCTCAACCAAGACTAGAATACTCAATTTGCATGGCTAAATATGTGATTATTGTTTTTCTCCCGCACTTCTATTCCCAACTGTAGAACAACAGCAGATCTTTTTAATCAGCTCTTGAGCTCAAAGTAGGGCAGGTCATGAATAAAACTGCTCTGAAGCGTTGTGTGCTGCCGCTCCAATCACTTAAGACAGGTTGGTGCAAGTCATCCATCACCATCCACCATGATCAGAATACTAGAACAGCTGGGAATTAGAAGATGATTATACCGCTGTCTCTCCTCATACCCCTGAGAGAGAAGTCAGAAGGGAATCATAGTCAGAGAGAGGGAGAGCGATAGGAAAGGAGAGAGAGAGAGGAAAGAGAGAGAAAAGACCGGGAATTTGGTAGACAGAGACAGACAGGGTACTGCATTAATGTACATGAAATAACAATGACAAGTTAAAACAGACATGCTCCAAGGCCCTATGTTATCGACACATACAGTAGCGCTTTACATGGTACAATGTCATACTTAAATATCACATGCTCTGTGCCTCTGTTAGTACAACATCTCCATAACATACTGCTGCTGAGAGGGCCTCATACTGACAGCCACAGTATGTGGACTGCCCTCTAACCCTGAAAATGTGATGGAGAGAGATGTACAGATCAGACCGCCTGACAGCGCTAGAGGGATGATAGGAAAATGATCTCGGGAGCCTTCACAGAACTCCCGTCTGCCCTACTTATGAGACTACACTTCCCTCTTGTCATGGTTCATGAATCCATGGTGTTCTATGTGAGACTCTGCTTGTGTCCCAAATGGCACCCTAATCCCTATATAGTGCACAACTTTTGACCAGAGCTTTATGTGACTAGGTCAAAAGTAGTGCACTACATAGGGAATAGGGTGCCATTTGGGATGTACCCTCTATGTCGTAGTCCCTTTAAGAGTTAATTTGATGAGAAAAAGAAAACTCTTAAAGGCTATTCATTGTGAGGCCAGACTGCCGTCCCTTTCAATCAAGAGTATTATTCAGTGTGTTGGTTATACTCGCGCACTTACTTTTGTTAAATTAAACTGCACCTGTACATAGCCCATCTATAATTTAGCCCAAACAACTACCTCTTCCCCTACTGTATTTATTTATTTATTTTGCTCCTTTGCACCCCATTATTTCTATCTCTACTTTGCACATTCTTCCACTGCAAATCTACCATTCCAGTGTTTTACTTGCTATATTGTATTTACTTCGCCACCGTGGCCTTTTTTTTGCCTTTACCTCGCTTATCTCACCTCATTTGCTCACATTGTATATAGACTTATTTTTTCTACTGTATTATTGACTGTATGTTTGTTTTACTCCATGTGTAACTCTGTGTCGTTGTATGTGTCGAACTGCTTTGCTTTATCTTGGCCAGGTGGCAATTGTAAATGAGAACTTGTTCTCAACTGGCCTACCTGGTTAAATAAAGGTGAAATTAAATGCTGATGGTGTTATGCTATAGATGTCCTTGTGGTAAAATGAAAACTAATAAAAGCAACAACAAAAAAGTAACTACCAAAAGTAAACAACGGCAGTTCTATAGCTATTTCCAAACCATGTCAATGTAGCCTACAATCGTATAAATTGAAAAGCACATGCTTGAGAGAAAGTATAACGACGAAACCTTCATTATGACATATCTCAGCCAGCAGATGAGCTGTGCCAACTCAAGCTTTGATAAGGGCATGGCATCATGAACATACCATAACCATATATATACCATAAACATACCATAACATACCATAACATACCAATCACTTTCAACTGGTGTTTCATTGCTTGGAATATAATCTGGCAGTCTATGTTTTTAGAGGTGTAGAAATATGGAAAGATGGCACATCTGGTCTGTCGAGAATAGACGTTACGAAACTTCTATTAGACCAAATAAGCCTCGTGTCAAAATTGCAACTGATTTTTATTCCCCGCCCCCCATACAAAAATTCCTCACTTACTAATAATCTATGATCTGCTTAAACATAGATTTTGTGCGGAATAAACCTTCTTGCTTCACCTCTTCCTCTCTGCCCTAACCCCAATCTTAAAGGGGAAATCAGCAGTTGCTACATCCATTTTGTTGACTTAGAAATTGTGACCCGTTTCAGGAAGCTAGGCGTATGTTGCACGTCACTACTTCACAAGAGAGGCATTTGAACGTAATTGCAGAATGTAGTCCATCACAACTTTTCCACACTGACCTTTATTAATAGCAATGTTGTTAAGACCAGTAGCAACACTTTTGCAGATCTCCATGGCTAACATTATATCTTTCAAAAAAGCTGCAGTAGCAAGGATTATCTGCACATACGGAGCAGCTCATGTTATAGACAGACGACTGCTACATGGAAGACCAATCCGAACTCATCTCTCGGCATGTCCAGCCCATCCATTATCTTAGCCAATCATGGCTAGCGGGAAGGTTCCTGTCTTCTTCTGTGGCTCAAACCAACTAGGCTCATAATTTAACAATTTTATTCATATTTACAGAAGGCATACAAGTTTATTATTAAGGCACATGAAAGTTCACGTTCCAGAAGGCATTTCTGACAACAACAAAAAATGTATAAAAGAAACTATGAAGTAGTGACGTCTGCACCTACAGTAGCTTCCTGAAACGGGTCACATTTTGTAGTTCTACGTCTCTACTTTTATCCAATGTAAAAAACACTATTTAGAATTTTGCAACATAAGACCAAATAGAGGTGGCCAGTCACAGTTAATGATATGTACCTACTGATTGTTTGAGAAAATAACTTATAAACATCTCATGAGCTTAGTTCAACTGTCTTACCCCATCATAACCCAAAATATAAACTAGTTTTACTCCAATGTTTGTCAACAAAGTAAATGTAAACAAACACAATATAGCCTCAAAACATGCTTAAAACTATAATTTTGATATCCCGGATGGTCAGTCCTTGCATCCATAGCTCTGTCTATGAATTTGAGAGTGGTTACATTTCTCCAGCACCGTCCTTTTGTATTTTTACCAAAATGGGTGTGGAGTCGTTTTGTTTTTGTTTCCACTGACGATTTTCGCTTTGACCCTTAAGCCTCGATCAGACCAAAAGTGTCATTGCATCAATGATGCGTCATGAATTCTGCAGTCAAACTTTTTAAATTATAGAATCCAACATTTTACTGGATATGTGTGTAACCAACTATTTCCGTCAAGTCCAACGTATACAGAACGCACAGCAACTGCCTCTGCAATGCTGCAAGGCAAACTCGGCACACAATTGGATACAAATGTATACTGAACAAAAATATAAACGCAACATATAAAGTGTTGGCCCCATGTTTCATGGACTGAAATAAAAGATCCCAGACTTTTTCCATACGCACAAAAAGCTTATTTCTCTAAAATGTTGTGCACAAATTTGCAGTTTTGTCACACAACACACAATGCCACAGATGTCTCAAGTGTTGAGGGAGCGTACAATTGGCATGCTGACTGCAGGAATGTCCACAAGAGCTGTTGCCAGAGAATTAAATATTAATTTCTCCACCAAAAGTAACGTCAAACATTGTTTGGCAGTATGTCCAGCCAGCCTCAAAACCGCAGACCACGTGTAACCACGCCAGCCCAGGACCTCCACATCCGGCTTCTTCACCTACAGGGATCGTCTGAGACCAGTCACCTCGACAGCAGGAAAAACTAATTCTGATTGGCTGGGCCTGCCTCCCCAGTGGGTAGGCTTATGACCCTCTCAGGGCTACCCATGGCTGCGCCCCTGTCCAGTCATGTGAAATCCATAGATTAGGGCCTGATTAATTTCTTTCAATTGACCGATTTCCAGAGTTAAAAAAATATCAGCACCAACATGTCTCCTTCCTTTCCTCATGGTGTACTAAATTTCACCTTAAACTTAGGAATCTCGCTCTCTTTATCGGCAATTAACTAGATCATATCCCGGGGGAAATGTATGTAATTAAACGTCCCAATTGGCAAGACAACTTAATTCCAGACATTTGCATAAATACGGCACGTTTAAAACACTGTCCCACTTTTCTACTCACATTCACATGACAAAAACGTTTGAGGGGAGAAATACTAGTAATGGGTCGTTTGCCAGCTAATAGCTCTTTTTGAAGAACTTTGGGAAGCAAATCGCATCGTTGAAAGAGCTGTTCATGTGGCTCCCTGATTTACATACTGCTACTACTGCTTTTTGAGCTTCAAACAATGATTATCTGCAAATAAGTTACAAAATCATTATCTGAAGATGGTAAATTCTCACTGCAGAACCATAAATAGTGGGGAGAACACGTCATTCTGGTCCACGCTTATGTGTAAAAACAATTTAAAAAATTGAATCATTTGTCCAGATAAAAAGTACTTGAACGTGCATATCACGATCTGACATAATGGTAGCCTACTTTTTGGGCTTTACATGAGTGATTTTCAAGCATTTTGAATTAAGAGCCGGTTGGGAGCCTAATGATGCGTCTCTTTTACGTGAACGGAGCCAAATGATGATGCTCATTCGAAAAGAGTCGGAATGCCCATCACTAAGAAATACGGGTGTATTTTCAGTTCAATTTCAGTAGGGAGTTCGTTGTTTACATGACACCACAGAGGCGTTGTGGCTAGTGGACGAGCTGCATATCAAAAGGGTCTCAGCACTGAAATGTAGCCCTATTTATGCAGGGGGTATTATGCATCATGCAGTGTTATGAATTGGATGATAGCCCGTTTTACAGCACAATGCGAGATGATTTCTAGCAGTGGTAAAAACAGAGCATTTCCCCCCCCCCCCCAAAAAAAATAACATCAAGGTTTTTATTGACTATTCAATTAGGGACAGGTTGGGTCCCACATCATCAGGTTCAATCTGAATTTGATGAAAGGTTGAAGTTGTTGATCACCGCAAGTCGTTTCTTGCAAGCAGCTAAGAACAATTCACCATACTTAAAGACTATAGGCTACATCTCAGCAGTTCTGTAACGTTAAGAGAAACCCAGTACATTTGTAATCAGATGTAGATGTGTATTAAAACCAATTGTTTATTCCACTTTCGGCATGGAAAATATTGCAATGGTGTTCAGTAATTATGCTTCTGCATAATTACCAGTGATTAATTGGACTAATTCATCAACTCAGTAAAGGACTCGTCCTTTTGAATCTCTCACTAGCAGCGAGTTGGTTCAACACCAAACTAAGACAAATGATTGGGCTCCCGAGTGGCGCAGCGGTCTAAGACACTACATCTCAGTGCTAAAGGTGTCACTATAATGCCAGCTTCGAATCCAGGCTGTATCACATCCGGCTGTGATTGAGAGTCCCATAGGGGCGGCGCACTATTGGCACAGCATCGTCGGAGTTTGGCTGGAGTAGGCCGTCATTGTAAATAAGAATTTGTTCTTAAATGACTTGCCTAGTTAAATAAAGGCTAAATACAATTAGTGAGTCTAAGCAGATTGTTCATTCTTTGTTAAGTGGGTTGAAAGAGGGAGCTGAATCGCCCCTGAGGCCTTCTGGTGTCTATAGCTAAAACTGGTGCCAAACAACAGTTTTTTTTTACCCTGTTCCCATAATCTGTTTGTTTGGTCTCGCCAACTCCTATATGACAATGACCATAGGAGTTGGCAAGACGGCACAATCAGATCTGGGACCAGGCTACTGATTTGTATCTTCTTACGTATCAGTATTCAGAACATCATCTCTATACTCCAGATGTTATAGATCACTATCCAGGAGTCCCCACAGTAATGCTGTATGTATTATCTGCCAAATGTGTCCCTCCGCTCTGTCACATCTCCCACAATCTGTTTGTATATGTGGGAGTTAGAATAGATAAAGGGAAAATGCTTTCGGTATGCATTTATAGTTTGTTGTGCTAGTGGGTAAATCTGTCATTTCTATCCAGGTCTCAGATATTGGAACTTAGACACTCCTATTCCCAAGCATCAAAGGAGCACATGTTTCAGGATGTGATTTGGTGTCATCATACAAAAAAGTGTGGCGGTAATTTATGACAGAAGAAAGCAGCAAAGCCAGTAATGCTTTCTCAGCGTTTGAATAGACAAAATAAATGATGACTATACGGACTCTGCAGTTGTTGCAGAGTAATATACAGTATCTCCTTCTAGAGTAGAGCCAGGGTTCATAAATAATAATACTCTTAGATGCAAACTATCAGTCATGCATTTGTATCACCCCCCCCCCCCCCCCCCCTAAAAAACAAAAAATGGAGGCACACAGGAGAGCATCTGATACACAGCCTGAGGACCAGTGGAGCTCTTGAATATATCCTGGTAGTGCTAGCAAGCTACATCCTACATCCCCCTACTACTGTCTTGAAAGGCTAAAGGGCCTTGAATATTAAGATGCTCTCGTCCCCAATACTATAATGTTTCCCCTTCATGGTGAATAGAGAGCTCCCGGCTAGCAGCTAACCTCTTCACCACCATGGCCATGTTATCATCCCTAGCTTCCAAACAGACACCATTACTCCTCGTTCTCCACCGTGAAAGCCCACGTGCTGCGAGTATTCCGGCAGGTGCTACACATTGGTGGTGGATGGGGTAATTTACCTAATATACAATGGAAAGTGTTTTGAGACCATAACATGCAATTTATCACTCAGGCGGCGGTTCATTCAAGACAGAGGTCCCAATTCAATCTAAATCTAAACGCTTGTCATTAACAAGAACGCAATCCAGGGAAAGAAGGATGCATTGCATCATCTTGAGACCATTGCATCTTGAGACCATAGCTTTTTTCAGAGTATAGCCAAGTGGCGGTTTGAAACTGATTCAGATTGTTTAATAGTCACAGGGTTGTAGGTGTGATTGCAGCGTACAGTGAAACTCTTATGCTTCGAGCTCCAACATGCAGAACTAGTGAAATAAAATAATGAAAATGGTAATACAAAAAAACTATAGAAATAGCACTATATTCATAATAACAACTGAGGCAGAGATTAATAAATAAATGTCCATTGGGGTGGAGGCAGAGTAAAGACTGTTGAGGGGGTGAGGTGGAATGACCATAGGGGGAGCAGAAGCATGATCATTGAGTGAAATCAAACCAAAAAGTCATAATATAAATATTAACAACAGCAACAGTGATGAATGTCGTTGGGGTGGGGGCAGAGTAATGTCCGTTGGGGCGGAGAGGAGAAAGAATGTCCATAGGGGGAGTAGCAGGGGTAAGATAGGTGAGAGTTGAGGGTGTCCATAGGGGGAGGAGAGCAGGTATCTGACTAGAGGTGGCTATTCAGCAGCCTGATGGTCTGAGGGTGGAAACTATTGGCCAGTCTTTTTTTTTTTTTTTTTGCCATGATGCTCCTGTACTGCCTGCGTCTGAGTGATTGAAGCGGGGAGAACAGGGCGTGGCTTAGGGGACTGGGGTCCCTGGTGACCTTCTTGGCCTTCATGCAACACCTGGTGTTGTAGGTGTCCTGTTGGGCAGGCACCGTGTGCCCAATGGTGCGTTCGACTGCACGTATCGCCCTGTGAAGTGCCTTGCGGTCCGCGGGAGTGGAGTTGCCGTACCAGGCTGTGATGCAGCCTGACAGTATGCTCTTGAAGGTGCTCCTGTAGAACACTGCGAGAGCCCTCGGGGGACAGGCCAAATGTCCTCAGCATCCTGAGGTTGAAGAGTCGCTGTCGTGCCTTCTTCACTACGGTGTCCGTGTGGTTAGACCATTTCAGCTTCTCGAACACAAGTATACTGCGGTGGTGCATAATGGAATGTGTCAAGCCTCTGGTGCCTTTGGAAATTCCACCGAATGCTACAGCTGCTTGCATTGACGCACATGGGAAGAGCTCCAGCAAGCATGGTTTACAGAAGGCGGAGTACGATTGTCTCTCTGGAGTACAGCACAGCACCAAACAAAACAACACAGCCCCTGCAAAACCATATAAATAAACTGTAGCTGTTAGAAAGAGGTAGCGAGGAAGAAAGATGGAGAGAGAGATAGGAAGACAAGGAAAGAGAGCGAGGGAGGGAAAGAAGGAAAGAGAGAGAGGGTAGGGAGAGAAAGAGAGAAGCATGCCAATGGTAATCAATAATGCTCTCTAGGGGATTCTCCCTGGTTCCTCCTCCTCGTCTTCCTACTCCTCCTCCCTTATTCCAATAGCATGTGCCACACACAAACACACATGGCTCACACCCACACACACAAAAGCATGTACTGTACACACAGCAAACACACCACGCGGCCCACACACAGGTACCCCAGGGTCTAGGCTCATTATATCGACTATGCTTGGCGAGAACAGTGATTTGTTGTGGTAGCTTCACAGTTTGTCAGACCTTGTCGACACTTCCCTGTGACAGCAATTATCTCTGTCCACAGCCATGTCACTCAGCAAGGGCCCGGGTCTGCGGGATTAATATGCTAGGTATATTTAGCTAATGTTGTGTTTAAGCTAAACCATTTGAAGTACACTGAACAAGATATAAATGCAAAATGTAACAATTTCAAAGATTTTACTGTGTTATAGCTCATATAAGGAAATCAGTCAACTGAAATACATTCATTAGGATCCTAATCTATGGATTTCACATAACTGGGAATACAAATATGCATTTGTTGGTCACAGATACCAACAACAACAAAAAAGGTAGGGCCATTTGCCTCATGCCTCACGACACATCTCCTTCGCATATACTTGATCAGGCTGTTGATTGTGGCCTGTGGAATGTTGTTCTACTCCTCTTCAATTGCTGTGTGAAGTTGCTGGATATTGGCAGAAACTGCAACACGCTGTCGTACACATGTCTGGTGAGTATGCAGGCCATGGAAGAACTGGAATATATGCGATATGAGACCGTGCATTATCATGCTGAAATATGAGGTGGTGGCGGTGGATGAATGGCACGACAATGGGCCTCAGGATCTTGTCAAGGTATCTCTGTGCATTCAAATTGCAATTGATAAATTGCAATTGTATTCGTTGTCCATAGCTTATGCCTGCCCATACCACAACACCACCGCCACCATGGGTTCTGACTTAGAATATGTGGACAACTACAAATATCTAGGTGTCTGGCTAGACTGTAAACTCTCCTTCCAAACTCACACCAAGCATCTCCAATCCAAAATTACATCTAGAATCGGCATCCTATTTCGCATCAAAGCATCCTGAGTGAGTCATGCTGCCAAACATACCCTCGTAAAACTGACCATCCTACCGATCCTTGACTTCGGCGATGTCATCTATTAAATAGCCTCCAACACTCTACTCAACAAATTGGATGCAGTTTATCACAGTGCTATCCGTTTTGTCACCAAAGCCCCATATATTACCCACCACTGCGACCTGTACGCTCTCGTTGGCTGACCATCGCTTCATACTCGTAGCAAAACCCACTGGCTCCAGGTCATCTACAAGTCTCTGCTAGGTAAAGCCCCACCTTATCTCAGCTCACTGGTCACCATAGCAGCTCCCACCCGTAGCACGGACTCCAGCAGGTATATCTCACTGGTCACCCCCAAAGCCAATTCCTCCTTTGGCCGCGTTTCCGTTCTCGTTCTCTGCTGCCAATGACAGAAACGAACTGCAAAAATCACTGAAGCTGGAGACCCATATCTAACTCACTAGCTTTAAGCACCAGCTGTCAGGGCAGCTCACAGAGCACTGCACCTGTACATAGCCCATCCAACTACCTCATCCCCATACTGTATTTATTTATCTTGCTCCTTTGCACCCCAGTATCTCTACTTGCACATTCATCTTCTGCACATCTACCATTCCAGTGTTTAATTGCTATATTGTAATTACTTCGCCACCATGGCCTATTTATTGCCTTACCTCCCTTATCTTACCTCATTTGCACTCACTGTATATAGATCTTTCTTTTTTCTCCTGTATGTTTGTTTATTCCATGTGTAACTGTGTTGATGTATGTGTCGAACTGCTGTGCTTTATCTTGGCCAGGTCGCAGTTGTAAATGAGAACTTGTTCTCAACAAGCCTACCTGGCTAAATAAAGGTGAAATGTAAAAAAATAAAATGGGGCACTCTGTTTACAACGTTGACATCAGCAAACCGCACGCCCACCCGACGCCATGTCTGCCATCTGCCTGTGTAACGATTGTCATCGGGAGAAGGAGAAGAAGACCAAAGTGCAGCGTGGTACGTATTCATAATCATTTTAATAAATATGAAAACTGAACAAAAACAACAAACCGACAAACAAACAGTTCTGTAAGGTGCAACAAAAACACTAAACAGAAAATAACTACCCACAACCCATAGTGGGAAAACAGGCTGCCTAAGTATGGTTCTCAATCAGAGACAATGATCGACAGCTGCCTCTGATTGGGAACCATACCAGGCCAAACACAGAAATACAAAACCTAGAATACACAACATAGAATGTCCACCCCAACTCACGCCCTGACCAAACTAAAACAGAGACATAAAAAAGGAACTAAGGTCAGGATGTGACAGCCTGGTACAGTTGAAACCGGGATTAATCTGCGAAGAGCACACGTCTCCAGCGTGCCAGTGGCCATCGAAGGATAGCATTTGCCCACTTGAAGTCGGTTATAACGCCGAACTGCAGTCAAGTCAAGACCCTGGGAAAGCAAGCAGGTGAGCTTCCCTGACACGGTTTCTGACAGTTTGAGCAGATATTCTTTGGTTGTGCAAACCCACATAATTATCAGCTGTCCGGGTGGCTTGTCTCAGACCATCCCGCAGGTGAAAAAGACGGATGTGGAGGTCCTGGGCTGGCGTGGTTACACGTGGTCTGCAGTTGTGAGGCCGGTTGGACGTACTGCCAAATTCTCTAAAACGACGTTGCTTATGGTAGAGAAATGAACATTCAATTCTCTGGCAACTGCTCTGGTAGAATTCCTGCTGTCAGCATGCCAATTGCATGCTCCCTCAAAACTTGAGACATCAGTGCTTCCCTACCAAGCAAAAAGTTAGTAACTGCTCATTTGGTCGAAAATGAGTTCATGTCATTACTGCTACATTGATACATGCTTAATCATGTGGACAAGTATCCTGCCTCTATTGTTTTGTGTTTTGGAGAAAATGTGGGTCATGTTAGCAGAAACTGCATAAAGTTACTGTGAAGCCACAGTAAATAAAATACATTTTTCTCAGTTCCACGCTATGAGCAGTTACTGCCGTTTTGCTTGATAGGGCAGTGTGGCATTGTGTTGTGTGACAAAACTCCACACATTATAGTGGCCTTTCATTGTCCCCAGCATAAGGTGCACATGTGTAATGATCATGCTGTTTAATCAACTTCTTGATATACCAAACCTGTCAGGTGGATGGATTATCTTGGCAGTTGAAAAGTTGAAATGTTCACTACAGTGAAGTAAACAAATTTGTGCACAAAATTTGAGAGAAATAAGCTTTTTGTGCGTATGGAACATTTGTCGGGTCTTTTATTTCAGCTCATGAAACATGGGACCAACACTTTACATGTTGCGTTCATCATTTTGTTCAGTATACTGTACATACACGCTACATACACTACCGTTCAAAAGTTTGGGGTCACTTAGAAATGTCCTTGTTTTCCATGAAAACATACATGAAATGAGTTGCAAAATGAATAGCAAATATATGCAAGACGTTGACAAGGTTATAAATAATGATTTTTAATTGAAATAATAATTGTGTCCTCCATTTGCAGCAATTACATCCTTGCAGACCTTTGGCATTCTAGTTGTCAATTTGTTGAGGTAATCTGGAGAGATTTCACCCCATGCTTCCTGAAGCACCCCCTACTTCTTCCCTAAATAGTTATTGCATAGTTTGGAGCTGTGCTTTGGGTCATTGTCCTGTTGTAGGAGGAAATTAGATGCCGTCCACAGGGTATGACATGGCGTTGCAAAATGGAGTGGTAGCCTTCCTTCTTCAAGATCCCTTTTACCCTGTACAAATCTCCCACCTCTTTACCACCACCAAAGCATCCCCAGACCATCACATTGCCTCCACCATGCTTGACAGATGGCATCAAGCACTCCTCCAGCATCTTTTCTGCCTCTCACGAATGTTCTTCTTTGTGATCCGAACACAAGCTTAGACACAAGCTTAGACTTTTTTCCCCCAATCTTCCACTGTCCAGTGTCTGTGTTCTTTTGCCCATCTTAATCTTTTCTTTTTATTGGCCAGTCTGAGAGATGGCTTTTTCTTTGCAACTCTGCCTAAAAGGCCAGCATCCCAGAGTTGCTGATGTTGATGTTGAGACTGGTGTTTTGTGGGTACTATTTAATGAAGCTGCCAGTTGAGGACTTGTGAGGCGTCTGTTTCTCAAACTAGACACTCTAATGTACTTGTCCTCTTGCTCAGTTGTGCACCAGGGCCTCCCACTCCCTTTTCTATTCTGGTTGGAGCCAGTTTACATTGTTCTGTGAAGGGAGTAGTACACAGCGTTGTATGAGATCTTCAATTTCTTGGCAATTTCTCACATGGAATAGCTTTCATTTCTCAGAACAAGAATAGACCGACGAGTTTCAGAAAGTTTTTTGTGCCTGTAATCGAACCCACAAATGCTGATGTTCCAGATACTCAACTAGTCTAAAGAAGGACAGTTTTATTGCTTCTTTAATCAGCACAAAGGTTTTCCGCTGTGCTAACATAATAGCAAAAGGGTTTTCAAATGATCAATTAGCCTTTTAAAATTATAAACTTGGATTAGCTAACACAACGTGGCATTGGAACACAGGAGTGATGGTTGCTGATAATGGGCCTCTGTACGCCTATGTAGTTATTCCATTAAATATCAGCCGTTTCCAGCAACAATTGTAATTTACAACATTAACAATGGCTTCACTGTATTTCTGATCAATCTGATGTTATTTTAATGGACAAAAAAATTGATTTTCTTTCAAAAAGAAGGACATTTCTAAGTGACCCCAAACTTTTGAACGGTAGACTATACACAACAACTCAGCAGCCGTTACCCTTTACCCAATGTCGAACATGTTATGAAAAATATTTTTCATAGGCATGCTAGGCTAGAGCAATACGACAACTTGTCGCAGAGCTGTTATTTTATGTTTGAGTGGTGCTTAGGTATGTATCATGAATGCCTGGGAAACCGTTGGTATATAGTGTCACAGTTCACTTTACAGTAGTCTGCAATGTCAAGGTTTTAAGACGTTAAGTATTATCTTTTCCCACCAAGAATGTAAGATTGTCTACAATAGTCTACCACACAACCTTTAAAAAAAAGCATACAAAAAAGCACAATAACACTGAATAAAACAGGAAACCAAAGTAACATCAGAAGCTATTTACTGTACTTGCCAATCACATTTGTAGCACAAATGACCTTGTGAAACACTTCCTTTCCATATTTCTTTCTTCTTCTTCGATAATGGCCCTCCTCACTCAGCCTTTCTGTGCATTCAGGCAGCACTAATAGCATTGCAGAACATCCTTCCACAATAGTGCAGCTAAGGACTCCATTAAATGAAGATGGATAGGAGAGGATTGTGGTGGCCTCCACAGCTGGTTCCATATAGCCCAGACTCAGACGTACTCTCTGTGTGCTTGAGAGATAAAGGCATCATGGATGACACACATCAGTGACATGATGGGGGATGAGATTTTCTCAGGGTTGAGCCGACAATGAGAGTATGAGATCAAACAGGAGGGGAAGGGAGGGAATATAGAGGGGGGAGAGGAAGAAGGAGGCATGAAATAGAGAAGTATGGAAGGTGGTAAAGAAAGAAAGAAAGAAAGAAAGAAAGAAAGAAAGAAAGAAAGACAGAAAGAAAGAAAGAAAGAAAGAAAGAAAGAAAGAAAGGAGACAGATATTTCACTGGATGTGTAAATGTGAGTCATCCGGTTGGCGTTTCCACTCACTAGCAAATATGGTCTTGAGAGGAAGCCCAGTGTCCGGCAGTGGGAGATGATGGAACAAGATGGATTTTGGCTGACATTCTGCACATTTTCTCATCGATGGAACATTTTGATACGGTTTTCTGTTTCCAAAACTAGAATCTGTTATGAACAGAGTGCATAAAGTTTTGTAGACTTCACAGAGTAGGCGCTCCCCAGCGGTAATATGCAAATACATGCTAGAACGCGCCAATAAGCTCTTGCTAGCTTTGCTCTGCCTACCAAAATGATGAATTTACTCCCATTGGAAATGACAGGCTGTTGTCTATCTTGGGTTAGTTATACATATATTTGGTAAGTGACCACTGAGCAGTATTGGTGCGTGGGCAAAATCACTCGGAAAGCCAAACCAGGAAGAAATATCCATATTACAACCAGTGGTGCAAAAAGTATCCAATTCTCATACTTGAGTAAAAGTAAAGATACCTTAAGTGAGTGAGTCACCTAGGAAAATACTGCTTGAGTAAAAGTCTAAAAGTATTTGGTTTTAAATATACTTAAGTATCAAAAGTAAAAATATTTTCAAATTGTTTATCTTAAGCAAACAAGACGGCATAATTTTTTTTACAAATGAAGCATGTGTGTTTAATTAATCCACCAGATCAGAGGCAGAAGGCATGACCAGATATGTTACCTTGATAAGTGTGTGAATTTGACCATTTTCCTGTACCGCTCAGCATTGAAAATGTAAAGTGTACTTTTGGGTGTCAGGGAAAATGTATGGAGTAAAAAGTACATCGTTTTGGGGTGAATGTAGTGAAGTGAAAGTTAAAAAAAAGTAGTCAAAAATATAAATGGTAAAGTAAAGTACAGATACTGTCACGTTCCGACCTTGATTTCCGTTGTTTTGTATTTATTTAGTATGGTCAGGGCGTGAGTTGGGTGGGCAGTCTATGTTTGTTTTTCTATGTTTTGGGGCATTTCTATGTTTTCGGCCTAGTATGGTTCTCAATCAGAGGCAGGTGTCATTAGTTGTCTCTGATTGAGAATCATACTTAGGTAGCCTGGGTTTCACTGTGTGTTTGTGGGTGATTGTTCATGTCACTGTGTTTGTTGTCACAGGATAGGCTGTATAGGTTTTTTCACGGTCCGTTTGTTGTTTTGTAGATTTAAGTTATTTCATGTATCGTTCATTTTCCATTAAAGAACATGAGTAACCACCACGCTGCTTTTTGGCCCGCTTCTCCTTCTACAGATGAACGTCTTTACAGAATCACCCACCAGGACAGGACCAAGCGGCGTGGTAACGGGCAACGGCAAAAGCAGCAGCATGAGAAGCAACAGCGGCACAATGAGGAATGGACTTGGGACGATGTGTTGGACGGCAAGGGTTGTTACACATGGGAGGAGATCCTGTCGGGAAAGGATCGCCTTCCATGGGAACAGGTGGAGGCAGCGAGGAGAGCAGAGGCAGTCGGAGAGAGGAGCCGGCGATATGAGGGAACACGGTTGGCAAGGAAGCCCGGGAGTCAGCCCCAAAAATTTATTGGGGGGGGCTAACAGGGAGTATGGCTACGCCAGGTAGGAGACCTGAGCCAAATTCCTGTGGTTACCGGGGGGCTAGAGAGACCGGGCAGGCACCGTGTTATGCGGTGGAGCGCACGGTGTCCCCAGTGCGGGTGCACAGCCCGGTGCGGTACATTCCAGCTCCGCGTATCGGCCGGGCTAGAGTGGGCATCGAGCCAAGTGCCATGAAGCCGGCTCTACGCATCTGGTCTCCAGTGCGTCTCCTTGGGCCGGCTTACATGGCACCAGCCTTGCGCACGGTGTCCCCGGTTCGCCTGCATAGCCCAGTGCGGGCTATTCCACCTCGCCGCACTGGCAGGGCGACCGGGACCATTCAACCGGGTAAGGTTGGGCAGGCTCGGTGCTCAAGAGCTCCAGTGCGCCTGCACGGCCCGGTCTATCCGTCACCACCTCCACGCACCAGCCCTCCGGTGGCAGCCCCCCGTACCAGGCTGTCTCTCCGGCCCATCCTTACAGGGGCTTCCTCCTCTCCAGCGCTGCCGGAGTCTCCCGCCTGTTCGGCGCTACGAGAGCTACTCAGTCTGGCGCTTCCAGAGCCTTCCTCCTCTCCAGCGCCGCCAGTGCCGCCCGTCAGCCCAGTGCCGCCCGTCTGCCCAGTGCCGCCAGTGCCGCCCGTCTGCCCAGCGCCGCCAGTGCCGCCTGTCTGCCAGGAGCCGCCAGTGCCGCCCGTCTGCCAGGGGCCGCCAGTGCCGCCCGTCTGCCAGGGGCCGCCAGTGCCGCCCGTCTGCCAGGGGCCGCCAGTGCCGCCCGTCTGCCAGGGGCCGCCAGTGCCGCCCGTCTGCCAGGGGCCGCCAGTGCCGCCCGTCTGCCAGGGGCCGCCAGTGCCGCCAGTCAGCCAGGGGCCGCCAGTGCCGCCAGTCAGCCAGGGGCCGCCAGTGCCGCCAGTCAGCCAGGGGCCGCCAGTGCCGCCAGTCAGCCAGGGGCCGCCAGTCAGCCAGGGGCCGCCAGTGCCGCCAGTCAGCCAGGGGCCGCCAGTGCCGCCAGTCAGCCAGGGGCCGCCAGTGCCGCCAGTCAGCCAGGGGCCGCCAGTCAGCCAGGGGCCGCCAGTGCCGCCAGTCAGCCAGGGGCCGCCAGTAAGCCAGGGGCCGCCAGTGCCGCCAGTCAGCCAGGGGCCGCCCGAGCAGCTGCCCCTCTGTCCAGAGCAGCTGCCGCCCCTCTGTCCCGAGCTGCTGCCGCCCCTCTGTCCCGAGCTGCTGCCGCCCCTCTGTCCCGAGCTGCTGCCGCCCCTCTGTCCCGAGCAGCTGCCGCCCCTCTGTCCCGAGCAGTTGTCCCTCTGTCCCGAGCAGCTGCTTCACCTCTGTCCCGAGCTGCCCCTCTGTCCCAAGCAGCCCCTCTGTCCTGTGGGGTCATAGAGAGGGGTGGCCATGGTGAGAAAGCCACGGAGGCGGACAATAAGGCGGACTAAGACAATGATGAAGTGGAGTCCGCGTCCCGCGCCAGAGCCGCCACCGCGGACAGACGCCCACCCAGACCCTCCCCTATAGGTCAAGGTTTTGAGGCCGGGGTCCGCACCTTGGGGGGGGGGTGTACTGTCACGTTCTGACCTTGATTTCCGTTGTTTTGTATTTATTTAGTATGGTCAGGGCGTGAGTTGGGTGGGCAGTCTGTTTGTTTTTCTATGTTTTGGGGCATTTCTATGTTTTCGGCCTAGTATGGTTCTCAATCAGAGGCAGGTGTCATTAGTTGTCTCTGATTGAGAATCATACTTAGGTAGCCTGGGTTTCACTGTGTGTTGGTGGGTGATTGTTCCTGTCACTGTGTTTGTTGTCACAGGATAGGCTGTATAGGTTTTTTCACGGTCCGTTTGTTTTGTAGATTTAAGTTATTTCATGTATCGTTCATTTTCCATTAAAGAACATGAGTAACCACCACGCTGCTTTTTGGTCCGCTTCTCCTTCTACAGACGAACGTCGTTACAGATACCATAAAAAACTACTTAAGTACTTTACACCACTAATTACAACCTACAGTTGAGGTCTGAAGTTTACATACACTTAGTTTGGAGTCAATAAAACTCATTTTTCAACCACTCCACAAATTTCTTGTTAACAAACTATAGTTTTGGCGAGTCGGTTAGGACATCTACTTTGTGCATGACACAAGTAATATTTCCAACAATTGTTTACAGACAGATTATTTCACTTATAATTCACTGTCACAATTCCAGTGGGTCCGAAGTTTACGTACACTAAGTTGACTGTGCAGTTAAACAGCATGGAAAATTCCAGAAAATTATGTCATGGTTTTAGAAGCTTCCGATAGGCTCATTGACATAATTTGAGCCAATTGGAGGTGTACCTGTGGATGTATTTCAAGGCCTACCTTCAAACTCAGAGCCTCTTTGCTTGACATCATGGGAAAATCAAAAGAAATCAGCCAAGACCTCAAAAAACAAAATTGTAGACCTCCACAAGTCTGGTTCAACCTTGGGAGCAATTTCCAAACGCCTGAAGGTACCACGTTTATCTGTACAAACAATAGTACACAAGTATAAACACCATGGAACCACACAGCTGTCATACCGCTCAGGAAGGAGAAGCGTTCTGTCGCCTAGAGATGAACGTAATTTGGTGCGAAAATTGCAAATCAATCCCAGAACAACAGCAAAGGACCTTGTGAAGATGCTGGAGGAAACAGGTACAAAAGTATTTATATCCACGGTTAAACGAGTCCTATTTGACATATTCTGAAAGGCCGTTCAGCAAGGAAGAAGTCACTGCTCCAAAACCGCCATAAAAATCCAGACAACGGTTTGCAACTGCACATGGGGACAAAGATTGTACTTTTTGAAGAAATGTCCTCTGGTCTGATGAAACAGAAAGAAAACTTTTTGGCCATAATGAAGGAAAAAGGGTGAGGCTTGCAAGCCAAAGAACACCATCCCAACTGTGAAGCACAGGGGTTGGCAGCATCATGTTTTGGGGGTGCTTTTCTGCAGGAGGGACTGGTGCACTTCACAAAATAGATGGTAACATGAGAAAGGAAAATTACATGGATAAATTGAAGCAACATCTCAAGACATCAGTCAGGAAGTTAAAGCTTGGTTGCAAATGAGTCTTCCAAATGGACAATGACCCCAAGCATACTTCCAAAGTTGTGGCAAAATGGCTTAAGGACAACAAAAGTCAAGGTATTGGAGTGGCCATCACCAAGCCCTGACCTCAATCCTATAGAACATTTGTGGGCAGAACTGAACAAGCGTGTGCGAGCTAGGAGGCCTACAAACTTGACTCAGTTACACCAGCACTGTCAGGAGGAATGGGCCAAAAAGCTTGTGGAAGGCTACGCGAAACATTTGACCCAAGTTAAAAAATGTAAAGTCAGTGCTACCAAATACTAATTGAATGTATGTAAACTTCTGACCCACTGGGAATGTGAAGAAAGAAAGAAAAGTTGAAATAAATCATTCTCTCTACTAATATTCTGACATTTCGCATTCTTAAAATAAAGTGGTGATCCTAACTGACCTAAGTCAGATAATTTTTACTAAGATTAAATGTCAGGAATTGTGAAAAACGAAGTGTAAATGTATTTGGCTAAGGTGTACGTAAACTTCCAACTTCAACTGTATGTGTTTTGATAATTGTTTTCCCTATTACCTGTTAGTTCATATGCCTTGTCATCATGATATATACTGTAGGCAGGGGTGAAAGTAAGGCGGTGAGCCTATCACAATAATTAAAACAAAATTTTAATTAAACTATAGGCTATTGTACCACTTTTTATCATGTCAGCAGCATGAAAAATTTGCGAATGAACTTCAAAACGTGTGGTATAGGCTACGCTTCAAAATGTGATGTGGTTCGACGGGTTCACCTAGGAGTCACGAAAAGGGTTGTACTAAAATGTTTGATGTATTAGAATAATTGATTATGCTTATGTTTCATTAATAAAAGGGGAGGGGTTATAAGACCCCGACGGATTAACAATATATACAGTGCCTTGCGAAAGTATTCGGCCCCCTTGAACTTTGCGACCTTTTGCCACGTCAGGCTTCAAACATAAAGATATAAAACTGTATTTTTTTGTGAAGAATCAACAACAAGTGGGACACAATCATGAAGTGGAACGACATTTATTGGATATTTCAAACTTTTTTAACAAATGAAAAATTAGGCGTGCAAAATTATTCAGCCCCCGGTTAATATACGGTTAATACTTTGTAGCGCCACCTTTTGCTGCGATTACAGCTGTAAGTCGCTTGGGGTATGTCTCTATCAGTTTTGCACATCGAGAGACTGCAATTTTTTCCCATTCCTACTTGCAAAACAGCTCGAGCTCAGTGAGGTTGGATGGAGAGCATTTGTGAACAGAAGTTTTCAGTTCTTTCCACAGATTCTCAATTGGATTCAGGTCTGGACTTTGACTTGGCCATTCTAACACCTGGATATGTTTATTTTTGAACCATTCCATTGTAGATTTTGCTTTATATTTTGGATCATTGTCTTGTTGGAAGACAAATCTCCGTCCCAGTCTCAGGTCTTTTGCAGACTCCATCAGGTTTTCTTCCAGAATGGTCCTGTATTTGGCTCCATCCATCTTCCCATCAATTTTAACCATCTTCCCTGTCCCTGCTGAAGAAAAGCAGGCCCAAACCATGATGCTGCCACCACCATGTTTGACAGTGGGGATGGTGTGTTCAGGGTGATGAGCTGTGTTGCTTTTACGCCAAACATAACGTTTTGCATTGTTGCCAAAAAGTTCAATTTTGGTTTCATCTGACCAGAGCACCTTCTTCCACATGTATATGTTTGGTGTGTCTCCCAGGTGGCTTGTGACAAACTTTAAACGACACTTTTTATGGATATCTTTAAGAAATGGCTTTCTTCTTGCCACTCTTCCATAAAGGCCAGATTTGTGCAATATACGAATGATTGTTGTCCTATGGACAGTCTCCCACCTCAGCTGTAGATCTCTGCAGTTCATCCAGAGTGATCATGGGCCTCTTGGCTGCATCTCTGATCAGTCTTCTCCTTGTATGAGCTGAAAGTTTAGAGGGACGGCCAGGTCTTGGTAGATTTGCAGTGGTCTGATACTCCTTCCATTTCAATATTATCGCTTGCACAGTGCTCCTTGGGATGTTTAAAGCTTGGGAAATCTTTTTGTATCCAAATCCGGCTTTAAACTTCTTCACAACAGTATCTCGGACCTGCCTGGTGTGTTCCTTGTTCTTCATGATGCTCTCTGCGCTTTTAACAGACCTCTGAGACTATCACAGTGCAGGTGCATTTATATGGAGACTTGATTACACACAGGTGGATTGTATTTATCATCATTAGTCATTTAGGTCAACATTGGATCATTCAGAGATCATCACTGAACTTCTGGAGAGAGTTTGCTGCACTGAAAGTAAAGGGGCTGAATAATTTTGCACGCCCAATTTTTCAGTTTTTGATTTGTTAAAAAAGTTTGAAATATCCAATAAATGTCGTTCCACTTCATGATTGTGTCCCACTTGTTGTTGATTCTTCACAAAAAAATACAGTTTTATATCTTTATGTTTGAAGCCTGAAACGTGGCAAAAGGTCGCAAAGTTCAAGGGGCCCGAATACTTTTGCAAGGCACTGTATATTCATTGTAGAAGTTTAGTATTGTTCTACAGTTGTATTTTAGTTGTCTCTTTCTCTCTCTCTGCCTCATTGTAAAGAGGCCCCTCTTAGAAATGTGTGACTTAGACAGACCTCTGCGGGGGAGTGAAGGAGATAAGACTAGGCTAACATTACACAACGAATCAACTTTGGGGGAGGGGACATTTACTGCTAAGTGTTTAGCTAACAATAAAGGCCCTGTTAATACAGCTTTGTAGGCATGGTTTTGCTCCCAGGAGTAGAGGATGATGACGTAGGCAGTGACATCACCAGGGCGCGACCTAGGGTTGAATAAAACATCTGGAGACCTTTTGTTTGATGCAGAACTTACTCAGCAACATTCGTGCTATGTTCCTGTTTGTCAACTTCTGTCTGCAATTGCATTAATAAAGGTTTTTGAATGATTTAATTAAAGATGTTGTCATAATGCTAATTTCACCAATGAGTAACTGATTGATAAGGAAACGAACCCTAACAAGTGGCTGACACCGAGACGTGCACAGACAACAGTGAACGCATCAATTCTGGCCTAATGACTACACTTTTTTGGTGTTTTGTGTAACAGATGTATCTTCACCACTGTTTGGAGACTGGAAATATGTTGCGAGTGGATGAACGTGCACGGGCAGCCTAGTAAAGGATCCCTTTGAAGTGATTGTTTGACAATCAGATGAAAACATCATGACTGTTTGTTTTTATGGCACAATAAAAGGTCATACATTTTAAAAGTTGAATAACAAATCTGTACAACCAGGCCTACAGAAATCCTATTGAATTAATAGGGATTCTATATTCAATTATATGATTGGCCCATAAACATTTTGGGGAGGTCCCACACCGGGAAGAAATGTATTCTATTTTCACCCCTGCATATAGGCCTAAGGCCAAGACTATAAGAATAAATTCAACCACACCTTTGTTTCATTATAAAACCGGAGAGCAACATCTGTCCGTTGAAGTCCACAAAGCATAGTGCATGTAACAAACAGTAGTATGACCTACAGCATGGTCAAGCAAGTTCATCTTGCCAACATTTTCAGACTACTAAACAACTATTGATTTAGAAGCACGGAGTTAGCATACCGCAAGTCGCAAAGAAAACAGGAGCTGCCTCCACTATTCCAGCATCATGTAAACGTCAAGATTTCAACATTATCAAATGACCTATGCTTAGTCTAATACAGTGACAACTAAAAGATACCAAAAACGATTTAGTCCAATCAACGTAAGCTAAATATGATGCGGCTGTCCATGGTAGCCTACATCTAGCTATATATTGAACTTACATCCTCTCAGGCCGGGGGCCCAATGTATGAATTTATGGTTGTATCAGAATCGCCGTTATAATCCTTGGCTAGTATGGAGAATTAAGTAAATCCACAGGTCCAAATCTCTATCTCCATTGATGGCTAATTTAGGAAAGGGCCAATTTGAGAAGTGTGCTGCAGAATGGCAGTAGCATAACAAATGAATAATGGAGGGAGGAAGAAGAGAGCGAGAGAGAGAAAAAGAGACATAGAAGCAAACGGTGACCCAGGAGAACTATACAACAGACTGGCTTTAGCAGCATAACAAATCTGTGAGAGGAACGGAAGGAGGGAGGAAGAAGATGAAGAGAGAGCAGGTGCAACAGAATGAACGGGGACAAAAAAATAGGTTATAAGAGGAAGCTAGAGAGCGAGTAGGAGGAAAAATGGACTCAGTGAATCTGAAGAGCACACATTGAGTTTCATTAGGCTGGTGACTATCCCAAAATGGGTCAATTTCCCTACATTTACAGTTAACGGATGCACTCCCCCAAGGGCCCCTACCATGGAGGCACTAAATCTCTGCGCCTAATAAAATCCTATATCAAAATGTGTTCCAACTCATAACCTAGCGAACAAAACACCCCCACCGCTACGCCTGTGTGTGTGTGTCCGTTTCTGTGGGTGCAAACAGCTAATATTCCATCAATCTCGGAGCGTGTGTGTTAACGCTCAATTTGAGTGAGAACGGCCATAATTCCCTTGTCCCTCGCTCCTTCTGTTCCGCTCTCTCTATTTTTCTCCATTCCTCCCTCTCTTTCCCTCCCGCTCGCTCTCTCCCTCCGTCCCTACCTTCATTCCTTTCCCTCTTCCACCCTACGGTAGTCCATCTTTCCCACTGCCAGCCTTAATCAACTCATGTTCACACATCTTTTTTTTCAAATGACAAATCTGCCTTGGGTGAATAGCTAATAAAGTAGCAGGGGCCGCTCAACCAGCCAATGCTGCTCTGAAGAGAGTGGCATGGGAAGAGTAAATTTGAGGATTACTATAGAAAGGGCTTCAGGCTAGTTGGAGGTTAGTTAGTGTTGAATATTTCAATAGGGTTCAGCATCAAACGGAATGAGGTGGGAGCAAAATGGCAAGGGAGGGGTTGTATTCCATTGTAACAAACAACTTTGTATCTGCTATGGAACAAAACCAGTGCATTGGAAGATGTGACTTGATCAAACCCACTCCACTCCTCTCTGTCAGTGAATATACACACAAGCAGTATATGGCTCTTGGTGGATCTGAGTAAGACACTGCAGCTATAGATTGTGCTGCAACACCACTGTATTACGTGTTTATTTGATGTGGCGTCTTCTAGGCCTAGGTTGAACTGTAATGACTGAATTTGACTGAATGAGCTTAGCATAAATTATGAGCTGATCTAAACAGCACGAAACAATCAACATTGCCACAATCACAGCTTAAGGATGTCACAATGACACATTATTGGCTACCCCGTGGATGAGTAGAGACTGCATAGGGAACATGCGCTGCTGGAGTCTGACTTACAATAGCTTCGTGCCATAGACTGCTTACTTTGCTAAGCATTTAGAAAAGCCATACATAATTAACAGTCCTATCACCAGCTGCTGCATCTAGCTAGCTAGCCGCAGGGGAGCCCAGTTCATTTGACTGGCAGTCCAGGCTGAGGGAATCTACTTGGCAGTATCCTCTCTGCTAGTGTATGTCATTGACTCGCAAGCCAAACAGCATTAGCCATGTCACTGCTAGCAAATATTTTGAAGAGAGAAAGGGAAGCCACTAGTGAGTACTCTACATTGGTAGATGGTGTGGCCTTTCAACATTGAACTATCCTGTATTTATTCCCTATTTAAAAACACACAAAAACAAGGCCTAGGCTAGAGGTTAGATATATGAACCAGATTCGGAGGGTTGCCAGTTGAATCTCAGGCCTGGCAACAGTGGGAATGAGACATGAACTGGCAAGCTGAGGGTTGCTGGCATTGAGTACACCACATCAGTCGCTGGCTTCATCAATAAGTGCATCGATGATGTCCCCACAGTGACTGTGCGTACATACCCCAACCAGAAGCCATGGATTACATGACACATCCGCACTGAGCTAAAGGGTAGAGCCGCCGCTTTCAAGGAGTGGGTCTCTAACCTGGAAGCTTATAAGAAATCCTGCTATGCCCTCCGACGAACCATCAAACAGGCAAAGTGACAATACAGGACTAAGATTGAATCGTACTACACCGGCTCCGATGCTCGTTGGATGTGGCATGGCTTGCAATCTATTACAGACTACAAAGGGAAGCATAGCCGCGAGCTGCAAAGTGACACGAGCCTACCAGATGAGCTAAATTACTTCTATGCCCGCTTTGAGGCAAGTAACACTGAAATATGCATGAGCGCATCAGCTGTTCCAGACAACTGCTTGATCATGCTCTCCGTAGCCTATGTGAGTAAGACCTTTAAACAGGTCAACATTCACAAGGCCAGAGGGATTACCAGGACGTGTACTCCAAGCATGCACTGATCAACTGGCAAGTGTCTTCACTGACATTTTCAACATGTGACTGACTCTGTAATACCAACATGTTTTATGTAGACCACCATAGTCCCTGTGCCCAAGAACACTAAGGTTAGCTTCCTAAATGACTACCAACCCGTAGTACTCGCATCTGTAGCCATGAAATGCTTTGAAAGGCTGGTCATGGTTCACATCAACACCATTGTCCCAGAAACCCTAGACCCACTCCAATTTGCATACCGCCTCAACAGATCCACAGATGATGCAATATCTATTGCATTCCACACTGCCCCCCCCCCCCCCCCCCACCTGGACAAAAGGAACACCTACGTGAGAATGCTATTCATTGACTACAGCTTAGCGTTCAACACCATAGTGCCCTCAAAGCTCATCACTAAGCTAAGGACCCTGGGACAAAACTCCTCCCTCTGCAACTGGATCCTGGACTTCCTGACGGGCCGCACCCAGGTGGTACGGGTAGGTAACAACACATCCACCACGCTGATCCTCAACACGGGGGCCCCTCCTGTACCCCCTGTTCACTCATGACCACACGGCTAGGCACGACTCCAAAGTCAGTATTCTTCTAAAATAACTTGAGAAATCTGTCATTCAGTTTTACGTTTTGGCCGAGGAGATTTTTGTTGCGCAATTGTACACCCAACTAAAATGTTTGGTGAATAATCCCTACTGTTGACCAATCACTGACGAATGGGCATGGACTTGGGCTGCCGAATTCAGCTTGCCTCGAGAAAACAGCTGGAAAACCCTTGCCGAAGACCAAAACAGTCATAAAATGTATTCATAATATATGCACAAACTATTCCGGATGGGAAGTATGCAGATGCCTTAAACCACAGGCAGAAGTTTACAGAATTGATTACTAGATCATTAGGTGGAAATTAAAGTTTCAGCTTTGATACAGGTGTTGTATTAGTCTATAAATAAATCTCTGCCAAAATGTGTTCTCTCCCATTTCCTATTCGACTAGAAGTTGTTCTGAAATGTTAATTGCTTGCCTACATTTTACTCCCTCCTGACTAGTGACAAAATTAAGGATATTAGAAGCTGAAAATCTCCCCTCCCTTCTATCTTGGGACTGCAAGGCCTGGCACACTTCAGAATCATTTTTGGTAGCTCAAACTCAGGTTGACCAGTAGTGTGTGTCACAGAAAATATTTGACTCTAGCCACAAATTAAGGAAATTAGAAGGGGGAGGAGAATTTCAGAACCCCCCCCCCCTTCTAAGTTCCTTAATTTTGTCACTAGAGTCAAATACTTTCTATGGCACATGTCAGAGTCAAATACTTTCAATAGAACAAACTCAATGTCAGGATAGGCAACAGAAATCAATAATGAATGTATGTGTGTTATATTTAACATAGAGGAAGGAGTAAAATGTCGGCAAGCAATAAACATTTCAGAACAACTACTAGTCAATAAGATATGGGAGAGATGACGAATTTTGGCAAAGAGATTTATTTATAGACCAATACACTTAATAACTCTACCTACAGTCAATAATACAGTAGAAAAAAGAAAACGAAAAAGTACATATTACCTCAATTACTTTGACTAACCGGTGCACCCACACATTGACTCTGTACGGGTACCCCCTGTACATAGCCTCGCTGTTGTTATTTTACCGCTGCTCTTTAATTACTTGAACATTTTATTTTTACTTATCTATTTTTTTACTTAACACTTATTTTTCTTAAAACTTCATTGTTGGTTAAGGGCTTGTAAGTAAGCATTTCACTCATTTTATTTATTTTATTTATTTCACCTTTATTTAACCAGGTAGGCTAGTTGAGAACAAGTTCTGGCCAAGATAAAGCATAGCAATTCAACACATACGACAACACAGAGTTACACATGGAATAAACAAAACATACAGTCAATAATACAGTAGAAAAAAATAAAATGAAAAAGTCTATATACAGTGAGTGCAAATGAGGTAAGATAAGGGAGTTACGGCAATAAATAGGCCATGGTGGCGAAATAATTACAATATAGCAATTAAACACTGGAATGGTAGATGTGCAGAAGATGAATGTGCAAGTAGAGATACTGGGGTGCAAAGGTAAATAAATGTAAATAAATAAATAAATATAGTACGAGGATGAGGGAGATAGATGGGCTGTTTACAGATGGGCTTTGTACAGGTGCAGTGATCTGTGAGCTGCTCTGACAGCTGGTGCTTAAAGCTAGTGAGGGAGATATGAGTCTCCAGCTTCAGTGATTTTTGCACTTCGTTCCAGTCATTGGCAGCAGAGAACTGGAAGAAAAGGTGACCAAAGGAGGAATTGGCTTTTCACAGAGGTCAGATGTTTCTTGTAGTTGGCCACCAGGTTTGCACACATTTCAGGAGGGATTTTGTCCCACTCCTCTTTGCAGATCTTCTCCAAGTCATTAAGGTTTCGAGGCTGACGTTTGGCAACTCAAACCTTCAGCTCCCTCCACAGATATTCTATGGGATTAAGGCAGGGGTGTCAAAGTCAAATGGACGGAGGGCCAAATAAAAAAATCAGCTACAAGACGAGGGCCGGACTGTTCGAATGTTCATTGAAAATTTTTTAAATGACGCATATAGTCTAGTGAACCTAATTGAACCTACTGAAAACCTAACAAATATATTACAATATGATCAGATAAATAAAGCAATATTTTCTTATGGCTCTGTCAGTAATCTTTAATTTTCAACAGACACAAAAGACAAATTTCCTTTATATAAATATCCCCATAACATGAACATTAAATGAAAGAAACCGGTATTCAAGGCACCATCAGTAGACTATATTTTCTATTTTAGCAAAAGTGGGCTAAATTTACTTCAAAGAAAAAACAATAATAGCAATTTTCTATCATCCACTCAACTGAAATATTTTTAAAATATAATTGGATTGAAATACAAAAAAATAAAGTGCAAAAATCTATTAATCAAAAACAACACTTTGTTTAAGGAGAAGTAACATGCAGTGAAAACAAATATTAAATTTTAACTTTTAAACTTGAACTGAGTAAAAACTCTAAATATGTGATTGCACAGTAATGTTCACTTGTTTGAGGTTGAGGGTGATACTTGGTGGTGTCCCATCTTTTCCACAAGTTCATCAATGTTCGGGGTAAGGCTCTGAGCTGAAGAAATCCGCAGAATTGAGTGGAGGTGTTCAGCAGTAAGTCGACTTCTGTGTGATGTTTTGTTCAGGTTCATCAAAGAAAACAGTTGTTCACACAGGTATGTGCTGCCAAACATAGACAACGTTTGAGCAGCCTGGATGCGCAGCTGGGGCATTGTGCCGGGGAGGAAACGGGCGAACTCCGCAGCACCCACTGCCGCATATTTTGCCCTCAGTGCATCATTGCATTGGAGGTCAATCAACTCCATTTGGAGGTTTGGTGGTGAGCTTTCCACGTCAACAGCAAATGGGTTACCGAGCAGTTCCAACCTGCTTTTTTGTGCTTCAAAGTCAGCAAATTGGCGTCGAAAGTCAGCGGCAAGCATACCTATTTTATCAGCCAACTGTGTGCTCGGGAACGCACTGGTAGAGAGCTTCTCTTTCATGGTCTGGCAGCTGGGAAAGTGGCTCAAATTTTCTTTCCGCAACTGCGTCTCCCACAGAGTCAGTTTGGTTTTAAATGCCTTCACTGTACTGTACATATCAGAGATGACACGATCCCGACCCTGCAGCTGCAAGTTTATTGCATTCAGATGACTCGTAATGTCACACAGAAAAGCCATTTCACACAGAAACATTTCGTCTCGGAGTTGTGTTGTGTCTTTCCCTTTGCTGTCCAAGAACAGACAAATCTCCTCACGAAGCTCGAAACATCTTTGAAGCACCTTTCCCTGGCTTAGCCATCGCACCTCTGTGTGATAAGGCAAATCACCATGCTCCGTTTCTAACTCCGTCAGAAATGCCTTGAACTGGCGGTGATTCAAACCTTTGGCTCTGATAAAGTTAACTGTGCGCGTGATGATGCTCATTACATGCTCCATTTTCAAGGCTTTACCGCACAACGCTTCCTGGTGTATGATACAATGATAAGCTGTCAGCTCACCTGTCGCGTTTTCCTCTTGCATCTTTTCCCGTATCTTCGCCACCAGTCCGCTCCTGTGTCCACACATCGCAGGTGCTCCGTCGGTTGTCAAACCCACAAGTTTTTCCCAAGGCAGCTCCATCTCATTTACACATCTTGACACCTCTTCATACAAATCATGCCCCGTAGTTGTGCCATGCATAGGACGTAAAGCCAAAAACTCCTCTGTCACGCTTAGGTTGGAGTCCACTCCGCGGATGAAAATTGACAACTGGGCAATGTCAGAAATGTCGGTGCTCTCATCCACAGCCAAGGAATATGCAATAAAATCTTTTCCCTTTTTCACAAGCTGCTCTTTTAGATTGATGGACAACTGGTCTACTCTCTCGGCAATGGTGTTTCTGCTCAGACTCACATTTAAAAAGAGTTGCCTTTTTTCTGGGCAAACTTCGTCACAAACTTTAATCATGCAGTTTTTGATGAAATCCCCCTCCGTAAATGGCCGGGCTGATTTAGCGATCTCTTCTGCCAAAATAAAACTGGCCTTGACAGCAGCCTGGCCTTGTGATTTGGCTTTTTTGAACAGAGCCTGTCGAGATTTGAGGCCTCGTTTTAATTCCTCTGCCTTTTGTAGCCTTTGTTCCATGTCCATATTCTTGTTTTTGTCCGCGTGTTTCGTTTCATAATGTCGTCTCAGATTATACTCTTTCAGTACCGCCACACTTTCTCCACACAGAAGACACACAGGTTTTCCAGCTACCTTCGTGAACATATACTCCGACTCCCACCTTGTTTGAAACCCCCGGTTCTCAGTATCCACCTTCCGTTTTGCCATTTTTGATGGGTATCTGAAAGTTAATTTTACTGTGATGCTGACGACTGCTGTGCCAATAAATATTGAAATGAAGCAGCCTACTGCTCGGTGCGTCACCTTTGCATTGTGGGAAATGTAGTATTGGTGCGTGTAAAAGATCTGCGGGCTGCCGGCTTGCTGCGGGCCGGTTCTAATAATAAATCAAGATCATCCCAGGGGCCGTAAAAAACCTTCTTGCGGGCCGGATGTGGCCCGCGGGCCTTGACTCTGACATATGTGGATTAAGGTCTGGAGACTGGCTAGGCCACTCCAGGACCTTAATGTGCTTCTTCTTGAGCCACTCCTTTGTTGCCTTGACCGTGTGTTTTGGGTCATTGTCATGCTGGAATACCCATCCACGACCCATTTTCAATGCCCTGGCATTGAAGGAGGTTCTCACCCAAGATTGACGGTTTGACGGTACATGGCCCCGTCCATCGTCCCTTTGATGCGGTGAAGTTGTCCTGTCTCCTTAGCAGAAAAACACCCCCAAAGCATAATGTTTCCACCTCCATGTTTGAGGGTGGTGATGTTGTTCTTGGGGTCATAGGCAGCATTCCTCCTCCTCCAAACACTGTGAGTTGAGTTGATGCCAAAGAGCTCCATTTTGGTCTCATCTGACCACAACACTTTCACCCAGTTGTCCTCTGAATCATTCAGATGTTCATTGGCAAACTTCAGACGGGCATATATATGTGCTTTCTTGTGCAGGGGGACCTTGCGGGCGCTGCAGGATTTCAGTCCTTCACGGCGTAGTGTGTTACCAATTGTTTTCTTGGTGACTATGGTCCCAGCTGCCTTGAGATCATTGACAAGATCCTCCCGTTCATGGCTGATTCCTCACCGTTCTCATGATCATTGCAACTCCACGAGGTGAGATCTTGCATGGAGCCCCAGGCCGAGGGAGATTGACAGTTCTTTTGTGTTTCTTTCATTTGCAAATAATCGTACCAACTGTTGTCACCTTCTTACCAAGCTGCTTGGCGATGGTCTTGTAGCCCATTCCAGCCTTGTGTAGGTCTACAATCTTGTCCCTGACATCCTTGGAGAGCTCTTTGGTCTTGGCCATGGTGGAGAGTTTGGAATATGATTGATTGCCTCTGTGGACAGGTGTCTTTTATACAGGTAACACGCTGAGATTAGGAACACTCCCTTTATTAAGAGTGTGCTCCTAATCTCAGCTCGTTACCTGTATAAAAGAAACCTGGGAGCCAGAAATCTTTCTGATTGAGAGGGGGTCAAATACTTATTTCCCTCATTAAAATGCAAATCAATTTATAACATTTTTTACATGCTTTTTTCTGGGTTCTTTTGTTGTCGTTCTGTCTCTCACTGTTCAAATAAACCTACCATTAAAATTATATACTGATCATTTCTTTGTCAGTGGGCAAACGTACAAAATCAGCAGGGGATCAAATACTTTCCCCCTCACTACATACAAGGGACACGACAGGACAAAGACATCTGACTGCTACGCCATCTTGGATTTTTTATTCTAAGGTCTACCCCAGTTGTATTCGGCACATGTGACAAATAAAATTGGATTTGATACCATGTACATCTGTTGCCCCTTAGGCAAGGCAATTAACACCTAAATGGGGTTCAGCACTAATACATGGTATCAACTAATACATAGGTGTTTTTCTAGCCCGGACTGGGGTTGGGAAAAAGCAAAAGACTACAACTATCAGAATAAGAATCTTAGAAAGCCTACTGTCTACAGCCATGTTGCCATTTGGCACTTAACACCTAAACGACTTAGGCTAACACCTACATTGCTCCAAAGCTGCTGCACCGTGGCTGCCCCTGTAATTACCTCTCGCTTGTGCAGACTCTTGGAAAATGAGCAGTAATATTCTTCTTTATGTTCCTCAACAAAAATATGACTGTGATAACCACAAAGGAGGTGTATTTTGAGTTATGTGACTGAAGCATCCTGAAAGCATTATAGGACCTCAAAAGAAAATGTATTATTAAATCGACCAGTCTCCTTGAAAAATGTGTTTCTTTATCTCCTGCTTTGAAGCACATTATTGGAAGGCCAGACAGAGCCCCGTCATTGTAAGCAGAATCAGACAGATTGAGAGAAAGGGAGGCTTCCCGATGAGTAGGAGGTGACTATTAAATATTAGAAACCTTCCCTGTCTGGCAGCCAACAAGGTCATGATAAGTGTTTACCACATGCTGTTATGCGTGTATAACCCCAAAAAGTATAATTGCATCAATATATCATGGGTTTTTAATAAATAATAAATCTGACCAAAATGCTTGTTTAACTATTATTTCATACCCACTAATGCGCTACTACATATACTGATCAATAGATGTCTCTCCCTGATCTGTTTCACCTGTCCTTGTGATTGTCTCCACACCCTCCAGGTGTCGCTTATTATCCCCGATGCATATATCCCTGTGTTTCCTGTCTCTGTGCCAATTCGTCTTGTTTGCCAAGTCAACCAGCGTTTTTTTTTCTTGCTCCGATTTTTTTCCCCAGTCTCTGTTTGTTTTGAGTCCTCCTGGTTTCGACCCTTGCCTGTCCTGACTCCGTACACGACTGCCTGACCACTCTGCCTGTTCTGACTACCAGCCTGCCAATCCCCTTGTACTGTTTTGGACTCGGATCTGGTTTCTGACCCCTGCCTGGCCTGATCTCGTGACTACCTATCGTCTGGTACTGTTTGGACTCGGACCTGGTTGATGAACTCTCGCCTGTCCCCGACCCGCCTTTGCCTACTCCCTTTGTTATAATAAATATCGGAGCTCTACCATCTGCCTCCTGTGTCTGCATTTGGGTCTCGCCTTGTGCCCTTATAATAGATGCATCAACTGATTATGAATAATACTGCCCTTCGGCTATTAGGATGGGCTTGTGCGAACTCTTACAAAAATCAAAACCATGTCTGTTTCCATATTAAGTCTGCTTCCATTTATTACAGCATGGAGCTCATTTTCAATGAACAATCTCCTTCCGGTCCTTACATGATCATCAAGGTGGTTTATGAATCAGTTGGCCTGGCCCTTTCCATAATTTTCCCCTCCCTCTACGCCGCCTGCTGTTGCTCCACCTGTTCCCTCAACCTCCCAATATGCATACCTGCATCCTTCTCTCATCCCTCTCGCCTCAGTATTCTTTCCCTTCTTCCTGAGGCAGCCGGTGCCGAATTCCGCTCACAGGTCCCGCAGTGTTAACAGATTTGTTCTTTCTATATCGATGCCATTCGGACTCCCTGCTGCGCCTAACACATTATCATTATATAACTAGGGTCGTCCTAATTCATTTTTAAGCAAATGTGTGCTTAGTGTTTGTCATTCTAATACGAGTCCCCTTTCTTCGCTAGTCGTCTCAGTATTCACTGCTCATGCAGTAAGGCACGGCAGCTTTCTGTTGAATTCTGCTCTGCAGAACCAGGCTGGCTCAATTACTGAACAACGGTAATAGGGATGAAAACCAGGCTTCGTCTCTCTCTCGGGAGGAGAATCAGAGCTTAAAGCCCACTCCAGGCCGAGCCACTTCCCTGATCCCCTGCTCTTTTTTTTATAATTTTCCCCCTGCTTGGGTTAATACTTTAATGCCTACTTGCTTCCCGTCTCCTTCCACCAGCTTCCTCACACTGATTTCCCCTCTCCCTCCTCCTCTTATTTCTTTCCAGCAACACTCTCAATCTAAAAGCCCTCCCACCCTCCTCAATTTCCCTTGTCGATAAGAAGATGGAATGTTAATCTGTGTTAATAAACCCTCTATTTTTATAGCCTGGCAGGGGAGTAGGGGCCATGTCTTCTGCCAGTGTGTTTGTGTGTGTGTGTATGTATATGTGTGTGAGAAAGACTGTGTGTGCGTTGCACGCGAGTTTTGAGAAAGCGAGAGACAAAAAAAAGCAAGAGGGGAAAAGGAAGGCACGATACACAATTATCTATGTTCCAAAGTTCAGCAGTCAATCCTACTCCCTGTTTTATTAAAAGCCTGATTCTTCACTATGCTCGGACAACTCTAAGATACCAAACCAAGTACTGTACCTCTAGCAGTCTTTGCCTCATGCTCAACATGTCATCACCTGGTTGACATCTGTTAAACCCAGTTAGGTAATCAATCGTGTTCGAGAGGGTATGCTTGAGCAAGGCACTTGGCAGACTAGCTGATCTACAAACCACATTGCACTCCAAATGGCTACCCATTAAGTTAGCGTTTTATCACTCAGGCCCCCCTTCCAGCATTGGAGAACATCCCGCACCACATCTATTTCTATGGGCACAAGACTGTTCATGACACAAACTGTTCACACCCCTCTTGTTTGCGGAGAGAACTTTTTTGCACGTTTCTTCCAATTTTACACATTTTGTCATGGGTCGCAGAGAAAATGTTGCAGTTTAAAGCTAATTGTCTTGCAATTTTATACATTTTACCATGTTTAATGTGATATTTGAGTGACTCAAACATTAAAACAAAATCTATGGGCTAAAAAATAGCTCTCTAAGGAATGCAATGACTGGCGTGACAAGAGGGAAACTGACGATCCCTACCCAATTTCTACTGTTACAACTTCCAAAAGTAAGTTGAAAACGAGACTGAGTTCCTTTAAAAAATATGACGTTTTTTTGGGGGGGTTAATCATTCTTGATGGGTAATTGTTATATAAAAAATTTCTCTCTATAGGGCCTTAAAAAGGTACAATTATTTTCCACCATAATTTGCAAATAAATTCATAAAAAATCCTACAATGTGATTTTCTGGATTTTTTTTCTCATTTTGTCTGTCATAGTTGAAGTGTACCTATGATGAAAATTACAGAACTTGCACAATTGGTGGCTGACTAAACACTTTTTTGCCCCACTGTATGTTCTTGACAACGGTGAAGGTTTGTCAGAAACTGCCGGTGACAAAGAACCTTTCTCAGGTTGTAAATGTGTGATTAGCATTAGCAAACCATAGTACTTATTCAGCAGAGTGGAACGTTATAGAAAGTTCAGATAGTGCTGTATTGTGTAGACCAGCCATGATTCTCTGTTGTGTAGTATGGAGATTTGTATCCACTCTATCCATTTACCTTTCTGTGTGAAACATTGAAACCTTCTAAATGTCTCAGTCCCACTGAATAAGCCATAAAACACCACTTCCAGAGTCCAGATGTATTTAGAATGGGAGACTGACTAAGGTCTGTGCATGGTAGGTCTGTGCATGGTAGGTCTGTGCATGGTAGGTCTGTATATGTACTATGAATATACCGTATTATTGATAATCATGTGATTATGTGTTGGACATGCGCTGACAATCCAATTGTTATTTATTCTGCCTTATGCTTGAACATATAATAGAACAATTGATCTCCCCCCTAAAAAGGAATGGGAGACTCAATTTCTCTACAGCAGTAATGGCAACCGACAAGGGGCGAGAAATGTCAATATAAAATGTCTGTCTTTACACGTCCAGAGATGAACGAGTGTGTTGAAACAGCCGTCCCATTTATCAAAGAGAATCCATGTATCTTCAAATTGACATTGCTTTTACTCCATGGCTTGTTCGTTTGGACATCCAGAGATTTGTACGGTGCAGTACAATCAGTCACCCTTCCATCTACATCTCTCTCTTTTTACTCGCACGTTCGCTCTTGCTCTTGTTTAGTATAGTGTGTTCTATATAAACAAATCCTTTACGTTTCTTTTGAATTGTTCCAGAAAAACAACAATGCTTCCCCATGGTGCCTCTGTGACTGCTTTGCCCAGCCCTGAGAGCCTACCTCTACACTAATTAATGTTGATTATTTTCTTATTTGCCGCAAGAAACCAGGCACTTTCACAGGCTTTGATTCCCTCCAGAGCGTATCCCACGGTGAACCAGGAGATCCACTCAGCTTGGATCAATGTCATTCGCCGGCTTATTCATTCCGAGTGGGACTCCATTGCTCCCTAAACTCGGTTCCTTTGGCGACAAGGTATTGTCAATTAGGTTGTATCGAGCTCTTTTTCGTCTGAGCGTCAGGGAGGGGAAGGAAGGAGTGCAGGGGAGTGAGTGTTCTCACTCCCTCCATCCATCTGTTCCCTCAAATGATAGAGAGATTTGTCGGGTCAAGGGTCCCCCATCTTACTGTAAACCCTGGTGATGTTTCGTTCTTCGGCTTGGAGAACACTTTTTGGTTCCAGGTAGAACACTCTGTGGAAAGGGTTTTAAATGGAACCCCAAATAGTTCTAATTGGAACCAAAACGTTTTTGTTCAAAGGGTTCTCCTATGGGGACAGCCGAAGAACCCTTTTAGGTTATAGATAACAACTTCTTTCTAAGAGTGTAGAGTGTGCCGGATTTCAACTGCGACAACTCCGATATGATTTTGTTTTTTTCTCAAAGTTGCCGGGATGTCACATGCATCACACTTACATTGAGTATACAAAACATTAAGAACATCTGCTCTTTCCATGACATAGACTGACCAGGTGAATGCTATGATCCCTTATTGATGTCACTTAATAAATTCACTTCAAATCAGTGTAGATAAAGGGGAGGAGAGAGGTTAAAGGATTTTTAAGCCTTGATACAATTGAGGCATGGATTGTGCGTGTGTGCCATTCTGGGGGTTAATGGAAAAGACAAAAAGTGCCAGGTGCACTTTGTGTCAAGAACTGCAACACTGCTGGGTTTTTCATGCTCAACAGTTTCCTGTGTGTATCAAGAATGGTCCACCACCCAAAGGACATCGGAGTCAACATGGGCCAGCATCCCTGTGTAATGCTTTCGACGCCTTGTAGAGTCCATGCCCTGACAAATTTAGGCTGTTCTGAGGGCAAAGGAAGGGGGGTGTCCCTAATATACAATATTAGGAAGGTGTTCTGTAATGTATCAATACACCCGTAACAACCTAATAATGAATAAACTTCTATTAGATCAAATAATCCTCAATAATCCGCGATACATTTTTATCTTGAATAAATTCGACACACTCCTTGCTCCCCATTGAAAAACGCCTCACTTGCTTAATAATGAATGATCTGCTTAAAATGGACAGATTTGGGGTGGAGTAAACCCTCTCGCTCACCAAGAGTGGTAGGTCTGTCCATGGTAAATCTCTGCGTGAACTATGAATATTCCGCATGATTGATTATGATGTGATTATGCGTTGGACGTTCGCTGACAAGCCAATTGATATTTGTCCAATTATGTTTATTCTGCCTATTGCTTGAACATATAAACCAATTGATCTAAAAAAAAAAGAAAAAAAGAATGGGACACACAAATTTCTCTACAGCAGTAATGGATAGCGGCAAGGGGTGAGAAATGTCAATATAAAGCGAGTCTGCCTTTACGCGTCCAAAGATGAACGAGTGTGCTGGAACAGCTGCCTCATTTCTCTTCAAATTGACATAGCGTTTACTCCATGGCTTGTTCGTTTGGACATCCAGAGATTTGTACGGTGCGTGGAGTGGGCCAAAATTCCTCCACCGCGATGTGAAAGACTTATTGCCAGTTATCGCAAACACTTGATTGCTGTTGTTGCTGCTGCTGAGGGTGGCACAACCAGTTATTAGGTTTAGGGGGCAATTACTTTTTCACATAGGGCCATGAAGGTTCGGATAGCTTTTTCCCTTAATAAATAAAATAATCACTTAAAAACGGCATTTTGTGTTTACTTGGGTTATCTTTGTGTAATATTAAAATTGGTTTGATCTGAAACATTTTAAGTGTGACAAATGTGCAAAAAAATAAGAAATCAGGAGGCAAATACTTTTTCACAGCACTGTACATATCCCATCTGATTCCAATCTATACTGAACAAAAATATAAACGCAACATGTAAAGTGTCGGTCCCATGTTTCATGAGTTGAAATAAAAGACCCCAGAAATGTTCCATACACACAAAAAGCTTATTTTTCTCAAATGTTGTGCACAAATGTGTTTACATCCCTGTTAGTGAGCATTTCTCATTTGCCAAGATAATCCATCCACCTGACAGGTGTGGTATTTCAAGAAGCTGATTAAACAGCATGATCATTATACATGTGCACCTTGTGCTGGGGACAATAAAAGTCCACTCTAAAATGTGGAGTTCTGTCACACAACACAATGCCACAGATGTCTCAAGTTGAGGGAGCATGCAATTGGCACGCTGACTGCAGGAATGTCCACCAGAGATGTTGCCAGAGAATTTAATGTTCATTTCTCTACCATAAGCCGCCCCCCAAAAAACATTTTAGAGAATTTGGCAGTACGTCCAACCGGCCTCACAACCGCAGACCACGTGTAACCATACCAGTCCAGGACCTCCATATCCGGCTTCTTCACCTGCGGGATCGTCTATACGACCAGCCACCCGGACAGCTGATGAAACTGTGGGTTTGTACAACCGAAGAATTTCTGCAAAAACTGTCAGAAACTGTCTCAAGGAAGCTCACCTGCGTGCTCGTTATCCTCACCAGGGTCTTGACATGACTGCAGGTCAGTGTCTTAAACCGACTTCAGTGGGCAAATGCTCACCTTCGATGAGCATTTGATGGCAATTGATGGCAATTTTAATGCACAGAGATACCTTGACGAGATCCTGAGGCCAGTTGTCGTGCTATTTATCCACCGCTATCATCTCATGTTTCAGCATGATAATGCACGGCCCCATGTCGCCAGGATCTTTACACAATTCATGGAAGCTGAAAATGTCCCAGTTATTCCATGGCCTGCATACTCACTAAACATATCACCCAATGAGCATGTTTGGGATGCTCTGGATTGGCATTGTACGACAGCGAGTTCCAGTTCTTGCCAATATCCTGCAACTTCGCACAGCCATTGAATAGGAGTGGGACAATCAACAACCTGATCAACTCTATGCGAAGGAGATGTGATGCGCTGCATGAGGCAAATGGTGGTCACACCAGATACTGACTGGTTTTCTGATCCATGCCCCTCCTTTTTTTTAAGGCGTGACCAACAGACTCATATCTGTATTCCCAGTTATGTGAAATCCATATATTAGGGCCTCATATATTTATTTTGACTGATTTCCTTATATGAACTGTAATTCAGTTCAGTAAAATCTTAGAAATTGTTGCATGTTATGTTTATTTTTTTCTGTGTAGTAACATTTGGTACTCTGATCTGTGCAAAAACCAGATGAATCCTGGTCCGAATTAATTCTGGCACTTGATATTGGTAGTCCAGTATCCAAGACCATAGTATCAACTGTATTGGTGCACGAGTCAAATACATTATTTTCTGCTGTAAACAATCTAGCATTTAATATCATGTAGAATGTGCATATACCCTGTTATTTACAGTTCTCATGCACTAGGGAACCACACCTGGTAAACCATGTGAATGTGAATGTTCAACCATGTTGAACAATCAGAACTCCAGGAATTGGGAGCCTATAGATCCTGTAGACTGCTGGGTTCTGACCTACATAACACAGGCAAAAAAAAAAAAACTTTTGAGGACTAGCAACTTCAATCCCTCTCTCTTTCTCCTTTTCCCTCTCTCCCTTCTCCATTTCTCTTTCTGTTTTTATCTCCGTATGTGTCTCACCCGCGGGTCCCCGCAGTGTGAGTACACCAAGTCAGTACTAACGAGATTAACTACATAGGGCGCTAATTAAGTGACTTATTGGGGACTTTGCTGCTACTGTACTGTGTGTTTGTGTGTGTGGAGCCCTTTGCGGCTCAAGTGGGAGCTGAGGCTGCTGAAAGCTATATGTTTAGCACCGTGCATCCTGGCGTATTTTGGGAGGCCCACTGTTATATTAATTCTTCTGTGAAGTAATTTTGGCAACATTTAGGGGCTTGTCGCTGTATGCCCTGGGAGAAGGGATCCCTTTTTTCTGTAATTTCTGTCTTTTCTACAGTTTGTCTGGGAAGGACTGATATGCCCCTTGCACCTCGCTGCCGTTCAGCAGACAATAATACTCCAGGGTAGAGTGAGAATGTATTAAGCTATTTCACTCAGTTAAGGTAATGGAGAAAATGAACATTAGGATAACTGAATTTAGCCCCGGAATAAGTGAAAGCTTATTGGATTTCAATTTGAATTAAGTGAGTGTCTTAGTACCAGAAAGGCCACACACACGAAGTCTCTCTTATACACTTCCTCTTTGACACACACCTGACACAATAAGCTTTTCAACATGCATTCAAAAGGACTAAATCAAAAGGACTAAAAGCTTTGCTGCAAGGTTATTAAAGTAAAATAAAACTGAAAATAAAACGAAAACTAATCCTGAAAAAACGAAAAATAATTAACAATCCTGTTTGAAACTATACTAAAACTATTTTTTACTCCAAAACTAACTAAAAATAAATAAAAACAATGAATTATGTTCAGTTTTAGTTTTGCGAGGGACAAAAATCTAACAGGGTTTAATGGGGTTTTCAAGCTTCTGAATCTGGTGGGTCACATTGAGATTGGGCACGTTCATGCAGATTACTTTCGTCAAATTGGTGACCGCCTTTCAAAGTGTGTTGCATGATGGGGATACAAATTATCCAACTTGCACCTCATGTCGACTGCATGAACAAAACTAATTTAATCAAAGGTCATGAAGTTTTGACTCGATCCCTGTCAAGAGAGGAGCAGATCTTTTTGTATATGACAGTAAAACATTCTTATGACTATAACATTTGTTGGCAAATTCATTCCTTGCACATTTTCTCATAAAAAGTATATTTCAGTGCTCTGTCTGCTCAGGCAAATGTGTAGAATTGCAAAAAGTGGACCCAATCAGAACTCCTGTACATACCCCTCGTGATGAAGGCAGCCAATGGCCTGCTTCTATCTAAGATGTAAACACAGCCTCACATGAAAACTTGAGCTGTTATCTGATGGTGATGAAGACTGAAATAAGATAAATATCCATTTTTGAGTGCACTTGAAAAATACAGCATTCAATGTGAATTGTCTTGATCGTATCCAGAGGTAACTCTGTTGACCACATAGCCAATTTATTGAAAGCTAGACAATGTAATAGTATATCTAGCCTGCCAGCTACTGTAAATGTAAAATAGCCTGCTAAGGAAGCTAGTGTTTCATTAACGATCTCTGTCAGTGAATTAAATCGTTTTATTATGTTTTGACATGGTAATACAGTGCCTTCACACCCCTTGACTTTTTCCATATTGTGTTGTGTTACAGCCTGCATTTAAAATGGATTACATTTAGATGTTTTAATCACTGGCCTAAACACAATAACCCATCATGTCATAGTGTAATTATGTTTATCAAAATGTCTGGCCCTGCGGCCTTGTGAATGTTGACCTGTTTAAAAGGTCTTACTGACATCGGCTACGGAGAGCATGTTCACACAGTCGTCCGGAACAGCTGATGCTCTCATGCATGCTTCAGTGTTGCTTGCCTCGAAGCGAGCATAGAAGTAATTTAGCTCGTCTGGTAGGCTTGTGTCACTGAGCAGCTCGCGGCTGTGCTTCCCTTTGTAGTCCGTAATAGTTTGCAAGCCCTGCCACATCCGACGAGCGTCGGAGCCGGTGTAGTACAATTCAATCTTAGTCCTGTATTGACGCTTTGCCTGTTTGATAGTTCGTCAGAGGGCATAGCGGGATTTCTTATTAGCATCCTTATAGTAACTGTAAGGTCCATCAGTCAAGCAGTGAATTTCAAGCACAGATTCAACCACAAAGACCAGGGAGGCACTAAAGTAATACTGCAAAAAATGTGGCAAAGCAATTCACTTTTTGTCCTGAATACAAAGTGTTGTGTATTGGGTTTGCCCCAAACATATTAAGGTGTACCACTCTCCATATTTTAAAGAATAGTAGTGGCTGCATCATGTTATGGGCATGCTTGTAATCATTAAGAACTGGGGAGTTTTTCAGGATAAAAAATAAATGTAAATGGTGCTAAGCACAGGCAAACTCCTAGAGAAAAACCTGGATCAGTCTGCTTTCCACCAGATACTGGGAGATGAATTCATCTTTCAGCAGGACAATAAGCTAAAACACAAGGCCAAATCTACACTGGAGTTGCTTACCAAGAAGACTGAGTCGCCGAGTTAGTTTTGACTTAAATCTACTTGAACATCTATGGCAAGACCTGGAAATGGATGTCTAGCAATGATTAACAACCAATTTGACAGAGAATCTTGAGAAGAATAATGGGAAAATGTCGCACAATCCAGCTGTGGAAAACACTTAGAAAGACTCATAGCCGTAATTGCTATCCACACTGACTGGTGAAGTAATTTAATGAGCTTAATGTAAAAAACTTAATTTCACAGATTAAAAAAGCAATAGAAAGGAACGATATAAACCGGTACTTTTCTTTAATTCAAACTGGTTCCAAACTTTATTTTGCTGGTTGGAACAGTGGAATGAAAAAATAAATAGTGGTTCTGTTCAGAACGAAACGATTGGATTCCAACCCCTGCTACTATGACTGAGTGAGGCATGTTTTCCATAATGTACGTTTCATGCATATACATTAGAACAAAGAATAACATCACATTTAGTGATGTGGAGAGAAATAGCAAAGGTGCCTTATGCAGTATTTGAAGTACCTAAATATAGTGTAACCTACCAATCAATGTTGAGAGAGAAGTGCCGTGGGGGGCACAATCTTACAATGTTGCTGTGCAGAAATTAAAGCTTTACCATGTACGACAAAAGGCTGAGCCTCTGATGGAGACCGTAGAACTGTCATCAACGCATGTTTCAGTATTTCTTCCCGCTTCTCTCTAGGAGCATTAATGTGCCAAGGCCCTATAGGTGTATCAAAAGGACCCCACCATGGTCACCAATGTAGCCAACCGATATAGAGAGAAGTGCCTTAGCCGAATGCAATCTTAAAATCATGTAGTCCAAAGATGAAAACTCTACCATCTATGGCAAACGTCTGGGCTCCTGACGGGGTCAATAGAATTTTCAGTACTACAAGTTACAATAGTAAAACAATGTCAAACTGATTCTATATTGAATATAGTCTTTGAGAAGCTCTGACAAGCATGTGTCCAGTGCCTTGCAAAAGTATTCACCCCCTTGGCGTTTTTTCCTACGTTGTTGCATTACAACCTGTAAATTAAATGGATTTTCATTTGGATTTCATGATTTCATCAGTCACATAACTAAATAAAGTAACCCTGTGTGCAATCTAAGTGTCACATGATCTGTCACATGATCTCAGTATATATACACCTGTTCTGAAAGGCCCCAGAGTCTGCAACACCACTCAGCAAGGGGCACCACCAAGCAAGCGGCAGCATGAAGACCAAGGAGCTCTCCAAACAGGTCAGGGACAAAGTTGTGGAGAATTACAGATTACAGATACAGGATTGAGTTATAAAAAAATATCAGAAACTTTGAACATCCCACGGAGCACCATCAAATTCATTATTAAAAAATTGAAAGAATATGTCACTACAACAAACCTGCTAAGAGGGCCGCCCACCAAAACTCACGGACCAAGCAAGGAGGGTATTAATCAGAGAGGCAGCAAGAGACCAATGATAACCCTGAAGGAGCTGCAAAGCTCCTTAGTGGAGATTGGAGTATCTGTCCATAGGACCACTTTAAGCCGTACACTCCACAGAGCTAGGCTTTACGGAAAAGTGGACAGAAAAAATACATTTCTTAAAGAAAAAAACAAGCAAACAAGTTTGGTGTTTGCCTAAATGCATGTGGGAGACTCCTCAAACATATGAAAGAAGGTACTCTGGTCAGATGAGATTAAAATTTAGCTTTTTGGCCATCAAGGAAAACGCTATGTCTGGCACAAACCCAACACCTCATCACCCCAAGAATCCCATCCCCACAGTGAAGCATGGTGGTGGCAGCATCATGCTGTGGGCATGTTTTTCCATCGGCAGGGACTGGGAAACTGGTCTGAACTAAAGGAATGATGGATGGCACTAGATACAGGGACATTCTTGAGGGAAACCTGTTTCAGTCTTCCAGAAATGTAAGACTGGGACGGAGGTTCACCTTCCAGCAGGACAATGACCCTAAGCATAATGCTAAAGCAACACTCAAGTGGTTTAAGGTGTAACATTTACATGTCTTAGAATGGCCTAGTAAAATCCCAGACCTCAATCCAATTGAGAATCTGTGGAATGATTTAAAGATTGCTGTACACCAGCGGAACCCATCCAACTTGAAGGAGCTGGAGCAGTTTTGCCTTGAATAATGAGCAAAAATCCCAGTGGTTAGATGTGCCAAGCTTATAGAGACATACCCCAAGAGACTTGCAGCTGTAATTACAAAAGGTGGCTCTACAATGTATTTCTTAACTCAGCAAAAAAAGAAACGTCCCTTTTTCAGGACCCTGTCTTTAAAAGATAATTCATAAAAATCCAAATAACTTCACAGATCTTCATTGTAAAGGCTTTAAATACTGTGTCCCATGTTTGTTCAATGAACCATAAACAATGAACATTGGTCGTTAAGACACTAACAGCTTACAGACGGTACGCAATTAAGGTCACAGTTATGAAAACTTAGGACACTAAAGAGGCCTTTCTACTGACTCTGAAAAACACCAAAAGAAAGATAAACAGGGTCCCTGTTAATTTGAACATGCCTAAATAGCTAAATATTGGCTAGATATTAGGCCATTCATTAGCAAAATATTAGGGCTATTAGATAATTATTTACCTGTCAAAGTAAAAGAGTTCAAGTTTATGAAATGGCAGATCTGTAGTGCATTATACCTGGGCTACAACATCACAATGCAATAAGGAATGTATTATTGTTATACTGTGAGTACACAATTATTGTAAATAAGCTGTAAACTGCAGTGATGTAGACTGATTTGAATAACCGTTCGAACGTTTTGTTTCATGTCAAAATAACTGGCCTAGGCTGATTATGCAACCATTTGGATCCGTTTGGGTCTATTCTCGACAGCTTAGAAGGTCCAGAAAGGTACATTAGCAGATCAGTCATCTTGTCAGGATGTATATAGCCCAGTGTTAAGATTGGCTTACAAAAAAAACAAATATGGGCTCCTCCAATCCAACTTCCAACTCATTCTTAATGCTGTAGCCTATTTTACATTCAGCAAGCAAGCGTGCGTCTCTCGTCCAGTAGGCTAAAGAAAATAAGTACTCTCAGCAAAAAAAGAAACGTACTCTCACTGTCAACTGCGTTTATTTTCAGCAAACGTAACGTGTAAATATTTGTATGAACATAAGATTCAACAACAGACATAAACTGAACAAGTTCCACAGACATGTGAATAACAGAAATGGAATAATGTATCCCTGCACAAAGGGGGGTCAAAATCAAAAGTAACAGTCAGTACCTGGTGTGGCCACCAGCTGCATTAAGTACATCAGTGCATCTCCTTCTCATGGACTGCGCCAGATTTTCCAGTTCTTGCTGTGAAATGTTACCCCACTCTTCCACCAAGGCACCTGCATGTTCCCGGACATTTCTGAGGGGAATGGCCCTAGCTCTCACCCTCCAATCCAAACGGGGCCCAGACGTGCTCAATAGGACTGAGATCTGGGCTCTTCGCTGGCCATGGAAGAACACTGATTCGCATTTAGGAAATCTGGCACAGAATGAGCAGTATGGCTGGTGGCATTGTCATGCTGGAGGGTCATGTCTGGATGAGCCTGCAGGAAGGGAGGAGGATGTCTTCCCTGTAACGCACAGCGTTGAGATTGCCTGCAATGACAAATAGCTCAGTCCGATGATCCACCTCTAAATCGATACCGGCTCCAGAGTACAGGCCTCGGTGTAATGCTCACTCCTTCGATGATAAACGCGAATCCGACCATCACCCCTGGTGAGACAAAACCGCGACTCGTCAGTGAAGAGCTCTTTGGGCCAGTCCTGTCTGGTACAGCGACGGTGGGTTTGTGCCCATAGGCAACGTTGTTGCCATTGATGTCTGGTGAGGACCTGCCTTACAACAGGCCTACAAGCCCTCAGTCCAGCCTCTCTCAGTCTATTGCAGACAAACTGAGCACTGATGGAGGGATTGTGCGTTCCTGGTGTAACTCGGGCAGTTGTTGTTGCCATCCTGTACCTGTTTCGCAGGTATGATGCTCGGATGTACCGATCCTGTGTAGATGTTGTTACGGTCTTAACGACCGTTCCACAGGTGCATGTTCATTAATTGTTTATGGTTCATTGAACAAGCATGGGAAACAGTGTTTAAACCCTTTATAATGAAGATCTGTGAAGTTATTTGGATTTGTACAAATTATATTTGAAAGACAGTGTCCTGAAAAAGTTTATAACTGGCATGTTCATGTGTCTCATACCATGATCAACTGACCATGACCTCACCACTTGGGTGGTCTTTACCAATCATAGCACAGTTTGATATGGCAGTAAAATGCATCGAATTACAATTCAGTATGTTTACACATATGAATATTACCTCCCCCTTCTTTAAAAAAATGTTTTATACATATTCTAAGCATTTCTTTTGAATACATGAGCTGTCGTTTGAACTCCAGGTGTGTAACCATTTATACTGCACCAACTGAATCAACATAAGACTCAAACAATGATTCAGCATACTGTTACTTTTAGAACAAAGGATTCCCAGCAACTCAGCTTTCACTGTAGCAATGACATCTCCACATTTCAAACAAATACAATACCAAAGCAATTCAAATAAACTTTTCAATAGCAAGTTTACAGTCTGGAACTCTTTTAGGGCAGCGATCTACCTACACCCTTTTACATTTCACAGGTCTAGGACAGCTCTGGGCTTGACCTCTCTTCTTGACCTTGTGTGATATGATGCTGAGCATGCTTCTGTGTCAGTCAACAGTTATTGTGGTGTTGCAGGTAAGTATGGTGGATGTTGTGCTGTGTGTGTGTGTGTGTGTTTTTTTAGTCCATCACATTCTCTTTCAGGGGAACGATTCATCTCATCAGTGTTTTGTTCTTTTGTGTTCAGTAGGCGACGACAATTGAGTTTATTTTATTTTTACAGGGACAGGGCACATTAATCAACGTTTTAGTAAAAGTGTCGGTTTTAGCCAGCCGGCTAATTTTCAAAGGCAGTCCCTGGGCAGGTTATTAAAAACAATTACAATATAGACAATAGCAACATAGGACAAGCAAGACATAGCATACAGACAGAGCAACATTGAACAAAAAGCAGCAAGACAAAATTCATAAAAGCAACAGCATTTCCACACCTCACAAGTTACAGACAACAGACATGGAAAGCGGCAACACACAGCTAGGGACAATGTTCACAAATCTGATTGACCTTTAGCCATGTCTTCAAGCATTTTGTGAAAGTGTGATATGTGGTGCAGTTATGTGTGTCTGATGGCAGTGTAGTCCAGACATGGGAAGCTCTCACAGAGAAAACGGATTTACTAAAGGTGCTTTTCCTTAAGGGAACTATACAGTCACCTCTCATGGCAGACCGTGTGGATCTGCTGCCATATGTTTGGGTTTTCTGTTTAACAAAAATACTGAGTGGAGGGGGAGCCAGGCCATTTAGGATCTGGAATACAAGACATGCATCGGTGTATTGCACAAGATTTTCCCAACTCAGAGCTCATGCTTTCTGAGGATGTAACAGTGATGATGGCTATTGGGCTTCCTATCAAGCACTTTGAGAGCCTGTTTGTAGACAGACTGAATAGGTCTTAATGTTGTACAGCAAGCTTGGGCCCAACTAGTCAAGCAGTATGCTAAGTGGGGGAGTATAATAGACTTGAAGTACAGTTTTGCTACCTCTGTAGTCAAACAATTTCGTATAAATCGGAAATCAGCTAGATTGAATTTGGTTATTTGAATTACCTTTTTCACATGCTTTTTAAAAGAGAGGTTGGAATCAAGTATGATGTCAAGGTACTTAAAATCAGATACCACCTGGAGCTTCTCTCTTGACACATAGACATCTGGCTCAGTAGAATCTGTTGCCCTCTTTGCGAAGAACATGCAAACAGTTTTTTTGACATTGAGATGCAAACACGAGTCACTGAGACACTTTGTAACCTGGACCATTACAGTAGTGAGTTCTTGTGCAGCTTGTTGTTTGCTCTTTCCATGCACATATATCACTGTATCATCTGCATACATTTTAACTTCAGACCCAGTACAGACAGAAGGAAGATCATTAATGTACAGGCTGAACAGGAGGGGCCCCAGTATTGACCCTTGGGGCAAGCCCACATCATAGCTAAGAGTGGGCGACAGCTCATTGCTCACTCTGATACACTGAGTTCTGCCTTCAAGGTATGATTTCATCCATCTCAAGGAATCAGGGGAAAAGTTGAACTTGGACAATTTTGTGATGAGAATCTCATGGTTAACAGTATCAAAAGCCTTCTTTAGGTCCAGAAACACAGCCCCAACAACGCCCCCTTTGTCAATCTTGGACTTCACATTTTCCAGAAGAAAGCAGTTGGCCGTTTCTGTGGAGTGTTTCGCTCTGAAGCCAAACTGCATGGAGTGTAATGTGACCAGTGGAGAGGTTCTGTGTCAGTACTCTGACCGAGTCAATAAAGTAGGTATTGAAGGCTATTGAAGGCTATTGCTATTTCGACTGCATCCTGTGTTAGATTGTTATTCACCATGATTTCTAGTCTTTTTGCAGTGTTACTATGGTCTTTCCCTGTTAACTTTTTTAGATTCTCCCAGATCAGTTTAGAATTTCCCTTTGCTTCAACAATTATGTTAATAAAAAAGTTTGCCCTGGCCTGTCCGATTTCTTTCGTCACCTTATTTCTCAACATGGCAAACCTACGTCTGTCATGCTCTAATTTGGATCTTAGGGCTATTTTTAGAGCATCATCTCGTTCTTTCGTCAATTTCCAGATTTCTCCATTTAGCCAAGGAATAGTGCTTTTTTGGCCAGGTTTGGATTTGATTTTCTTTAGGAAACCATTTATTGTAGTCTGGATTGTGGATAGAAAAACCTGACTATCAGCTTCCACGTCTGTATAGGACAAGAGATCATTCCAGTTAATTCCCTTAATTGCATTTTCAAAATAGCTTAATTCACTCTTAGGTATTCTTAGTTGATCCAGCTTTCTAACAGTAGAGAGGTTAAACCTGCTCTCAGACAGCTTTCTGGCTATAAATGGCAGATTATGATCAGATAGCCCAGTAACCATATTGAATGATTTAGTCACTCTCTCTCTGGTTTATTACTGAACACCAAATCAATCTGTGTTTTAGAGCAACAAGTCACCCTGGTTGGCCCTTTAACTAGCTGTGTAAGGTCAAAAGTATTAGTGATCCGTTTGAGGGTTTTCCTACAAAACTTGTCTTCATAATTAATGTGAAAATCTCCCATTAAGATTACCTCTTTCCCAAAGTCACATTCCCTAAGCATGTTATTAAACTGATAAAAAAAAACACACTTTTGGTGGAAGGTGGCCTATACATTCCAATAAGGGTAAAAGACATTTGGGGAGACAGTGTAACGTTCAGGCCAATACATTCTAGTTCATTATCACATGACCACTCAATTTGTTTACATCGGATATGTTCTTTAATGTAAATCATCACACCCCCTCTTCCTTCCATCCGGTCTCTCCTGAAAACATTGTAGCCAAGCACAATCAAAGCAGCATATGGATTGCGGTGGTACACCGCTCCTTCAGCAGTGCGGACGTGATATGGAGCAGCGTATGTTGAGTTCCGCATAATTTTAATGAATAAAGTGAAACTTAGCAAAGACAAAAACAAATACCAACATAGAATATATAAACTAGACTAAACCCCTAGGTACGCCCTGACCTACTCTACCATAGAAAATAAAGGCTGTCTTTGGTCAGGACGTGACACCTAGGAGGTATATGCTGGTGATTTGGACAACTTTGACTATTTTGTGTATGTCCATTACATGAAATCCAAATAAAAATTTATTTAAATTACAGGTTGTAATGCAACAAAATGGGATAAACGGAAAGGGTGTGAATACTTTTGCAAGAAACTGTATCTTGGCTTTCTTGGCTTAATGGATTTCGCCTTTGAGTTGTATCGCTGAAAATGTCTTACTCTTTCAAATGACTGCTCGACTTGTTGACTGCTCGATCCACACAGCCCACACAATGTCTGCTATATTAGGGATGCTGTGTTGCACGTGTAGCGCAAAATTTTACGTGGCGTTACTACGTCATAACTGTAGGTACAGTTTAAGTCTGAAGTTTACATACACCTTAGCCAATTCACAATTCCTGACATTTAATCTTAGTAAAAATTCAGTTCTGCCCCAGCTTTTTCAGTTCTGCCCAAAAATGTTCTATAGGATTGAGGTCAGGGCTTTGTGATGGCCACTCCAGTACCTTGACTTTGTTGTCCTTAAGCAATTTTGCCACAACTTTTGAAGTATGTCATTGTCCATTTGAAAGACCCATTTAACTTCCTGCTTTAACATCCTGAATGATGTCTTGAGATGTTGCTTAAATATATCCACCTAATTTTCCTGCCATCTATTTTGTGAAGTGCACCAGTCCCTCCTGCCGCAAAGCACCCTCACAACATGGTGCTGCCACCCCCGTGCTTCACAGTTAGGATGGTGTTCTTCGGCTTGCAAACCTCCCCCTTTTTCCTCCAAACATAATGATGATCATTTTGGGCAAACAGTTCTATTTTTGTTTCCTCAGACGAGAGGACATTTCTCCAAAAAGTACAATCTTTGTCCCCATGTACAGTTGCAAACGGTAGTCTGGCTTTTTTAATGGCGGTTTTGGAGCGGTGGCTTCTTCTTTGCTGAGCAGACTTTCAGGTTATGTCGATTTCGGACTTGTTTTACTGTGGATTTAGTTACTTTTGTACCGGTTTCCTCCAGCATCTTCACAAGGTCCTTTGCCATTATTCTGGGATTGATTTGGACTTCGCACCAAAGTACGTTCATCTCTAGGAGACAGAATGTGTCTCCTTCCTCAGCGGTATGATGGCTGCGTGGTCCCATGGTGTTTATGCTTGCGTACTATTGTTTGTACAGATGAACGTGGCACCTTCAGCCGCTTGGAAATTGCTCCCAAGGATGAACCAAACCTGTGGAGGTCTACAATTTTTTGCTGAGGTCTTGGCTGATTTCATTTGATTTTCCCAGGAGGTCAAGTGGAGGCACTGAGTTTGAAGGTAGGCCTTGAAATACATCTACAGGTACACCTCCAATTGACTTAAATGATGTCAATTAGCCTATCAGAAGCTTCTAAAGCCATGACATAATTTTCTGGAATTTTCCAAGCTGTTTAAAGGCAGTCAACTTAGTGTATGTAAACTTCTGACCCACTGGAATTGTGATACAGTTAATTATAAGTGAAATAATCTGTCTGTAAACAATTGTTGGAAAACTTACTTGTGTCACACACAAAGTAGATGTCCTAACCGACTTGCCAAAACTATAGATTTTTAACAAGAAATTTGTGGAGTGGTTGAAAAACGAGTTTTAATGACTCCAACCTAAGTGTATGTAAACTTCCGACTTCAACTGTATGCAGGGTACCTTTGACATTGGTTTTTAACATCGGCGTTAAACTAGACATCGGGCCGATACCGATGTTGCCATTTTTAGCTATTATGGTCCGATTCCGATATGTTCACCAATATATTGTGCATCCCTAATATAGACAGGTGTGTAGCTTTCCAAATCATGTCCAATCAATTGAATTTACCACAGGTGGACTCCAATCAAGTTGTAGATACATCTAATGGAGGATCAATGGAAACAGGATGCACCTGAGCTCAATTTTGAGTCTCATAGCGAACAGTTGAATAACTATGTAAATAAGGTATTTATATTTTTAATAGTTCCAAAAAATTCAAAAAACCTGTTATTGCTTTGTCATTATGGGGTATTGTGTGTAGATTGATGAGGGAAAAACAATTAACAAAATGTGGAAAAAGTCAAGGGTTCTGAATACTTTCCGAATGCACTCTAACAGCATTCATGAGCTCTGTAAATTTTATTCTGTGAATATTGATTCCTTTCTTTGCAAGGACTTCAACAATACATCCCAGGTGATCTTCAGTTGCAAAGTTGGTTATTCCCTCTTGCAAATGTAGTGCCTGTGTCAAAAAATGCTCTCGCATTAGAAAATGGAGCAGCATTTCTCGTGTTACTCCGTTTGTGCATGACAAATAAGATATGTGAGCCCACCACCCCTTTCTGATTTGCAATACCTAGATTAAGCTTATCTGTCATCTCCTGGGATTGTCTGAATCCATTCCATTATACCCCATTCTCTTTCAGTCTTTGCATTATTTTTACCCATATTCTGCCCATTTACCTGGCATTCTGACAGTAGAATCGTGTCTAGACAGTAAGCTAGCATATCAAATCAGTTCCTCTGTCCTCACAGCTGAATTTAAACAATATCACATCAAGCTAAAGGCTAAAGCTACCGCTTTTTCAAGGAGCAGGACACTAATCCGGACGCTTATAAGAAATCCCACAATGCCCTCAGATGAACCATCAAACAAGCAAAGCCTCAATACACGATTAAGATTGAATCTTACTACTCCGGCTCGGACACTCGTCAGATGTGGCAGGGCTTGAAAACTATTACAGACTACAAAAGGAAACCCAGCCGCTAGCTGCCCAGTGACGCAAGCTTACCAGACGATCTAATCGCTTCGAGGCAAACAACACTGAAGCATGCATGAGAACACCAGCTGTTCTGGACGACTGTGTGATAACGCTCTCGGTAGCCGATGTGAGCAAGACCTTTAAACAGGTCAACATTCACAAAGCTGCGGGGCCAGACGGATTAGCAGGACGTGTACTCAAAGAATGCGCGGACCAACTGGCAAGTGTCTTCACTGACATTTTCAACCTGTCCCTGACCGAGTCTGTAATACCTACATGTTTCAAGAAGACCAGCATAGTCTGTGTGCCCAAGGAAGCGAAGGAAACCTGCCTAAATGATTACCGCCCCGTAGCTACATCTGTAGTATAGGTAGACCGATTAATCGGAATGGCCAATTAATTAGGGCCGATTTCAAGTTTTCATAACAATCGGAAGTCTGTATTTTTGGACACTGATTTGGCCGATTTAGATGTATTATTATTTTTACACCTTTATTTAACTAGGCACATCAGTTAAGAACTTATTTGCAATGACGGTGTAAAGAGTGTCGTCGTAGGATGAGGAATAATCGGACAAAAGCACAGCGTGGTAAGTGTTCATACTTTTTATTAAACTGAACACTATAACAAAATAACAAAAGAGAATTAACGAAACCGAAACAGTCCCATCAGGTGCAGAAAACACTAAACAGAAAATAACTACCCACAAAAACCATGTGGGAAAAAGCTACCTAAGTATGGTTCCAAATCAGAGACAACGATAGACAGCTGTCCCTGATTGAGAAACATACAAAGAAATACAAAAACATAGAAAAAGCCAAATCACACCCTGACCTAACAAATATAGAGACATAAAAAGGTCAGGGCGTGACAGACGGCCTAGGAACGGTGGGTTAACTGCCTTGTTCAGGGGCAGAATGACAGATTTTTACCTTGTCAGCTCGGGGATTCGTTTTTGCAACGTTCCGGTTACTAGTCCAACACTCTAACCACCTGCCTTACATTGCACTCCACAAGGAGCCTGCGTGGCAGGCTGACTACATGTTACGCGAGGGCAGCAAGAAGCCAAGGTAAGTTGCTAGCTAGCATTAAACTGTACTGTACTGCACCCTTAACCACTGCGCCACCCGGGAGGCCCCGATAATGTGAAGATTGATTTTTTAATTTATTTTTTAAAGAGACTCTGGGTTGGCGCCCAGGCTGTCGTAACCGGCCGCAACCGGGAGTTCCGTGGGGCGACGCACAATTGGCCTAGCATCGTCCGGGTTAGGGAGGGCTTGGCCGGTAGGGATATCCTTGTCTCATCGCGCACCAGCGACTCCTGTGGCGGGCCAGGCGCAGTGCACGCTAACCAAAGTTGCCAGGTGCACGGGGTTTCCTACGACACATTAGTGCGGCTGGCTTCCGGGTTGGATGCGTGCAGTGTTAAGAATCCCCAGCTACAATGAATGCAGCCTCAGGATATGTGGTTTCCAGTTTACATAGAGTCAAATAAAGTTTGTTCAGGGCCATCGAGGTGTCTGCTTGGGGGGGGGAATATATGCGGCTGTGATTTATAATCGAAGAGAATTCTCTTGGTAGATAAAGCAGTCGACATTTGATTGTGAGGAAGTCTAAGTCAGGTGAACAGAAGGACTTGAGTTCCTGTATGTTGTTATGATCACACCACGTCTCGCTAATTAATCATAAGGCATACCCCACCCCTCTTCTTACCAGAAAGATGCTTGTTTCTGTCGGCGCGATTTGTGAAGAAACCAGTTGACTGTACCGACACCGATAGCATGTCTCGAGTGAGCCATGTTTCAGTGAAGCAAAGAACGTTACAGTCTCTGATGTCTCTCCGGAATCCTAACCTTGCTCGGATTTCATCAACCTTGTTGTCAAGAGACTGGACATTGGCGAGTAGTATGCTCAGGAGCGGTGCGCGATGTGCCCGTCTCCGGAGCCTGATCAGAAGACCACTTCGTCTGCCCCTTTTCATGTTGTGGGGGCACTTTGCTGCAGGAGGGACTGGTGCACTTCACAAAATGGATGGCATCAATAGGAAGCAAAATTATGTGGACATATTGAAGACATCTCAAGACATCAGTCAGGAAGTATAAACTTGGTCTGGGGTAAATGGACCTAGCCCTCACCCTCCGATCCAACTGGTCCCAGAACAATTTAAAGGCAATGCTACCAAATACTAATTGAGTGTATATATATATAAACTTCTGACCCACTGGGAATGTGATGAAAGAAAGAAATGCTGAAATAAATCACTACTATTACTCTCCCATTTCACATTCTTAAAATGAAGTGGTGATCCTAACTGACCTTAGACAGGGAATTTTTACTATGATTAAATGTCAGGAATTGTGAAAAACTGAGTTTAAATGTATTTGGCTAAGGTGTATGTAAACGTCCGACTTCAACTGTATATGCCTTAATTACCTCAAACCCCTGCACATCGACTCGATACTGGTACCCCTTGTACATAGGCAAGTTATCGTCACTCATTGTGTATTTATTATTATGTGTTATTACTTTTCTATTATTTCTCTATTTTCTTTCTCTGCATTTTTGGGAAGAGCCTGTAAGTAAGCATTTTACTGTTAGTCTCCACCTGTTGTTTACAAAGCATGTGACAAATCAAATTTAATGACAACACCAAGCAGCCATTGCAAATGTGCCCATGAGTTGACCAGTCAATTTGCCAGAGTTAGAGGTTCCAAGCCTGTTTTATACATTCTGGTTTCTATGCCTATGAGATACCGGAATGAATACACCTGTGAAGTGGAGAATGGTGGTGTTCCAGGTGGTCTACATAGCAGTCACACTGCATGCAGTCACCAATTGCATGACATGTTACTGATGGCATTCCACAACATCACACTGCCATCATTCGGCTAGCTAAAGTTAGTTGCAAAGTTAGGCTGAAAGGTTTTGCCACCAGCTCCTCCTTGGTTGGTTTTTCAACCGGGGCGATGTTGGGAGGTAGGTCTGGTGTGTCAACTTTGAAGTCTGGGTCTTTGTATATGATCCGTTTATCTTCCCGCCGCTTGACAGCCTGTTGGACCAATCAGGTTCTAAAGTTGAATGCCTTCTGTTCAGACACTCTTCTCCACCCAGTCCTTGGCGTTATGTTATCCTATCCTACTGCCTATCCTGTCAATCTGCCTATGGTAGCAGAAAGACGAGGAGGGCATTTTCTGAGCTAAACTGACCAAAATGCACCTCCAACAACACATAAAAACCACACATAATTTTGCCCTAAAACAATGATAATTTCCCTCAACCAGTGGCATATTGACTTTTTAGGTGAGCACTGATGCTGCCCTGTGATAAGCAGTGCCTACTTTGTCAAAGTTAGGGGTTCAAAATACTTAGCATATCCATTCCTAGCGCGCCTCCAAGGTGCTGATGGAGAGATGAATTGCTGCGGCGCTCCACCAACGTTCCGCCCAAAAAATATATCTAAACTCAGCAAAAAAAGAAACTTCCCTTTTTCAGGACCCTGTCTTTCAAAGATAATTCGTAAAAATCCAAATAGCTTCACAGATCTTCATTGTAAAGGGTTTAAACTCTGTTTCCCATGCTTGTTCAATGAACCATAAGCAATTCATGAATATGTACCTGTGGAACGGTAGTTAAGACCCTAACAGCTTACAGACGGTAGGCAATTAAGGTCACAGTTATGAAAATGTAGGACACTAAAGAGGCCTTTCTATTGACTATAAAAAAAACACACAAAAAAAGATGCCCAGGGTCCCTGCTCATCTGTGTGAACGTGTCTTAGGCATGCTGCAAGGAGGCATGAGGACTGCAGATGTGGCCAGGGCAATAAATTGCAATGTCCGTACTGTGAGACCCCTAAGACAGTGCTACAGGACGGACAGCTGCAGTGGCAGACCACATGTAACAACACCTGCACAGGATCGGTACACCCGAACATCACACCTGCGGGACAGGTACAGGATGGCAACAACAACTGCCCGAGTTACACCAGGAACGCACAATCCCTCCATCAGTGCTCAGACTGTCTGCAATAGGCTGAGAGAGACTGGACTGAGGGCTTGTAGGCCTGTTGTAAGGCAGGTCCTCACCAGACATCAACGGCAACAACGTCGTCTATGGGCACAAACCCACCATCGCTGGACCAGACAGAACTGTCAAAAAGTGCTCTTCACTGACGAGTCGCGGTTATGTCTCACCACGGGTGAAGGTCGGATTCGCGTTTATTGACAAAGGAATGAGCGTTACACCGAGGCCTGTACTCTGGAGCGGGATCGATTTGGAGGTGGAGGGTCCGTCATGGTCTGGGGCGGTGTGTCACAGCATCATCGGACTGAGCTTGTTGTCAATGCAGGTAATCTCAACGCTGTGCGTTACAGGGAAGACATTCTCCTCCATCATGTGGTACTCTTCCTGCAGGCTCATCCTGACATGACCCTCGGGCATGACAATGCCACCAGCCATACTGCTCGTTCTGTGCCAGATTTCCTGCAAGACAGGAATGTCAGTGTTCTGCCATGGCCAGCGAAGAGCCCGGATCTCAATCCCATTGAGCACATCTGGGACCTGTTGGATTGGAGGGTGAGGGCTAGGGCCATTCCCCCCCAGAAATGTCTGGGAATTTTCAGGTGCCTTGGTGGAAGAGTGGGGTAACAACTTACAGCAAGAACTGGCAAATCTGGTGCAATCCATGAGGAGGAGATGCACTGCAGCACTTAATGCAGCTGGTGGCCACACCAGATACTGACTGTTACTTTTGATTTTGACCTCCCCTTTATTCAGGGACACATTATTCCATTTGTTAGTCACATGTCTGTGGAACTTGTTCAGTTTATGTTTGTTGTTGAATCTTATGTTCATACAAATATTTACGCATATTAAGTTTGCTAAAAATAAACGCAGTTGACAGTGAGAGGACATTCAATGTTTTGCTGAGTTTATAATAAATCATGTAGCAGATATAAGATAGGTGAGTTTTCTGTAGCCTACAGGCTGGACATAAAATGTATGACAATGTAAGATGGACACTTTTTACATCATGCAGGTTTTTCTGATCAAATAGCCGAACCTAAATGACATCCAATCAAATAAAACCTGCGCCGTCATGTTAGCAAACAACATATCCTAAAAACAGGACAGATCAAAGTAAAATGGTCAATAGTTTCAAGTTTGTGGTTTCAAGTTTGTATCCGTACATTTTTGACAAACTGATCATAGCTTAAATAGCCAAATTGATTAGTTACAGGAATCCGGACAAAAAAAATCCAAATGTAACGGTCTGTTTAACAAAATGGTGGGCCTACCACATGGATAGGCATCTGTGAAGGCTCCTCAGAGGAGGAAGGGGAGGACCATCCTCTTCAGTGAATTTCAGAAAATAAATGGGCCTAGGCCTATACAACATAAAATATTGCAGGCTGATTAGCTGTATTGATGATGGCACAATATGTTTACATTTAGGTACTTTAGCAGACGTTATTATGCAGGGCGACTAACAGGAGCAGATAAAATTAAGTGCACCAAACATTCCTGTCATTTAGCTCCAGACTTTTAAACGGGCAACTATTTCCAATTGAAGAGCTCTGCCTGTTTAATCTTATAAGAAGCATAAATATCTTAACGCTGTCTGAAGAGCTAAAAAGCATACCCCATAACAAGTGATCCTTTTGTTTGCCAGCATGTATTACCCATGACATCCCCCCCCCCCTCCACACACACAGACACAGCTGCTAATCACAAATACATTGACCCCTTTCTGGCAGCAGGTTATAGCTGATTTTTTTTTAAAGGGTCTGGAGGTCACTGGCTCCCAGGAAGGAGTGGGCCTTGGCAGTGATTGCTTTCCAATGTACAAGACCTAATTTTATTACAAAAGAGGACAGGCGCGTTCAATTGGTCAAAGGGGACCATAGAATCAGGATGCTATAGAGACCCCAATTCCCAGAGCATGCAGAGAAAAGGATAAAGGAAGGTCATGAAGGGCGAGTATAGATAAAATGCCAAAGAAGAGATAGAAATCTGTGAATTTGAAGCTTAACGGTCACATTTGACAAGCCGTGCAGGTGTCAAAAGAGTGGTGAGGGGACGGATGCTATCGCCGTGAGACAGACACAATCAAACAGACACAGTCAAGAGCCCACAAGTGTAAAAAGAGTAAGAGATAACCACTTTTGCAAAAGAGTATGATAGAAGTGATAATGAATTAGAGTGCGACTATTTCAATAAAGTGATACCCGCGATACAAACAGGTTTGCGCATGCATAGGCTGAACACAAACAGGCAGAAATATACCCACATAGAAATACAGAAACTGAACTTCATGAAGCACACCCACACAATCACTCATATAACACACAGACAGACCGAGACAGACAGACCTCACCAAGACTTGCCACATCTCAAAAAATCCCCACCACACACACACACACTCCAAATGCCAAAAGGCTGGACTCACCCAGAAGAGGAGGTTGAAGAAGACCATACCGTAGCGCAGGCTCCTCATGCAGCCCTCAGCCATCCTGCAGCGCCGCAGCTCTAGGAGGAAGATGAAGGAGAGGTCCAGGTAAAACACCACATACTTCTTCCCCTGCGAGGTGGTGTAGCGGCCTTTAGCCGCATGCGGACCCGGCGCCGTGTGGAAGCCGAATGCAAAGGGCGGACGTTTATACTCGTACTCGCCACTGTAGCTGTGGAAACCCGAGTTGAAGGGTGGCGTCTCGGGCTTGCTGTCCAGTGAGGGACTGCGCCGGTACGGCGTCTCGTCCGTGCTCGAGCGCCTCATGGACCAACCAGAGGTGAGACGCTAGCAACAGCCAAAGTTTTATTTCAACCCCCTCAAGAGCTTCAAGAGGTCTTTGAGAGCCCACACAAAAAAAAGTCACTTAAGACCTATACAGAGACACAAAGTACAAATAGCGTGTCCTCAGGGGACAAATGTGCATAGTTGTGGTGCCAGTAATGTGGAATAGCACCTGTTCCCAATAGTTTCTAAGCAAACCAGCCTACAGTGTTTTCACCACAGAAACTGAAGCGTGATTAGGCATGCAGTCCAACTGTGCCCCTGCAGTGATAGACCAGCTAAGATTAAAACACATCACCTCAAATTCGTCTGTGGACGATGTCTTGTCATCTGTGGTTATCCAGAGTGCCTTCATTCGTAATCCTACACCTGTATATTCCCGTTTTAACGTTGCTTAATCCTACAACACCTGTTCATTATATGTTCCTTTCCTGAATCCCACAACTACACTTGTCTATCACAAAGAAGCTCTAGTTTTTCCAATTCCTGCTAATCTCAGGTGAATCGGACACACATAATTGCAAGAGCGCTTGGCACTTCCAGAACTGCTCTCATCTGATCGGTTGGCTGAGTGATACGTCACACCTGGTGCCATTAGAAATTCCGGAGCAGGTGCGCTCTGGCAGAGAAAACAGTCACTCTTGACAACAACAACAGGGTTTTAGCCAATCAGTCTCTTTTACACCAGAACCACTTCTCCATTAAGACCGCACGCTAGTACTACATCCAGTTGGAATTGATTCTGAATGTTCCCCAGTGTCCATTGTCTTGGCTCCACTTTCCCTCACATGCAGAAAAGTTAAAAGGAGAGAAGATGTGCAGACCAGGAGACAACACTGAGGTGAATGCGTGGGGATGAGTGAAAGGAAAAGATACGTGAGAAAAGGATAGGTAACTGAAATGAGGAGAGAATTCATTGGTTTCCTTTAGGTGAGCGCTCTACCACTTTCCTTGCCTGGTTTTCCTGTTCGTCCTGGTTCGTTCTCTCTTTCTCTTCTCTAACTCCCCCTTTCTGCTTTTCCTCTGTTCCCCTTCCCGCAGCTGCTGTTTCGCAGGTCTACCTGCTACTTGCCTCACTCCCTCGCTCCTTCTTCACCTCTGTCTCCCTCCCTTTCTGTATATCAGTTTCACAGTCCAGCCAGTAGAGCATTGCATTCAGGTTCCCTCTCCTCTTCTCTCCCTCCCTTCTGTGCACCCCTTTTGTTTGTTTTCTCCTCTTCCTCTCTAGGAGGGTAACTAGAGTGAAGTATCTGCCAGGGTCATTTCCAGAAGAAGAGAGAGAGACACCTTCCTTGGATGAGGGAAGAAGAAAAAAAGACTGCAGTGTTATAGCAACCGTCCAGCTCCCTCTCGCTCTCCCTCTCCCTTCCACCCTCCCTCCCTCCCTCCTTCTCTTTCTCTCGCTTACTGTCTCTCATTCACTCACACTATTTCAGCACTCCCCCCTCTACTCCTTGGTAACTGTCCTCAAATCCTGACAGTGAGATGGGTTGGAGCAGTCATTCACAGCCTATAGCCACACCCTACTACAGAGCTGAGCCAATCCGCTTCCTGCGTCCCATCCTCCCTCGCACCACACACTGTTCCTCCCTCTCCCTCTCTCTCTGACATACACAAACACGTGAGCATCAACCCCACACAAAAGAGGACCTGCTCCTTGGTTAACATACCAGAAAGATGCTAGTTCTCCATCTCCCTTTCTCTCTCCCTCCCTCTCTCTCTCTCTCGCCATCTCATTCCACATTCTAAGGTTGTTCTCTCACTCGAACCTACGCTCTATAGATGCTTGACTACAGTCATGTTTTCTACCTCTATCCCCCCGACAGGAACACACATACCCACACATTGCAGCTAAAATCCCATGCTGCAAGCAACTCTCCCTAGATATACATATGCTATAAACAAAATAACACGCTCCGCAACTCTGTGACCATCTGGTTCAAAACAATGAATGGTGACGAAGGTTTCAACAACAAGGCTTGAACAACAAAAAAGGTCACCTATGATTGAACTTGTATTTTTCCCCTCGCCAAGATGCCAGTAGCAGAATATTGAACTCTCAGTTTGTTCTTAGATGCATGTACATGTTAGGCTTATGGGTAACTCAATGCCTTGCAGTCTATCATTGTTTTATTGCTTGCTAATGATGTTTGGTAATTGTGTGGATCATCTAAAAACAGCATTTGTATTGATATTCAATTAAATCCTATACTGTATAATATACCTATTCAAAATCATTTCCCCATATACCTCACATATTGCTGAACATACAAAATAAGGAATGTAGCACAGTTCCCTGTAGATATGCGTATCAGTCCATCAGGCTTACAGCATAATCTCTCTTCTACAGGCTTAGAGAACCATGCCTGGTAGCCCCATTTTAAAGAAAAAAAACAAGCAATGATAAACTACATTATGACAATTTAACGATTCATTAAAATAGCAGTGGTGGCTGGTCCAGGTAGGAAGGAGGAAACGGACCTCTTGTGAATTTGGGAAAAATACATCAAACATATCCAGACAACAATATGGATCATTTAATGTAAATACTATACACACAGACACAATGTCCTACTTCCCATAAGAATAAATCATTCACGGTCTCTATGACCTTGTTGTTGTATACTTGCCTTTATTTCAGACCCACAGAGAATGAATGAGTACCAGCCTATTATACATGTGGCTTAAAATCGGTCCGTTGGCCCTTTTACAGTTTACAGAGAAACCCTGAGGCTTAGCAGGTTGTGAAATGCACTATACGTACGAAGCCACCTTCAATAAACAAACAAAGTGACCAAGAAATACAATAGTATTAAAGTAGGGGAGAATACTGTGAGGCTACATTCTAATGTAGTCATCATGGGCTAGCAGACCCCCTACGTCCAAGACAAGGACTCTTAATAGAGGAGGAGGAGTCCATACCACTGGGACGTGACATTCATATTTTGTCAAGTGAACTAATGATAATGGTTGTGGAGTGACATCAATACTTTCATGCCGAGAACAAGTCAATGGCATGCTAGATCAATGTCAATGATCAACGTTTGAATATAGAGAGCAGGACTGTCTCAATAGGATGTAGATCAGTGGTTCCAAACTGTGGGTCGGAGACCCAGTGTTGGATCATGAATGGAGTACAGGTTGGTTGTAGGATAAAAAAAAAGTATATATATATATATATATATATATATATATATATATATATATATATATATATATATATATAACTAATGTAGTTAATTCCTTCAAATGGGCCAAAATATTCCTTAAATGTCAACATTTTCAAGCAAAGATTCATTTATTTTACTACATTTTCTATTTCCATTGCCTGCTGCACAAAAAAAATTGAAAACATGTATTGTGTTTTATTTTGGAAGGAGGCAGGGGAAAATGTGGACTTTCCACACAGAGGGGATCAGTACACTTACCAGATATCAAACACTGTGCACTCCCAGTAAAAGAAACCAAGAGAAAAACAACGGTGTGCCCCTCTGAAGAGCAACGGTAGATTACCTCTCTTAGTGTGAAACGACAAAGAAAATGGAACTTTAATAATTCATCAAATCTACCGCAAAGCCTCCACACACACAGCCTCCATATAATTCATTTTTATTTGATTTGCAGTCATACCGGGCAGTGTGTATCTAAACACAGTTCCACACAGTCCACACTTATATCCACACTGGGCGGCATTCAATCAAACTCACACTGCTGGAAAACCCTGTACTGCCCTAAATGGATTTTACAAACGTGGATCCAGCACCCAACTTTCTTTAAAGAGTCATTTTTAAGTGAGCACATTGTCTATGATCTCATCTTAATTACAGCTGTAGTGATACGAACATCAAAACGTAACATCGGTCTCAGCCCTAAATAAACTATAGTGATATGTGAGAAGGCCCCTGCCGTCCATCCATTACAATTCTCACCCCGGGGACAGTGTCGATAGATGCCAGCCTGATGCTGAACTCGTCACACCTAACAGCCCCTGTGAAAACCTATTCACCCGCCATAATCACGATGTACGCATATCTATCAGATCTCTCAGTGATGTTATGAGCATAATCCATCTTCACTAACATATCAGATTTCTCCTGTTATAGGATAATAATATTCTCCACTCAATATATATGCAGAGTCGAGGAATGCTTTCTTTCTGCATCAGCACATGCAGATTACAAACATGATTGAGAATTAGTGCGTTTGTAATGAATGGGTGTTGAGACAGAGAAAAAGGTGTATGTGAGACTGACACAGACACAAAACTGGGGTTAGGGGAGGTCTTGGTTCATTGCAAATCTAATCCCGCAGCCATTGTCTCCCGGGGATTTAGATGAGATTGGTGGGGAAAATCCCCTTAGAGGACAGGGTGTAAGGATTGCATAATCCATCTATCGCACATACACACACTCATAGACACCCCCCCCCCCCCCCACACACACACACACACACACACACACACACACACACACACACGCGATTTAAGAAAAAACTGAAAATGTCTGTATGACCCCCTACCAAACAGGCCCATTTTTACCACATTCCTGTGACAAGTGGTAGTAGTGGTGTGCAGATTTGGGTGTGTGTTTATTTTAATAAAACCATTGAATATACATCAAAAATGTATATATATTTAATTTGTTTTGGCAAGTCCTAAGAAACACTATAAGACTAATAAAAATGTATTTTTAAAACTACACATATATGTTGTAGTAAGAATCAAATATTAATCATATTTTTCTTGTGTCACGGGAAGGTGATAAAGTGATATTTTTTAAACAGAGCCCAAGCCCATGCTTTTTTTTTATCCATGTTTCATCTCTTTCTTACCCACTTTGTTAGGGTGCAGACGTAGGGTCTTACGTTGAGCGTATCTTCATCAAGATACTGATAGAAAATAATAGCAATCCTATTTTCAAAAGCATGCAAGTCTCGTGTTAATATTTCACAACCTCTGCGTAGGAAGCTTGTGTAGTTGCATACATGCGATTGAGCAAAATAAAAGGCCTACATTTGATTTGGGCAACATTATTGCATGCTGAATGTTTCTGATCAGTGATAGATGGGCAAACGAATAAATGAGCTATACAACCCCCACTTATTTCCGCATCCAGAAACCAATTAACCAAATCGCCGATACAGACAGAGATTCAGTGAAACAAAATCACATTGATTGAAACAAGTCAATGACATCTCAGGCTTTTGGGCAAACGTAGACCTAGGCTACTAAGCGACTGCAAGTGAAGAGCAACATAATCCACTTGTTAAACTGCATAACATGCTGGCAAAATGTTCAAATAGATGACCCAACTAGACAAGATGATCATGAGCAGCACTCACCTCAATTTAGATAACATTTCCCCAGCCTATTTGTTGCCTAACCAATACGAAAACGGAGATTCAGTGAAAAACAAAATCTGACATTGATTTATCAAGAGGAGTCAATCAAAACTGTGCTGAAATTATCATCTAGTTGACCACACGCAGGTATGGCTTCAAATGTATTACAATGATTGGATGACAATGATTGGACGAGTTTCAATAAATGCCTTCAACTGAAATAGCCTACTTTATTCCAATATGTTCTTCATTCAGTGATATCTATTCCCACAGTAATTCTTTATGGATCCATCCAGTTGTGGTTAAGAAAACATTGCATGCTTAGTGGTAGGGTATGCGAAGAAGAGTGACATTCCTTGCAAAGTTTAGAACTGGTAGGAGGATGGTATATTGTGCTGCCTAGCAACCATCAAGAGTTTCATTAAGAGCGTAGTGCGTGCCAATGCAACCTCAGCATTAAACTAAGTTTCATACTAAAGGTGTCAGCATGCCTTGATTCGGCTGGCCCCTAGCCTAACGAGTGTGCTCGCATACTCCCTTTAAAAGACCTTTGCTTGAAAAACGAGAAAAAAAGCAGCAATAGTTCTGTTTGTCTATCTTGAGACACCGTAGCCAAAATAGTCAGTATTCATCTAAAATAACACAAGAAATCTGTCATTCATTTTTAAGTTTTGGCCGAGGAGATTTTTGTTGCGCAATTGTACACCCAACTAAAACGTTTGGTGAATAATCGCTAATGTTGACCAATCACTGACGAATGGGCATAGACTTGGGCTATCGAATTCAGCTTGCCTCGAGAAAACATTGTGTGTGCACGAACAGCCGGAAAACCCTTGCCGAAGACCAAAACAGTCATAAAATGTATTCATAATATATGCACAAACTATTCCGGATGGGAAGTATGCAGATGCCTTAAACCACAGGCAGAAGTTTACTGAATTGATTACTAGATCATTAGGTGGAAATTAAAGTTTCGGCTTTGATACAGGTGTTGTATTAGTCTATAAATAAATCTCTGCCAAAATGTGTCATCTCTCCCATTTCCTATTCGACTAGTAGTTGTTCTGAAATGTTTATTGCTTGCCTACATTTTACTCCCTCCTCTATGTTAAATATAACACACATACATTCATTTTGGTTGCCTACGTGAAGTTTGTTCTATAGAAAGTATTTAACTCTGATGTGTGCCACAGAAAGTATTTGACTAGGGACAAATTAAGGAAATTAGAGGGGGGGTTCGGCAAGGACATTTTCTTGCCTGCCGAAAATCTCCCTCCCTTCTATCTTGGGACTGCAAGGCCTGGCACACTTCAGAATCATTTTTGGTAGCTCAAACTCAGGTTGACCAGTAGTGTGTGTCACAGAAAATCTTTGACTCTAGCATCAAAATTAAGGAAATTAGAAGGGGGAGGAGAATTTCAGAACCCCCACCCCTTCTAATTTCCTTAATTTTGTCACTAGAGTCAAATGCTTTCTATGGCACATGTCAGAGTCAAATACTTTCAATAGAACAAACTCAATGTCAGGACAGGCAACAGAAATTAATAATGAATGTATGTGTGTTATATTAAACATAGAGGAGGGAGTAAAATGTAGGCAAGCGATAAACATTTCAGAACAACTACTAGTCAATAAGATATGGGAGAGATGATGAATTTTTGCAAAGAGATTTATTTATAGACTAGACTAATACACTTAAAACAAATAGCCAAACTGAAAACTGCAGACATTACTAGTGGCTGCCCCGCGATCAAAGGACACAAATAAAAAATGCTTTCTGCGACTAAAATTACAATGTATGCTAAACTGACAACGGAGTGAAGAGCAGAAATCTCAACCAACAAACAAGTTGTAGCAATGAAGAATTGAGTGCGTGCGCGTTCACGCGAAGGGGAGATTTTCGGTACAACACCTGCAATACATTTCAGTTATAAGGAAAAATCGGGGAAAAAAAGTTTGCGGTATGGTAAAGTTGGCGAAAATATGTCGTAGTATGAAAGGGATATTACACACATGCAGCAAGCAAAAAAAAATCACAACGTACCTAGCACACATCTAAGCATGCACACAGCCCCACACAAGCCACTGGGCTCACTTACTGTATGTACATCATGGCGGTAACACAGTATAGCGGGTGAATAACGGTGAAGGGATTGCATTCGCAGTATGAGTAATCTCGTCACTAGATTTCTCAGACAGGTGGCTGGCTGTGCGTTGGTGAGCTCCAGGAAATTTGATTAAGAGGGAAAGTGACAGAGCGGTAAAAGAGAGCGGTAAATGCGGATAAATACGGAGAGTATTGGGGGCACACGTCGGGTCAGGTCAGCGGACCGGTGTGTGTGTGTTCACCGTGCATTTCAGGCACGTGCCCGGCTTCGTCTTTGATTAGAACCAAAGCAGTTTATTTTTCCAAGGATCACTCATTACCCTCCCCACGTTAGATTGTAGTAGATAGTTCAGCAGACGCAACACTGTCTCATATTTCTCTCGAATTCACTGGTAATGATTTCCCAGTCCCCGAGGGCATCGATTCATCCACTTAACCTGGCACCATAAAGAATGAGAACCAATATGCTGTTGTTTGATTACGGTAGCTACTAGCTTAGAGCAAGCCTTTCCTGTAGCACACAGTGTTGCTTCTGAGCTAAGGCCAAACAATAGGACCAATGGCATAGGTCTACACTCTTAGAATATACAATATTTTTGGGGGGTTATCTTGGTTCCTCTGTGGAAAGGGTTCTACTATACATGAAACCCAAAAGGGTTCTACCTGGAACCTAAAAGGGTTCTTCTATGGGAACCGCCAAATAACTATTTTAGGTTGTAGATAGCCCCAATCAAACTCACTGCAGGTGAAGCTCAACTGTGGTAAAGCTGGCCTCATCATAGCCAGTGCAAGCTTAGAGACATTGCACATACACAGTTGAAACGGTTAAGTGAGAAATGCAGAGTTCCTCTGAGATTCTCACCATATAGAATTAATAATCATACAAATATAATTAGTAATTCTATTTCTATGGTTCACATCCTGTGGGAACATAAGAGTTCTGGTGCCATAACCGGGAAATCGTGTTTACTAGTTGAAACACACCGACACTGGTAAGTAATTCATGTTTGAAAATAAATAAATGATATGATAGTCCACTGCATATGCTCCCCCACACTTCCTAACAGACTGACTGGTCGAAACACACGTTTGTTTCGCAGTAGGGGTCTGATAGAAACCAGACCTAATTATGTTCACTTCAGTTAGCGAGTGATGTTAAATCAATGTGGAAACCCGATTGGATTTGAAAAAAGGGAATTTCACATTTTTTTCACCCAACTTTTTACCTAAATCCAATGACATAGTGAAATGTTTTGTTGATTTCACATTGAATTCACATTAGTTGATAACTCATGTCACGCGGGACTAGGTGGGTGAGGAAGGAATCAGGCGCAGAGAGTTCCACTGGGAAAAGGTGCACTTTAATGAGGCACAACACAACAAGCCCAAAACACAAGGCACGGACAGTAATGTGGACCACCCAAAACACACGGTGCCAGGTCCAGAAACAAGAACACCTCTACCTAACGCACACACGTAACATAAATACAATCCCGCACAAAACAAGGGGGGGGTACACGTACTTTAAGTAAGGAAGCCCATTAAGCACATACAACAGGACACAGGTGAAACTAATGAGACAAAACAAACAGACAACGAAAAAGGGATCGGTGGCGGCTAGTAGGCCGGTGACGACCACCGGCGAGCACCACCCGAACAGGCAGGAGAGCCAACTTCGGCGGAAGCCGTGACAACTCTGTAAATCAAAACTAGACGTTGAACTGACGTCTGTGCCCAGTGGGTTGAATGTTTATTTAATGTACTAAAATGTTCAGTAAACCAACACCAAAGTTGTTTGCTAAGTAGCAAAGAAATTGAAACTGGTTAACTGTGGCGGTATATTCTTAAGAATTACATAAGTCTGTGAACACCTAATTACCCAAATCCTAATTACTGTTGAGGACTGTTTGCATGGAGAGAGAGGATGCTAATTAGTAGACCTACACAGAACCATAGGATAAATACTAAAATAATAAAAGTAAAATAGACCAAAGATGTTAAACAGTAGTCCTATGCAACAGTGGTGGCTGGGAGAGGTGGGGAGGCTGGCACCTTATTTAAATCGGTAGGACATTTGCTACAACAGAATGTTGATAGTCATATGTAAGAATGATGAGAAACCTACAGAGGGCATTTTTACTGTATGCTGGATTTAGGTTTCCCAATTGCCTTATTTGTCTCAGGTTTTTTTCAATCTGACTTGCTAATGTTCTGGTGACTGGTGAACAGAAATAGCAGGAAAGAAAACTGGAGCAAAAATGAAAGTAGGTGAGAAAAGGGGAGTGTTAAGTAGAACACCTATTTATGATTGGGGAATGAGATAAGAGGGTAATTGGGGGATGAGGGAACCAACTCTAGTAGTAATGATAAAATGGTAAAACACTAAATAACTACCAAACACACACACACAATCCCTCAGTCTAGTCCATTCACACACGCTACCATGTTTCTTTCCAATATTTGGACGAGTTGAGACACTTTCGTTTGACTATCTTACCCAATGGTGGTCAATTTAAACACTGCATGTTCACAGAAATGTTACACTATATCCCAACAGTGTCAAACCTGCTGATGCAGTAAGTCCTTTGTGGCCTCAATCAGCTTTTAAATCAAATAGTCATAACCCCACTGTCACCCAGGAAGTAGACAATGTCAGCGTGAACACCAAATATGTGTCTGTTTCATAAATAAACGTCCCCTGCCTCCCTCTCACAGCATAGGAACGCTTGACAGCCGGCAATGCATTATCCCTAACTGCATCTTCACTCTCTCCAAAGACATCAGGAAGTGTAATTCAACTGCACAAAAACAATGAGTCAGCCCACTACTGCAGGTTAACAATATTGAATCAGGCTAAGGTATTAAATGTTCGGAAAACAATTGGGAACACAGAATGTATAACACATAGCAGAGAGAGAGACAGGTAGACAGAGGTAGAGAGAGCGAAAGGTAGACAGAGAGAGTCAGAGTAGGAGAGAGAACAGGGAGGAATGAGAGATGTTCCCTGGGACTTCACTTCAGCTTTGATCAGGCTCACTCTTTTTTCAAAAACAGAGGGAATACTTGATCTAGGAAAATCTATGACTGTGTGAACTGTGTCGCAAACTTCCCCAGAATGTATTTTTGAAATAAAGCAGAGATAGGGGAGGCTTCAAGATTGGACAACACATTCTTCCCGATTTCTGACAGATTTGTTGCCATGGCAACTAAACCCGGCCGAGCAAGTAAAACAGTACCTTGTGAACTTCTCAATGAGAGAGCGAGTCACTGTGGACTGTGGCGTGGCAGACCATGCATGCTAATGATATAATGGAGGACCTTGTTAGGGGTGAAGCTAATAGAAGCAAATACATTTACATAAGTTTCCATTTGGTTGATTGATTTGCTACGTTAGTGTGCTAATTTGTTCAACCATGGATCTCTATTTACCTCTCTGAAGACAAGCAAATCACCATCTAGCAACTTCACAAGACAAAACCCCAATCCATGACGGGTGATCTGCATGTAGCCTACATGGAGTCATGTGTGGCTCATTTGGAAAAGCATGGCACTTGCTGAGTTATGATTGTGGGTTTGATTCCCACTGGGGCCCCCCATATGAAAATGTACTGTAGACACACACTGCTATAAGTAATTTGGATAAAAGTGTCTGGTAATTGGCATATATTTCTGTATTTCATTTTCAATGCATTTGCAAAAATGTCTAAAAACATGTTTTCACTTCGTCATTATGGGGTTTTGTGTAAATAGATGAGAAAAACATATATTTAATCAATTGTGAATTCAGGCTGTAACAACAAAATATTGAATAAGTCAAGGGGTATGAATACTTTCTGAAGGCACTGTATACCTTACATGCAACCCATGATAAGACTATGTAATGTGCATGTTAACAAAGTCCATTAAACTGAATAGCAGACTCCATTTAACATTCTAGAAAAAACGCGTGCAATCAAGTATTATGCGTTTAGCTGACTAAGATCAAGGAATGGTCATGAGAAATGAATATCAAAGCAAGTATTATTTAACACCTTTGTAAAATGAATGGATTCACATACAAGGCATAAATTGTAAGCTACATACAATACTGACATTAACAAAACATAATTCTAGGCATTTACAGTGCATTTTGGATAGTATTCAGACCCCTTGATTATTACACATTTTGCTACACTACAGCCTTATTCTAAAATTGATTAAATCGTTTTTTCCCCTCATCAATCTACACACAATACCTCATAATGACAAAGTGAAAACAGCTTTGTAGAAAATTGTTGAAAAAAATTAATTACATTTCCATCAGTATTCAGACCCTTTACTCAGTACTTGGTTGAAGCACCTTTGGCAGCGATTACTGCCTCGAGTCTTCTTGGGTATGACGCTACAAGCTTGGCACACCTGTATTTGGGGAGTTTCTCCCATTCTTCTCTGCAGATCATCTCAAGCTCTGTTAGGTTGGATGGGGAGCATGGCTCCCCACTTAATTTAACAGAGCTTCAGAAAATCTGCAAGGAAAAATGTAAGAAAATCCCCAAATCCAGATGTGCAAAGCTGATACAGACATACCCAAAATGACTCAAAGCTGTAATCGCCTAAACGGTGCTTCTACAAAAAACCAAATTGGCTGCGCCCCTGCCCAGTCATGTGAAATCCATAGATTAGGGCCTAATTTATTTATTTAAAATTGTCTGGTTTCCCTCTATGAACTGTAACTCAGCAAAATCTTTGAAATTGTTGCATGTCGCGTTTATATTTTTGTTCAGTGTAATATGCTTATACGCTAACTAAGTGTGACAGACACTGGGAACTAATTGAGGATGTGATTACATAAGACACCCTGAACTGAAATGGTTATTTGTTCAATGACGAAGTGTCATATTAGCTGCACTGTGACATTTCGGCGGCATTTATAATATTTGCGAACTGGAGGAGAGCAGCGGGGAGGATGAGGTGAACAGCAGAGTGGAAAATGAGTCTTTAAAAAGGACTGATTTACATGAAATAAATAGATAATGCAGCAGCCATGTCTAAAATACAGCACTATGCGGCCGGCTGACTATCAAGAGCAAGCTCTTCAACAAAGTGGTTGTGGATTGTGCTGACATGCATGAGGTCCCTGGTTCAAGTCCAGCTCCTGGCTCTATCCCCCAAATTCACAACAGCGTGTTAGGCTTTTTCAGTGTTATAATACTTAATGTCATATACTAAAGCACCTTTTCTGCACTAAAGACCTATACAACATAGCATAAGACCATTATCATAGTATACACAATAACACCATGTCAAACCGATCAGATATACAAGAAAGCTCCTCAGTCAGCTAGTTACATGTTCATGTGTGACAGAGTTTTACCACAGGAGTATTGAGTTGTGGACTGAATGAAGCCTCCATCTTTACAAGCACTCAATCTCACTACTATGCCAGATTACAGGATATCAAGATTAGCTCTTGATACCCGGTCACTCTCCAGAGGTCGAAATAGCCCCATGTAAACCATCAAAATTTGAGTGGGCCTTCTATTGCAGTGTACTTATCTTTAGGGAACTCCCCACAGAATGATTGGCAAGCAATCATTCATTCATGACAGTCTGGACAACAGAGTTTGAAATGCAGTAAAGAGTAAATCAATGTAGTCTCACTGAAATACAAAATAAATATAAATGGGGAGAGAAAAAATGAAAACGAGAGAGAGACAGAGAAGAGAGAGAGAGAGAGTTAAAGGAGAGAGAGAGACAGAGAAGAGAGAGAGAGAGTGAAAGAAGAGAGACTGAACAAGAGACAGATGTTATTGTTGCCCAAATGTTAATTGTTGTGTAAAGGGTGTGTGGTGAGACTGAGAGGGAGGAAGAGTGTGGTTGAGGCATTTGGTTTTTCACTCCATTTACTTAACTTCAGCACTCCCACACAATAGTAAACAAACAAAAGACACTTCAAAATAGATCCAACATGACCTTGTTCACATCTGCATCTGATCTTACAACCAACCTGACAAGAGGCACAATGGTACATGTTGTGAAGTGTGTGTATACAGTATAGCCTGTCTAGTGCTAGTTGTACATTTCCCTCTCCCTTTATATTTTAGAAGGCCCTTTAGAAGGCAGCACCTGTATGAACAAATCTTTCCTCCCACTTATGCCTAAAAGGGCTTCTCTGTGCATTGTCCAGGGATACACACACATACTCATTACACATGCTTTTACCACACAAACAAACACTCTACAATCTTTAGCCTAGTGGTTAGAGCGTTGGGCCAGTAACTGAAAGGTTGCTAGTTCAAATCCCCAAGGTGAAACATCTGTCATTCTACCCTTGAGCAAGGCAGTTAAACCCCCCCCACAACAACAGCCCCCCGGGCACCCAATGTGGAACCCCCCAGCATCTCTCCAATTCAGAGAGGTTGGGTTAAAAGCAGAAGTCAAGTTTTGGTTGGACCTTGTGTGCAACTGACGATAAAAATAAATGTATTATTTATTATGACCCATTTCTCTTTCTCCCTCTTCTACACACACACACACACACCTACTATACAGAGCTGGTTTGGCATGTCCACTCTCAGTGGAGCCAGTGTTTGTGATAATTATCCCGACCCGAATGTTGCCACACCTAGAGGGAGCCACAAGTCGCCCACAAAACTCTCAGGGAAAAAAACACCAGCTGCAGGAGTAAAACCAAAACACTCCCTCTGCCTTCTCCATCCCCCCCTTTTTATCGTTCCTGTTTAAACTGTTTCTCAAATACCTTTTAAAACCTTGTCCTTGTTAGTGAACACAACAGAAAAAACATGGCCAAATATCAAAGCCCAAACATGGGGTATGCCTGTTCCATTTTCTCTCAGCTTGTGCAAGTCAATGTAAACAGTAGGCAACTGAGAAGTTAGAGTTCATCAGTTCATCCACATTGGACTGTTGAGGTGTGGGCGAGCATATGGAGGAGGCTGTGTCTGTGCTCTCGCTATGTTTACTAAGCTCTGCATTGGCATAACACCAACACGTTCACGTACTGTAAGCATATTGCTGCAATGTACAACAACAAGAAATATATCGATATGAATGATAAGTCACTTTGATGGTCCTCAGTTGGTTGTCATGACATACAATGCATTTGGAAAGTATTCAGACCACTTGACTTTTCGGGGTGGCAGGTAGCCCAGTGGTTAGAAGGTTGGGCCAGTAACCGAAAGGTTGCTGGCTCAAATCCCCGAGCTGACAAGGTAAAAATCTGTCGTTCTACCCCTGAACAAGGCAGAACAATGAACCCACTGTTCCCCAGTAGGCCATCATTGTAAATAAGAATTTGTTCTTAACTGACTTGCCTAGTTAAATAAAGGTTATTGAAAAATGTTTTTAATTGTTTTTTCCCCTCAATCTACACACAATGTCAAAGTAAAAAAACATGATTTATTTATTTTTTAAAACATTTTTGTACTTTGTTGAAGCACCTTTGGCAGCGATTACAGCCTGGAGTCTTCTTGGGTATGACGCTACAAGCTTGGCACACCTGTATTTGGGGAGTTTCTCCCATTCTTCTCTGCAGATCCTCTCAAGCTCTGTCAGGTTGGATGGGGAGCTTTGCTGCACAGCTATTTTCAGGTCTCTCCAGAGATGTTCGATCGGGTTCAAGTCCTGGCTGGGCCACTCAAGGACATTGTTGCGAAGCCACTCCTGTGTTGTGTTGTCTTGACCGTGTACTTAGGGTCGTTGTCCTGTTGGAAGGTGAAACTTTGCCCCAGTCTGAGGTCCTGAGCACTCTGGAGCAGGTTTTCATCAAGGATCTCTCTGTACTTTGCTCCATTCATCTTTCCCTCAATTCTGCCTAGTCTCCCAATCACTGCCGCTGAAAAACATCCCCACAGCATGGTGCTGCCACCTCTATTCTTCACCGTCGGAATGGTGCCAGGTTTCCTCCAGACGTGACGCTTGGCCAAAGAGTTCTATCTATCAGGCCAAAGAGTTATATCTTGGTTTCATCAGACTGGAGAATCTTGTTTCTCATGGTCTGAGTCTTTAGGTGCCTGCGGGCTGTCATGTGCCTTTTACTGAGGAGTGGCTTCCGTCTGGCCACTCTACCATAAAGGCCTGATTGGTGTAGTGCTGCAAAGTTGGTTGTCCTTCTGGAAGGTTTTCCCATATCCACAGAGGAACTCTGGAGCTCTGTCAGAGTGCCCATCAGGTTATTGGTAACCTCCCTGACCAAGGCCCTTCACCCCCGATTTTTCAATTTGGCCGGACGGCCAGCTCTAGGACAACGTTGAATGATGGAGGCCACTGTTCTTCGGGGTCGTCAATGCTGCAGAAATTATTTTGGTACTCATCCCCAGATCTATGCCGACACAAATCCTGTCTCGGAGCTCCACGGACAATTCCTTCGACGTCATGTCTTGGTTTTTGCTCTGACATGCACTGTTAACTGTGAGACCTTATATAGACAGGTGTGTGCCTTTACAAATCATGTCCAATCAATTGAATTTACCACAGGTGGAATCCAATCAAGTTGTAGAAACATGTCAATGATGATCAATGGAAACAGAATGCACCTGAGCTCAATTTTGAGTTTCATAGCAAAGGGTCTGAATACTTACATAAATAAGGTATTTTTTTATTTTTTTTTTTAATACATTTGCTAAAATGTCTTAAAAATTGTGTTCACTTTATCATTACGGGGTATTGTGTCTAGATTGAGGGGGAAAAAACAACATTGAATCAGTTTTAGAATAAGGCTGTAACGTAACAAAATGTGGAAAAAGTCAAGGGGTCTGAATACTTTCCGAATTCACTGTAGAGATGGAAGTTAACACATTTGTAATAGAAAACATCCTACATTCCTATACCAGCCTATAAGACCACATAAAGTATTCTTGTCCTATGATGAAATTGTACTGTAGGGCTGACCAGCCTGCCTTTATCTGTGGGTATGAGTTGGGCAGTCAGTGGGGCTCAATGTTCCTCTTCCAAAAGAAGGAAAGTCAATACATGGGAGGGAACAGCTCCAGGAATGCTTGGAATTCTGAAATGTTCTTCTCTAGGGAAAGTTTATTTCTGTCTTTTATCTGGAACCAGGGGAAAGTTCCTCTGACACCCTTTCTCGTTCCTCACTCCACAGGTACCCCCTGTATATAGCCTCAATTTCGTTATTTTATTGTGTTACTTTTATTATTTTTTACTTTAGTTTCATAAAACGGCATTGTTCGTTAAGGGCTTGTATAAGTAAGCAGTTCACGGTAAGGTCTACACTTGTTGTACTCAGTGTATGTGACAAATAAAATTAGATTTTGATTTGAAAAAAACAAAACATGAGGAGAGACATTTGAATCATCACGTGGTTGCTACGGAATTGGATAAATATTGAATTAGTAAATTAGTAAACCTAAGTAGCCTATGTGAAGGAAAGACAGCACTATAATACTAACTCTCCTAAGGGACGTTGGTGTGACTTTGAAGATGTTGTCATGATGATAAGAAATTGCTTGTTTCCATGACCATGTATTCAAAACTCTTCCCAAAAGGTATTACAAGTTGCAGTCATAATGATAAATGGTTATTCTGTGTGTGTGTCAGAAAATAGTTCTGGAAATATACAATTAAAATAGTTTGCACAGCACATTAGCATCAGTTAGTATGTTAGCTAGGTCTGTAATCTATAAATTGGCTGAAAATAGCAATATTGCCAGGGGAAATGTAGGCTTACCTCTATCCTCTATTTATATTTTCTCGTCAATAATGGACCTCGCCGTAGAATACTTGGTGAGTAGGCCAACTTTGAAAGTTCACTCTTTCTCGCTCTCTCTATTTGTCTCTCTCGTCCCTGATGTTCCCGTTGTAAAACTAGAACCGCTTTCAAATATATCAGTAACCTTACTGTAGTAGCCTACACATTTGAATTCCCGTCGGGCGAACACGTTTATGGAGCTCCGCAATGGTGATGATAGGCACGTTTCAATCAGTTTACATGCGCTCCTTCTCTAGTACAGAAGGTGGCGGTAACACCATTTCTGTTTCCCTGTTTTATTCTTGTTCCCAAATACTTTATACATAAACAAAAATTCCAAAATACTATACAAAAATTACACTGATTTTTGATTGAATTTAACTATCTTATTAAAACATTAACCCTAGTGAATAACAGCAAGAATAACATTTTCCTGAATCATTATAATAATATTTTTTCAGAGTGATTACAATTGCACTAGAATAGTTTATTTTTGTATTATTTAATTGATATTTTTTTGTATGTTTTTGTATTTTATTGTTAATACCTGCATTCTGTTTTGAATGATGTAACAATGTAAATTGTTGACCTGGTATTTTAAATAAAAAAATATATAAACAAAACATTTACTTCCGGTTTTTGGATTTAACCTCTAAAATAAAAGTCCGCTGTAAAAGCTATGTTTATGATACAGCATCTCATTGGTTCCTGCATTAACGCCCCACATCGAGCACCCATTGGTTCCTGCATGAACGTACCAGTGTCCTCACGCTTCGAACACACCGACAGTGTTTTGCATTTTGGTACGCCAGAATTACATTCATTTCCAATGAAACGCTGCATTTTCCTTGCAGCATTCCGTTGCAGAAGCAGTTGCAGTGCGTTCCGGTGTGGTGCATAAATTGGATTGATCGAACGTATGCGTCAAACTGTATGCGTAGACGGCTTGACAGAAATGGTAGCAGAAGGTGAATGTTGAGCAAATTAAATTAAATACCATTTTATTGGTCACATACACATGGTTAGCAGATGTTATTGCAAGTGTAGCGAAATTTCCGACAGTGCAGCAATATCTAACAACTAATATCTAATGATTACACAAATACCTAATATACACAAATCTAAGTAAGGAATGGAATAATAATATATACATTTATGGATGAGCAATGTCAGAGTGGCAAAGGCTAATACCCTGACTACACCACTCGCATGTGCGACCGTTGCAAAATAAATTTAGAAATCTATATTATTCAATTATTGCACCAACACTGCTCGCATGCGTCAACGAGCGTCTGCGTTGCCAAGGCCTAAAATAGAAGTCAGTTCTATTTGTGACGCAGATCCCACTACAAGTCCTGCCTCTCCCATCTGCTCATTGGTTTATAGAAGCAGATATCCACGTGCCATCTCCTCATTGGTTATACACCCGTGGGTGATTGAAAGATGAACTGTGTTGTCGGTCGTCGTGGTAATTAACCATATAAGTTCAAAGAAGAAAAAGCCTGGAAGGGGGATAGATGACTAGAAATGATTGGGTTGACCGGTTTATGTGTGGATTCATTGTCGGAGTAGAGGACCTTGTGCATTTCAGGTAAAATAACAACTCAATGTTTATATCCCAGGACAAATTAGCCAGAAACAGCAACCTTGCTAAATAGGACAAATTAGCTAGCAAGTGCAAGCTAGCTAGCTAAATTGCCATAAATGTTTAATGCTTTTCGACCTGTCCCCAAATGAATGTAATTGGTTTAGAGTTTGTTTTGATATTTTATTTCTGCTTGTCGTGATCGCGTTTGGTTTGGGGGGACAAAATAAATGTATGTACGATGGCGCATGATGGAGCACGTGCACAGCCGGTTTGGGTTCCGTGTAAGATGCAATAGATAGAATACAGTATATACGTATGAGATGAGTAATGCAAGATATGTAAACATTATTAAAGTGGCATTATTAAAGTGACTAGTGTTCAATTTATTGAAGTGGCCCAATGGTTACAAGTCTGTATGTAGGCAGCAGCCTCTCTGTGCTAGTGATGGCTGTTTAACAGTCTGATGGCCTTGAGATAGAAGCTGTTTTTCAATCTCTCGGTCCCAACTTTGATGCACCTGTACTGACCTTGCCTTCTGGATGGTAGCGGGATAAACAGGCAGTGGCTTGGGTGGTTGTTGTCCTTGATCATCTTTTTGGCATTCCTGTGACATCGGGTGCTGTAATGATTCCTGTGACATCGGGTGCTGTAAGTGTCCTGGAGGGCAGAAGGTTTGCCCCCGGTGGTGATGCGTTGTACAGACCGCACCACCCTCTGGAGAGCCCTGCAGTTGTGGGCGGTGCAGTTGCCGTACCAGGCGGGATACAGCCCAACAGGATGCTCTCAATTGTGCATCTGTAAAAGTTTGTGAGGGTTTTAGTTGACAAGCCAAATTTCTTCAGCCTCCTGAGGTTGCACCTTCTTCACCACACTGTCTGTGTGGGTGGACCATTTCAGTTTGTCAGTGATGTGTACGCCGAGGAACTTTCCACCTTCTCCACTGCTGTCCATCGATGTGTATAGGGGGGTGATGAATGTTGACTAGTCTCTCAAAGCACTTCATGATGACAGAAGTGAGTGCTACTGGGCGATAGTCATTTAGTTCAGTTACTTTTGCATTCTTGGGTACAGGAACAATGGTGGCCATCTTGGAGCATGTGGGGAGAGCAGACTGGGATAGGGAGAGATTGAATATGTCCGTAAACACATCAGCCAGCTGGTCTGCGCATGCTCTGAGGGATGCCGTCTGGGCCGAACACTAACACTGACGTCTTGCTTCCAGATAAACTAAACACCTTCTTTGCCCACTTTGAGGATCCTACGGTGCACACCGACGCGGCCCGCTACCAAGGACTGTGGGCACTCCTTCTCCGTGGCCGACATGAGTCCGACATTTAAACGTGTCTGGTTTTCCTTTTGTAGTCCTGATTATCTGTAGACCCTGCCACATACGTCTCGTGTCTGAGCCATTGAATTGCGACTTCACTTTGTCTCTAACCACTAGGCTACAGGTTAAAAATCAGTTAACCCACTGTTCCTAGGCCATCATAGAAAATAAGAATTTGTTCTTAACTCACTTGCCTAGTTAAATAACGGAAAAATATATACTGACATTTTGCTTGTGGAGGGAATAACTACTCTGTTTGTATTCTGCCATATTCCCAGTCGCCTTGCCATGGTTAAAAGCGGTGGTACGCGCTTTCAGTTTTGTGCGAATGCTGCCATCTATCCACGGTTAGGGTAGGTTTTAATGGCCACAGTGGGTACAACATCTCCTATACACTTCCTTATAAAACTCACTCAGTGAATCAGCGTATACGCCGATATTATAGAACATATCCCCGTCCGCGTGATCAAAACAATCTTGAAGTGTGGATTCCAATTGGTCAGACCAGCGTTGAATAGTCCTTAGCACGGGTACTTCCTGTTTGAGTTTCTGCCTAGAAGAAGGGAGGAGCAAAATGGAGTCATGGTCAGATTTGCCGAATGGGGACAGGGGAGGGCCTTGTATGCATCACGGAAGTCAGTGTAATGATGGTCCAGTGTTTTTCCAGCGCTACAGTCAAATGCTGATAGAATTTAGGTTGCCTTCTCCTCAAATGTGCTTTGTTAAAATCCCCAGCTTCAATAAATGCAGCCTCAGCATATATGGTTTCCAGTTTGCATAAAGTCCAGTGAAGTTTCTTAAGGGCCACCATTGTATTGGCTTGAGGCGGAGATATACACAGCTGTGATAATAACCAAAGAAAATTATCTTGGGAGATAATGATAATTTGATTGTGAGGAATTCTAGGTCAGGTGAACAAAAGGACTTGAGTTCCTGTATGTTGTTACAATTACACCATGAGTCATTAATCATGAAACATACACCCCCGCCCTTCTTCCCGGAGAGATGTTTATTCCTGTCAACGTGATGCACTGAGCATATCACTAGAGAGCCATGTTTCCGTGAAACAGAGTATGTTACAATCCCTGATGTCTCTCTGGAAAGCAAACCTTCCCCTGATTTCGTCCAATTTGTTATCTAGGGACTGGACATTAGCAAGTAATATACTCTGACTCCCTTTCCACCGGCGGTGTTGTTTTGGGTTTGCCTCTGGAATCAGTTCAAATGCCCTGGGTGGTGCGGACAAACGATCCGCTTTGGGAAAGTCGTATTCCTGGTCATAGTGCTGGGAAGTTAACATCGCTCTGATATCCAATAGTTATTCCCGGCTGTATGTAATAACACTTAAGGTTTTCTGGGCTAACAATGTAAGAAATAATACATAAAAAATGAAATACTGCAAAGTTTCCTAAGGACTAGAAGCGAGGCATCCCTCTATGTCGACACTTTTCTGTAGCAGAAGGTGAATGTTGAACTTTTGTTGCACACATATCCAGATTTGCTTTGTACTATTTTGTGCTATAACACTATCGGTGTGGACAAGGCGTTACCCCTCAATCACACCGACAGCCTCATTGCATTTGGTACTCCAGAATTACATGAATTCCCAATGGAACGCTGCGTTTGCCACAGTGTGTTCTGTGTGGTGCATACCTTGGATTTATCGAACTTATGCGTCAAAGTATGAGTAGACGGCTTGACAGAAATGGTATCAGAAGTTAAATGTTGAACTTTTGTTGCACACATATCCAAATGCTGCGTTCCATTTTGCACAATAATGCTCTAGGTGTGATCAAGGCATAATAAAAGCCTTTGTAGAATCTATATATGGTTTCACTTCATGGGGCTCTGAATAATACAGTGTGTTGCTGGCCTTTTACTATGCCCATTACATTGGCCACAATGCAAATCACTTTAGTGGCGGTCGGTGCCGTTTAAAATGAGGGAGGATGATACTTTTTTTTATGAGCTTGGGCTTATTTCTATTACAGCATATTGGATTACTGTCATTCATTTGCCCAGCACAATGTAACATCGATAGGTTTAGGCTACAACATTTTCCATGTACCCGTCATGAGGTTGCTACAACCTAATTTTTCATTCAGCCCATGAATGAAGGTTTACAACGTAGGTACACAGACCGAGAGAATTTTGAGTAATCAAGGTGACAGACAGTGACACATTCAATACCGCCTTGCACACTCTTGCCTGCATCCAGCTGATCTAGGATGTAATCATTAGTCCAACAGTTGCAAATGAGAGTTCCTATTGGTCTTGGCGTTGCATGGGTAAAATCACTGGGTAAGTCAAGCCACCCCCCACATTACAGCCTATGCGTTGTGACAATTTTGTTGTTTGCTCTATAACCTGTTCATTGATGTGCCTTGGGACCGTGATATTTAGTCAGGTCCATAACTATTTGGACACAATTTGCATAATTTGGGCTCTGTACGCCACCACAATGGATTTGAAAGTCAACAATCAAGATGTGCTTTAAATGTAGACTTTCATCTTTAATTTAAGGGTTTTGTCAAAATTATTGTATGAACCGTGTAGGAACTACAACCATTTTTATACATAGCCCCCCAATTTTAGGGCCTCAAAAGTAATTGAACAAACTAACATAATCATAAATTAAATTGTGAGTTTTAATACTTGGTTGCAAGTCCTTTGCAGTCAATGACTGCCTTAAGTCTGTAATCCATAGACATCACCAGATGCTGGGTTTCTTCCCTGGTGATGCTCTGCCAGGCCTTTACTGCGGCTGTCTTCAGTTCAAATCAAATTAATAATTTGTTATTCTTATCTCTTACTTTATTTAGGTATTTTCTTAAAACTGCATTGTTGGTTAAGGGCTTGTAAGTAAACATTTCACTGTAAGGTGTATTCGGCGCATGTGACAAGTACAAAGGGCAGCAGTCAATAGTTAGCTGTTCAGGAGTCTTATGGCTTGGGGGTAGAAGCTATTTAGGAGCCTCGTGGACCTCGACTTGGCGCTCCGGTACCGCTTGCAGTGCGGTAGCAGAGAGAACAGTCTATGACTAGGTTGGCTGGAGTCTTTGACCATTTTTAAGGCTAGCTTGTTCCTGCTTGTTCTTGGGGCGTTTTGCCTTCAGCTTGTACAGTATAGTGTCCAGGCACCCCATTTATGCTGTTTGACCACAGTAAAAGTCCAACAATACTCTGCATTATTCAGAGCCCCGTGAAATTACACCATATATGGATTATACAGACCGTACAGAATACTCCCCAACCCACTTCTACATCAGCACAAAGAATCTTATGTGGCCAATGGAATGGGTGGAGTAAAAGGCCAACAACACTCCGTATTATTCAGAGCCCCATGAAGTATTCAGACCCTACTGAGTATTCCCTACAATACTTTTACTGTGCCACCCAGAATAGTTTTTGAACTTTAAGTCAATATGTATTCCATATACAGTGATTCACATTGGGGCATTTATTTGAACTTGGAACATGTTTTAAAACCCACATTTAATGCAAATGTAATTTAAATATGAATCAATGTTTACAGAATAATGTTTCATTTATCATGAATCAATGCAGGTTATTGATACTTTTCTACTGTGACGTGCGGGACTTATATTTTGAAAAATGTCGACATTCCGTGACCCGGAAATACTTATTTAAGTGTTGCTGACGAGACGTTGATGAAGCGTCGTATTAACCGAATCACAAAAATAGAACAAATAGAAGGACATTTCAACCAAAATGTCAAAATTACAGTTGTTGCAAGCGTTTCTCTCCGATCGATTAACAACAGTGGCTGTAGAGATATCCGTGGTAGTGGAAAAGGCGTTTGCAGAGTACCAGGATGAGATGTCACGTTCAAAGGAGGAGAATCAACGCCTGCAGAGGCTGCTGGATTCGGTTTTTAATCCCGATCTGAAATTACATAAAGCAGGTAGGCAAGTTTATATGTTTACATTACATTTTTAAATGCGTCATTTAACAGACGCTCTTGTCCAGAGCATTCCTTCTTAGTGATTTAGGCACAATGGAGAGTGTTTGAAGTCAGGGTTGCCAGGTCCAGCTAAAAAAAACATTGCCCAATGACCACTTAACTTGCCCCAAAGGCCTGAAAACTAGCCCCCTTTTCCCCCCACAGAGAGTTGCCACATTTATAGAATAAACCATTTCCCCATAATGTTATTGAGCCTATTAAGAAGGAATATCGACGTAATTTGGAACTACGTTAGAAGCTAAATTTGGTTTTCATCAAAAATAATGATTATTGCTTACTTGACATGACATAATAAAATAATTTTTATATATTGCAATTTAAAATATAATTTGCCCTTATTAAACTCGCCAGATAATTTTCCATCAATGGATGTCGATTTAACTTGTTTGACTGCTATGATTAAACAATAAGGCACGAGGGGGTATGGTATATGGCCAATATACCACTGCTAAGACTTATGGCAATGCGGAGTGCCTTGATACAGCAGTTAGCAGTGGTATATTAGCCATATACCATAAACCCCAGGGTGCCTTATTGTTATTATAAACTGGTTACTAACATAAAATTATTTATTTGTTATATACCACAAACCCCATGGTGCCTTATTGTTATTATAAACTGGTTACCAACATAAAAGTAATTTTTTGTCATACCCAAGGTATATGGTCTGATATACCACGGCTTTCAACCAATCAACATTCAGGCCTTTTGGCATGTGCATAACTATAGATAAATCTGACAGGTGAGTTTGAGTGATGAAAGTTGGACAGAGGTTCTCAATCTCTGAGCAAGAAACAAATGTATTTAAAAAAACAAAAGAAAATTGGTGGGCTATTTCCTGGCAATTGTGCCGTTTCTGGCAATTGTGCCATTATGTGCCAAATGTTAAGACTACAAACCGTTATTAATGGACCATTTGCGAGATGGACTTGTCATTTCAATAGGCATAGGCTACAGACTAAAGTCTGGGCCTAAATTCAAATTTCCAGGGTTTCTTAGCTAGATGCAGGTAGCCTAAAATCAATGAAAGGCCTACATCTAATTTCAGGTAGTCTACAGTAGCCTAGGAAAAATGTAGGCAAGATGTAAACTGAACAATTTAGCAGCTGGATGCGTTCAAATTAACAGACTAATTTATTCAACGTGAACAGTTTGGCGATTCCGAGGTAAGAAGTGCTTCTGGAGCCCACTAGCCTGCTGAAATGGGATACTGAGGACGGGGTTGTAATTTCAATCACTAAATGAAATATTCATAATATGTATATGAACTGAATATGATTGTCAACAACAGCCAGTGTTTATTTTTTTTTTACCTCTAGCCTAATCAGACTGACTGTTACTGTCATTCTAATGCGTTCTAACAACTGATCGGCAATTGCAATAGAGCTTTGATAACTTCCAATTTAATTAACTAAACATTTCCATTAATAATTGCATAATAACACAAGGCTACTACAACAATACACTGAAGTTATTGGCTATGTATTAAATCTATTTTTTGCCAGCTCCAATTTGTGCAAGTGGCACAAATTGATTTGCAATGATTCCAGTCATTTTTAGAGATGGTGGCGCCGGCAGAGATGGTCGCCTCGCTTCATTCAGGTCCTTACAAAACTATGCAGTTATTAGTTGATTTTTTTGGGTACTATTTCTTACATTGTTATCCCAGAAAATCTCAAGTGTTATTACATACAGCCGGGAAGAACTATTGGAAATAAAAGCGATGTCAATTTACCATAATTACAACCAGGAATACATCTTTCCCGAAGCGGATCCTTTGCTCGGATCTCCACCCTGGACATGCGATCTTATCCCAGAGACCGACCCAAAACAGCGTGTTCGCCGCAGATGGAGCAGCCTACTGGTCAGACTCAGGCGAGCACACCATTCACTGCTTCCTAGCATATTACTCGCCAATGCTCTAGATAACAAGGTGGACAAAATTAGGGCACGAGTTGCCTTCCAGAGAGACATCAGAGATTGGAACATTCTCTGTTTCACGGAAACATGGCTCACTTGTGATACGTTGTCAGAGTCGGTACAGCCACCCGAGTTCTTTACACATCTCGCCGACAGAAACAAACATCTCTCTCGTAAAAAGAAGGGCGGGGTGTATGCCTTATGATTAACGACTCATGGTGTAATCACAACAACATACAGGAACTCAAGTCAATTTATGTTCACCTGACCTAGAATTCCTTACAATCAAATGCCGACCGCATTATCTTCCAAGAGAATTCTCTTCAATTATAGTCACAGCCATGAACATTTTGTTGTTCCCAGCCTATAACTTAAACAGGAAATGCCCATGTTCAGATCAATACAACGCTGGTCTGACCAATCGGATTCCACGCTTCAAGATTGAGCGAGTTTATTAGCAAGTGCATAGGATATGTTATACCCGCTGTGACTATTAAAACCTTCCCTAACCAGAAACCGTGGATTAATGGCAGCTTTCGCGCCAAACTGAAAGTGCTAGCCACCGCATTTAATCATGGCATGGTGACCGGAACCATGACCGAATACAAACAGTGTAGCTATTCCCTCCACAAGGCAATCAAAAAGGCTTCAGTATAGAGACAAAGTAGAGTCGCAATTCAACGTCTCAAACGTGAGACGTATGTGGCAGGGTCTACAGTCAATCACGGATTACAAAAAGAAAACCAGCCCCATCGGGGACATCAACGTCTTGCTCCCAGACAAATTAAACAACTTCTTTGCTCTCTTTGAGGACAATACAGTGCCACTGACACGGCCTGCTACCAAAGCCTATGGGCTCTCCTTCTCTGCGGCCAACGTGAGTAAAACATTTAAACATGTTACCCTCGCAAGGCTGCCGGCTCAGGCGGCATCCCTAGCCGCATCCTTAGAGCATGCGCAGACCAGCTGGCTGGTGTGTTTACGGACATGTTCAACCAATTCCTATCCCAGTCTGTTGTCCCCACATGCTTCAAGATGGCCACCATTGTTCCTGTTCCCAAGAAAGCTAAGGTAACTGAACTAAATTACTATTGCCCCATTGCACTCACTTCTGTCATCATGAAGTGCTTTGAGAGACTAGTCAAGGATCATATCACCCCCACCCTACCCGACCCACTCCAATTTGCCTACCGTCCCAATAGGTCCACTGACGATGCAATCACACTGCACACTGCCCTATCCCATCTGGACAAGAATACTGTTCATTGGCTACAGCTCAGCATTTAACACCATAGTACCCTCCAAACTTGTCATTAAGCTCGAGACCCTGGGTATCGACCCCGCCCTATGCAACTGGGTCCTGGAGTTTCTGACAGGCCTCCCCAAGGTGGTGAAGGTAGGAAACAACATCTCCACCCCGCTGATCCTCAATTCTGGGGCCCCACAAGGGTGCGTTCTCAGCCATCTCCTGTACTCCCTGTTCACCCATGACTGCGTGGCAATGCACGCTTCCAACTCAATCATCAAGTTTGCAGACGACACTACGGTGGTAGGCCTGATTACCAACAACGACGTGACGGCCTACTGGGAGGAGGTGAGGGCCCTCGGAGTGTGGTGTCAGGAAAATAACCTCCCACTCAACGTCAACAAAATAAAGGAGATGATCGTGGACTACAGGAAACAGCAGAGGGAGCACCCCCCCTATCCACATCGATGGGACAGTAGGTGAAGGTGGAAAGTTTTAAGTTCCTCGGCATACACATCACGGACAAACTGAAATGGTTCACCCACATAGACAGCGTGGTGACGAAGGTGCCACAGCGCCTCTTCAACCTCAGGTAGCTGAAGAAATGTGTCTTGTCATCTAAAACACTCACAAACTTTTACAGATGCATAATCGAGAGCATCCTGTCGGGCTGTATCAACGCCTGGTACGGCAATTGCACCGCCCTTCACTGCAGGGCTTTCTAGAGAGTGGTGTGGTCTGCACAACGCATCCCCGGGGGCAAACTACCTGCCCTCCAGGACACATACAGCACCCGATGTCACAGGAAGGACAAAAGGATCAAGGACAACAACCACCCGAGCCACTGCCTGTTCACCCCACTATCATCCAGAAGGCGAGGTCAGTACAGGTGCAGCAAAGCTGGGAACGAGAGACTGAAAAACAGCTTCTATCTCAAAGGCCATCAGACTGTTTAACAGCCATCACTAGCACAGAGAGGCTGCTGCCTACATACAGACTCAAATCTCTGGCCACTTAAATTAAGGGACTTAATAAAGGTATCACTAGTCACTTTAAATAACGCCACTTTAATCATGTTTACATATCCTACATTACTCATCTCATATGTACAGTGGGGCAAAAAAGTATTTAGTCAGCCACCAATTGTGCAAGTTCTCCCACTTAAAAAGATGAGAGAGGCCTGTAATTTTCATCATAGGTACACTTCAACTATGACAGACAAAATGAGAAAACAAATCCAGAAAATCACATTGTAGCATTTTTTATGAATTTATTTGCAAATTATGGTGGAAAATAAGTATTTGGTCAATAACAAAAGTTTATCTCAATACTTTGTTATATACCCTTTGTTGGCAATGACAGAGGTCAAACGTTTTCTGTAAGTCTTCACAAGGTTTTCACACACTGTTGCTGGTATTTTGGCCCATTCCTCCATGCAGATCTCCTCTAGAGCAGTGATGTTTTGGGGCTGTTGCTGGGCAACACAGACTTTCAACTCCCTCCAAAGATTTTCTATGGGGTTGAGATCTGGAGACTGGCTAGGCCACTCCAGGACCTTGAAATTCTTCTTACGAAGCCACTCCTTCGTTGCCCGGGCGGTGTGTTTGGGATCATTGTCATGCTGAAAGACCCAGCCACGTTTCATCTTCAATGCCCTTGCTGATGGAAGGAGGTTTTCACTCAAAATCTCACGACACATGGCCCCATTCATTCTTTCCTTTACACGGATCAGTTGTCCTGGTCCCTTTGCAGAAAAACAGCCCCAAAGCATGATGTTTCCACCCCCATGCTTCACAGTAGGTATGGTGTTCTTTGGATGCAACTCAGCATTCTTTGTCCTCCAAACACGACGAGTTGAGTTTTTACCAAAAAGTTATATTTTGGTTTCATCTGACCATATGACATTCTCCCAATCTTCTTCTGGATCATCCAAATGCTCTCTAGACTCTAGTGTCAATTATATGCATATTCTAGCATCTTGTCCTGACAAAATATCCCGTTTAAAATGGGAACGTTTTTTTTCCAAAAATTAAAATACTGCCCCTAGAGTCTCAACAGGCTAGCAAACTTCAGTCGGGCCTGGACATGTACTGGCTTAAGCAGGGGGACACGTCTGGCACTGCAGGATTTGAGTCCATGGCGGCGTAGTGTGTTACTGATGGTAGGCTTTGTTACTTTGGTCCCAGCTCTCTGCAGGTCATTCACTAGGTCCCCCTGTGTGGTTCTGGGATTTTTGCTCACCGTTCTTGTGATCATTTTGACCCCACGGGGTGAGATCTTGCGTGAAGCCCCAGATCGAGGGAGCTCATCAGTGGTCTTGTATGTCTTCCATTTCCTAATAATTGCTCCCACAGTTGATTTCTTCAAACCAAGCTGCTTACCTATTGCAGATTCAGTCTTCCCAGCCTGGTGCAGGTCTACAATTTTGTTTCTGGTGTCCTTTGACAGCTCTTTGGTCTTGGCCATAGTGGAGTTTGGAGTGTGACTGTTTGAGGTTGTGGACAGGTGTCTTTTATACTGATAACAAGTTCAAGCAGGTGCCGTTAATACAGGTAACGAGTGGAGGACAGAGGAGCCTCTTAAAGAAGAAGTTACAGGTCTGTGAGAGCCAGAAATCTTACTTGTTTGTAGGTGACCAAATGCTTATTTTCCACCATCATTTGCAAATAAATTCATAAAAAATCCTACAATGTGATTTTCTGGATTTTTTCTTCTCATTTTGTCTGTCATAGTTGAAGTATACCTATAATGAAAATTACAGGCCTCTCATCTTTTTAAGTGGGAGAACTTGCACAATTGGTGGCTGACGAAATACGTTTTTGCCCCACTGTATATACTATATTCTATACCATCTACTGCATCTTGCCTATGACACACGCCATCGCTCATCCATATATTTATATGTACAGTTGAAGTCGGAAATTTACATACACCTTAGCCAAATACATTTAATCTCAGTTTTTCACAATTCCTGACATTTATTCCTCGTTAAAATTCCCTGTTTTAGGTCAGTTAGGATCACCACTTTATTTTAAGAATGTGAAATGTCAGAATAATAGTAAAGATAATGATTGATTTATTTCAGCTTTTATTTCTTTCATCACATTCCCATTGGGTCAGAAGTTTACATACACTCAATTAGTATTTGGTAGCATTGCCTTTAAATGTTCTATGGGATTGAGGTCAGGGCTTTGTGATGGCCACTCCAATACTTTGACTTTGTTGTCCTTAAGCCATTTTGCCACAACTTTGGAAGTATGCTTGGGGTCATTGTCCATTTGTAAGACCCATTTGAAACCAAGCTTTAACTGATGTCTTGAAATGTCCACATAGTTTTCCTGCCTCATGATGCCATCTATTTTGTGAAGGGCACCAGTCCCTCCAGCAGCAAAGCACCCCCACAACATGATGCTGCCACCCCCGTGCTTCATGGTTGGGATGGTGTTCTTCGGTTTGCAAGCCTCCCCCTTTTTCCTTCAAACATAACGATGGACATTATGGCCAAACAGTTCTATTTTTGTTTCATCAGGCCAAAGGACATTTCTCCAAAAAGTACGATCTTTGTCCCCATGTGCAGTTGCAAACCGTAGTCTGGCTTTTTTTATGGTGGTTTTGGAGCAGTGGCTTTTCAGGTTATGTCGATATAGGACTTGTTTTACTGTGGATATTGATTATTTGCTACCAGTTTCCTCCAGCATCTTCACAAGGTCCTTTGCTTGTTGTCCTGGGATTGATTTTCACTTTTCGCACCAAAGTACGTTCATCTCTAGGAGACAGAACGCTTCTCCTTCCTGAGCGGTATGACGGCTGCGTGGTCCCATGGTGTTTATACTTGCGTACTATTGTTTGTACAGATGAACATTGCACCTTCAGGCGTTTGGAAATTGCTCCCAAGGATGAACCAGTCTTGTGGAGGTCTACAATTTTTTTCTGAGGTCTTGGCTGATTTCTTTAGATTTTCCAATGATGTCAAGTAAAGAGGCACTATCTTTGAAGGTAAGCCTTGAAATACATCCACAAGTACACCTCCAATTGACTCAAATTATGTCAATTAGCCTATCAGAAGCTTCGAAAGCCATGACATCATTTTCTGGAATTTTCCAAGCTGTTTAAAGGCACAGTCAACTTAGTGTATGTAAACTTCTGACCCACTGTAATTGTGATACAGTGAATTATAAGTGAAATAATTACTTGTCATGCACAAAGTAGATGTCCTAACTGACTATAGTTTGTTAACAATAAGTTTGTGGAGTGGTTGAAAAACAAGTTTTAATGACTCCAACCTAAGTGTATGTAAACTTCCGACTTCAACTGTACATATTCTATTCATCTCTTTACATTTGTGTGTATTTGTGTGTATAAGGTAGTTGTGAATTTGTTAGATTACTTGTTAGATATTACTGCATATAGTCGGAACTAGAAGCACAAGCATTTCGCTACACTCGCATTAACGTCTGCTAACCATGTGTATGTAAATTTTACCAATAAAATTTGATTTGATTTCAACATATGTATTGTATCAAATGGTAGCCTACAATGGCATATAAAGTGAAAGGCTACTGGGGGCAAAACTGCGAACATGGCAACCCTGGTGGAAGTTAGCCCAAGAATGTACTCTTAAGGAGTGTACGGGACTGAGGTAAAATTGGTTTTATATTGGATATTCGGTTCTCTCATCAATAGCTATTGAACCAAGTATGCCATGACTATATTCTGAAACAGAGTTGATGGAGAACAATCCACACCATAATACAATTTGGGATTTCAATCTTCAATAGCTCTTACACAACACGTGTGTAGGCTGTTTTATGGACATGACATCACGTCACGCATTGATACTGACTCAAACTTGTTTGATGTTAGTCTGGAGTGTAATTTTGCTATCCATTTAGAATTAACTGAAGTTTTTATTTTTTATTATTTTCGTTTAAATTGTATAAGCTATTGAAAATTAGAAGCACTTTTTTTAAGGGGGGGCAACAACACACTTTTGGTGGGGGGGGGGGGTTGTTGTCCATCCTCCCTTGATTCAGAGTATATCATTGTCATGGCACGCTTTGTGGACGAGCTATTGAAGATTTAAAGCCGGCAAAGTTTTTACATTTGAATCGATCTTACACAATGCGGGTGGGTGCAGGCTGTGTTACGGACGTGATGTCACGCATTGATACTGACCCAAATATATTTGATTTTAGAGTCTGGATTGTGTTTTAGATGTCCATTTGGAATTAATTGACGTCTTTTTTATTTATTAGTATAATTTAAATTATTTAAACTATTGAAGATTGAAACCCGAAAACAAGCCATACATTTTTGTCCATCCTCCTCCGATTCAGAGTGTATATAAACTTCCGACTTCAACTGTGTATCTTTTTTTTTTAAATCTAATCTTTAACTCTGCATTGTTGGAAATGGATCCGTAAGCATTGTTAGTCTACACCTGTTGTCTACAAAGCATGTGATAAATACAATTTGATTTGAAAAATGTGATTTGATGGCATGGTTGCATGGACTCGCGGTCAAAAGACTGTGTGGCTGCCATTCCTCTCACTCCCAATTCCTGTCACTCCCAAAGGCCTTTTAACCGTTTAGTGGCATTTAAACATAAAACAGAAATTCATTATTGATTTGAACCATAAAATGATTGAATTAACTATTTGGCTCCTACATCATCAGTCATATCTACGCTATGTGAGCGATGCTAACATTAGCTAATAAATCATGTTAAGAGTCAAGTCACAGAGGTAGATTATTTATTGAAATGTGTAGATTTTTCTTGAAAGTTAATTCCTGTCTTTCCTTCCAGACCCCCTGCAGCTCACTCTCACTGTCTCTGAAGATGAGGTTCCCTCTGACCAGCAGCACTCTGAGCAGGTTTGGAGTGATCAAGAGGACACAGAGTTCTTCATTCCCTGTGTGGAAAGTGACAGTGATCAGGGCTCACACCAAACTGGGAAAAACAGCAAGAGGGACTCCCTATCCACAATTGCAGCAGAACAGATCCAAACAAAACCTGATGAAGAGGATGACGGAATATCAGAATCAACCAGTTATGCTCCCCTCACCCAGTTAAAGCCTCTAAAAATCAAGAGGACACGGTTAAAGAAAGGACAAAGCTCTTACATCTGCGCTGAGGTCAAGACAACCAGTGAGCTGATTGAGCCATTGAGGGATCACACAAGGAAGAGGTCCTACAGTTGTACTGAATGCACAGCAACCTATGACAGACCATGTCATTTGAAAACGCACAAGAGAACTCACACAGGTGAGAAACCATTTGAGTGCAAAGACTGTGGTAAATGCTTTAACCGCAAGTATTGCCTGCACGTGCATATGTTAACACACACACGGGAGAAACCGTACTGCTGCCATTATTGTGGTAAATGCTTCGCTCTAAACACAAGACTAATAGATCATCTGAGGATACACACAGGGGAGAAACCATACAAGTGCCCTTTCTGTGCCAGATGCTTTACATTTCTATCTCACTTAAGTCGTCACAAGAAGCTCCATACAGGAGAGAGGCCATTTCAATGCAATGTATGTGGGAAATGCTACACACGGAAGGAGCACCTGACAGACCATATGAGATCCCACACTGGAACAAAACCATACAGCTGTAAGCAATGTGGCAAATGCTACAAACTGCAGGGGAACCTGAGATCGCATATGGCGAGTCACACGGGGGGGAAATCATGCAAGTGCCCTGTGTGTGGACTAGGTGTTATAAATCTTAATCGCCACATGCAAGTTCATGCAGGTGAGAAACCGCATCAATGCCAAGATTGTGGGAAGTGCTTTAACCGAAAGGAAAAACTGACAGAGCACTTAAGGACTCACACAGGAGAGAAACCGTATCGATGTCATGAATGTGGTGAATGCTTTAGGCTCAATGTAACCCTGAAAAAACACATGATGACGCACACTGCTGCGGCAAGTACTTCTCCATGAAAGAAGATTTGAGAACTCAAGAGGACACACACAGGGACAAATCTGTTCACTGCTCAGTGCATTGCATGTTTCAGCAATATTGTTTAGATTTGAATTTGAACAATGTTTCAGTCAGAAGGGTACAAAAGCTGAAAAACATACGCATACCCAGTCAGAACTGTGACATGCGGTTTTAAACGGGACAGAAATTGTATAGGTGCAATGATTCTGGTCAATGCCCTAATAAAAAGGCATGCTTGAAAAAAAAACTAAATAAAAACATTTGCTGTGTATTTTTTATGCATTTGAAGAACACAACATCACAGTATGTGCAAAAAGATCAATCTGGAAAGAGGTTTGTGTGGTGCAAATGAACAGTATATGTCGAAAAATAAAGAGTAGACCTCATAGCTACTATGATTTTAAATGATTTATACTGACAAAATATAAACGCAACATGTTTCATGAGCTGGAAAATGATCCCTGAATTTTTCCATACACAGACAAATCTTATTTCAAATGCTGTGCACACAGTTATTTACATCCCTGTTAGTGAGCATTTCTCCTTTGCCTAGGTAGTCCCTCCACTTGATAGTTGTGGCATATCAAGAAGCTGACTAACAGGATGGTCATTACATGTGTGCAGCTTGTGCTGGGGACACAAGGCCACACTACAATGTGCAGTTTTGTCACACAACACAATACCGCAGATGTCTCAAGTTTTGAGGGAGCGTGCAATTGGCATTCTGACTGCAGGAATGTCCACCAGAGTTGTTGCCAGAGTATTGAATGTTTATTTCTCTCCTATAAGCTGCCTCCAATGTAATTTTTGAGAGTTTAGCAGGAAGTCCAACCGGCCTCATAACCACAGACCACGTGTAACCATGCCAGCCCAGGACCTCCACATCCGGCTTCTTCCCCTGCGGGATCTTCTGAGACAAACCACCCAGACAGCTGTTGAAACAGAAGTATTTCGGTCTGTAATAAAGCTCTTTTGTGGGGGAAAAACTAATTCTGATTGGCTGGGCCTGGAATCCAAATGGGTGGGCCTATGCCCCTGCCCAACCATGGTTGCCCACTTAGCCCATTAGGGCTAAGTGCCCTAATCCATAGATTAGGGCCTAATTAATTCCTTATATGAACTGTAAATCTGTAAAATCGTTGAAATGGTTGCATTTTGCATTTATATTTTTGTAAAGTATATTATTTCATAATTTCTTGTCAACAATATTCATCTTCGATCTTCACCACCTTATACTGTAAATGCTTATGCAAACACTGTTGCCTTCCATAGGTTTTCCCCCATTTGGAGACCAGACCTTTTTTCTTTTTTTTAATATGCGTTTTGAGTTGCAGTGACCTTTTTTGTTTAATATATTTTGTGTGCCTCATTCTAATTTAGTATGATTTCTTTGGCAGTGACCTTTTATTTAATATATTTTGTATTCCTTAATTTTCCTCATGCGCCCAGATTATTTTATTGTAACAACGGATGGATGCCTGATGAGACCTAAGGCTCAAAATGTTATAACTTCAAAATCATCTGGGAGCATGAACAGCAGTGTGCACCATTTTGCTTTTATTTTTCACCTCATTCTAATTTTACACGATCTATGGCTTGCTGTGTTTCTCCCTTGTGTTTTCTAATTGATTCATTGCAGACTCCTCTCCCTTGGCTGTGCTCCTTGGAGATGGGAGTTGGCCCAGGCATGCCACAACTGGGCCAGATTTGATTTAAAGAGCTCCCACAAAAAGGAGCTTTCAGCCCCAGTCTAGGCCTGCTGCTGGAGGGAGAAGACACCCAGTCAGCATAGATACCAGGAGCCAGAGGGGGACCAGAGTCGACAACGCTCTCTACCACACAGATAAATGGCAATCGATCCCTCTAAGCATGTGAGGGTGAGGTCGAATACTTCTAATCAGAAGGGATCCCTCCCTCATCCATCTTTTTCTCTCTCCCTCTCTACCACTGCTGTTCCGTGGGCTGGGTGCCCACAATGGATGACGGCGCATGACTACCGACAACGAACAAGCGTTGGAATGGTGGTGGCCATCTTGAGGACCTCCAGCAGCATGGATTGTATCTCTGTATTTTCAGGTTCCATTGAGTATAATTTTTGATTTTATAAGACCTTTTTCATGCCACTTGAAATGAAATTTCATACCAATTTTGAGGTCTGCGTGCCCCACAAACCTGCTGATATTCCAATGAGTAGGCTAATCACCTAATATAGAAAGGACAAACATCATGCTGGACTCCACCTTAAACTTAAATCTGGTGCTGGATCCTCGTGTGTGTGTGTGTGTGTGTATAATCCAAAGATCAGAAATAGGTAAATAAACTTACATTTGTATTGCCGCACAAACATTCGGTACGAGCCCATGAAACATTTGCATAATTGGGCACAACCGGCAATCCCAAAGCAGTTCCTTGAACCTGAAGAAACGTTTGAAGACCATTATCTTCAGGTTCAAGGAACTGCTATGGGATTGTCAGTTGTGCCCAATTATGCAAATGTATTTATGGACTCGTACCGAACGGGGAAATTTGAGTTGGACATTTTTCATACGGTAATAATCTCCTATTCTAAGTTAATCAAAGTGTTTTATGAAATCGATGACATCTTTTTTTCATTTGGTCAGGTAACGATCTTAAATTGGAGGAATTTTTTACATACATGAATTCATTAACGCCAGCCATTAAATGATGTTAGTATCCCATAAAGAACATGTTTCCTTTTTGGAAAGATGGCAATTGCTTGCACACTGAAGTGTATAGAAAAGAACCGGATTGAAATACCTTTCTTCATTTCAACAGTTATCATACATTATTATTTTTTACCATAGCCAACTCCTTTCGCATTAGGCACATTTGTGACTGATTTCTCATTCAATGTACATGCCAAAGATTTCTGTGAACGATTCTAAACAAGAGGGAATAAAGAGTCATTATTGGACAATTGCCTTTAGAGAGTAAGACAAGCGGAATGCATTATTGCAACCACATCAAAGGAATCCCTCTCCTCTCTCAGCAACTTTGGCTGTTGAAGGAAGAGGACCAAGGTGCAGCATGGTGAGCGTACATTTTATTTTTATTATAAAAATGACGCTGAACAAAACAATAAATACTACAAAAACAAACCGTGAAGCTAAAGGCTAAGTGCCCTAAACAAAGTCAACTTCCCACAAAGACAGGTGGGAAAAAGGGCTACCTAAGTATGGTTCTCAATCAGAGACAACGATAGACCGCTGTCCCTGATTGAGAACCCTACCTATAGAGATACAAATAATAGAATATAGAATACCCACCCCAACTCACACCCTGACCAAACCAAAATAAAGACATAAACAGGATCTCTAAGATCAGGGCGTGACAGGTGTCCAACTACAGTTCTATTTCAAGGTCGATCAAGGAGGTGGTTAATTGACATTGGCACATATCACACAGTGGCCCCAGCTTTGGTAAAGCGTCTGTATCCCCTCTGAGGTTTTGCTATAAGAGACCCTCAATTTTAAGGGATTGTTTAGTTGACTCATATTGGCCTAAGGAAAAAAGCATCACATTTTATGTGTATCGTTCCTGATCGCAGTTTCCCTTGTCACGACTGTGTCCACTGTTATGCCATGATCAGAAGGAACGTTCTTATCCATCCCCAACCGGGTGAGAGGATCAAGGTTTGAGGTAGAATAACATGTAACCGTAATCGGCCGCGACCGGGAGGTCCGTGGGGCGACGCACAATTGGCCTAGCGTCGCCCGGGTTAGGGAGGGCTTGGTCGGTAGGGGTGTCCTTGTCTCATCGCGCACCAGCGACTCCTGTGGTGGGCTGGGCGCAGTGTGCGCTAACCAAGGTGGCCAGGTGCACGGTGTTTCCTCCGGCGCATTGGTGCGGCTGGCTTCCGGGTTGGATGCCGCGCTGTGTTAAGAAGCAGTGCAGCTTGGTTGGGTTGTGTATCGGAGGACGCATGACTTTCAACCTTCGTCTTTCCCGAGCCCGTACGGGAGTTGTAGCGATGAGAGAAGATAGTAGATACTACAACAATTGGATACCACGAAATTGGGGAGAAAAAGGGGTAACATTTAAAAATAAAAAAAAAATTAAGAATAACATGTAACACAAAACATGTTGTATATCTCCTTAAGTGTTCCTGTCACTTTTATTATGTGAATAATACCAAATGTGGAGTTACGACAAGGATATGTGAGCATAAGAGCTCCTTTCGCGACCATGAGGAAATTTCAAGAGCCATAATCATGAACTAAGTGCCTTACTTTATATGGGTATTGAATTGGTGAAGGCGCCATATAGGGGAGGATATGGGGATAAATTACTTCTCCAAAGAGAGATACGGTACATTCGGAAAGTATTCAGACCCCTTGACTTTTTCCACATTTTGTTACATTACAGCCTTATTCTAAAATGTATAAAATAGTAGTTTCCCCCTCATCAACCTATACACAATACCCCATAATGACAAAGCAAACACAAGTTTTTATACATTTTTCACAAACTTTACTCTGTACTTTGTTGAAGAACCTTTGGCAGCGATTACAGCCTCAAGTCTTCTTGGGTATGACGCTACAAGCTTGGCACACCTGTATTTGGGGAGTTTCTCCCATTCCTATCTGCAGATCCTCTCAAGCTCTGTCAGGTTGGATGGGGAGCTTTGCTGCACATGTAACATATGTAAATCGTACTCTCCTTGCGTTGTGTTTTGTCCAAATAAATCATCCCAGCCAGTGGTCCCAGTTGAGCTTTATTTATTTCTGTTGTTAAATAGGAAACAGCACGTTAGTTGTGCAGGGCTTAACGATGTTGATGGCTGTCGATGGTAAAATCTGTAGCATGAAAACAACTGTTGGCAGTGGGTATATGTGACCATTACATCAGTGTATGCTAGCTAACACACTTATTTACAGCAATCATATGCCAAAGCACATCCCAGAAAGACCCTCAATCCCTAACAGGTACCATATACCCACACATGTATAAATCAGTAATGTACAGCAAACTTGTACACATTGTAAAATAGAAAACAGTATTCAGAACGTGATCTACCCCTTGCATCACATTTTCATACTGGGGAGACCTAACATTCGCGATCTCCCCCTATCTGCATGCGGGGCCACTCACAACACGCCTTGTTGTCATCAGAGTTGAACCAACCAATAAGAATGCTTGAACATTGAATACACCTTTCTTTAGAGGCAAGTGGAAACATAACCAACCCTGTTACAAACAGCTCTTTTCAAGTCTCTCCAGAGATGTTTGATCGGGTTCAAGTTCGGGCTCTGGCTGGGCCAGCTCTAGGATGAGTCTTGGTGGTTCCGAACTTCTTCCATTTAAGAATGATGGAGGCCACTATGTTCTTGGGGACCTTCAATGCTGCAGACATTTTTTGGTACCCTTCCCCAAATCTGTGCCTCGACACAATCCTGTCTCAGAGCTCTACGGTTTTTGCTCTGAAATGCACTGTCAGCTGTGGAACTTTATCTAGACAAGTGTGTGCCTTTCCAAATCATGTCCAATCAATTGAATTTACCACAGGTGGACTTCCAGTCAAGTTGTAGAAAAATTTCAAAGATGATCAATGCAAACAGGATGCACCTGAGCTAAATTTCGAGTCTCATAGCAAAGGGTCTGAATACTTATGTAAATAAGGTATTTCATTTTTTTTTACAGTTCCAAAAAACGGTTTTTGCTTAGTCATTATGGGGTATTGTGTGTAGATTGCTGAGGATTTGTTTTTATTTAATCCAATTTAGAATAAGGCTGTTAAGTAACGTTATTTTGAAAAAGTCAAGGGGTCTGAATACTTTCCGAAGGATAGACTGCTTGGGCACTCTTGCCCCAGCAGGCCTTACTGATGAAATGTCTTGTTTTTTTGTAGTAGATTTTTTGTAGTAGGTTATAAGTAGCCCAAACATTTAGGTAATGACAGAATCATGTATTTGTATTGTGGGTATATCTTTTTAATTGATTTTCATGTTTCCTCCCAACTCCCTCTCCTGGGATCTCTTGATTTGGGCGAATACTGGTATTCTTGTTGTGACATTGATTGCCAGTGCCTTGCACACTGAAGAAGGGCTCATATCAGAAGGTTCGTGCAGCAATAAACATTTAAATGTAGGTTTATGTACCTGAGTGCTGTCCTATTTATGTTCTTTTGACTAATATCATAGACTAATATTTGGTGCTAATTCACCAGTTGGAGAAGTGGAAACTCAAAACACATTAGCTAGATCCCTACCTCCTAAATATAATTTTCACTTGCAGTAGCAATGTTTGAATCTAACAGTAAAGTAATGACTAATGTCCTAAAATAACGTTGCTGCCATAGCCTAATACCCAATGAGGCCGTTGTAATCAGACGGCCGACGCACTTGCAATGGCCAATGCTCAAATCCATATCAATATCTCGGTTGTAAAATAGACAGCTGAGAAATAAAAAAAATTACACCTGCACAAAGGTGAGAACATACTCTCTTCAACTGTGACAAGTATTACTAAGGATATATGTGTTTTTCTTAAAGCTAGGATCAGAACACGTTTGTTTTCTACAGGAGCGCAGTGGGAAAGGTTGCAAAAAGTGGCTCGCTCATTATCACTGCAGCAGGCCCAAGTGAAACAGGAAATGGTCAGGGCAGACACTTCCATTTAGAGGAATTATGAATCTTTTGCTTTACTGTTTGACCAAATAATTGAATAGCTAAATAGTTGACTAGCTAGCTAACAAGTGCGCTAAATAGTGTGTGTGTGTGTGTGTGTGTGTGTGTGTGTGTGAACCCAAGATGATTGTGAAATAAAACTTAAAAACGTTAATCATTATAACTTTATCTGTGAGGTGACCTGGGATCTCAGAACCTTGCTTTTTTTTTTTAAACAGTGTTTTCGGTAAATAAAAGCTGTTTACAAAATAAAATTGTTTTAAGTGTTGACATGCATTTACTAGCCTACATCTCTGGAGAGCACAAAATCCATTGTGTGAAATTTGTCATTCAAAAGATGGAGGTGTATTCTAACACTTGTACAGTAAGAGAACATGCCCCCTAGTTACAGTAAAACTGAACATGTGGAAAACTCACATTGTGACAACTACTAGTTGAGGATTTGGGAGGAGACGGAATTGTTGGTGCTTTGGTGTCAACCAAAAAATGTAAACACGAAAATCCATGGCTGTTTCTCAGCTATATGGCACAAAGCAGGTCAATACATTTCTAGCTCCCTTAGGGCACTATTCAGTCTGTATCGCTGAAGACTTACAGATTGCGTGATAGAAATGTAAAGGTAATTTCTGATTGAGCCGCCATGCAGTCTCTGCAAACATGAGGATATTGCCTTTACATTTCAATCACACTAACGCTGCACTTCCGCGATACGGACTGAATAGAGCCCTGAGTTCCTATGATATATCACTCAGGGCATCTGGCCACAGTCTTTATCAACAGTCTTTTTTTTTTTGTTATGATTTACTGTCTGTCGATTTGGGAGTAAGGGGGGAGTTTCTCCACCTTTGGGGACCACTTTTCTATCTGCACTCAAAGGATGTTTGTTGCAGGGCTCATTATTAATTGTTCGGTTCCTTTTCGTCTCTCAGCAGAGCCACATAAGTCATTGATTTGTTCACCTTTGTGTCTGTATAGCCTCTCCCGTGGAGTGCACATTGCACTGTTTAGGCTGTTACATCTGTTAGTGTCAATTGTCTAATAAAAAGCTAATCAGTCTGGCACTTCAATTTAGCAAGCAAATTGCTGTCCATCTGTAATTATTGGGACAGCAGTGGTGATTTTAGCATGTAAATCTTGGTGGGGCAAACTCTACATATATTGTTTTAGATGCATGCCAGCAAAGCCACTACACAACACTAAACAGTACAGAAATTGTAGTGGCGATCTTAGCATGTAAATCTTGGGGGACAAACTCCCAATTTTTGTTTAGATATATGCCAGTAAAGCCACAACACTAAACAATAGATTAAATGCAATATAATGGTGAGAAACGCTGCCCACAAACTGTTAGGGCCTACATAAAGCTGTCCCAACAGCAGAGCTTTCTTTTCAGCACCATGGAGTGACTTCTTACCACTGCTACACCTGGCCATCAATGGAGCCTTGTCTGGCGGTGAAGGAGTTCATTCAGCCTCATTTACTGCCTTTTTAAAAAGCTTAGCTGAAATGACTGACTTGCTTAAAGAAATGTGGTTTCTACTGACAATTGAGATGTACAAACTATGGCATAAGGGAACGATGAGCGGATAAGAGGCGATCCGTAGTTTCACTAAAGACATTAATGAGCGAGCTAGGACGACGTAGTCAATATAACTATTTGTTTAGCACGTTTGAAATGTACAGCAACAAAATTCCGAACATTGGCCGTTCTTACAGTATTTTCCCTGTGCACCAAGTCAAAACCGTAGGATAAATAAAGAGGGCATATAAGCAGGCAATGAAAGCTCTTACAATATTTGATGACGATTCTCTAAAACAGGCTTGTACACCACCAAGTCAGAACATTAGGCTAAGTTATGAGGGGGAAAGGGACCACAATTAGGGTGAGGCACATGGGCTACTAACAGCTTACTACACACACTAAGTATTACTTTCTTAGCTACAGTATACATATCTCCCTGGCATATTACATTATTTCTGCAGCAGCATACAATACATTTCTGGAGTCACCTTGTTGTGCGGTGCTCACTTGAACAGAAATATGGTGCGCCGGTCCTTCTTGTGGGCAAATTCCGAGTTGGATGACCATTCAAAACCTATTTTCCCAGTCGGAGCTCGTGGTTTTCTGAATCACCAGTTGTCTTGAAGTCACTGAAGTCTGAGATGTCCAGTTGTTTTGAATGGGGCAGAAGTCATGCTGGATTGACAGTATGACCAGTGTATTCAACATTTTCTGGCCTATGGTGTTGCGTGTGAATGTTTATCCTAATGTTTATCTTAAGCTTGGAAAAAGAAACCCAGACTTGGACCGGGCACCCCCTCCACTGAATAGCAGGCAGGAGCCACTGATTCCTTCCAAACCACTCATTGTTGAATTTGTGATTTCCAACTTGTGTAATGTTTATGTCCAATGGCCGATGAGCATCGATACATTTTATCTATCATTTCTATTCATATGACAAGTGTCTGTGTGCCACCCTTTTCCTTGATGACAGCTTTGCACACTCTTGGCATTCTGTCAATCAGCTTCACCTGGAATGCTTTTCCAACAGTCTTGAAGGAGTTCTCACATATGCTGAGCATTTGTTGTATGCTTTTCCTTTACTCTGTGGTCCAACTCATCCCAAACCATCTCAATTGGGTTGAGGTTGGGTGATTATGGAGGCCCGGTCATCTGATGCAGCACTCCATCACTCTCCTTCTTGGTTAAATAGCCCGTACACAGCCTGGAGGTGTGTTGGGTCATTGTCCTGTTGAAAAACAAATGATCGTCCTACTAACAGATGGGATGGCGTATCGCTGCAGAATGCTGTGGTAGTCGTGCTGGTTAAGTGTGCCTTGAAATCTAAATAAATCATGACAGTGTCACCAGCAAAGCACCCTCACACCTCCTCCTCCATGCTTCACAGTGGGAACCACACATGCAGAGGTTATCCGTTCACCTACTCTGCATCTCACAAGGACATGGCAGTTGGAACCAAAAATCTCTAATTTGAACTCATCAGACCAAGGACAGATATACACCAGGCTAATGTCCATTGCTTGTGTTTCTTGGACCAAGCAAGTCTTCTTGTTGTGACGTGACTATCATTAATATGATGACTGCTATTCATTGAATAATTACCTCCTATGTTTATTTATAACTCAATTAAATTAATAATGTAACAATTAATTCATTAGTAATTATGTTTCCTGAATTAACTCAAGAATATATTGATATCATACCAGTCATCAATCAATCATTTCCTCATATCAGTCTCATTCTGAGTGTTGCATAATCCTAGCCTAAGTGATGAATCAGCGATACACAAATTGGCTTAATTATTTATTTACTAACTAAACAATCACACATAATTACATAAATACACACACACGGTATAGGTTATATTGATTGCTAACATAATGCAATGAAAAGTCCCTGGTGGACTAACCCGATAGGACGGCTGGTTACACAATGGAAAGAGGTGGGGAAAGACAAAGAGCGGGAGAGACAAAGACTACAAGACCAGAAACTTTACATACTAACTGCCGACTGGGAATGTTTTGGTCTAGTCTTCAACTTCTTCACTCGTCGAGAGTTTCAGAGGGTCTTACCATTTTCTGGTCTTGTAGTTTTAACCATTTCGTGACATCCGCCTTACACCGTCCGCCTGCTTGGTCTAATGTACATTTCGTTACGAGTCCTTGAAAGCACTACAGCCTGAAAGGCGGTTCCATCATGTTGACACAAACTCTGAGCTCACTTGGGCATAGCTACTGACTGGCACAAGTTTGCAAGAAAAACAATTCTCATTTAGAAGGCTAAAATCACATTTCTATCTTTTCACAAAGAATTTCATATTTAACCATAAGTTTTACAACATTTAGATGTAAATCTGATATATATATATATATATTGTGAAAGCTTTTAAAGTTACAATGTTTCCGTCATAACGTCTTTCTGATCATTTTAATGACATCACAAAATAGACATTAATTTTCTATATTCCATCTGTCATAATTCCCAATATTTGGATTTTGAAATATATTGTCCCAATGTTGATTGTTTGATGTTTGAAGTTTTGGCAGTCTCTCTCTGTTGTAACAAAGGGATTTTTAACTTCTCCATACTGCAGGGGCAAGAGAGAGAACGTTTACGACTGGTCGTCAAGTCATAAAACCGTCCCAACTCCCCCAGGAGAGGGGTTCTGGCTATCTTCTAACATTTTCCTAGCCGATGGGTCCTTTTGATCCTCTCCAAGGCTAGAGAGTCATTACATTCTTATTGGTGTCCTATAGTAGTGGTTTCTTTGCAGCAATTCGACCAGTAAGGCCTGATTCACGCAGTCTCCTCTGAACAGTTGATCTTGAAATGTGTCTGTTACTTGAACCCAGTGAAGCATTTATTTGGGCTGCAATTTCTGAGGCTGGTAACTCTAATGAACTTATCCTCTGCAACAGAAGTAACTCTGGGTCTTCCTTTCCTGTGGCGGTCCTCATGAGAGCCAGTTCCATCATGGCGCTTCATGGTTTTTGCGACTGCACTTGAAGAAACTTTCAAAGTTCTTGAAACTTTCAAGATTGACTGACCTTCATGTCTTAAAGTAATGATGGACTGTTGTTTCTCTTTGCTTATTTGAGCTGTTCTTGCCATAATATAGACTTGATCTTCTGTGTACCAACCCTACCTAGTCACAGCACAACTGATTGCCTCAAACGCATTAAGGAAAAGAATTCCACAAATTAACTTTTAACAAAACACACCTGTTAATTGAAATGCATTCCAGGGGTTCTACCTCATGAAGCTGGTAGAGAGAATGCCAAGAGTGTGCAAAGCTGTCATCAAGGCAAAGGGTGGCTACTGAAGAATCTCAAATATAAAATGTATTTTGATTTGTTTTACACTTTTTTGGTGAAAACATGATTTCATAGTTTGATGTCTTCACTATTATTCTACAATGTAGAAAATAGTAAAAATAAAGAAAAACCATTGAATGAGTATGTGTGTCCAAACTTTTGACTAGTACTGTATATAAAAAATATGAACTAGCTAGCGTCAGCCAAGTTATTTTGTTAAATCAAATCATCAAATCAAATCAAATTTATTTATATAGCCCTTCGTACATCAGCTGATATCTCAAAGTGCTGTACAGAAACCCCGTTACAGTTAACTACCTTGATGTTGCAAGTCCCATCAGCCTCCAACAGTTTCAAATTTTAATTTAGAAAATTCAGACTGCGACAAGATTCATCTGATGCATTCTAAAAGTAAAATATTATACTGCTCCCTCGGTCTCGAGACGCTTGAGAATGCTTACATGCTGATCACACCGCTCGCATTACGTGCGCGAGCGTTGCAAAATAAATGTACACATACGTTATTCAATCATTTCATCCAAACTGCTTGCACGCTTCAATGAGCGTCTTGTCTAAAATAGAACTTGGTTCTATTTTTTGACGCATGAGTCGCTGCAAGTCCCGCCTCCTCATTGGGTTTTAGGAGCATATACGCCATGTGGGTGATTGAAAGATGAAATGAGGTCCACATTCCAGTCCAGTTGGTGGTGGTAATGCACCATAAAGTTGGTTGCAAACCGCTATATAAAATCCAAAGAAGACTGAAGGGAGAGATTACTAGAAACCAACTAGGTTCACCCTTTTATCTGTGGATTAATTGTCGGAGTAGAGGACCTTGTGCATTTCAGATAAAATAACAACCCAAAGTTTATATCCCAGGACAGATCAGCTAGCTAGCTAAATGGCCATGAATGTTTCATGCATTTTGACCTGTCCCCAAATTAATACAGTTGGTTCAGAATTTGTTTTGATATTTCAACCTGCGTGTCCTGATTGCGTCGGGACAAAATCAACACGCGCACGATGGCACGCGCATGCCCGGTCTAGTCAGCATGTTAGCCAACAGAAGAAAACAAAAAACAAGTGGGAAGTTGGGAGTATCTATTATGGTGTGACGTGACTATCATTAATGTGATGACTGTTTTTAATCAAATCAATTGTTTAATTATTATGTGATTAAATGAATCATGTAACAATTCATTAGTAACTTGGGGCACCACGGGAAAGCGTATTTAACGATTTATTATCTCCTGAATTAATCTCAATCTATAGATATGAATATATCCTATAACAGTCACTTATTCATGTATTATTACCTCAGTCTCCTTCTGAACGTCGTTGACCTCGTGAATCTGCACGAACCCTAGCCTAAGTGATGATTCAGGGATACACAAATTGGCTTATTTATTTACCAACTCACTAAATAATCACACAGAAATACACACACACAGTGTAGATGATTTATTACTAACATAATGCAATGAAACACAGTCCCTAGTGGACTAACCCGATATGACAGCTTGTTACACAATGGAAAGGGGGTGGGGAAAGATAAGGAGCGGGAGAGACAAAGAGAGTGGACTTATCGCACATACAGTTGAAAAACACTCACTGTAAATATGGATATTTAGTACCCTAACAACCGCTCATTCAGAAAAGGAATGCAATACATATTTACGCGTAGATGTCTTTCTCTGTCGTCTCTCTGTTGAACTCGATAGTTGAATGTGGTGGCTCGATGTAAGTCTCTGGTGGTCCACCAGAGGTCACAATTTCTTTAGTAGTTGTAGGCTTCTTTTGTTCTGGAGTGTTTGTTAGAATGGATCCATCAGAGGTGAATCACACAGTGGTGATAGGAAACTGTTCTTCTTTTGTTCTACATAGACTACTTTAAATTACCCAACTGTAGAGATTTAACCATTGGTAACATATTCAGCTCACGCTGCACGTAGACTGGTCTCAATGGTTGATTATTCAGGGTACAGCTAGGACCACTTTACACACCGGCAGCAACCCGGCATTTTTGGTCTAATGTTAATTTCCTTACGAGTCCTTTTATGCTTAGGTAAAAAGGGGCGTTCCATCATGCTGACACGAAGTCTGTGCTCACGTGGACGTGGTTACTGACTTAGCAAATGTTTATACGAAAAACAATTCTCATTTAGAAGTCTAAAATCACATTTTATCTTCACAACAGTATTCTTATACTTAATCATTTATTTTATACAACATTTAGATGCAAATCTGATCAATACATTGTGAAAGCTCTTAAAGTTACAATGTTTTTTATTTATTTATTTTTTATTTTACCTTTATTTAACCAGGTAGGCAAGTTGATAACAAGTTCTCATTTACAATTGCGACCTGGCCAAGATAAAGCAAAGCAGTTCGACAGATACAACAACACAGAGTTACACATGGAGTAAAACAAACATACAGTCAGTAATAAAGTATAAACAAGTCTATATACAATGTGAGCAAATGAGGTGAGAAGGGAGGTAAAGGCAAAAAAGGCCTTGGTGGCAAGGTAAATACAATATAGCAAGTAAAACACTGGAATGGTAGTTTTGCAATGGAAGAATGTGCAAAGTAGAAATAAAAATAATGGGGTGCAAAGGAGCAAAATAAATAAATAAATAAAATACAGTTGGGAAAGAGGTAGTTGATAGGGCTAAATTATAGGTGGGCTATGTACAGGTGCAGTAATCTGTGAGCTGCTCTGACAGTTGGTGCTTAAAGCTAGTGAGGGAGATAAGTGTTTCCAGTTTCAGAGATTTTTGTAGTTCGTTCCAGTCATTGGCAGCAGAGAACTGGAAAGAGAGGCGGCCAAAGAAATAATTGGTTTTGGGGGTGACTAGAGAGATATACCTGCTGGAGCGTGTGCTACAGGTGGGAGATGCTATGGTGACCAGCGAGCTAAGATAAGGGGGGACTTTACCTAGCAGGGTCTTGTAGATGACATGGAGCCAGTGGGTTTGGCGACGAGTATGAAGCGAGGGCCAGCCAACGAGAGCGTACAGGTCGCAATGGTGGGTAGTATATGGGGCTTTGGTGACAAAACGGATTGCACTGTGATAGACTGCATCCAATTTGCAGTCCAATGTTACACCATCCTTAATGATATCACAAAATAATAAACCCACCAACCATTCCAAGCGTTTGGATTTCAAAACTAATGTTCCAATGTCCAATCTTTGGATGTTAAAGTTTTTAGCAAGAGTCTCTCTGTAACACTCAGACATTCAATACTGCAGAGCCAAAGGGAGAGTTTCTGCCAGGTATTTACAATCCGGTCGTTAAATCATAAAACCGGGCCAACTCCCCCAGGAGAGAGTTTGGCTATCTGTCAGCCATTGGCCTAGCTGATCCGGCACCTTTGATCCTCACCAAGGAGTGACAGTCATGACAATTATATAGATAAGATACTCAAGTGGCCACTCTAACAATGAAAATACATGTCTTCAAAGATGGAAGGAAGTCGGGAGGAGGCGAGATCAGGTGGGACCATTCTAGCGAATGAGAGGGCAGTTACACGCTTGAACAACATGCATAACACCGATATAAAGTTATTTTTCTACCTTCATTCAATTATTTGATACGGTAATACAAAGTTGGAAAAACTAAAATTGCCCTGCCAACTATTAGCCCATTTACTTGTCTTCTCAGCCAGCCAGAGCTGACGCCATAACATCAAAATGCCATAGTGGTAGCTAGTCCACTTAACCATTGAACACCCCAACCAAAGAGAAATAGGCTTAATATGAGTGTATGAATAATCACATTCATATTCTACGTATGTAATATATAAGATTGTGGTAGGAAGTAGAGAGCAATTTCCTGTTGTGTTTTCATTTTTGTTTCATGTCAGACATTGGGACCACCAAGAGCTGTGTTTTCCAGTCAGGTGAGCTACAATGTTTTGTGAGTCTGTGGTCCCTCAGATCAGTCTTTTCCCTGTGATCTCACAACCTTTCTGAGTTTTACAGTGAGGAGAATCTGATGAACATAGTATTTCTGTTCTGGTAAAAAGTACAGGTCAGTCGTGACGGAGTCTAGTGTAGTGGTCTAAGCTCCCCGACTCTGTACCAGATATGCCCCCTGGCAACAGGGATTGGGCCCCCTGGCAACAGAGATTGGGCCCCACCTCGGCCACCCTCTGTCTATGCCCCTACTATGTTTCAATCTTTACATTTCCAGCTGTATTGTGAAAAACAAAAATAAAACATTTAAGAAAAAAAAAAAAGGTTCAGGTCGGTCAACCCATGGACAGTGCTGAATTCCAAATCGACCCCTTCTCGTAGCCCCTTCTCGTAGCCCCGAAACAGTGACACTGCATGTGTCATGTTTAACTCCACTGAAATCCTTTGCAGGCTTAAGTGGGCAATCAGAGTACATTTTTAGTACGAAGTGTTGAAAGTAGGACTGATCAAAGTAATGAATCAGTTTAATCTATTGGCAGTCCGCTCATCCCTCTTTACAAGACCTCAGAACTCTTGTCTTGTGTGTCAGGAAGGATGTTCTGTTCGCAAGTCTGTTGTTGAAGAGGCTGTAGAGAAAGTACATTATTCATCATTACCAAACAGATCACCCTCCTCCAACAGTTACATCAAGTAAAAGAGACTGCCACTCTCCCTGTCTTCACTCACTACCTACCTACATCGCACGCTTTCTCAATCACAGGCAAGCACTCTAATGCACACTATATGGTAGGTTAGTGGAACAGTTGGCAAAGACCAGTTGGTGTAGGCTAGTTTCAGTCAGAGCATCAGTGATGACATTGTGACTGACGCTACAACACAGGAAGAGAGGAAGAGAATGAGTGGTCAATAATTGATCGGACAATACTTACCTGCACAAAATGGATCGATGGACACACACACACACAAACTAAAACATACTCACCCCAGAATTTGTCCTATGTGCAGGATTGTATGGAGGGGCTGTAGGTGGTGGTCTGTGAATTGATAGTGCCGAGGTCCAGTTCTGGCAGCACCTCTGAGTAGCCCAGAACAAGAGATCCACAGGCCTGCCAGTCTAGCTTGGTCTTCACGAGGTCCAGCTCCCCATCTGAGACTCTGCACAGGGACAAGGCACACATCAAAGTTTTGCTGAAATTGGGAAGATAAAACCAAGAGATAACATCACAGTATATGTGAGAGCTGTTGAGCAGGTCGGGAGCTTCAAGTTCCTGACACCGCGTTTGAACATCATTAGGCTATACAATATATCACAAAATAGGTATATAGTGTAACTATATTATACTTGCATCTACTTATTGTCTGAGGTTGCATTGCTGTTTATCTTTCACCAGTCTGAACACAAAAGTTAAGGTGCTAGAAAGAAAATCACGTTAATGCAACATTTTTGAAATAGGCAATGTCATCACCAGGTTACAGGGACAAAGTTAAACCTGTTATAAAAAAGGTTCTGTCCTGTATAGTCCTATTGTGGTTCATTAGTAAATAATTAAACAAATAAAAGACTCATCCACTCTGTCATGTCTATTCCTTTACAATTTTCATTCTTCTGCAGGTGTGGCAGAGAGCTTTTCTTCTTCCTTTGCCTACACTGTCTGGAATGTTTTCCTCATTGACACTATTTTTGGTTCATCCAAAAAGGACAGCCATTCCCAAGTGTGATTCTTCTTGCACATGTCCATGCCTTCAATGGCAATACTGACTGCATTTGACTTAGCTTTTTGCAATTGATCTAATATTGCCAAATCCTTTCTGAATCGATCATTGTTTTGTGACAAGAGCTCTAAATTGACTGGAAGCATCATAGAACATACCTTCAGAAAACTGGCTAGGATCAACTCAACAATCTGAACAGTCAACTCAAAAAAGTCTGTGTCGGTCCACATGGTAAGCCTATCAAACACAAGGTTCTTGGGTACCTCAATGTCATCAAACAAGCATGCATTTCCTTTAACAAGGCCTCTCCCATCTTCCTGCCATTCCTTGAGTTTGGTAACAAGGGTTTGGTATCTTTCTTCCATCTCCAACACGTTTCCCTTCAAAGTTAAGGCTCTCCAGAGAGGATCAATGATAAGCTTGGAAACCAGACCCAGAGCTCTGCACCCGGCCTTGAACTGTTGAACCTCCAAATCAGCAACAACTGTGGCAAGCAAACTACTCTCAGCTCCGTACGTACTGGTAAACTCAACCAAATCATCATGGATGCTATACACCCCAGCAGAATTATGAAACAGACCATCTATTCTATGTCCAATGGATAGAGACAAAGGAACTTCATCAAATTCTTTTTTGCTGGTCAAAAAGGTTTCGAACGGAACAAGCTGACCGTCCTCTGCCCATCCAAGCTCTTGCACAGCAATACTCACAGAACTCACCAAACACACTGTTCCAGACTCCAACTCTGTTGTCCCAATGTTAGGGGAGCAATGGACTCCTACTTCCTTATCTCCTAAAATCATATTTTCCCAAAGTAGAAGACTTGTGTTTGCCTGGTGAGCAAAGCCGTCAATCAAATGTAAGCCACAGAAGAGCTGACTTACAAGGCACATCATTGTCTTTTCAGTGGAACTAAAGCCACAATGTTTCTCAGCCATCAGTGGTAGGATGTCTGATCTGTATTCAGTGAGGATTGGTTCAAATTTATTTTCGGAACCAGTCCCAGCACCAAAACACTTTGAAAAGGTTACAAAAATCCATCTCATCTGTTGCATTTCACCACTCGTAACAATTTCATTGATCATTTTCCTGCAAACATCAACTTGGTAGTTCTCTGGGCATGGGGTTTGCTCTGTGACCCCAGAGTGAACGTCAGACTCCTTTAAGCAGAAGTCAGTGGGTCCATTATCTTGGCCAAGCTTGACAGTTTCATCTGTTTCGATAGAGATGATCTCTTCAGCATGCAGAGACCATACAGTCCTTGCATCAGCGACCAGATATTTCAAACCGGTCTTGTTAACCATCTTCTGGGAGTTCATCTTCTCCTCTGTATCATTTGCCTCTTGTATCCTTTTCAAATCCAATTGTCTTTTTGACAATCTTGCAGGTGGAGTAGCTTCTTTTTTCTTGTATTGTCTAGTCACAAGCGGTATTATAAACACTTCTTTTGAAAAGTCTTCATTTGTGACATGTTTCCGTTTAGCCATTCGTTTCAGTTTAGATGAAATATGTATGGCAAATTGACAGCGTTTCTGATTTTGCAAATCTAGATTAAAATTATATTCCAGTATATCATAGACAGTATACATATAAGCCTTTTTTGTATTTTTTGCAAACTTATGAACCTCATACATTACGCCATTTGTCAGTAACTGTGAGTCAAGTTTTGTTTTGGATGGTGGTTTGGATCTCACATCAAGTTCCACACCTACTTCTTTGCACAAGGGGTAGCAGTTTTTCACCACTTTCTCTGCAAAGGGCATCACGTTTGCCTTTTTAATTTTGCTGACAGGGACCTTCGTTTTTCCGGCTGACAATGTGAGTCCAGTCTCGTTGGAGATGGTCTGTTTCTTCACAGACTGAGAAACTAGGCCTACTCGTCTACCTCTACGAAATTTCTCTGCCTTCGTGTCTCTTACTTTGCAAGTGGCTCTTTCTCCCTTTTTCCTTCTCAAATCTAATCGTCTTCTTTCTGTTACTTTTTTCAGTCCTTGATATTTCCACACAATTGAGTTAATGACCTGCATTTTATTGGAAATCACTGCAGGTTTCTTTCTTGTGCCAACCCCCAGTGAGAATGATTATTTTAAATATGGAGGTTTCCTTCTATGTGCCATGCATGTCATTTTCTTAACAACTCGTCTCAACTTTGTAATAATATAGGTAGACAGCTTGGTTTTCTCAATAGGCAAATCAAGATCAAAATTGTGCTCTAGGACATCAATGACAATTTGCTTGTAAGTTCCACAAACATCTTTGGCAAAATTACCAAGTTCAATCATTACACCTTTGGTCAATAATTCCAAATTAAGTTTCTCTTTTGCCCCAAAATTGGATTTCACATCAAGTTCTAATCCTATTTTCTTACAGAGGGGATAGGGGTCCTTCATTGTTTTTGATATTGTAGAGGCCATTAGATGCCCATTTTGGTCCCCTGCAAGGCTGTACGCCGTTCCACCAGCACACTGCGTTACATCTTTCTCAGTTAACAGGTTGTCTGTCTTGACATGCTGAGTAAGTCTGGATACGATGTCCAGATGAGATTTGTCCATTAAGAGCAGGTTCAAGATTTTCTGACACACGGTCATAATTCTTTGCAGTTGAAAGGGCATATTTTGAACCTTTTATCGTGTTGGGATCAGGAAGGGTAAACACCTCCATTACCAATTCAGGTTTTCCTAGAACAGTTTTTTTGTTTTCTCATCAATTCTCTTAATTTGTGCATAGTATGTGTCGCAAAATCATACCTTTGATGCTTTTGCAAACCAAGATCAAAGTTGTACTCTAGAATGTCACAGACAACATGCTGCTGAGCTCTATTAACTTCTTTAGCTAAATCAGAAACCTCAACCATCACACCTTTAGTCAGCAACTGCACATCTAGTTTCTGATTGGATCCAGACCCAACATTGAAATCCAATCCAATTTTCTTGCAGTTGGAGTATGGATCCTTCAACTTTTTTCCAGCTGACGACCTTTGCGAAATATGTTTTGAGTAATTAACACGATGTCGCCACATATCTCCATCTTTTCTCCCTTTTTGTGCCTTGACCATTTTCTTCCCTCTTTTTTTTTTATTTTAACGTCGTAGTCTTCCTCTTGAATAGAGGTTGAAGTAAATGGTTTACAATAGGCTGGAAGAATAGGCCTGTGAGTCCTCATATGACATGGTTGCAGCACTGGAGTTAAATTACTGTCACTTGCTATTGCAGGTGAAATTATCAGAAATGGTTTGGCAATACTTTGACTTGGGAGATTAACATAATCAGTCAGCACTTGATCATTGTTTAGTGGCTGTATTTGAAAGCTGCTAAATATCTGTGCAGTTGGGTTGATTTGTCCTCCCAAAGAAACACTTTCTGCAACTAAGTGTTGCGACTGAGAAAAGGTACATACTTTTCCAATCTGAATATCATTGGGAGATATGTACAAACATGGCTTATCTTTGATTAAATTCCCTACAGGGGTGCTTGAGTTATCCTGTACTGTGTGAACGTGGACAACACCTTTACCATCCACATTTACAGCTGGAGCACCAACTGTTGTTGAATTAATTTGAATCTCCCTATCACTTGATTTTGTATCTTCTAACGGAGCACAAATAAGGCTTTGTTTTGTTGTGTCATACCAATTTTCAGCATATGAATAACTTGCATTAAAAGAGTCAGATAAAATGACAGCTGGGGATATCTCCATCTCATCCTCCTCTGGCTTTATATCTACATCCATCTCACACCGACTAAACTAGCTATCTGGGTGATACCCAGGGTCAAATTAAATATAGTTTGGTTAGACCTAGTAATGTCCAAGTAGCTGACCAGGCCTATCTCCTTAAGAATATCAATCCAATTGATTTTTATAAAGTCCTTTTTATAACAGTGAAAATGGTGAGAGTCTGAGGAAATAGGTTATGTAATATTAGATATAGTGGTGTAACTACAGATGATTCCAAGTTTAAGGTTTGGCCTACACCAACTGACCAAGGGAGTCCACCCACTCTACTTCTCTGTCTGCTTGTAAAAATGACTGTTTATTACACCACAACACCTAACGGGTGCTTTGTGTCCTGAATTACCCCCACACAGTTTATCAAACTAACCTCAGGCTAACTGACAAGCCTAACTTGCATCTCACTGCAGTAACGTTAAATCCAATGAGACTTGGCACATAACAAATGCGTATTGTGAGTACCACCAAGTAGCCAACTCATCTAGCTAACTATGTATTGAGGTCTATATTGACGGCAAATATGCCACTTGCAAGGGCGCATTGATTGCAGAACATGAATTATCAGTACATAGAGTAGCCTATTGTTTGTCATAGACTAGTGGTTCACATCAAATAGCCTCGCTAAGCTTGCTAACGTTAGTTAACTATTACTGTAGCTACCTTGATTTTGCAGGTCCCCCTTAGCCTTCCATAAGACAGTTTGGAATTTGAAAAAAAGTTGGTGCTACAGTAAAGTACTTCATCTTCCAGGTGGGTAACGGTTAGCTTATTCCGGAAATGTGAATGCTCTGAGTCCGAGATAGTGAGATCCTATTGGACCGTTGTAGTATTTATTAGCATTTTTCCGTTAGGGAACGTGACGAGAGTGAGGATGAATTAACTGTGGCAGGTGCAGTGATGACTGCTGCGAAAAAGTTGAGTGTAGAGGGAAGCAGTATGTTGAGGAAGGTTGGTGTCGAGTGCAAAAAGAGAGATACGTGCCCAAGCATTTCAGAGATGGAACCTGGCGAGAGTGAGGATGAAGTACCTGTGGTGAGGACCGCCGAGTTCGGGCCTCGTCCCAAAGATGATAAGGATGATTATGGCCCAGTGGGAGTGAGATTTGTAGACAATGGATCATTGCATTTTGGCTGATCCATATGTGGCGTCAAGCTGTGGTGTAGGATAGGTTGGGAACTGTTGAGTTGTTGAAGGTAACTAGGAGTGGACTCATGTAGATTTGTATTTCCTCCACCCAGAGGGAGCGGGCGCTCCGGATTACGCAATTAGGGACAAGAATTGTGACTTGCTTTGCTCCCCGGAGCAGGGCGCTGATGAAAGGAGTGATACCGGGTCAGCACTAAGTGTTAAGGAGGAGCAGTTGAAACTTAAGATTCCCGGTGTCTGTGACACATACAGCTAGGTGAGACATAGATCTGGTGGAGAGTGTGGGGAAACAGAAGACTTTGTCTGTCATGCTGAGTGTTTATGTAGTCTTTGCCAGATAAGGTCAGGGTAGGAAGTGTCAGTTATCCCATGAAAGCTTTTGTTTCCCAAAAATACTAGTGTTTTAGGTGTCAAGTGTATGGGCATGTTGCAGTGTGTAGGAGGGAGATGCCTAGATGTTAAAAGTGTGTAGGAGGGCATAAGATGATGGAATGTGTGGTATCGGTGGAAAACGTTATGGATGTTAGTTGTAGGGCTGCCCATGGGGCTGAAGATCGGAGGTGTCCGGTGAGAGAAAGGCAGGTTGAGGTTGCCAGGGTTATGTATTTAACCTTTATTTAACTAGGCAAGTCAGTTAAGAACAAATTCTTATTTACAATGATGGCCTAGAGTAGTACAGAAAGTGTTGAATGCCAAAGCAGTGAAGAGTGGTTGGTAGTGGAAGATGAGTACAGGGTGAGGGATTCTGAGAGGATTCCTGTGAGTAGGCAGAGACCAAGAGAGAGTGATGGGAAGAATATGTGCTTCAGTAAGGTGGGCTTTTCAGCATTTATAGCCATGGTTGTCAATTGTACTGCAGAAATGGATCAAAAGTCACAGAAAATAGTGGTTGTGGTGGCAGCGGCAAATAAGTACTTGAGATTGAGAGGATTTACTGCGTAACAGATGCAGGATTAGGTCTGGTGTGGGACTAGATATAATTAAATAGTGGAATGGTGTGGTGTTTTATTTTTGTATTTTTTTGAGAGGGTTAATAGTTGGGAGGGAAATGTTCCTTTTTCACAATTTTGTATTACCATATCAAAGAATGTAATGTAGTTAGACTGTAAATTGCCTCACACACACCAGTACAGTAGTTGGCGGTGTATGCACTTAAAAGGTGGATGCGATCTGCCAAACAAATTCCAAAGAAGAAGGTAGCAGGTTAGGATAATTAACGTGGCAGGTTAGTAGAATGAGGTTATTAAGGATAGCTAAAATGCTATGGTTGTCAACAATCTACTTGTTGTGCAGCCCACACACAAAATGGTCAAGTGGCAACAAATCTGCCCAATTAGCTGATTGGTTTCCATACACCCACTTTTGTTGACACGCCCACTTTCAGACACTCCACGTATGCAGCACATGACCCATGATATTCCAGATTGGACATTTGCATCTGCTTCTTTGTTTTGCAGTCAAGATAAACAGTGCAATATCGCCACCTATCGTACTGGAGGCAACAGTGTTTACTTTGTTATGGCTCGACCTCTCATCCAGAGCTATTATCCATAACACCTAAATGCCATAATACACGTGCTAGCTCACTTAATACACCAAACAAATAAAATAATAGTCTATTAATACTAGTATTTATACTTTTAGGTACAACTTATAAAGGCATTAAATAGCATTCATAAACACTACATAAACACTTCACAAATAGTCTATAACCATATGTCATACTCTACAGATGGTGTGTGAACATACATATTGAGTTATGTCACAGTTGGCAATTCACTCTACAGTGGAAATGGGTATGTAACCCTTCATAGAGTATGACAAACACTTATAGATGATTTGTGAATGGAGTACTTGTACTTGGTTTAAAGTGGGACCGATATTGACATTTTGTATTTCCGTAACAATACTTATTTAATCCCAACTATCCTAGCACCTGTTGCCAAATTGGAATCATCATCCCATAACTAACATCTCCATGTGAAGAGAGTAGCAATAAAAATAACAAAGTAATACAAAAAATGAAACTTTAGATAAAGGCTACAGAGGCAGATAACCAAGAATGGAAAAGCTGGCTGTATTACGTGGAGATAATTGGACAAAAAAGGTTGCATAATTAAGAACAAACAAATCCTAACACAAATCTTATGGACTAGTCCAATGAAAACAAATTTGATTTACAATTACCATACAAAACTACATTAAATATATTTTTCACAATCCCCATATAAAAATACCAAGTAGTGAGATTTATGTTCCTTGTAAATATTTACAGGATCATGCATGTCTACAGGTTTTTTACAGGTAAAAAAGGAATACAATCTTATAAAGATACATTAATCAACAAAACACTCAAGGATGTTGTTTATATGAGTCAGGTAGGATACTACTTACTGCTGTGATATGTCAGAAGTGTAAAACAATGGTAATTTACATTTTTGTTGTTTAATTTCAAATGGTGAAACACCAGAGAGCTCTGCTATCCACAGTCAGATGCAGTCAAGTGAGCTGCAATGATTTATGAGTAATGAGTCTATTTCCTGTGACCTCATAACTAATCAGAGTAGTCCAGTATGAGGAAAGTGATGAACATTGTATTTCTGTTCAGGTCAGTCAGCCCATGGCATGTAGTCCAAAGACAACCAGACGGAAATCAACATGACTGAAGGCGCAACAGTGGTGTATAACATCCTCAGGGCAGGTCCGCAAGTTGAGGACGGAAACAGAGTGTGTCTCTCTAGTATGGCAAGCAGAGGACCTGTGAAGGAAGGATCAACACAAATAATTGAATCATCAAGATCGCTTTTAGTGTGATAAGAACCATCATGTTTTTGAGCATTTACAGTGGCAAGATAATTTGTAGAAAGTTGTACAAATATTTATTGTATGTGCAAGCAGCCCGTCTGTCCCTAGCTACAGTATATTGTTCCTATTTAAGTAATGATTCATAGAGGTCCACACAGTGAATATGACACGTACAGTCACAAGCTTACCTTACCATCATGATTAAGACGTTTTCTCCTCAAGTGTTGCGGACCTGGAACACCCCACTGCACCAGACCTCCTCCTATACCTAAAATACAACAGGATAATGCTTTGTCCTTTTTTCACAGAAATTGAACTTTGTCTTTAGCCTTTCCCAACCCAACAAAACACACGTGCAGCGGCACCAGGTCAGCCGCAACACACCACCATGGAACATTTTGGGGAATATGTGCCCAGCTAAAGGGCACAACACAGAGGGCAGCTGGGAAATGACACTAGCCACGCATCAGTAACTGATCCACATCTCAAACCTCTAGGCTGACTACCGCCACAGAATATGTCATTAATAATTTCTCGAGTAGTGCTAGTGTTTAACTACTATTGTCATACATTATAAATAATTAGAAATTACTGGATATCTTTGTAATTCACAACAGACTCTGAATAGTTTGTGTCCGACGACAAACCTTAAAACACCTTCTGCGCCTTGAGGTCAGTCAGCCCATCGACTGACATGAAAAAAAGTAATGGCTGAAGGTGCAACAGTGGTGTCCAACATCCTCAGAGCAGGTCAACAAGTTGAGGACAGAATCAGACTTCACATCCCGTAATTGTTTCAAGCAGAGGATCTGTAAATAAACATAAGGAGCAGAGCCAAAGATTATCATAATGTTTCAGGAATATTCAAACCGTCAGGAAAGTTAGTAGACAGCACAAAAAAACAAGTGAAACTCACAAGACGAAAGTCACTACTAATACATTTTTGGGGATCACAAACTGGACCCTGAAAAGAGCTGTTGTACACCCAGATTCAAATAGCATGCATCAAGTTGAAAGAGAAACACACGCATCACCTGTGAATACACATGTATGAAATTATTAGATCAAGCAAATTAATAAAATGTTTTTTTTTTTTTTTTAAATTTACCTTTATTTAACTAGGCAAGTCAGTTAAGAACAAATTCTCATTTTCAATGACGGCCTAGGAACAGTGGGTTAACTGCCTGTTCAGGGGCAGAACGACAGATTTGTACCTTGTCAGCTCGGGGATTTGAACTTGCAACCTCAATACCTCATTGACCTCCTCATGAGAGGATATGAATATCCACTTTATTCCGGCCTAGTGACAGTGTTAATCATTGTAAAAAGATATCAAATCCCAAGTCACAGCATTTCTTGCATATATTTTGATCCAGAAACTAGTTCCCACCAGTGATGCATAAATCTGAGGAACAATGTGGAATGTTTTATTTCACCACATGGTTGACTCTACACTGTAGAGGTAAAAAATACTGCCTGTAGTCTTGACGGATCATTGAGAACAGCATGACTGGCTGCGTCACGGCTTGGTACGGCACTGCAAGGCGCTAGGGTAGTGCAGATGGCCCAGCACATCACTGGGGCCGAGCTCCATACCAGGACCTCTATACCAGGTGGTGTCAGAGAAAGATTCCAACCACCCAAGCCAACAGGACCCTGAACAGCTTCTACCCCCAAGCCATAAGCTAAATAGTTAGTTAAATAGTTACCTGAACAAACTTCTTTTTTTTTTAACTCATAACATCCACTGCTGCTACTGTTTACTATCGGTCACTTTATTCCTAGTTATATGTACATACAGTACAGTGCCTTGCGAAAGTATTCGGCCCCCTTGAACTTTGCGACCTTTTGCCACATTTCAGGCTTCAAACATAAAGATATAAAACTGTATTTTTTTGTGAAGAATCAACAACAAGTGGGACACAATCATGAAGTGGAACGACATTTATTGGATATTTCAAACTTTTTTAACAAATCAAAAACTGAAAAATTGGGCGTGCAAAATTATTCAGCCCCTTTAAGTTAATACTTTGTAGCGCCACCTTTTGCTGCGATTACAGCTGTAAGTCGCTTGGGGTATGTCTCTATCAGTTTTGCACATCGAGAGACGGAATTTTTTCCCATTCCTCCTTGCACAACAGCTCGAGCTCAGTGAGGTTGGATGGAGAGCATTTGTGAACAGCAGTTTTCAGTTCTTTCCACAGATTCTCGATTGGATTCAGGTCTGGACTTTGACTTGGCCATTCTAACACCTGGATATGTTTATTTTTGAACCATTCCATTGTAGACTTTGCTTTATGTTTTGGATCATTGTCTTGTTGGAAGACAAATCTCCGTCCCAGTCTCAGGTCTTTTGCAGACTCCATCAGGTTTTCTTCCAGAATGGTCCTGTATTTGGCTCCATCCATCTTTCCATCAATTTTAACCATCTTCCCTGTCCCTGCTGAAGAAAAGCAGGCCCAAACCATGATGCTGCCACCACCATGTTTGACAGTGGGGATGGTGTGTTCAGCTGTGTTGCTTTTACGCCAAACATAACGTTTTGCATTGTTGCCAAAAAGTTCAATTTTGGTTTCATCTGACCAGAGCACCTTCTTCCACATGTTTGGTGTGTCTCCCAGGTGGCTTGTGGCAAACTTTGAACAACACTTTTTATGGATATCTTTAAGAAATGGCTTTCTTCTTGCCCCTCTTCCATAAAGGCCAGATTTGTGCAATATACGACTGATTGTTGTCCTATGGACAGAGTCTCCCACCTCAGCTGTAGATCTCTGCAGTTCATCCAGAGTGATCATGGGCCTCTTGGCTGCATCTCTGATCAGTCTTCTCCTTGTATGAGCTGAAAGTTTAGAGGGACGGCCAGGTCTTGGTAGATTTGCAGTGGTCTGATACTCCTTCCATTTCAATATTATCGCTTGCACAGTGCTCCTTGGGATGTTTAAAGCTTGGGAAATCTTTTTGTATCCAAATCCGGCTTTAAACTTCTTCACAACAGTATCTTGGACCTGCCTGGTGTGTTCCTTGTTCTTCATGATGCTCTCTGCGCTTTTAACGGACCTCTGAGACTATCACAGTGCAGGTGCATTTATACGGAGACTTGATTACACACAGGTGGATTGTATTTATCATCATTAGTCATTTAGGTCAACATTGGATCATTCATATATCCTCACTGAACTTCTGGAGAGAGTTTGCTGCACTGAAAGTAAAGGGGCTAAATAATTTTGCACGCCCAATTTTTCAGTTTTTGATTTGTTAAAAGTTTGAAATATCCAATAAATGTCGTTCCACTTCATGATTGTGTCCCACTTGTTGTTGATTCTTCACAAAAAATACAGTTTTATATCTTTATATCTTTATGTTTGAAGCCTGAAATGTGGCAAAAGGTCGCAAAGTTCAAGGGGGCCGAATACTTTCGCAAGGCACTGTATATACCTCAATTACCTCATATCACTGTACATCAACTCGGTACTGGTACCCCTTGTATATAGCCATGTTATCATTACTCATTGTGTATCTATTATTACATGTTTCACTTTTCTATTATTTCTAGGGATGCACGGTATATCGGTAAGCATATCGGAATTGGCCAATATTAGCCACAAACGCCAACATCAGCCCGATGTCTAGTTTAACGCCAATGTGCAAAACGATGTCAAAGCTGACGTGGGTACCTATATAACGTATTTAGATGACGTAATGACGCCACAAAAAAATACAGCATTACACATGTAACACAGCATTCCTAGCCAAGCCCATAATGTCAGCTGTGTGGATCTATTTTGAAGTTTCAAAGGAAGATAACAAAAAGGCCATATGTTTACTCCATGTGCTGCTATTATTTACGGAGACTTTTATCTCCCTCACCAACTTTAAACATCTGCTATCTGAGCAGCTAACCGATCGCTGCAGCTGTACATAGTCCATCGGTATATAGCCCACCCAATTTACCTACCTCATCCCCATACTGTTTTCATTTTATTTACTTTTCTGCTCTTTTGCACACCAGTATCTCTACCTGCACATGTTCATCTGATCATTTATCACTCGAGTGTTAATCTGCTAAATTGTAATTATTCACTCCTATGGCCTATTTATTGCCTACCTCCTCATGCCTTTTGCACACAATGTATATAGATAATTTTTTTCCTACTATGTTATTGACTTGTTTATTGTTTACTCCATGTGTAACTCTGTGTTGTTGTCTGTTCACACTGCTATGCTTTATCTTGGCCAGGTCGCATTTGCAAATGAGAAGTTGTTCTCAACTAGCCTACCTGGTTAAATAAAGGTGAATATATATATTTTTTAAAATTTATTTCCAGAGGGGGGGAGAAAGTGAAATCTTTCTATACCACAAACCGAATTACTCATTTGAAAGTGCATCACCCCCTACTTAGAACAAAAGCATAACAAAACTAAGCGCACACCTCCAACAACTAAACATGTTCAAGTCAAGCAGTCATTTGAAAGACTAAGAACATTTCAGCAAGACAACTCAAAGGCGAAACCCATTAAACGCCAAGATAATGGAATTCATTGCCCTTGACAATCAACCGTTCTCTGTCGTGGATGATGTAGACTTTCACCGAACTGGTTCGAGCACCGGTACATACTACCAAGTAGGCACTATTTTTCAGATGTTGCCCTACTGGAGTTACACAGTATTGTTGAAACGCACATCCATGAGCTACTTGCTATGGGCATCACTGCTATTAACGTCACAAATTACATTTGGACCAGCGATGTCAGTCCAATGAGCATGCTGAGTCTGACAGCACAGTGGGTCGACGAGGATTTCGTAATGCCGAATAAACACCTATAACCTGACCCTCCTCTCCAGGCAGTTCTTGCAAGAGCCAGGTGCTGCTGTGCTGCAAGAGTGGCCCTCTTTTACAAGCAACATGTGCTAGTTGAAGCATTCAAGGTATGGCATGAGTGTGACAATCTTTTGATGAGAACATTATAGGCCAGTGTTGCCCAACACTTTTTCCCTGTTGAACTACCACTCTGTTGGCTCTTGTTTAATGTTGTACATATTTTAGTTTTTCATGTATTTCAGGTCCCCAGAAACCTCACATCACAAACCTGGAACTCGGCCTGCAGAAAGACAGAATGCATTGTCATAGTAAACAAAACAAAAAACAGAAGAAACTAAATAGCTACTTAATTGAAACAGTGAATAGTTTTCGAAGTGAATGAAGCTCTCACCTTTTGAAAATTATTTGATGTTTATATATAAAAGCATGACCTTCCTGAAGTCTACAGAAATGTGCAACGTTGAATGCTGCAGCAGATAGAAAAGCACTGCAGTCCAGTGTGCATTTGTCCTAATGAAAACATCTTGATCTCCAACAGAAATAGAGATAAAACAGGCTCTCAAAAATGGATAACAAAAATAGGATTTAAAAATGTATTTAAAAAAAAATTAAACAAAGCATGACTCATTTTGACAATGGAAAAGTTGACAACTTTCAGAGCCTTGCTCTCACTCTTGTTTATATTTAAGTTGACCATTCAAGTAGTCAATTCAAAGGTCAAACAAAAATGATGAAAATGGTCCAGAAAGAAGCTAACACTAAAATAACAACTGGTCTCCTCTCAAAATGATCATGTTCTTTTTTTCATAAACAAGACCAGGCATCAAAAGCGAATAGAAGGCCAAGGGAATCTGCAAATTCAACTATTGTGACAAAGCCTCTACACTTTTCCTGACAGCACACTTCGTGAAAAACCTCTACATTGGATTTCAAACAATATAAAAACAGGTAAGCACGTGGAACCATTCACATGTGGTACCAAATGGATAAGCGTTATTCGACATTCAACATTTACTGACACCACGTTTGAACCTATTTAGGCTATACAGTATACCACAGAATACAATGTAAGTAGCTATATTATACTTTTAATCTACTTGTCTGAACTCATCTGAGGTTGCATTGCTGTTTATTTTAACACAAAAGCTAAGGCGCTAGAAAAATAGCACATTCATGCATTTTTTTGAAAGATGCCATGCTATTAAAAGGTTCTGTACTGTGGTTTACGAGTAAATAGATAAGTACCAAGTCAATAAAAAATTTTTTTTAAAAGACATCTTTCATGTCTATTACTTTACAATTTTCATTTTTCTGCAGGTGTGGCAGAGAGCTTTTCTTCTTCCTTTGCCTACACTGTCTGGAATGTTTTCCTCATTGACACTATTTTTGGTTCATCCAAAAAGGACAGCCATTCCCAAGTGTGATTCTTCTTGCACATGTCCATGCCTTCAATGGCAATACTGACTGCATTTGACTTAGCTTTTTGCAATTTATCTAATATTGCCAAATCCTTTCTGAATCGATCATTTTTCTTTGACAGGAGCTCTGGATCGACTGGAAGCATCATAGAACATACCTTCAGAAAACTGGCTAGGATCAACTCAACAATCTGAACAGTCAACTCAAAGAAGTCTGTGTCGGTCCACATGGTAAGCCTATCAAACACAAGGTTCTTGGGTACCTCAATGTCATCAAACAAGCATGCATTTCCTTTAACAAGGCCTCTCCCATCTTCCTGCCATTCCTTGAGTTTGGTAACAAGGGTTTGGTATCTTTCTTCCATCTCCAACACGTTTCCCTTCAAAGTTAAGGCTCTCCAGAGAGGATCAATGATAAGCTTGGAAACCAGACCCAGAGCTCTGCATCCGGCCTTGAACTGTTGAACCTCCAAATCAGCAACAACTGCCACAAGCAAACTACTCTCAGCTCCGTACGTACTGGTAAACTCAACCAAATCATCATGGATGCTATACACCCCAGCAGAATTATGAAACAGACCATCTATTCTGTGTCCAATGGATAGAGACAAAGGAACTTCATCAAATTCTTTTTTGCTGGTCAAAAAGGTTTCGAACGGAACAAGCTGACCGTCCTCTGCCCATCCAAGCTCTTGCACAGCAATACTCACAGAACTCACCAAACGCACTGTTCCAGACTCAAACTCTGTTGTCCTAATGTTAGGGGAGCTATGGACTCCTACTTCTTTATCTCCTAAAATCATATTTTCCCAAAGTAGAAGACTTGTTTTTGCCTGGTGAGCAAAGCCATCAATCAAATGTAAGCCACAGAAGAGCTGACTTACAAGGCACATCATTGTCTTTTCATTGGAACTAAAGCCACAATGTTTCTCAACCATCAGTGGTAGGATGTCTGATCTGTATTCAGCGAGGATTTGTTCAAATTTCGTTTCGGAACCAGTCCCAGCACCAAAACACTTTGAAAAGGTTACAAAAATCCATCTCATCTGTTGCATTTCACCACTCGTAACAATTTCATTGATCATTTTCCTGCAAATGTCAACTTGGTAGTTCTCTGGGCATGGGGTTTGCTCTGTGACCCCAGAGTGAACGCCAGACTCCTTTAAGCAGAAGTCAGTGGGTCCATTATCTTGGCCAAGCTTGACAGTTTCATATGTTTCGATAGAGAGGATCTCTTCAGCATGCAGAGACCATACAGTCCTTGCATCAGCGACCAGATATTTCAAACCGGTCTTGTTAACCATCTTCTGGGAGTTCATCTTCTCCTCTGTATCATCTGCCTCTTGTATCCCTTTCAAATTCAATTGTCTTTTTGACAATCTTGCAGGTGGATTAGCTTCTTTTTTCTTGTATTGTCTAGTCACAAGCGGTATTATAAACACTTCTTTTGAAAAGTCTTTATCTGCGACATGTTTCCGTTTGGCCATTCGTTTGAGTTTAGATGCAATATGTATGGCATTTTGACAGCGTTTCTGATTTTGAAAACGTACATCAAAATTATATTTCAGAATATTATAGACGGTATACATATAACTCCTTTTTGTATTTTTTGCAAACTTATGAACCTCATACATTACGCCATTTGTCAGTAACTGTGAGTCAAGTTTTGTTTTGGATGCCGGTTTGGATCTCACATCAAATTCCACACCTATTTCTTTGCACAAGGGGTAGCAGTTTTTCACCACTTCCTCTGCAAAGGGCATCACATTTGCCTGTTTAATGTTGCTGACCAGGACAGACCGAGACAAGGTACATACTTTTCCAATCTGAATATCACTGGGTGACATGTAAAAACATGACTCCTCTTTGATTAAATTCTCTACAGGGGTGCTTGGTCTATCCTGTTCTGTGTGAACACGAACAACACCTTTACCACCCACATTTACTGCTGTTTGAAGTGGAGTACCAACTTTTGTTGAATTCATTTTAATCTCCCTATCACTTGATTTTGTATCTTCTAACAGATTACAAATAAGCCGTTGTTTTGCTGTGTCATATCCATTTTCGGCATATGAATAACTTGCATCAAAAGAGTCAGACAAAATGACAGCTGGGGATATCTCCACCTCATCCTCCTCTGGCTTTATATCTACATCCATCTCACACCAACTAAACTAGTTATCTGGGTGACACCCAGGGTCAACTTAAATATAGTTTGGTTAGACCTAGTAATGTCCAAGTAGCGGACCAGGCCTATCTCCTTAAGAATATCAATCCAATTGATTTTTATAAAGCCCTTTTACAACAGTGAAAATTCTGAGGAAATACGTTCTGTAATATTAGATAGTGGTGTAACTACAGTTGATTCCAAGTGTATTGTTAGGCCTATACCAACTGACCAAGGGAGTCCACCCTAGCCTCAGACTACCGAATAATCTTAACTTGCATCCCACTGCAGTAATGTTAGATCCAATGAGACTTGGCACATAACATAAACGAATAGTGAGTACCACCAAGTAGCCAAATCATCTTGCTAACTAGCTATGTATTGAAGTCTATATTCACGGCAAATATGACACTTGCAAGGGCGCATTGATTGCAATACATGAATTATCTGTACATGGCTGCCTATTGTTTGTCATATAGACTAATGGCTCAGATCAAATAGAGTAGCTCAGCTAGCTAACGTTAGTTAGCTATTACTGTAGCTACCTTGATTTTGCAGGTACCCCTAAACCTTCCATACGATAGTTTGGAATTAGAAAAAAAAATAAAATTGTTCCTACGACAAAGTACTTCCAGGTGGGTAACTGGTTAGCTTATTCCGAAAATGTAAACTGAATGTTTTGAGTTCGACGCTGCGTGTCGAGGAATTAGAAAATCATTCTAAACATTTGGCTAAAATCTTAGTTACAAAAAAACGTAGACATGCAGTGGTTCTGCGTAAACGAGCTTTCTTTTCCGCTGAAAACCGGATGTGGAAACTCTACTCAGGCGTTGTGATTCCGGGTGCGCCTTTCTCGCTCCAGATTCAAATAACGGGTAACTGCATATTTGGAGCAAATATTTTTGTATAATTAACCCAATATAGAGCCTGTCGTTTCAAATTGGATCAAATTAGTCATAGAACAAGGAGGTGGGCAGAGTCAAGCACGAGATAGTGAGATCCTATTTGCCCGTTCTATAATTTATTTGAATTCTTCCGTTAGGGAAAGCCTGCCTTGATGTGCAATAAGTCAATTCGCCCTGGCAGTCCTTCTAAACGCATTTTTTTTATATATTCCCGGTGTCTGTGACAGATACAGTTAGGTGAGACGTAGATCTGGTGGAGAGTGTGGGGAAACAGAAGACTTTGTCATGCTGAGTGTTTATGTAGAGTCTTTATGTAGTCTTTGCCAGATAAGGTCAGGGTAGGAAGTGTCAGTTATACCGTGAGAGCTTTTGTTTCCCGAAAATACTAGTGTTTTAGGTGTCAAGTTTATGGGCATGTTGCAGCAGTGTGTAGGAGGGAGATTACTAGATGTGAAAAGTGTGTAGGAGGGCATAAGATGATGGAATGTGTGGTATCGGTGGAAAACGTTATGGATGTTAGTTGTGGGGCTGCCCATGGGGCTGAAGATCGGAGGTGTCCGGTGAGAGAAAGGTAGGTTGAGGTTGCCAGGGTTATGTATTTAGCTTTTATTTAACTAGGCAAGTCAGTTAAGAACAAATTCTTATTTACAATAATGGCCTAGAGTAGTATAGAAAGTGTTGTATTCCAAAGCAGTGAAGAGTGGTAGTGGAAGATGGGTACAGGGTGAGGTATCCTGAGAGGATTCCTGTGAGTAGGTAGAGACCAAGAGAGAGTGATGGGAAGAATATGTGCTTCAGTAAGGTGGACTTTTCAGCATTTATAGCCATGGTTGTCAGTTGTACTGCAGAAATGGATCAAAAGTCACAGAAAATAGTGGTTGTGGTGGCAGCGGCAAAGAAGTACTTGGGATTGAGAGGATTTACTTCTTAACAGCTGCAGGGGGTAGTGTTAGTGGTGTTTATGTCCTCTCAGACCATTGATCTGGAGTAGGACTAGATATAATTAAATAGTGGAATGGGGTGGTGTTGAATTTGTTTTGAGAGGGTTAATAGTTGGATGGGCGATTTTGTATTACCACATATATATATATATATATATATATATTAAATGTAGTTATGCCGTGAATGGCCTCACACACCAGTACAGCAGGTGGCAGTGTATGCACCTAAAAGTTTGATGCGATCGGCCAACCAAATCTCAAAGAAGAATGTAACCGATTAGGAGAATTAACATAGCAGGTTAGGAGAATTAACGTGGCAGGTTAGGAGAATGAGGTTATGGTTTGGAAAGGGGTTAACATTAGCTAAAATGTGTAGCATGTTTGGATAATTAATGTGTCAGGTTAGGAGAATGTGCTTCAGGTTAGGAAAAAGCTTAGCTAAAATGCTATAGTTGTCAACAATGTACTTGTCGTGCAGCCCAGACACATAAAACAGTCTTGAGTGGCAACAAATCTGCCCAATTAGCTGATTCTCTTTCCATACACCCACTTCTGTTGACACATCCACTTTGACACACTCCATGGTAGCGGTCCAAACACTTACAAGACACAAAGTCCACTTATCCTCGCCTTATGGAAAAAATATAATTTCCCTCCAAAATGCAATAATAAATAGTCAAGATAGCAGAGTAGGCTCTTTCAACAATGAGACCGACGTTGATGAAGGTGGTCTTGATCGCACTGTTGGGCCGGTCGAAAGCGCAGGTCTGCGTGGGTCCAGAGATGGTTAAAGTCCCGAAAGCAGGCAGGGGAGTTCCACTGTCTAATTCAAGAGCTTCGACTGTTTTGAGAGGAATTCCGAAGTTACTTTCGTCTGGACCGAAGCCAGTTCGATCACCTGCTCCAGATGGTTGGAGCCAGGATCACCCGGATGGATAACAACTACCGGGAGTCCATCAGCCCAGTTGAACGCCTGGCGATTTGTCTCCGGTAAGGTACATTCTAGTACATTTTTAAAGCCTTTGATATCATAATTGATTTATATTTTATACATTGTTTGTATGTGCAACGCTAAAGGGCTCTAGTTAATAGTCCCTATTTGACATCAGATGTACTTTTACAGAATGTTCATTGGGACTATAACTTTTCCCAAAGTTGGTTTATAATCCTTTTTCAACTATGCAATGTTACCAAATGAAAAGAAAGGCGCCTTCTGCCCTGATGAAGGTAGGCTAGTCTTCTCCAGGACCCATTGTTGTTCAAGACAGTTACAGTCGTTCATTACATTCTTATTGGACTCACATACACTCTTAGAGAAAAAGGTTCCAAAAGTGTCCTTCTGCTTTCCCCATAGGATAACCATTTTTGGTTCCAGGTATAATACTTAATACATGGAACCCAATAGGGTTCTACTTGGAACCAAAAGGGGTACTACCTGGAACCTAAAAGGGATCTCCTATGGGGACAGCCAGAGAACCCTTTTAAGTAGATAGTACCATTCTTTCTAAGAGTAGAGTTGGCCTGGACTACAGTTTATTGATATAGTCATAGACTGAATTGTACTGTTTCAAGGCATTGTTAATGATGGTTGATGAGTATTACAATATAATTAGTAAAGCATAATAAACAGTAATGAGGTAGCTATATGAGTAGATATTATATGTGGGTGGAATTCAAGTTATACACAATATTGATCATTATTTTGAATTATATTTTAGATTCTTGGCGACAGGGGACTCCTACAGGACCATAGGATTCAGCTTCCGAGTTGGACGGTCCACGGTGGCAGGCATTGTCCCCTCTGTGGCACAAGCCATTTGGGACTGTCTGGTTCGTGAAAACATGCTTGTCCCCAAGGAGGAAGACTGGAGGGCCATCGCTGCCTTAGTTCCTGGAGAGGTGGAATTTCCCCAATTGTCTTGGCTCCATTGACGGGAAACATGTAGTAATCCAGGCTCCACCGTGCTCAGGTTCGCAGTTCTGCAACTACAAGGATACATATTCAGTTGTACTCTTGGCTGTAGTAGATGCCATCTACTGTTTCCGTGTTGTCGATGTTGGTGCTTACGGCAAGGGAAGTGATGGCGTGACCCTCCGAGACTGCCTTTGGCCAGGCACTTCAGGATGGCACCCTGGATATTCCACCACCTGCATCACTCCCTGGGGCTGAAGACCTGGGACCTGTTCCCCACGTCTTCGTCGGCGATGAGGCCTTCCCTTTAAGACCCAACCTCATGAGGCCCTACGCTGGATGTTTTTACATTTATCTTGTCTTAGATCAGCAAAGGTGTAGGGAAGAATTAAGCAGATTAAGTCTAAATTAGATATTAATAAACAGCTGAAACAACTGACTATGAAAACATTATAATTTAATAAGTATTCAAGTACAGGAAAGAACATGACAGGTATGTGTGTTGTAAAATTTTTTTTTTTAAATAAAACTAGTGAAAGAGGTGTGTGCGTGCGTGTAATTAAAAACAATTTTTTTTTATGAATGTGTAGCCTGTAATCTGTAAGAGAACAGCAAGAGCATGTATTTTTGGCACAACTGCAGACCGATACAGGGACTACGCATAAAGCCTAGACATAGTAGAGGAAATTCAGACATGGCCATAAAGAGAGAGGGCAGGGCACTGGAGATCTGAGGTACGAAGAGATGTGTGTGTGTCTCTGTCTCTGAGAAAAAGGGAATAATATGTAGCCATAACACAGCTAAACAAACAAATGACCCCTGGACGTCACGGACCAGTCGATGGAACATAACTTCACAAAAAGTTTCAACCCCCTGGTTTTCAAGTGGTTTTAAATTAAATAAATATATTGACCTATAGTCTCGTAAGAGACCAAGAGCATCTGTGAAAACTCCGTATGAGTTTCAATTCAGAAATCTATGTAACACTAATAATGAATGCTATCCTAAGACTTTATAAACAAATTACTTTATGAATTGACTGAATTTAAACGGAACTGACGTGTGTGAAAAGAAAGGTACAATGAGGGAGGTCAAAACAACAACCAGACAACTCCTCTCCTCTTCCTGTCCTTCCTGTGAGCTGGTCAGCTAAATTGACTCCATTTCTGAAAGGGAAGAGAAAAACAACACATACAAGCTTAACATAATATGACACCATAAAAGGTGGGATTTATGTTAACTAAATACTGCTTGCATAGTGTAGTTAGTGGCATAAATATAGGAACATTGTGGTAAAGTTGGTAATACTTGCTGTTTACTCATGGAATTTGTATTTCAGACCAAAAAATTAATATGACAGGCAGATATTTCGACAGCAAACTGTTTTAGGATATTTTCTAACCCAGAAACAACAGCTATACATTTGCCTCATATTAATACTTTGATCTGAAATACCAATTAACCTACATGACTATACTGTAAAAATGACCTACTTTACTTAACTGTCGCACAATTATGACACTACCTGTGATGTGGAGAGAAAAAAAACGTACCATTGAACTCGGCTTCGAAAAGCAGTTGATCCATTTTAACCTTGACTGCTGCTTTTCTTTGCTGAGGCAGCCTCTTCAGTGTTGGCACCAGGCTCATGGCAAAGAGGGTCTCTTCATCCTCCTTCCTGTGAGCATCAGGTTGGGCTGCATCCCTCTCGACAGCTTGGAGGAGCCTCTGCTGAAATGAGTCGAGTGGATCTGGGGGCTGGTACCTCCGATGACGCCTGGTGTGACGTTGTTCCTCTTAGTTTCTCTCTCTGTTTCTCTCCACGGCCACATCCTGTTCAACGAGGTGGTCACTTCTGTGAGGTTCATAATAATCTCAGGTGGTCCTAGATCCAGAGGTGCTTCCTCCATTTCATCATCTTCCATGGCTGCACCGGTAGTGGTCATACTCGTGGATGATGTTGTAGAGGGTCTCACTCCACCGGTGGAGGTGATGGTCGCATTTGTAGGTGACGTTGAGGGTCTTGATGCACCGGTGGCAACAACACTTGTGGATGACGTAGTAGAGGGTCTGGCTGTAAAATTGCCACTCGTTGCCCTAGGCACAATAAATGGATCCAGAAAAGAAAGAATGTGGCAGAAGCGCCAAGGCTGCTGGCCTGAAGCTGCTGACCCAGACCTCTTCTTCTCTTTCTCTACCCTTCTCTCTCTCTGATACCTGTCCCTGAGTCCTCTCCACTTCCACCTACAGTCTTCTTCTACATAGACATGAACATGATAAGCCAAACCATTACCTAGCATAACTATAGTTATTAGATAGCTATCATTGACATGTCACCTACTGTACACAGACACACACGGTTATCTGACCAAATTATCAGGGGTACAGTAGTATCTACCATTTCTATTACTATTTATATAGCATACACACTCTCACTCTTTCAAACATGATTATTTTGTAAAGTTATCAGGGGTAGTAACTAGCATAATTTATTTGACTATTTCTTTCACACACACCTCATTGGCTAGGTTAGCTAGCTAGCTAACTAGCCACATCTAGCACAAGCTCACTACTAAACTGACCTGGCAATCCTACTATCGTGGACACTTGTCTCCAAGCAGCATTTTTTGTGTTTATGTCCCTGTAGCTGTCAGCAGTTGTGTCAAAAAGACACGGTTTTGAGGATACTGCGAAAATTATTCTCTCCTCCATGTGTCCAACTGCATGTGACTATTTGCAAAAGGTACCTGCATCAGTATAATTGCCTAGCTGCGCAAAATGTTATGCAGCAGGGATGCAACAACGCAGTCGGTGTTTTCGAAGCGTAAAACAATGGTCATTTACATTTTTGTTGTTTAATTCCAAATGGTGATGTTACGCCCCTGAAAACAGGGGAGAAATAATCACGAGCGTGATACGGTGTTGTATTCTCAATTCAACGTTTAGTGTAATCATTTCACAAAAGTAACACATTACAAAACAACATAAAACCCATTATACAACTAACACAGCAACATATCTTATTAACAACGTATATGTTCATTCACAATCGACATAAAATGGCAGCTACTCTGAGTACGATGCTATTCTTCACTTCAACCGAGCAGGGCTAATATTACTCTCTTCAAACTCTCTTCAAACTTAACTCTAACTTCCTCAAGACACACCTTAAACACTCTTGACATGTTAGCGAGTTATAACATTTAAATTACTATTTTATCATCAATAAAGTACCTGAAAACAGGGGAGAAATAATCACGAGCGTGATACGATGTTGTATTCTCAATTCAACGTTTAGTGCAGTGGTTCTTAACCTGGGTTCGATCGAACCCCAGGGGTTCGGTGAGTCAGTCTCAAGGGTTCGGCGGAGGTCAAGACACACATCCGACTCATATGATTCATGATGACACGCCTCGCTTGGCCATTGTTGGCTGCAGGTGATCACGCTACATCGCTTGGCCTATCTGTGCTGCAGGGAATTTGGTACGCTCAGTAGTCGACTTGTGATTGTCGTGATGGTACGTCTTGTGATTTCTTTCTTAATATTTTAATCCCTTCATACTTATGTCGAGCAAAAAAAGAAAGTGGTTGAACGAATATGTACAATATGGATTCACATGTAAAACGGAACGTGATGGGAGTCAGCATCCTAACTGCATGATTTGCAATGCCAAGTTGAGCAATTCTAATCTAGCACCGGCAAAACTAAGAGAACACTTCCTTAAGCTGCATGGAGATGGAAAATACAAGAACACAACGCTCGCTGAGTTCAAGGTGAAGAGAGCCAGATTCGATGAAAAGGCTACTCTGCCTGTTCTCGGCTTTGTACCCATCAACAAACCGATCCCCACAGCATCGTGCAAAGTTGCTTACCTGATCGCAAAACAGGGAAAACCACACACCATTGGTGAAACACTCATAAAACCAGCTGTGTTGAAGATGGCGAATATCATGCTGGGAAAAGAGGCTGAAGTTAAGTTATCCCAAATTCCTCTGTCAAATAACACCATCAGCGACAGAATAGAGGACATGAGCAAAGACATCTTGGCTCAAGTAGTTGCAGATCTGATTTCAAGCCCGGCAAAATTCAGCCTTCAACTTGACGAGACCACAGATGTTTCCAATCTAAGCCAGCTTGCTGTATTCGTTCTCTATGTGAAAGACGACGTGATAAAGGAAGATTTATTTTTATTTTGTAAGCCTCTTACAACAACAACTAAGGCAGCCGATGTGAAGAAACTTGCGGATGACTTCTTCAAAGACAACAATCTTTCGTGGGATATGGTTTCTGCAATTTGTTCGGACGGAGCTCCAGTCATGCTGGGAAGAAAGTCTGGTTTTGGTGCGCTAGTGAAAGCCGATGCATCATTGTTACGCATTGTATTCTGCACAGGCATGCGTTGGCAACAAAAACCTTGCCTCCAAAACTGGCAGAAGTATTAAAAATTGTAGTGGAATGCGTGAACTATGTGCGAACTAGTGCTCGGAGGAAAACCTGAAGGCTTTTCAAAAAAAGCTACCGCTATGGAAACGACGAACAGAGAACGATAACTTCGCAAACCTTCCCCTGCTGGACGACTGTGTAAGTAAGATCGAAGATGTATCTGGAATCGGAGACATTTCTGTACCCGCTGAACTGAAGCAAGCAATTGCCACACTTAGATGAGCTTGCAAAGTCTCTTGACAGATACTTCCCTACAAGAGTCATATCCAACATGGGTGAGACAGCCGTTCATGTTTAGTGTTGAGACAACAGATGTCAATGATGATGTCCTCGATGAAATCATTGAAATTCAGCAGAGCCAGGTTCAACAGCAACTCTTCAGAACAACAACGCTTTCAACGTTTTGGTGTCAACAAATGGTAACGTACCCTGTTATTGCTAAGAAAACTCTGGAGATTTTCATACCGTTTGTTACAACATATCTTTGCGAGCAATCCTTTTTGAGGATGCTGGACATAAAAATGAAGAAAAGGAGCAGACTTTGTTGCGAAAATGACATGAGAGTGGCACTTGCCAAGGTGAAGCTGCGCATTTCTGAACTGGTCTCTGAAAGGAAACAGCAGAAGTCAAACTGATTTGCAGTAAATATTCATTATTATGTTTTTGTGTGAAAATCATGTTTTGATGATTTTGTTCTTTGAACACAGTGATGTTGATGCACGGTTCATTTTGTGCACCAGTAAAATATATACCTATGTTTTGAATTTGAAAAAATTATATTTTATTTTTCTAATTAATAAGGGTTCGGTGAATGCGCATATGAAACTGGTGGGGTTCAGTACCTCCAACAAGGTTAAGAACCACTGGTTTAGTGTAATGAGAAAAGACCGCGATTTTCCCAGAAATATGGGTGGAGACCAGAGCAATCGATCTCCGGCTCATAGATTAAGAGCATTTCGTAGATCACAGATTAACACTTTTAGGCACCACAAAATAAAGTAATCAATATAACGTTTACACAGTACTCTCAATTCTTACCCTTTGACAGATTTTAACGTTAATACAATTATATGAATGTTATTCATCTCTATCAACTAATACTGAATGGATCTTTTTAACAGATGTTTTACGATCCTCACATACCATAAACTTACTAATACTTTTTAATTTATAACAGGCTATGAATATTTCCTTTAACCTGTCACAGTGAAACACCAGAGAGCTCTGCTATCCACTGTCAGATGCAGTCAAGTGAGCTGCAATGATTTATGAGTAATGAGTCTATTTCCTGTGACCTCATAACTAATCAGAGTAGTCCAGTATGAGGAAAGTGATGAACATTGTATTTCTGTTCAGGTCAGTCAGCCCATGGCATGTAGTCCAAAGACAACCAGTCGGAAATCAACATGACTGAAGGCGCAACAGTGGTGTATAACATCCTCAGGGCAGATCCGCAAGTTGAGGACGGAAACAGAGTGTGTCTCTCTAGTATGGCAAGCAGAGGACCTGTGAAGGAAGGAGCAACACAAATAGGGTTGTAACGATCCCTCACGTTCTTCCTTTACCATCGGTCCTATTAGCCAACATACAATCAATCGATAATAAAATAGACAAACTATGATCACGTATATCCTACCATCAGGACATTAAAAACGGTAATATCTTATGTTTCACCGAGTCTTGGCTGAATGACGACATTAATAACATAGATCTGGCGGGTTTTATGCTTTTTTGGTAGGATAGAACAGCGGCCTCTGGTAAGACAAGGGGTGCCGGTCTGTAGTGGGGCAAAAAAAGTATTTAGTCAGCCACCAATTATGCAAGTTCTCCCACTTAAAAAGATGAGAGAGGCCTGTAATTTTCATCATAGGTACACTTCAACTATGACAGACAAAATGAGAAAAAAAATCTAGAAAATCACATTGTAGGATTTTTATGAATTTATTTGCAAATTATGGTGGAAAATAAGTATTTGGTCAATAACAAAAGTTTATCTCAATACTTTGTTATATACCTTTTGTTGGCAATGACAGAGGTCAAATGTTTTCTGTAAGTCTTCACAAGGTTTTCACACACTGTTGCTGGTATTTTGGCCCATTCCTCCATGCAGATCTCCTCTAGAGCAGTGATGTTTTGGGGCTGTTGCTGGGCAACACGGACTTTCAACTCCCCCCAAAGATTTTCTATGGGGTTGAGATCTGGAGACTGGCTAGGCCACTCCAGGACCTTGAAATGCTTCTTACGAAGCCACTCCTTCGTTGCCCGGGCGGTGTGTTTGGGATCATTGTCATGCTGAAAGACCCAGCCACGTTTCATCTTCAATGCCCTTGCTGATGGAAGGAGGTTTTCACTCAAAATCTCACAATACATGGCCCCATTCATTCTTTCCTTTACACGGATCAGTCGTCCTGGTCCCTTTGCAGAAAAACAGCTCCAAAGCATGATATTTCCACCCCCATGCTTCACAGTAGGTATGGGGTTCTTTGGATGCAACTCAGCATTCTTTGTCCTCCAAACACGACGAGTTGAGTTTTTACCAAAAAGTTCTATTTTGGTTTCATCTGACCATATTACATTCTCCCAATCTTCTTCTGGATCATCCAAATGCTCTCTTGCCTCTAGTGACACCCCATCCCGTGAACGGGACCGTTGTCATCATCTGACACTAATTAGCATAACGCAACGGACATAAATCTTCCTAGAAAATATTCCCATTCATGAAAATCACAAGTGAAATATATTGGAACACAGCTTAGCCTTTTGTTAATCACCCTGTCATCTCAGATTTTCAAAATATGCTTTACAGACAAAGCTAGACAAGCATTTGTGTACGTTTATCGATAGCCTAGCATAGCATTATGCCTTGCTAGGAGCAGGCAACCTTGTCACGAAAATCAGAAAAGCAATCAAATTAAATTGTTTACCTTTGATGAACTTCGGATGTTTTCACTCACGAGACTCCCAGGTAGATAGCCAAAGTTCATTTTTTCCCAAAATATTATTTTTGTAAGCGAAATAGCTCCGTTTGTTCTTCACGTTTGGCTGAGAAATCGACCGGAAATTGCGGTCACGACAACACCGAAAAATATTCCAAATTAGCTCCATAATATCGACAGAAACATGGCAAACGTTGTTTAGAATCAATCCTCAAGGTGTTTTTCAAATATCTATTCGATAATATATCCACCGGGACAATTGGTTTCTCAGTAGAAGCGATTGGAATAATGGCTACCTCTGTACTTTATGCGAGATTTTCTCTCCGGGAGCATCATGTGACCACTTGCGCAATGTAGCCCCCTACGGGCATTCTTCAACATAAATGCATAAAACTACGTCACAATGCTGTAGACACCTTGGGGAATACGTAGAAAGTGTAAGCTGGTTCATAGCACATTCACAGGTCAATGGGGACTTATTGGCACGCAGCGTTTTCAAAACCTGGGGCACTTCCGGATTGGAGTTTTCTCAGGCTTTCGCCTGCAACATCAGTTATTTTATACTCACAGATAATATCTTTACAGTTTTGGAAACGTTAGAGTGTTTTCTATCCAAAGCTGTCAATTATATGCATATTCTAGCATCTTGTCCTGACAAAATATCCTGCTTAAAACGGGAACGTTTTTTTTCCAAAAATGAAAATACTGCCCCTAGAGTCTCAACAGGCTAGCAAACTTCAGATGGGCCTGGACATGTACTGGCTTAAACAGGGGGACACGTCTGGCACTGCAGGATTTGAGTCCATGGCGGCATAGTGTGTTGCTGATGGTAGGCTTTGTTACTTTGGTCCCAGCTCTCTGCAGGTCATTCACTAGGTCCCCCTGTGTGGTTCTGGGATTTTTGCTCACCGTTCTTGTGATCATTTTGACCCCACGGGGTGAGATCTTGCGTGGAGCCCGAGATCGAGGGAGATTATCAGTGGTCTTGTATGTCTTCCATTTCCTAATAATTGCTCCCACAGTTGATTTCTTCAAACCAAGCTGCTTACCTATTGCAGATTCAGTCTTCCCAGCCTGGTGCAGGTCTACAATTTTGTTTCTGGTGTCCTTTGACAGCTCTTTGGTCTTGGCCATAGTGGAGTTTGGAGTGTGACTGTTTGAGGTTGTGGACAGGTGTCTTTTATACTGATAACAAGTTCAAACAGGTGCCGTTAATACAGGTAACGAGTGGAGGACAGAGGAGCCTCTTAAAGAAGAAGTTACAGGTCTGTGAGAGCCAGAAATCTTGCTTGTTTGTAGGTGACCAAATACTTATTTTCCACCATAATTTGCAAATAAATTCATTAAAAATCCTACAATGTGATTTTCTGGATTGTTTTTCTCATTTTGTCTGTCATGGTTGAAGTGTACCTATGATGAAAAATACAGGCCTCTCATCTTTTTAAGTGGGAGAACTTGCACGATTGGTGGCTGACTAAATACTTTTTTGCCCCACTGTATACCCAAGCCTAGCCTATGGTTGACCTATTAGAATTCCTTGCAGTAAACCTGGGCCAATGGCCAAATAATAAGTATCCCGTTTCAGGCTTAATGTATAGACAACTCAGACCAATGAGAACATGCCACATGTAGCTTTGAGTCCCAGACTAGAATTCCTCCCGTGTCCCTGACCCATTAATCTTCAGTTCCCCATTACAATGAAACAACTATTTCCATTGATCATTAATTCCCTCTTGACCTTAAGTCCTCTGAGTTGTGTATTTATCTGAAAATATTCTTACAGCTGTAACGTAACAAAATGTGAAAAAAGTCAAGTGGTCTGAATACTTTCAGAATGCACTGTAGATGCAGTAAGTCATGTCAGAAGCTAGCAGATTCATTACTTACCAACAACAGCTGCAAATTCCAATAAGACTACATCACATTTTGAAGTTCACTTTCATTGCTTTGTCTAACAACACTATTATGAATCTAGCAAATTAGTTTTGTTAGTCAGAGTGCAGTATTTACACTGAACACAAATATAAAGGCAACATTAAACAATTTGAGTTACAGTTCATATAAGGTAGTCATTTGAAATTGGTAGTCATTTGGTAGTCATTTGAAATAAATTCATTATGCTCTAATCTATAGATTTCACATGACTTCGAATATATGTATGCATCTGTTTGTCACAGATATATATTTTTAAAAAAAGGTATGGGCATGGATCAGAAAACCAGTCAGTATATGTTGTGACCACCATTTGCATCTGTTGTTTCATGCAGCGCGACATTTCCTTTGCATAAAGTTGGTCAGGCTATTGATTGTGCTCTGTGGAATGCTGTCTCACTCCTCTTCAATGGCTGCGCGAAGATGCTGGATATTGGCGGGAACTGGAACACGTCAATCCAGAGCATCCTGAAAATGCTCAATGGGTGACATGTCTGTTGAGTATGCAGGCCATGGAAGAACTGGGACATTTTCAGCTTCCAGGAATTGTGTACAGACCCTTGCGACATGGGGCTGTGCATTACCATGCTGAAACATGAGGTGATGCATGAGGTGGTGGATGAATGGCTGGACAATGGGCCTCAGAATCACGTCACGGTATCTCTGTGCATTGAAATTGCCATCAATAAAATCATATTGTGTTTGCTGTCTGTAGTTTATGCCTGACCATACCAAAACCCCACCGCCACCATGGGGCACTGTGTTTACAACGTTGACATCAGCAAACCGCTCATCCACATGACGGCATCTGCCGATACAGTTGAAACCGGGATTCATCCGTGAAGAGCACACTTCTCCAGTGTACCAGTGGCCATCGAAGGTGAGTTAGGTCAAGACCCCTGGTGTGGATGACGAGCACAAAGATGGGCTTCCTTGAAACGGTTTCTGAGAGTTTGTGCAGAAATGGTCTCTCTTTCTCCGTAACGGACATGAGTAAGACCTTTAAACGTGTCAAACCTCGCAAGGCTTCTGGCCCAGACGGCATCCTCAGAGCATGCGCAGACCAGCTGGCTGGTGTGTTTATGGACATATTCAATCTCTCCTTAATCCCAGTCTGTTGTCCCCAACAGCTTCAAGATGGCAAACATTGTTCCTGTACCCAATAATGCAAAGGTAACTCAACTAAAGGACTATCACCCCGTAGCACTCACCTCTGTCATCATGAAGTGCTTTGAAAGACTAGTCAAAGATCATATCACCTTCATCTTACCTGTCACCATAGACCCACTTCAATTTGCTTTCCGCCCCAATAGGTCCGAACACGGTGCAATCGCCATCCCACTGCCCTATCCTATCTGGACAAAAGGAATACCTATGCAAGAATGATGTTCATTGACTATAGCTCAGCATTCAACACCATTTTACCTCCCAAGCTCATCATTAAGCTCGAGGTTCTGGGTCTGAACCCCGCCCTGTGCAATTGGGCCCTGGACTTCCTGACGGGCCACCCCCAGGTGGTGAAGGTAGGAAACAACACCTCCAATTTGCCGATCCTCAACACTGGGGCCCCACAAGGGTGCGTACTCAGCTCCCTCCTGCACTCCCTGTTCACCCATGACTGCATGGCCAAGCACGCCTCCAACTCAATCATCAAGTTTTCAGATGACACAACAGTAGTAGGCTTGATTACCAACAACAATGAGACAGGGAGACAGCCTACAGGGAGGAGGTGAGGGTTCTGGGAGTGTGGTGTCAGGAAAATAACCTCCCACTCAATGTCAACAAAACAAAGGAGATGATTGTGGACTTCAGGAAACAGCAGAGGGAGCACCTCCCTATCCACATCAACAGGACAGCAGTAGAGACGGTGGAAAGTTTTGAGTTCATCACTGACAAACTGAAACGGTCCACCTACACAGACAGTGTGGTGAAGAAGGTGCAACAGCGCCTCAGGAGGCTGAAGAAATGTGGCTTGTCACCTAAAACCCTCACAAACTTTTACAGATGCACAATTGAGAGCATCCTGTCGGGCTGTATCACTACCTCGTACGACAACTGCACTGCCTACATACACAGACTTGAAATCAATGGCCACTTTAATAAATGGGACACTAGTCACTTTAATAATGTCACTTTAATAATGTTTACATTTCTTGCATTACTCGTGTATATACTGTATTCTATACTATTGTACTGTTTCTTAGTCCATGACGCTCTGACATCCATATATTTATTCTTAATTCCATTCCTTACTTAGATTTGTATGTATTGGGTATATATGTTGTGAAATTGTTGTTGTATGTATGTTGTGAAATTGTCGGAACTAGAAACACAAACATTTCACTACACCCGCAATAACAGCTGCTAAACACGTGTAAGTGACCAATACAATTTGATTTGAAATTCTTTGGTTATGCAAACACAGTTTCATCAGCTGTCCGGGTAGCTGGTCTCAGACGATCCCATAGGTGAAGAAGCAGTATGTGGAGGTCCTAGGCTGGTGTAGCAGTGTGATGTTGTTCCCTTAGATTATGCACCAAGTTGCACACAAGGACCAATTCAAATAGGCCAGGTCAAGAGGGGATGTTAATAATTTGATAATAATAATTCAGTGTGTTTTTTAAAAATGTAATTACAGCTGCATAGCTAATGTTATTATTTGTTGTTCAAACACTTTTTCATATCAATATTGTACATACATGTGATTGTAAAAGTTTAGTATATTTTGGTTTGGCCCATCGCATGTCATCTGTATTTTCGTACCCCCTTATTGGTCTCTTTGCTGGACCTTCGGCAAAAGGACCTTCGGCTCCAAAATTGTTCAATATAAAACCGTGGTAATGTTACACAATGTACTGTTATGCAACCATACGTTTGTTACAATGTGGACAAGATAAAGATTTATGTTGACAAGTTTCACCAAGCTCGCTAACTAGGGTATCTATTGTAACTTGTGAGTGCTTGGGACAGTGTTTGAGTGAGTGTCCATGTGCTTTCGCAGGTGCCTGAGAGCTATGACTGCGCCAAGGGCTGACATTGTGTGTTGTCTCTTCGTGTGCAGTTATGTATTTTATTTTGTCCGAATTATGTTCTGTATCATTTTACTTATTGTATGGTGTGCTGTTGTGCATTGAATGTGTGCACGCAGCACCTGTTATTTCCTTTTGACGCGCTCTTTTGCCTGACCTTCGGCTAGCAAGATGCCTGAGAGTTATGACTGCGCCAAGGGCTAACATTGTGTGTTGTCTCTTCGTGTGCAGGGCAAATAAAAATAATTCAACTAGCAGACCTCCAGTTGTGTCAGCGTCCTAATTAAAAGTACACAACACAGAACGAACCACGCTACACTGGCGTGGTTACCCATGGTCTGCGGTTGTGAGGCCTGCTGGGGGTACTGCCAAATTCTCTAAGATGATATTGGAGGCGGCTTATGGTATAGAACTGAACATTAAATTATCTGGCAACAGCTCTGGTGGATATTCCTGCAGTCAGCATGCCAATTGCACCCACCCTCAAACCTTGAGACATCTGTGGCATTGTGTTGTGTGACAGAACTGCACATTTTAGTGTCCCCAGCACAAGGGGCACCTGTGTAATGATCATGCTGTTTAATCAACTTCTTGATATGCCACACCTGTCAGGCGGATTCATTATCTTGGCAAAGGAGAAATTCTCACTAACAGGGATGTAAACAAATCTGTGCACAACATGTTAGAGAAATAAGCTTTGTGTGCGTATGGAAGAATTCAATGATATTTTATTTCAGCTCATGAAACATGGGACCAACACCTTACATGTTTTTGTTCAGTATAGTATGTGCCTTCATTGCCTTGTATCATATTCTTATTAAGGAATTAGCTCAAAGTATTTTAAAGGAGCAAACAGGAATAAAAAGTTGAGAAGAATTGGACAAGCTGGCTTCTGTTTACAGTTCTAAATCAAATCAAAATAAATGTATTTATATAGCCCTTCATACATCAGCTATATCAAAGTGCTGTATAGAAACCCACCCTAAAACCCCAAACAGCAAGCAATGCAGGTGTAGAAGAAGTTCTACAGTGGACATTGAAGATAAGCATCGTATTGCGGTTCAGAACAATAGCCGTGTCCCACCCTTCATTAACTCTCCAGTCACATATTAAATCTCAAACAGTAATCGTCTTCTATTGTTTGGCTTTGAGGTTTTCTGTTTAATTCTGCCTGGTCAACCAACAGTAATTATATCCAGCCAGTCTATCAGTGTTGTGGTGTTTTGAATATTTTTTTTATCCTTAGATTTGAGAATTGAATCCAGATGCCTCTTAGTTTATGCAGATTGCATTTTAGTGGCAACTGGACCATGAGTGATCATGGCAGCAACTGGGAGAGGTGGAGCCCCTATCAGAGCACACAAAATGGACCCCCTAAAATGTCCCTGCTCCTCCTAATACCAATCTATGAACAAATAGCGTGTTTCCCAACCCCACTAATTACTGGGGTTGGGCCTGGGCCTTGGAGGCTGCTGATATGTAGATAGCACCACTGCGAGCACTGAAAGGCTGTATCACTACATCCAGGCTGTATCACTACATCCAGGCTGTATCACTACATCCAGGCTGTATCACTACATCCAGGCTGTATCACTACATCCAGGCTGTATCACTACATCCAGGCTGTATCACTACATCCAGGCTGTATCACATTCGGCCGTGATTGGGAGCCCCATAGGGCGGTGCACAATTGGCCCAGCGTCGTCCGGGTTTGGCCGATGTAGCCCGTCATTGTAAATAAGAATTTGTTCTTAACTGGCTTGCCTAGTTAAATAAAAGTACTAATAAATACAAAATAAATATGCAATTCTTCTGAAAATGGGTGTGGCTCCACAATGTTTTCCAATTTGACAAAATGGTGTAAAATATAGAGTCGAAGTCCAACGAGAGCGTATACAAATTATGACAAATGTTAAGAAAATGTTGAGCAATGTAATAAAGTAATGGCTGACAATTTGTTAGCTACGCTATCCTTACGAACCGCATAGCATTACAGCAGTATGTACCGGTATTAGTTGGTTACTAATACATCAAACTTGCCAGGCAGTATATTAACTATCTGCTATCTAACTACCCAATGTTTATTGACTTGATTATTCACATAATTCTTAAGGTCAAAATCCTACCCAAAATTCTCATCTCCCTAAATACATAATTAAGTACTACATCCCCTGAAGATTCCCCCAAGAGTTCACTTAGTCCTGGCTCTTCAACCCCATTACCCTTCAAATTTACTAACAATCGCTCCCTTTCTCTAACATATTTTTGGCACTGAAATAGAACATGTTCCACTGTATCCAAAGATCACACCTCCCAGCCAGCCGGATGTTTCCCCACCACTTTCAAAATACCATTTAGCCTTGTGTTTCAAACTGTGTTCGAATACTCATTAACATACTGCATACTACATAACGACTATATACTCATATACTATATACTATATACGTTCATTTTAGTATACTGTAAACGATCCACTCTCACAATCATTCCAGTTGAGAGTTATAGAGCTTTGCTTGTATACCGGAAGTTGATGCTGGTGCTATGCAGCGTTTTGCTAGCATAACAAATTACTAGCTAGACTTTTTACGATTTCGGGTGTGTTCGTAAATTCAATCTGGAGTGCCAGAGTGCGCTCTGGGCGTTCGTAAATCCACAGCGTTGTCAGTCAGATTGTTGATTCATAGGTTCATAAATTCAGAGCGTTTCGCTCTCGGAGCATTCAGAGCGTACACTGGACGCTCTGGCAAGCGTTCAACTGTAGTCAAGCACTCAAGCTAACTGGCTAACGTTGGCTAGTTACTTACAAACACAAATGAGAGAACACCCCCACTCTTGACTATTTTACTCGACCTAGTAGAGCTGGTTAGGCTGTTTTCATGTTATCCATAACATTGGTGACTAACTGTGCTGCTGGCAACAATTTAATAAAGGTATTTTTTTTGCCACCGGGCATATTGTAAATTCATCAGTTACTCTGTTTGAGAGTGCTCTAAAATCGGAGTAGATAGACAGAATTAACAATATCAATTGAAACGCACAATAACTACACCACTAAACTAAGAATGACCTTCACTGTCTCTTGGCCACACTCCAGTCCAGTTGGCGGAGGTAATGCACCTTAGTTGGTTGCCAACCGCCATATAAAATCACTGAGGAAGAAGAAGAAGAAGAAGGAAGTTGAGGCCGAAGGGAGTTCGCGCAAAATTAAACGATTTTCGTTGTCCTCTCGTCACATTTCTGGCTGTACAATGGATTGGAAGGGAGATAACGGCGTAAGTTTAACTTTACAGTGATTCTTGATTGAAGAGGAAGGGAATACTTGCTTTCTAATTAGAGCGGTGCTAAAATAGCCATCATATCTAGCTAGGTAGCTAGTTAGCCTAAGGTTGGACGCTTCATGAATTGGCAGCAAGTTTGGGGAAATGCCATTGAGAAGAGGTAGCAGTCAAGCATGTCAAGGCAGATGGATAGCTAATAACTAAACTAGCACTGATCAGTAGGTATGTAATGTTAGATTACCAACAACATTTCAGACAACTGTCATCGTCTATGCAGCTGACGTTATTCAGTATAGCTACTGTAGCTAGGTTGATTAGGTAGCTGTATGTGTGTATCGTAGAACTGGGAAACTATTAGGTAGTTAACTTTCTAACAAAGCTGCAGTAACTAGCTTAACTAGGTCTATCAACTGGTGGCTGTTTCCCAGATATGGGATCAAGTCACGGATGGGTATAATTTGTGTAACGTTCAAACGGGAATCTTTTCTAAAAACGTAGGAAAGTACAAGGTTGCCAACAAACAACGCATATAGTACAGAGTAGCATGATCAATTCACCTAGTTAACTAGCTGCCGAATAGGCATCAACTCACCACGTAGCTGGTAAAAACCTCTTAAGGATCCGCCCATTAAAAAAGAATAATAATAATCACCTAAAATGACATACAGGCAGTTAGATTTGGGTATCTCAGGCCATGAAGCAATGATATGCATTTTCTTGGTACCATTTGAAAGGAAACACTTTAAAGTTTGTGGAAATGTTGGAGAATATAACACAATAGATCTGGTGAAGGATCATCCAAAGAAAAAACAACTGTTTTTTTTTGTACCATCTTTGAAATGCAAGGAAAGGCCATAATGTATTATTCCAGGCTGGGTGCCGTTTAGGTTTTGACCACTAGATGGCAGCAGTGCATGTACACTTTTTTTTTTAGGCTGATCCAATGAACCATTATATTTGTTGCATTTTTCATGTTCATGTTCAAAATTGTGCACTCTCCTAAAACAATAGCATGGTATTCTTTCACTGTAATAGCTACTGTAAAATGGTCAGTGCAGTTAGATTAACAAGAATTTAAGCTTTCTGCCTATATCAGATATGTCTATGTCCTGGGAAATGTTCTTGTTACTTACTACAACATGCTAATCACATTAGCCTACGTTAGCTTAACCATCCTGTGGACACTGATCCCAAAGAAGTTCATGTTTGTCCATAGGCTACCAGAGTGAGGACAGACATTTTTCAGAGTAAACATGGTGGGTGAAAAACTTAATTAAATAGCCCACTCCCTACCTGGTATTTTATTATCCTGCTATACAACCTTTTATGCATTGTTTGTTGGCAACAAATTCCTGTTGGAACGCAAACACAAATTATACCCAGCCATTGTAATTATTTTTCCAGTCACTAGGTCCGTCTCTCAAGTCGAGTCCCAGGAAGAATGGGTCGAGTTAAGGCCAAGTCGTGCATTAAAAAAATATATTCATGCAATGACTTGTTCAACTTCAAGTCTGTGTCATTATTGAAGCTACCACAAAGCCCTTTTCATTATTTTGTCTACAACATATTATGATTATGTAAGAATTATTTTTTACAAGAAATTCCAAATGCAAGTTTAATAAGTAAATGATTACAAAAATAAATTGCCTACCAAAATATCATGTTCCTGCCAGCCTAGTGTGTCACACTCTGTAGGCTATAGCCTTGAAATAATTTAAATAGGCCATAAAATATAGCCTTAGTAATTCTTAGGCTACCTATCTGGTTCCTGACCTATTTAGTGTTTATATGCTGTATAATATGACATGTTATATTTGAAATGATGAGTGCTTCTTAGTCACCTTTTTTAAATGTATTTTTTTATACTTATTTTTTATTGTAGGAACACAAAGAACAAATAAAATCAAATAAAAGAACAACAAAAAAAGATCTGGCAGTTACAGTGCACTTCATACCTTCATCATCATATCATCATATTCGTTACATTGACATCTTTGAATTCGACCTTTTCCAAGTACGAAACCCATTTTCCCCAGTATTCTTGACCTCTCTCCTGCTGAGTTCTTAAAGCAAAGGTCATACGCTCCATGTGGTGTATATCTTCTACAATGTCTATCCATTGTGTCACTGTGGGAGGGTCTTTTTGTAGATATTTCCTAGTGACAGCCTTTTTACTGGCTGCCAGTAGGACCCATAGTCACCTTTTTAAAGAAAAGTATACTACAGTACACAGTAGAGCACATGAGTTGAGTAAATTAATGTACTATACTCTACTACTGAACTATACTGTGCTTTACTGTACTGCGCGCTAAACTGTGCTGTACTTTGATGTCCAAACGTGTGAAAAATAAACATCTATAATTGGTTCAGATTTGGCTGGACCAACCTATTTGGTCTTGTTTGGGGGCAAAGCTCATTAACATAATTGCCAGTGTGTAGAATAATACCCACATATGCAAAGGAGGATATTGCATATTTATACCTTTTGTAAACCTATTTAGGATACATTACCATGAAGAGAATGACATTCATATCCATAATTATGCATTTCTGTGGAGTACAGATCAGGGACCCATGATTAAATTCTATTATCGCAATTCCGTTACTGGGTGTAAATCCACTTCACTTACTGTAGTTAACCAAAATAATAGCTTAGTCATAGCTGGTGCCCCATTTCATTCTGCAAACATTGTTGCATCTTAATTCGGTGGATTTAACTGAATGTTTGGAAAACGTGGACAGATAAATAAAAAAAACTGAGGGAGATTTTACCGAAATTTTGTTAGCACACTTTGCAGCTGCACAGTTCTTGCAGTAAATGTTTTTTTTGTCAAATCTTCAGTGTAAGTTGTTCAAAGTAGTCCGTGTACATGGAGTTTTTATGGTTTGTTAAACTTTGAAATCAATGTTTTTTTTGTTTGGCATACATTTGAGTCTCAGTGCAATTCCATTACCATAGAATTGGCTAAATACCATAAATTGTCTGTCTGTCTTTTACTTAAACAATGGGGAGGAACCAGAAAGATCAGGCTACTGGAATTCTTTGCAGTTTGGTTGTTTTCATGATTTTGTCTTTTTTTTAATCACCTGCCCAATGGGTCAACCTCCGAGCACGCTCAACTTGCATGACTGCTCAGTTCAAATGCCTCAGGCAGTAGGCCAACCCTTAATGTCAAATAGTACCATCTATTTGCAAGTCAGGCAAACTTACCAAAATTGAGAATTTCCATCTATAGTTGATAATGTACCCATTCTCTCTTTTTGTGTATTTGACAGGTTCACAACCATGACGGTTGCCAAGGCCACGGGGGTCACTCGCATGGGCCTGCGGTGCATGGATTCGGGGGTCACGGCGGTGGTTTGGCGCACGGGTTCATGCCTGCTTTCCATGGCCAATTTGGCCCACGAGCTGACCAGATGATAGACCCCACTCAGCAGCCCAAGAAACGGTCGCATATGGATGACAGCAGCAGCTGGGACATTGTCAAAGCAACACAGTAAGATTCACCACTGTTGTGTCTCATATTAAACCCTATAAATGCCCACTCAGTGCAAATGTTCTGATCCCAGCCCCATAGCTCAGGTCAAAAGTAGTGCACTATATGGGTAATATATTTTCATTTGAAATCATCCCTTGAGATCCACAAAGCAGTAGTGATCAGAGCAGTAAGAATTGCCAAATGGCAATACTGAGGACTGAATAGCTTTCAGGGATTGCAAACTCGTCACTCTTTGGGGATATTCATCTACGTGAATCGTGTAGATCTGTATAAAAAATATAAAAAAACTTTGTGGGTGACTCTCGCAAACAGATCTTCTCCCTGTGTGATCACTACCTTCTCTGGAGACTGTCCGCATGCACTCCACGCAACAAACTTGTTTCCTTACTGGGAATTTTGGAGTGCAACCTGTATTCAAAATTGTGCTGTAAATATAGTTGATAGATGCAAATTATAGTTGCTTGTATGTTTTCTATAGCCCAAATGATTACACACGGAAGTTATTAACTATAGCCATTATAACAATAATGGTATTTATTAACCTCAGAGGCCCAACTCAGTCCCACAGACACAGATGAGAGAGTACTGAGAAACCTTATTCGATGCATAAACAGTATTAAACATAAATGACACGTATTTTCTACCATAAACGCCACTTTCACCTTGGGGCACTCTGTTCACAACATTGACATCAGCAAAGACGGCGTACACGTGGTTGCCGGGTTGTGAGGCCGGTTGGACGTACTACCAAATTCTCTAAAATGTCGTTGGCGGCGGCTTATGGTAGAGTAATTAACATTAAATGAAATTATCTGGCAACAGTGAATATTCCTGCAGGATATTCCTGCAGTCAGCATGCCAGTTGCGCACTCCCTCATTGCGCACTCCCTCATAACTTTTGTGTGTGATAAACTGAACATTTTAGAGTGGCCTTTTGTCCCCAGCACAAGGTGCACCTGTATAATAATCACATTGTTTAAGCAGCTTCTTGATATGCCACACCTGTCAGGTGAATGGATTATCTAGGCAAAGGAGAAATTCTCACGAACCGGGATTTGTGTTTTTTATGGAACATTTCTGAGATCTTTTATTTCAATGCCTGAAACATGGGACCAACACTTTACATGATGCATTTATCTTTATGTTCAGTGTAGTTTTTATTGGGAAGGCAGATTGCTTTTGATTTTAAAAAAAACATATCACTTTTGCATGTGAAAATACCGAAATACTAGTGTTTAACCTACATCACTTTTGGTTTCAGCCAACTTTGCTGTTAGCCAGAATAGGGCACCTGGCTCATGGCAGGCTGCCCGCTACGCCTGCCCGGGCCGGCTTAAACGAATCCCCTCCTTGATACCAACAAATAATGGTGTTTCTCATATCAAAATGAATGACTGAGCACAGAATGCAACCCTATGCGTTCCACAAATAGAATATCAAACCGAGTTCAGAGTGATGTCGTTCAGAATGAGTTCTCCATAAATTATCACATGTGACAGCTGTGAGCAGCCAGACTCATCCCTTAACCACACTGGCTACTCAGCTGCTTTAATCCGTCCGTTGTTTCTGCGCATCTCCATCAGTTTTTAAAATGTTATTTAGCCGTGATGATGAGTGGGCTGTGCAGAGAGTGATGGGTTTTCTTAGTTGTTGGAGCGGTTGCGCAAAGTGGATACTTTTTAAAATTTAGCTTGTAAGACAAAACGGGCCAGTCTGACTTCGCTTTCACGCTGTCTCTGGAGTTCCACTGCCAAAGAGGAAAACGGAGCACCGTGACAGTCGTGCTTGAGCTTTTACATCACTTAAAACCGTGCGTTTCTAGTCCAAGCTACTCAAAAGTTATGCTCTATATTACCGGAGCTACTGTACTTTCGTCCCTTTCTATGCAGTTGGTGCACATTTTATATAATTTTATAAACCATGTTGCGGGGCCGTTTTAAACTACTAGCGAGCTGCGAATTTGTGGTTTGATAAACGACTTTCTTTAGTCATGTTACCTTGGCTATGCACACATTTGGATGGCACAGGGAAATTGATAGATAGCTTACTCAGGGATGTGCATGTGCCTTAGTAATATAATTCAGAATCAAATCTGTCAATATTTCTGGTGTTCCTTAAATTCTGTTTGGTGCCAACATTTTAGTCATTTATTAGATGCTTTTAACCGGAGCGACTTACAGGGGTGACTGCATACATTTTCATACTTTTATTTCCCCATACTGGTCCCAGATTAGACCATGTGTTCGGTTTTGTTCCTGTGAAAATCCTGCATCCTTCCGGTCAACTTCTCTCTCAAACTCAACATCTCTGTTCTCCAACCAGACCATGTAAATGTCATTGTAGTCAAGCATGCTAATAACTAGCATAACTTTTCTGACCAAATGCTGAAAAGCCATGGCATCAATTTATGAACATGACTAAATACTTACCCCTAGTGTCAGTACATAGATATGACATGACAGAATATTGTAGTTTACCACTAGTTGTAAAAATGGTAACCTCCATTTAGTGTACCAGATTTTCCTTTTGATTCATGCTTATATTCCAGTACACCTTCCAGAATATTTTACCAGGGATAGATCGATGGATAGAAAGGTGTATTCTATGTGCGAGTGGATCTCTTTTCAATATCTTTTCCCCCTTGGATTCTAGGTTTGGTATCCTGGACCGATGTAAGGAACTGGTGGAGGCTGGTTACGATGTGAGGCAGCCTGACAAGGAGAATGTCTCCCTCTTACACTGGGCAGCCATTAACAACCGTGCAGAGGTGGTCAAGTAAGGGCTCTACATCAAACACGTGTCTGATTTAGGAATGTAGTTTTACATTTAGATTTTGAATGTGGAGTTTTTTTTCTTACAAACAACAAGCCAACGTCATTCCCAAAGAGGAACCCATGCTAAGCGGAAGATTCCTGTGCAAAGACATTGGTAGGTGTATTTTTAAGATGTCCGTTCAATGCTCTTCCGTAGGTATTATATATCCAAAGGGGCCGCCATAGACCAGCTAGGTGGTGACCTGAACTCCACCCCCCTGCATTGGGCCATAAGGTAATTGCTTTGTTGGTAGGCAAGGTCACCCCTCTCTCCCTCTCTATCCACCCTTACAGCTTCGGTCAAATATATTGGCACCCTTACATGATTTACTATTTCTTCTCAGACACGTTTTAAATGGAAAACTTGCATTGTTCACAAGTGTATTTGTTTGATCCACTTCAAAGTAAAAAAATAATAATAATTGGCCTGGACTAAATTATTCAAATGAATTTGGTTGGAGGCAAGTTCTCATTTACTGTGTCATAGAGCCAAACAGGGAAATGGTTCCAATCATTTTTTCCATATGGAATTTTTTTAAAGAAGCGCTTAAAATAAGGGCTGTGTTTCGTGTACGCTTACCCTGGCGTGACGTTTGGTGCTTACCCTGGCGTGACGTTTGGTGCTTACCCTGGCGTGACGTTTGGTGCTTACCCTGGCGTGACGTTTTGATAACCAGGGAAATCTCTCTCGGACAAGGGGACTTTTCTAATTATATTTGCCTATATTTATCATCAAAGTAGACCTCATGCAAGACTACAGTTCCCTGCAAGCTCCTGCACGTCATCTCTAGCTGACACCTTTGCTAACAGGTATTGTCAATTTAAAACTTGCACAAGACAGTTCACAGAATTGTCAATTTTATTAATTACTACATTTAGCTAACATTCAATTGTTAATCCAGAGATTCTTACCTTTGCCTCAAAGGCAAAATCTCGTCCAGATCATTGCATTTATAGTCCTTTATGGTAGCCACATTAGCAACAAATTAGTGGTTCGTTTTTTTGGGGGGGGGGTAAAATAAAGGCAAAATATATTGATAAGTCACCTTATCCTAGAGAGATTTACACGGTTATCAAAACTTCACGCCAGGGTAAGCACCAAACGTCACGCCAAAAAGCACCAAGCAATGCAGGTGTAGAAGCACGAGATCTGAGATATGAATTGTGTTATGGGGTACATATCAATATGGTTTGGTGATTTTATGTTTGGTTGTCTGTGGACAGGCAGGGCCACCTCTCCATGGTGATCCAGCTGCTGCGGTACGGAGCAGACCCATCTATGGCAGACGGGGAGGGCTACCGCAGCCTGCATCTGGCAATCCTCTTCCAACACATGCCCATAGCAGCCTACCTCATGGCCAAGGGACAGGTGAGACTCTTTCTCTCTTGCTCTCTTTTCCTCTCTCAGCCACACTCATTCTCGCTTTTATTCTTGTGCTTTCTCATCCTTACTTTCTCTTTTATTCTCCCTTCAGTCTAACATTCCCTTTTTTTTTTTTTTTTTTTCAACGAGTGTTTATTTTTTAAAACATTTTTTCTGTTGTAGGAAGTTGACCTTCCTGACTCAAATGGGCAGACACCCCTGATGTTGGCAGCACAGAAAATCATTGGGTACGTTTCCCTGCAACCCAATGATTATTTGTTTCTTTTCCATGTATTCTTACAATAACATATGTCCCCAATAACTGGCCTATTAGGCTGTTTTGGTAATGTACTACTTAAAAAGGTCATGGTTAGTGTTAGGGTGGGGATATCTGAAGTCAATAAACGAATAATTGAATGCAGGCCCGAGCCCACTAACTTCCTGATGAAATGCAATGCGTCGGTGAGTGCGGTGGACAAAGTGAACAGGAACTCTCCGCTGCACTGTGCCGTGCTGGCGGGAAACGTGGACGCTGCACACGTCCTGCTGGAGGCCGGGGCTAGCGTGGATGCCGAGAACGCCAACGTGAGAACCTGACCTCACACACACACACACTAATTAATCCTATCATAAATGTGAGCTCCTGGAGGACACTGGCTGCCTTATAGCGATGGGTTGTCTTCACACACAGTTACACACCTCTGGTTGGGGGGGGGGGGTTATAAATTAGTAGACTAAATCGATACATGCATCATACTCAGGATGTTACTAACATATAAGGCTCTGAGATACATGTGTTGGCCTATTTTAAAAGTTGAACATGTGCATATTTATTTGCTATTGTAAATCTAATTTTATTGGTCATATACACATGGTTAGCAGATGTTAATGTGAGTGTAGCGAAATGCTTGTGCTTCTAGTTCCGACAGTGCAGTAATATCTAACAAGTAATCTAACAAATTCACAATGACTACCTTATACACACAAATGTAAAGGGATGAATAAGAACATGTACATATAAATGGATGAGCGATGGCCCTAGTGACTATAGTGTGTGAGGTTAACTAAGGATTGCGAGTGTGACGATGTGACTGTTGCGTTCGTCTCCTCAGGGTCACACTCCCATAGACCTGGCCCACCAGGTGCACAGCCCCCTGCTCATCCACATGCTCAACCACATCAAGCAGGAGAGGATACGCTCCAGCTCCCGCTGCCTGCGCCTAGTTAACCGATACAGGGTATGGACACCACAAACACACTTTTCCTCTGCCTATGTTACTTCAACACACAGGGTGTGTGGGGCACTACACTTTCGTATCCTCAACAAATGTCTATGAGAGATGTTAACCCATATTTCCAGTATTGTGTGTGCGACAGCATAAGGGAGAACAATAATTAACCTCTTGCTTAAAATAGAGATCCCAACGCTGAAGTTTTCCTCGCATTGTGGTTGAAATTAATACTAGTATTTCTCTTTTTAAAGATTATTTACGTGATTATCTCTCTTGTGTCCTGGTCTCTGTTTAGGTGTGTCTTCAGTTTATGTTCAGCGTTGCTGTGCTGGGCAGTTTGGGAGCGATAGCTGACTTGAGCTCAGAATCCTGGCTGCTAAAAGGGGTTCTGCTGGCCTGTGTGATGGCTGTGGTCAACCTGGCCCAACGGTGAGAACGCACATTGGCCTGCCCGTGGTCAATCCAGTAGGCGAGACCACACACCATCACAGCGATTAGGGTTGATCAGCTGTTATGAGTGTTCTTCAACTGCTAGTTAACTGAGATGCATTGAGAGATCCGCAGTGCACCCCATGTCGAGAGCTCTGTTGGTATTACTAGGGACCTCCCGCAAGATGGCGCTCACATACTGACTAGTAGTAGCCTGCTTTTATTCATACTGTCCGTGCTTGGTTCTGTCAAATCTCCCTGGGCAGTCGTTTGCTGACACGACTGCTCATTAAGTAGAAAATGTACTCTCTAGGAGCATTTATGGCACAACTCATTTTTAATTTTCATTCAAGACTTCTATTAGTTGAAACAATGTTATAACGAATACAATAAGTGTGTGTGTGCACTTGCAGGCAGTTGGCGAGCCAGGCCCTGCAGTCGCTGGTTCCTGCTACAGCTCTCATGGCGTCAGTCTTCTGGATGCTGGTCACCTGGTGCCTGTGGTTCCTGCCTGATATCCTTTAACACAGGGCCTCAACTGACACTCGTACTCCAACCCAGCACAGCACTCTACATTCTGTATTTGCCCGGCATGTAACACTGTACTAAATCAACACTTAAAAAGCTCCCCTGTCATTGACTGTCCTAGTCCATCTCGGTCTAGTTCAATCCAGCCCATTCTAGTCCAGCCTAACCAAGCCCATCTCTTTAAGGAGAGTCGGAGCTCCTTCCTCCTTGCATATTTTATCAGATGGCAGGTAGGCGGGGTACAGTGTATACAGGGGAGAGAGCACGAAAGTATAGGGTTCGGGTGGTATTTTCTACCCATGCTGCTATGGGCAATATGTGCTTGAGAGGCTGCAGCACTATCGCTGCGCTGCGCTTTTGCGCCAAGTACATCTCGGTCCAGTGTCATAGTTTGTGTTAAAGTAGTTAATGCAATATACTGTGTTTCATACCCATAAAATTCAAATCTGGACCTGTCAGTTGTGTTTTCTTTGTTCTTCCCCTCTAATCAGGGACTTATTTAGTCCTGGGACACTAGGTGGGTGCAATTGAATTATCAGGTAGAACATGACTTCCAGGGTAGGTTGGAATACACCTACTGTATTTGGTGTGACGTTATGTCCTTAACCCGTCTCCCTACATTGTCCCAGTGCCACGGTACAGGTGTTGTTCACTGTCAACGCCACGGCTCTGCTCTACTACTACCTCCGCTCCTGTAGGACTGACCCCGGCATCGTCAAGGCAACCGAGGAAGAGAAAAAGATGGTAAGGAGCAGGACATCAGGAGAGGCGTTGTTCCATGACTGTTGTTTAAAAAATAAAGATATATATTTTTAAGACTGTTAGAAAAATATTATGGACAGGTCACAACATTTACCCGGGTCAGGCTCGAGGGGTAGTTGGCATGTGACATATCTGCCTATCTACTTCAATGACATGGATGTGATTTTGATCTTGTTGGTCTTCCGTGTCTCCAACAGAATGTGGTGTTGCTGGCAGAGGCGGGCTGCTTGGACCCCAGGATCTTCTGCACTTCCTGTATGGTAAGCCACAAGGACCAAAGTAGGCCGGTCACATTCCAACACATTTACTCAAACCATAGCTATTAGCGGGATACTGAAGACTTCCAATTAACAAATATGTTTTTGTTCAAGCTTTCACATGTTAGGAAATGTGGTGATATGAAGAACTGCTGATTGGTGGTTGTTTTTCGGTTATGCAGATGAAGAAGCCAATGAGGGCAAATCACTGCTTCTCCTGTGACGCCTGCGTGGCAAAACAGGATCATCACTCCATCTGGATCAATGGCTGCATAGGTAACTAAAAGCACAGAGCTTATATATTTGTCTACCGTATATTATAGATATAGTTTGTAGGATAATCTACCCTAAGCCTCAATATGCACTAATTGGTTTGTGTAGTGGAATACAATCATTGTAGTGGCAGTCAACTAGTATTTGAACACTTGGAAATATAGTATTCTAAGATTAGCTGACTCAAATACACAGCCAGCATTAGCCACTTTGTCAGCACCAGAGTTATACGTTTTAATGACTAAGTTTTGGTCTTCTTTCCACCCATCCTTACTTTCTTCAGGTGCCAGGAATCACCACTTCTTTGTTCTCTTCCTGCTCTCTCTCTGCCTGATGGGAGCGTGGATGTTCTACGGATGTCTCATGTGTGAGTGACAGTCTCAATTAGTCACGTAGACATTAGTACTTTATTGCACTTTATTTGTGTACATTCTTAAGTAAATGCATTATCTTCTTGCCTGACATTCTCGTGTGTGTTGCCAGACTGGTCAAAGCACTGTCCGCTGCACTACCAGGAGGAGGGTGTGTGGGGTGTTATCTCTGCCCTGGTGGGCTGTTCTTCCTGGGTACTGGGCATCTTCTGTCTAGCTTTCTTCCATACCGCCTGGGCTTCCATACTACTGGTCATACAGCTCTACCAGGTAACTGTGTGTGTGTGTGTGTGTGTTTTGAGGTCGACCGATTATGATTTTTCAACGCCGATAGCGATTTATTGGAGGACCAAAAAATGCCGATACCGATTAATCTGCCAATTTTTATATTTATTTATTTGTAATTATGACAATTACAAGAATACTGAATGAACACTTTTATTTGAACTTAATATAATACATAAATAAAATCTATTTAGTCTTAAATAAATAATGAAACATGTTAAATTTGGTTTAAATAATGTAAAAACACAGTGTTGGAGAAGAAAGTAAAAGTGCAATATGTGCCATGTAAAAAAAAAAAAGCTAACGTTAAAGTTCCTTGCTCAGAACATGAGAACGTACGCTGGTGGTTCCTTTTAACATGAGTCTTCAATATTCCCAGTTAATACGTTTTAGGTTGTAGTTATAGGAATTATAGGACTATTTCTCTCTATACCATTTGTATTTCATATACCTTTGACTATTGGATGTTCTTATAGGCACTATAGTATTGCCAGCCTAATCTCGGGAGTTGATAGGCTTGAAGTCATGAACAGTGCTGTGCTTCAAGCATTGCTAAAAGCTGCTCGCAAACGCAGGAAACTTGCTGTTTGAATGAATGCTTACGAGCCTGCTGCTGCCTACCACCGCTCAGACTGCTCTATCAAATATCAAATCATAGACTTAATTATGATACAATATAAACACAGAAATATGTGCCTTATGTCATTAATATGGAAACTATAATTTCGAAAACAAAACGTTTATTCTTTCAGTGAAATATGGAACCGTTCTGTATTTTATCTAATGGGTGGCATCCCTAAGTCTAAATATTGCTGTTACATTGCACAACCTTCAATGTTATGTCATAATTATGTAAAATTCTGGCAAATGAATTACGGTCTTTGTTAGGAAGGAATGGTCTTCACACAGTTTGCAACGAGCCAGGCGGCCCAAACTGCTGCATATACCCTGACTCTGCTTGCACAGAGTCAGGGTATATAATATTGCCTGCTAACATTAATTTATTTTCACTAAATATGCAGGTTTAAAAATATATACTTGTGTATTGATTTTAAGAAAGACATTGATGTTTATGGTAAGGTACACTGGTGTAATGATTGTGCTTTTTTCGCGAATGCGCTTTTATTAAATCACCCGTTTGGCGAAGATGAAGTAGGCTGTGATTCGATGATAAATGATTATATGCAACGCAGGACAAGCTAGTTAACTACACATGGTTGATGATATGACTAGTTTAACTAGTGACTATGTTAAGATTTTGTTTTTTTCTAAGATAAGTTTAATGCTAGCTAGCACCTTACTGTGGCTCCTTGCCAAGGTAATCGGTCGACCTCTATTGTGTGTATGTAGTAGCTAAATGATGCTACAATAAAACCTCCACTGCTACAACTGTAAGTATGTTGTATTTGAACGTCTTGAAACGCTGTTGTCTCAGAGCTGTTAAAGAACTACTGCATTACTATGTGCACTCGCGCTACATACACTATTTGATTTTCTCGTTTTGCTCGAGCTGCCATTGTTTTTCCTGTGTGTTTCTTTTGATTTGCTCAGAATCAAACGCCGCGTGTATTATTCATGATTGATGTGTTGAAGCCGTCTTGCTGCTGCGCCTTCCCCAGGGCAGTCCCCCCTGCTGGGGCCCCACTCACACTGAGATGTCTCTCACTGCTTTAATGATGCCGGGCTGGGAGGAGCGCTGAACTGCTATTTGCTTTAGTCTTTTTTTAGGAAATATTTAAACGGATGCATTATTTATCGTTGTTTTATCATTTTTTTACGACTTGTAAGCCGAAGTGACAATTTGGAGGCATAGTGGCATTTCTATTTTAGTTAGACGTGTGTCTGTGTGTCTGTCTGAATAGATTGCGTTCTACGGCCTGACCACCGCAGAGAGGGCAAACCTGATGCTTCGCCAGAGGAAACTCCCACAATCCATCTCCCTCAGACAGAACCCTTACAAGTAAGTGGTCTTCATCAGGCTAACCTGCCGATTCTGTTTACTTGGTGACGAAAGCAGTAAGCAGTGTTCCCTCACACTATTTAGGTTTGTAGCCCAGTGCTTCTCTTTCACTTTCTCCATTCTTCTCTTTTCTCTCCCTCTCCCTCCATAGTTTGGGTGTGGTGCGTAACCTGGTGTCATTCTTCCAGCTGCGTTGCTGTGGGCTGTTCAAGCCCGCCATGGTCGACTGGACCCAGCAATACCCACCTGGCCGAGACCACATGATGTTCGGCCACCCCGACATCGTCTGACCACACAGGGTCAGAGGGCAGCTAGGGCTGGGTCCACGGTCGTTCTGGACCAAACGGATTAAGCTTATTTATTTTTTAATCTTTTGTAAATTTTGGACAGCCTGTGAAGAAACACCACTATAAAGGGAAATAGCATGGAGGAAGTTGTACTGACTTTTTTCTTTTTTTTTTTATGTGTTTGCTTTTTGTACAGACTACTGCTGCCTTATGCTGGTATATATTAATGAGGGGGAAAAAATGAACATTTGAAATATAATTTGTGTGAAGTCAAATTAGCCTTAATATGGCTTAAATTGTATATTAAGTTAGTCAGTGTTTTTATGAATATAAATATAGTTATATTTTGATCAATGTGTTTTTTATGAAGAATGATCTTTTAAATGTCTGTTTTACAGTGTTCGCAAGAGGCTGTGAGTGTTTTTAGATTGAAGGACCAACACCGTAGACAGTTTAAGCAAAGCATTGCTTTGTCAGTCACTGAACTCTTTTGATTGGAGCATGCAGTGCATACAGTTTCTCTAGAGCAGTTTTTCTAATACTGGTACTGTACCTCCTAAGTATGCTCATTTTCTATCCAGCATCTCTCGACAGTGGACACACAAACCATTGCTGTTTCCGATTCCCTCTCCCAGAGGTGTGTGTGCTCGTTCACTCCCCCTTGTGTATTTAGAAGGAATGAACGGGTGGAAGAAATATGGTTGACAGTGTACTGTTGGCAGTGCTTTTACATCCATTAAGGGTGAACTAGTGCCCACTATTGGGAGAAGGCAAGGAATCAGAACTCAACCCATATCTCAACAATCCAATATCCAACCACCATCCTACGAACTATGCTCTTCTCTTTCAGCCTTAAAGCAACCGTCTGAGATTTCCAGTCATTTCGATTAAATGACAAACTCTTATGTTATCGTAACCAAAACGAAAGACCCATTACTCCATTTAGTTATGTTTTTATTATCATATTAGGACTTTATATGCTAATGTATAGCTTCAAGTCATGCTAAGAAATGTTCTCGTGGAATATCATTCCGACAGATAGAAATCAAGTGATATTTCCGTGTGAAAATGTCATGGGATACATTTGATTCACTGTTTACATTTTTGTGTTGAAGTCACACTGATGGTATGCACGTCTTACAGGGTGTGGCTTTGATGAGACTGGACAGTTTTTTTTTTTTTATTATGTTTGACCTGAAATGTCATGTGATGATATTAGCATCCAGCATTTTTTTCTGCTTTTTTTTCTGCATAACCACATGAAGTAATGTGCCATTGTAACCCGCTGCACTGGATATTGGAATAAAGCATTGCAAGTTGGTTTTTACTATGGCGTCAGAAAGCCTTTTGAGTTCGATACTGTATGTGAGCTTTGATTTTTTTCCCCCCCATGACTGCTTATGGAGAGATTTGGTATCTTCATGTTCCAATCGATCTTGCATAGCCCATGTGAAGACGTGGTAAGTAAAACTTTAATTTACCTTTTTTATTTATAATTGATATGTTGCTATTCATTTTCATATTTGGGTAAGCCTCTACCAAGTCAGGCTCCCAATTTACTTATGTTATCCACACCACAGGAGACCGTTTTAATGAAACGAATTATGCATACAAAACATTTTTTAATTGAAGCCAAAGAAAGACACCAGTCAATATGTCATTCTTTTACTTCACACCATCTCATTGCAGGTAAACATTTATTTAGATTTTTTTTATCCATGTACACACACCCGCATCAGCCTCCTGCAGTTTATGTACTTTTAATTAGAAACAGCTTGCGCGTGGGCACCCAGACATACGTTTGGATAGCTTAACGCAAATGTGTTTGGTAATTAGCGTTGCCGTGTTTATTTAAATTACACAGGCATATTTATGAGCGCGGATGAAATCTATTAATAATGAATTAAAAACACAGCTTGGAGGCAAATTAGTGTAGCTGTCTTCACCAGGCAGCACATTAACGCAGAACAGAAATATGGCTTAATTATGTTTCCTTCTCTCTCTTGTTTTCATGTTAATTTGTTTTTAATGGGGAGAGAGATAATTAGCTAAACGGCTTGTTGGCTTTTGTTTGGCGCTTTATGTTTTTGCCTCAAAGCTTCCGATTTATTTTGAGGTGCGCTTATATTCTATTGTGTTGCACTTTCAATATATTTTGAAAAGCATCTGGTTATAATTGATTCATGCTATTTGAGGTCTACCCATCCTATACCCCGTCCATAGGTGACCGTCTGTATTGTAACCAGGTGTGTTTGCTGGTCTACAAAACCAAGGAGGCTCATGGTTCACAACCCCTTCCATGGACATTCACAGTAATTATGACAACTTCTGGAGGATGTCCTCCAACCTATCAGAGCTCTTGCCGCATGAACTGATTTGTTGTCCACCCAGTCAAAGGATCAGAGAATGAATCTAGTACTGAAAGCATAAGCTACAGTTAGCTAGCATTGCAGTTCATAAAATGTGAGTAGGTTACACGGAGAAAGACGATAGTTGGAACAGTTTTGAACAAATTTATTTATTTAAAAATTAAGAAGCATGAGAGCTATATTTGGTTGTATTTTTTTCACTTAGCTAGCGGATGCAGCTAGCTAGTTTAGCCTACTCAAACACCCGGCTCAGAACAGAGAGGGATGCTATGTTAGTTACCTGGCTATGGCTATCCAACACTGGAAATAGGCTGTGGTTAGCGGTTATCATATGAAGGTCTGGCTTGGAAAGGTTTTTTTTTTCTCGCATTGTCACTGATGGTTTGCACTGAAGTCCACAAGTGAAGGGAAAAGGTGAGAGGAGGAGAGCGCGTAGATGCAAGAAGGAATTACAACAAGCAAAGTGATCATGCTGTTTGTATGTGGCTTCTATGAAAGTGAGCTGTGTTTACGTTTGATCACTGTTGGAAAAACGTTTCTTAAACGGAAGTAAATGGAACGAAACATGGATGAAAATACCTGAATTTGTCCAATAGAAATTCACATTTGCAACTGTTGGACTAACGTTTACTCCCTAGATCAGCTAGATGCAAGGCAGTATTGAATGTGTCACTGTCACCTTGATTACTCAAAATGCTTTAAGTTGTCAAACCTTTCATTCAAAGGCTAGGTTGAAACAACTTCATGATGGGTATAGGGAAAATGTGATTATCATGTAGTAGCCTAAACACTGACATTACATTGAACTGGGTGAATGGGTCCCTGAACAAAAGGGAGGGTCAAAATCAAAGGTAACAGTCAGTATCTGGTGTGGCCACCAGCTGCATTAACTTAGGGCTAGGTGTCCCGCTAGTGAAACTGGAGGGCGCGCCATTCAAATAAAAAATCATAAATATTAAGGATTTTAAACATTTATCTACATAAAAGTGTCTTATATCAGCTAAAAGCTTAAATGCTTGTTAATCTAACTGCACTGTCCGATTTACAGTAGCTATTACAAGGAAAACATGCCATGCGATTGTTTGAGGACGGCGCCCCAGATCAAAATATTTTTCCACCAGCACAGGTTTTGTACATTCACATATAACGATTAAATATTCACTTACTTTTTGAAAATCTTCCTCTGATTTGTCATCCAAAGGGTCCCAGCTATAACATGTAGTGTCTTTTTGTTAGCTCACATCCTTCTTTATATCCCAAAAAGTGAGTTTAGTTGGCGCCATCGATTTGAATAATCCACTTCAACTTGCAGAGAAAGGAATCTAAAAATCTACCCCTAAACTTGTTTCAACAAGTCAAAATACATTTCTATTTACTCCTCAGATACCCTAAAATGTAATCAAACTATGATATTTTTTTCGGAAAGAAGTATGTTCAATAAGAAAACCGATTTTAGCAGGTGTGTAATATCATCATGGCGCGCACAAACACACATTTCCAAGTCTGTGTCCTTCTACTAAAACTGATATTTATTATTCGTTTTTGAATGTACAAGCCTGAAACCTTGAACAAAGACTGCTGACACTCTATGGAAGACATGGGAATTGCATCCAGGGAGCTAATTTTCAATATGACCGTTCTCTTGCATTTCTAAGAGGATTGTCTCCCTCAAAAAAAATTCTGGTTGGTTTTTCTTTGGATTTTCTCCTACCATATCTATTGTCATATTCTCCTACATTATTTTAACATTTCTACAAAATTCTAAGTGTTTTCTTTCCAATGGTACCAATTATATGCATATCCTGTCTTCAGGGCCTTGAGCTACAGGCAGTTTACTTTGGGCAAGTCATTCAGACAGGGAGTGGAGAAAAAAGGGGCCTAGCCCTAAGTTAATTACTGCAATGCATCTCCTCCGCATGGACTGCACCATATTTGCCAGTTCTTGCTGTGAAATGTTACCCCACTCTTCCACCAAGGCACCTGCAAGTTCCCGGACATTTCTGGGGGGAATGGCCCTAGCCCTCACCCTCCGATCCAACAGGTCCCAGACATACTCAATGGGATTGCGATCTGGGCTCTTCGCTGGCCATGGCAGAACACTGACATTCCTGTCTTGCAGGAAATCCCGCACAGAACGAGCAGTATGGCGGGTGGCATTGTCATCCTGGAGGGTCATGTCAGGATGAGCCTGCAGGAAGGGTATCACATGAGGGAAGAGAATGTCTTCCCTGTAACGCACAGCGTTGAGATTACCTGCAATGACAACAAGCTCAGTCTGATGATGCTGTGACACACGCCCCAGACCATGACTGACCCTCCACCTCCAAATCGATCCCGCTTCAGAGTACAGGCCTCGGTGTAACGCTCATTCCTTCGTCAATAAACGCGATTCCAACCATCATCCTTGGTGAGACAAAACCGCGACTTGTCAGTGACGAGCACTTTTTGCCAGTCCTGTCTGGTCCAGCGATGGTGGGTTTGTTCCCATAGACAACGTTGTTGCCGGTGATGTCTGGTGAGGACCTTCTTTACAACAGGCCTACAAGCCCTCAGTCCAGCCTCTCTCAGCCTATTGCGGACAGTCTGAGCACTGATGGAGGGATTGTGCGTTCCTGGTGTAACTCGGGCAGTTGTTGTTGCCATCCTGTACCTGTCTCACAGGTGTGATGTTCGGATGTACCGATCCTGTGCAGGTGTTGTTACACGTGGTCTGCCACTGTGAGGATGATCAGCTGTCCATCCTGTCTCCCTTTAGTGCTGTCTTAGGCTTCTCACAGTACAGACATTCCAATTTATTGCCCTGGCCACATCTGCAGTCCTCATGCCTCCTTGCAGCATGCCTAAGGCATGTTCACGCAGATGAGCAGGGACCCTGGGCATCTTTCTTTTGGTGTTTTTCAGTCAGTAGAAAGGCCTCTTTAGTGTCCTAAATGTTCATAACTGTGACCTTAATTGCCTACTGTCTGTAAGCTGTTAGTGTCGTAACGACTTTCCACATGTGCATGTTCATTAATTGTTTATGGTTCATTGAACAAACATGGGAAACAGTGTTTAAACCCTTTACAATGAAGACCTGTGAAGCTATTTGGATTTTTACGAATTATCTTTGAAAGTCAGGGTCCTGAAAAAGGGACTTTTTTTTTCTTTTTTCTGAGTTTCCATATGTGTTATGTCATAGCTTTGCTCTCTTCACTACTATTCTACAATGTAGAAAAAATAAATAAAACCCTCAAATGAGTAGGTGTCAACTTTAACTGATACTGTATATATATTTATATATTTTTTTAACATTATTTCAATACTGATTTAACAGGAGGTGCTGCAGAACCCTCAGCAGCTCTAATTCCCACGGCTATGCATGCATTGGGATTGGTTCAGACTACAAAACCCCCCACAAAGGTCTACATTTGGTTTCTCTTTGATGATACCCATCATATTATAGTGACAGCAATGTTGCCGAGCCTGTTCTTCTAGCAGAGAAGGCATCTCAGACTCTCCTCTCTTCTCACCCATTCATTTCAGAGGTAGTCCGTCACCTCATAGGGCTGGTGTGTGGTGATAAGACTCCAGGAATGTAGCCCATTAGGACCATGGAAGAACATATTCCAGTATCCACCCTGAACCGCTTGAAGCAGCCTGGTCAATAACACTTACCTCACATGGAAATTTCATGATGGATCAATTCAAATTATGTTCATGCATTTCAACTTAATTAGAGAGAGCTCAAGTTCATCATCAGTCAGATCCATGGACCCTTGGATCAAATATTCAAAAAAATATGGCACTGATTGGACACTGGCCAGTATGATATCGGTTTTACTGAAAATACAGCCGGTCTCAGTCAATTCAATGTCTATTCCGTGTTGGATCAATGTAATTTCATTGAAATGATGTGGAAACAACGTTGATTCAATCAGTGTGCGTTTTACATGTATCAAACATATCACTCACAAATCACAAATGTTTTACTACAGTACCTGCACAGGTCTGTGGACGAATCCGTATCATTCTCTCCCCCCACAGTTCAGTCTCAAATCAGTGAGTGCGACCACCCCAAACCCCAGAGGAGAGTCCTTAAATACAGCCCATCTCTCTCATCACCCAGTTTAATGGTGACGCTCAAATTAAAACATACTTCTGACACTCAAGACCTACAGTAGCCCCCTCCACCTATGACAACACAGGCCATAGAGACCCCTGGCCCTAAGCTGGGACCTGGAGCTTTCACCAACCATTTGTCCTGGTCTTCTTACACAAGCATGATTGCTAGAGATTTCCTGAAACTTCTGGGTGACAGTAGCCAAGGGGAAGGACTTGTGTTGATATGAAACCACCTTTATCGTATTCATACTCTAGAGTCTAGACTAATGCTATAGGACACCACCATATCATCGACCATGTATTCATCACCCGAGGGAGACAGTAAAGCATACATGAACAGGACAGACACCGGTTTAACAATATTAATAGTTTACCATTTTATATACAAGGGTGCTTAAAGTCCATTCCTTATGCATTAAGATCTGATTTCAATTACCTGATTTAGCCTAAGGTAGGAATCCTATCAAAAAAACATTCACCCCTTACATTTTAATCACATACAGTTCAGCTTTTGAAGGGTAACAGTTAGCATGTACAATGTGCAAAATTGTAGTCTTACCCATTTGGCACATACAAAAACAGTTCATCTACAATACATTTCAGTCATTAAAGTTCCGCTGTCATGTATTAATGTCATCCCAGTGAACTGGGGTTAGGTTGGTGTTCTTCTCTATGGCACGTTGATGATGTAATGGGACTTCAATACAACTTCTCGTTGAGAAATGTTGAAATACTCAGCCAGCGTATTACATTTTGGCAAACAACCCTTTAAAACCTAAAGACAGACCGTTTCACTATTTAGTATTCAGACACAGAAAGCACCCCTCGCCAGTTTAATACCTACTGGTGAGCCCTAATCATATTTCCATACATATACACCAGTATCAAAAGTATGTTGTAGTATTATAGTATTACACAGTAATATCCAGCATATCGTGTATCAAGCCCCAGGGTTAAGAGTATTTACCAAGGCTGGTCTCACCATCAGTTATATATGGAGCTAGCTGTGATGATGGTGACTCGCAGCTGTTTCTGTATGGAGTTTCCACACCATGTTCACATACTTTGTCTTCCCCTGTAGAAATGGAATAAACCAGGGCTTCTGAAACTCAGTCCTCAGGACCCCAAGGGCTGCATGTTTTGGTTTTTGCCCTAGCACTACACAGCTGATTCAAATAATCAACTAATCGTCAAGCTTTAATAATTGGAATCAGTTGTGTAGTACTAGCACAAAAAAAAAAAAAAAACGTGCACTGAGTGTGGGAAACGCTGGAATAACCTATGGACCAGTTTTGGATGAACTCATATAGCGACATCACATACCCTAAAACACAAAACCACTCAACCTACAGTACGCCTTAAAAAATACGACAGTCGGACCGTAGAAAGCCATGCAGACATGCACAGACACACACATGTTGAAGGGCTGACACACACACACACACACACAGAAAGTTTGTGTAGCAGCATAGTCTTTAGGTGTCCTCAGCGGTGACGTCCAGCTTCCGCTGAGGGATGTAAACGGTTTTGGTGCCCGCTGGCACCGTGTGTCCATGGCTGGTGGTTACCACGGTAGCCAGCGGGGTGTGGAAGAAACTGTGCTGGGGGAGGGCCGTCCCTTTGGGCGTGGTCATCTGAAGAGGAGAGAAAGACAACGACAGAGAAGTTAGCCGTTTACAATCAACATCACACCTCGTTTATATAATCAGTGAAGCTAGTTACCCAAGCACTGAACCAGCAGCACACCATTAGCAATTAGGGAGGAAGGGTTTGCCTTTGACTGCTTGTGTGTGTGACGATTATTGGGGTGTGAGGCTGTGTGTGTAAGTATGCTGTCTGTATGTGTGACCCAGTGTTTGTGTGTGTAACAGTGTTTGTGTGGATGTATGTATGCAAGCATGTATCTCACCTGCTGTAGGCTGATTAGCGTGAGTGGTTGTCCGCCTGGGCCGGTCATCTGGTGTTGGACTGGCACGGGGGACATGGGCTTAACAAACACCATGCCGCCCCTCTGATGCAGGCCCAGGTGGGGAGGCAGGGGGCTGGGTATGGAGCTGGGGTGCTCCGGGGTGTGGCCAGTGCCAGGGCTGTAAGTGGGCACAGAGCCAGGCCCAGGGATGAGGCCCAGGTTCTGCAGGGTAAAGTTGAGGATGGCAGGGCTGGGGAAGCGGTGTCCCTGGGCAGAGAAGGGCGAGGAGGGGGGAGGCCTGTGGAGGGGGAGGCTGGTAGGGGTGAACTCCTGGATCGGGGGAGGTCTAGAGCCTGGGAAGGAGAGAGGGAAGACAGTTAATTACAGTCATAAGATACAGATTTCCAATTTGAATTGAGTTTAAGTAATCTGATACCGAATGCTTGTATGCTTTACTCAAGGTCCCCAGGAAAAAAATAAACAAAAAGACAGTTCAAATTTGCATTTGTGTGTGTACTGACTGTGAAAAAATGTTAAAGGTGTGTATACCTGCGGTGGGTGTGTGGTAGATGTTGTAGGTGGGTGTGAAGGCTTTGCTGCTCTCTGTGTTGTGGTCTTTGTAGCTGAAGAGTGACTGCTGGGAGATGGGGATCAGGTAGCCAGTGGGGATCAGAGTCTGGAACCCGACAGAGAGACAGACCGAGAAAAGAGTCATTAAGACAGTATTATGGACGCAACGATTCACCGATACGCATCGGTCCCAGATTCAAATGTTGAAGATACAAGTGCGAATGTCTTCAGACTCAGACCAAATGTAGCATGCATTTGTCAGAAAATCGATTAAAATGTTATGAGTCACTGGTTCATAAGTTTTACATTCTTTCTACATTGAAAATACCGCTCATCTTTTGTGTCGAACTGCATGTAACTCTTTAGACAGTCATTGCTCTACAAGTAATTTTGCATGCCAAACAACTCCAGGCAATATCAGTAGCCTAGTCAAACTGTGCACTGTGCCCAGCTTCACGTGCTGACCAACGCGAGTTGGTCTTGCAAATCTGTGTGGCACATTCAGCATTCAAATACTAAAATGGCTTGCATGATATTAAGATTGTTATATACAGTTGAAGTCGGAAGTTTTCATAAATCTTGGCCAAATACATTTAAACTCAGTTTTTCACAATTCCTGACATTTAACCCTAGTAAAAATTCCCTGTCTCCAGTCAGTTACAATCACCACTTTACTTTAAGAATGTGAAATATCAGAATAATAGTACAGAGAATGATTTATTTCAGCTTTTATTTCTTTCATCACATTCCCAGTGGGTCAGAAGTTTACATGCACTCAATTAGTATTTGGTAGCATTGCCTTTAAATTGTTAAACTTGGGTCAAACGATCCCCAATCCACAATAAGTTGGGTGAATTTTGGCCCATTCCTCCTAACAGAGCTGGTGTAACCGAGTCAGGTTTGTAGGCCTCCTTGCTCGCACACACCTTTTCAGTTCTGCCCACAAATTGTTCTATAGGATTGAGGTCAGGGCTTTGTGATAGCCACTCCAATACCTTGACTTTGTTGTCCTTAAGCCATTTTGCCACAACTTTAGAAGTATGCTTGGCCATTTGGAAGACCCATTTGTGACCAAGCTTAAACTTCCTGACTGATGTCTTGAAATGCTGCTTCAATATATATACAAAATTAATCGGTCAACCTCTAATGTAAACTTCCAACTTCAACTGTATGCGCTGTTGAAAATGCTGTTTTTTGTTTTTGTTTTTTTGATTGTTGAATTTTACCCCTTTTTCGTGGTATCCAATTGTTGTAGTAGCTACTATCTTGTCTCATCGCTACAACTCCCGTACGGGCTCGGGAGAGACGATACCTCCGATACACAACCCAACCAAGCCGCACTGCTTCTTAACAAGGCACGCATCCAACCCGGAAGCCAGCCACCGTGCACCTGGCCACCTTGGTTAGCGCACTGCGCCCAGCCCGCCACAGGAGTCGCTGGTGCGCGATGAGACAAGGACACCCCTACCGACCAAGCCCTCCCTAACCCGGGCGACGCTAGGCCAATTGTGCGTCGCCCCACAGACATCCCGGTCGCGGCCGGTTACGACAGAGCCTGGGCGCGAACCCAGGGACTCTGATGGCACAGCTGGCGCTGCAGTACAGCGCCCTTAACCACTGCACCACCCGGGAGGCCCTGAAAATGCTGTTTTACCGGAATTAAAGTAAGCTATCAGAAACAACTCTCATCTGGCTATACCTGCTGAAGGGACTTAATTTTGATTATTCAGGTTCACCATCAGCAATATTTTTGCTTTAAACGATCAGCATACCAAACATTAGGAACACCTTCCTAATAGAGTTGCACCTCCACCATTTCCTCTCCGAACAGCCTCAATTCATCAGGGCATGGACTCTACAAGGTGTTGAAAGCATGTTGACTCCATGTTGACTCCAATGCATCCCACAGTTGTGTCAAGTTGGCTGGATGTCCTTTGGGTGATACACACGGGAGACTGTTGAACTCAGCAGCATTGCAGTTCTTGACACAAACAGGTGCACCTGGCACCTAACTACCATAGCCCGTTCGAAGGCACTTAAATATTTTGTCTTGCCCATTCACCCTCTGAGTGGCACACATACACAATCCATGTCTCAAGGCTTCAATATCCTTCTTTAACATGTCTCCTCCTGTTCATCGACACTGATTGAAGTGGATTTAACAAGTGACATTAATAAGGGATCATAGCTTTCACCTGATCAGTCTATGTCATGGAAAGAGCAGGTGTCCTTAAAGTTTTGTATTTATTTAAACCCTTATTTAACTAGGCAAGTCAGTTGAACAAATTCTTATTTACAATGACGGCCTACCCCGGACAAACCCTAACGACGCTGGGCCAATTGTGCGCCGCCCTATGGGACTCCCGATCACGGCCGGTTGTGATACAGCCTGGAATCGAACCAGGGTCTGTAGTGACACCTCTAGATGCAGGCCTTAGACCGCTGCGCCACTCAGGAGCCCTTGTATACTCAGTGCATATGTTTTCTATATATATATATATATATGTATGTATGTATGTATGTATGTATATATATATATATATACATACATACATACATACATACATACATACATACATACATACATCAAAACCATTTGATTTTGAGATGGGGGACAAAAAACTCAGCTCAGGTGCTTACATAGTACATACACCAGAGACATACATCACACACCAGAGACATACATCACACACACCACACACACACTCAGAAGTCAGCTCAGAGAAGCTCAGCTCATGAGCTTCATCATCAGCAGATTTTAATTTAGACTTCCACTGGCTGGGGCAGAGCTCCAAGACATCTATATAAATAAGGTGGTGTCAGAGGGCCCGAAAAATTGCCAAAGACTACAGCCACCCAAGCCATAGACTTACCCCTCTGCTACAGTCCGGCAAACGGTACCGGGGCATTGGCTCACGGGACCAACAGGCCATAAGACTGCTAAATTGTTAATTAAATGGTCACCAGATCAATCGGCACAGACCCTATCTCGCACTGACTCTATGCACAATCACAAGACTATACATACACACTGGCCTATAGACACACTCACACTCGCACAAAACCCACACACATTCACATACTGTACGTAACACACACGCGCACACCGACAATACAAACACGCGTTTATATTCTGCTGATACTCCATTCTTATTTGACTCTTATCTATCCTGACGCCGAGTCACTTTACCCTGCCTTCATGTAAATATCTACCTCAACTACCTCGTACCCCTGCACATTGATCTGGTACCAGTACTCTCTGTATTGCCCCATTTTTGTGTATTTTATTCCTCGTGTTACAATTTTTAAACTTAGCATTGTTGGGAAGGGCCTCGTAAGCAAGCATTTCACGGTAAAGACTACACCCGTTGTAATTGGAGCAGGTGACAAACATATATATTTTTAAAAAATGAATGTGTTTATGCAACAAATGTTTGTGCATTGAATCGTATCGCATTGATTCGTTCTCTAATCGTTTCAAACTAAAACGTATCGTATTGGAGCCCGTGTATCGAATATTCTTGAAAGGGAAAGATGCACATCCCTATACATCATCCAAAGATATTGTACACATAACATCTAAAGCCAAGTGTTTTCTGTTATTACCAGTATCGGTATTTTAGCTATGTGTGTGTGTGTGTGTTTACCTCTGTGTGTAGGTGTTGAGGGTTCAGTGGAACAGCTCTGACCGGCGTGAGCCCTGCCTCGCCGTCTGAGGTTGTGACCTTCTCCTCCTTCTCCAGGAAGGTCTCCAGGTTCTGCTCCAGTGTCTGATTGGCTGCGACGGCCACTGAGCTCCCAGGGGTGTTGACGAACTCTGGGTCCAGGTGGAGGGCTCGGGGTGAGGGACGGCTGGAGACGAGACCCCCGCGACGCGCCTTTAGACGAGCCTGGAGGATCTCACACAGCTTAGGAGACGTGTCCTGGAGGAGAGGAGAGAAAGAGAGATGGGTTAGCTTGGTATGACTGTTGCTATAACTATTTATCAGGCTTCTTTATTTGTACGTCATTGCCAAAGTTCTCTACTAGTGACAAGTCACCTCACATTCTGGTCAAAGTAGGTACAACTGAGCTGCGTAGAGGCAGAAGTAGCGTTTAAAGAACAGGTCTTACCCTGGTGCTAGGGTCAATCCTCTTGGCCTTGGAGGGGCTTTCCTCTGAAGTTCTCTCTGAACACACACGTTTTAATGCCGAGGGGCTGCTGGTTGGCAGCTTGTTCGTAGCAGACGAGTGGCCTTGCACTGTGACATCACTCGGGCTCCGCCCCGTCTTATCCTCGAAGGTCATAGAGCGCACAGCGAGGCTGGTTGGCTGAGGCCTGGTTAGGGGGTGTGGCTTGAAGGACGAGGGGTGCATGTAGATGGCGTAGGGACCGCCTCCCTGGTGTTGGGGCAGCAGCATAGGAATGAGGGGTGAACACTGGGCAGGGTGGAAGGACATTGCCCCAGTAGGTTGGGGGGTGAACTGTGCCCGTGGGGTGAGGTGGACAGTGCTGGCACGGGCTTCTGTGGGTGTTAATACTGGGGGCTGTGGAGCTCCTGGCTTTTTAGCAGCTTTCTGTTGATGAGCTGGCAGTGCCTCAGTCACAGTAACTGCAGACTTCGGTGTCCTGTCAACAACCCTGGAATGGGAAAAGACTCATTGTAACATCTGACAGTCTGAGTTGAGGTTAACAAGGAAACGTACAACGTTTCTGGTTAATTTAGAAGAATAAAGGATACAATAGCGCAATGAGAATCAGGCAAGCACTTACTTGTTTGATTGCTGGTCAAGCTGGAACTTACAGATGGCCGCTAGTTGGGCCATTTTGGTGGGAAAGAACTCACTGCTCGAGGAATCATCTGAAAAGAAAAACAGAAGCTAATTTACACACCCAACTCTCAGTAAAAACATCTGAATAATATCCCAGACTCTATCTAAATATCTCCCAGGACTTACTCTTGACAGGGCTGGTGGGGGCTGAGTTGATCTTTCGCCGGTCTTCCTGGATGCTCTTGGCCAGTTTGATGAGGGAGGGGTGGCGGGTGAAGCTGCGTTTACTCCCCGGAGAGGAGAAGAGATTTTTGGCACAGTTGTCTACGGAGGTACGAGACTCAAGTTTCCTCTTGGCAGTCGCTGTAGTGGCAGTGGTCTCTATGTGTGAATTGAAACACAAGATTTTGTCTGGTGAATGGGAGAGGCAGGTTGGACACCATTACAGGTTCAATGGTAACATAGTGTCTGACTCACAAAGTTCATATAAACCACTAACTTGTATAGCAAAAGTTCAGCATAGCTTCAATGGCACAGGGTACTTCTAGACCATGTAGAAATCAAGGCCTTGTGATAGTGTTATTATGTATGGTAACCCCTTCAAGTGAAGTATTATTGGGAAGACAGTGTGTTCTGATGAGTGCCTACCCTTCACACTGGGGAAGTCCTCAGGGCCGGTCCATTCAAAGGCTGGCTTCCTCCCTTTCTCCTCTGTCACATGGACCTTCTCTATCAGCTTCAGGCTCCGCAGCACGTTGGCTATATCATACAGCCTGCGGACCTTAGCTGCAAACACACAGACACACATTCAGACATTACTCATCATCACTAGATGAAGACCCTAAGGTCTTAAAACACTTGAGGGAGCATCTCAGTGTGCAGAATCTTACTTATTGTGCCAACTACACACTCAACTTGTATGACAAAGCTTGTGTATCCTAGCTAAAAATGGGCTGAGAGAACAGATCTGCTAGTTAGTAATTCTGTTATATACAGACTTCCACAGGCTGTGCCAGAGGCATGAAAGGCTCAACACTCACTCTTGAACTTGCTCTTGTCCTGATCAGCCACCTGGTCCTCTCCAATGAGGATCCTGGCAGCCACATCCAAACTGACCACCCGAGGTGTGGACACCAGGAACAGCATGACAAACTTCTGGCTCATCACCCTCAGAGACTTGTCCTTCCTGCTGTTCACGGAGGCTGGAGAGAACACAGGTGAATAATAGCAAGGTTATTACATAGCCAAGACCATGGTCACTCAGTTCAGCCGACTAAAACAAGAAATATCTACAGAGGAAACTTTTTTCTACAAAATCCTTGCCGTACAGGGTCAATCAATTGCATGCTACATATTACGAACAATTGTATTAATATATCTTAATCAAATGAGGTTAATCCTGGCCTCTCACCTGCTTTAAACTCCACCCCAGGAAGCTCCACGAAGAACATCTCCTTCTGGCCCTGTTCTCCTCCCTCCACCTCCTCGTTCTCTTTCTCCTCACCGTCCGAGTCCAACTCCTTTTCCAGGCTGCGCTGGCGGATCTGCTGCATCTGTTGCCCGTAGCGATGCTCCTCGCCCACCTGCCGCAACTTGGCCAGGGTCTGTGGTAGGTTAGCGCGCCCGTGCCATGTGTAGCGATTCTTGGCTAGCCGGCTGACCATGTGCAAGCTCTCCAGCACATTCATGATGTCATAGATGCGCCTGCGCTCCACATCTGTTCGGCCAAAGAGAGAATGTGAGTTGAATGAACAGGAGTAAAGTGGTCTTGTTTGTATACTGTCTGTCTATAGTTTGCAACTGCTTATTTACAGCATCAGCATATAGGCCTCAACTTAGGGAATGCATGCTGTATTTATGGCATTCTTCAAAAATTGAAAATACAAGGGTAACACAGCTTTATTCTGAGAAAAAAATGAAATGGGAATAAAGACAGTGGAGAGACAGAAGTAAAACAGGACGTACTAAGCTCTGTGGCAACATCATCCAGACTGATGTCGTTGTTGAGGGCAGGGTTGGGATAATCAGGGTAGCGGGCCAGGAACTTGTGACAGAGCAAACCCAGACTCTTCTCTTTTCTGCTGATCTGTTTCTCCCCTTCCTCTCCAAGCTCGTGGTCCTATGGGTGAATAGGAAAAAGATCAAACAGGCAATCAATACATTTCTAAGGTCTTGGCTGCAGACTCATTTGTGTGTGTATTATTTTACCATGGCATCCCCTCCCTCAGAGTCCATACACAGCTCTTTCTCTCTGTTCCTGATCTCAGGGCTGGCAGCGCTCATCAGCATTTTCAAATTGGAGGTTGGGGTCCAAGGCTCACCAGTCCCAGTCTCCCTTCCTTTAGTTGGGGTCATAAGAGGTCCCATGTTGGATTGAATCTCTGTTAGCACAGTGTCTTGGGTAGATGCTTTCCTTGGTGTTTTTGTCAGTGCTTGTGGCTCTGCAAAGACATTCCCCTGTTGGAGAAAGTAAATAGCAAAGATTATTTAAGGATCACTGGATGTCACGGTTAGAGTTAGTTATGTAACAGTCAGTCAAATACCCTTGAACATACCTATACAGCATATTAACTACTATATAAACAATAAGATAGTAACCTGGATTTAAAAATCAACAGAAACATGTAGTAGCTAGCTATTACTAACCTTGTGATTAGAGGTGGTGGTTTGAGTTGTATGTCTCAGATACTGGGACTCCGGTGAAGTGCTCGACATTTTCCAACTAAATTTCAATTTAAAATAAAGAATGTAAGACTGATATTTGCTAACAAAAAAGCAGTGTCTAGCTAGTTAGATCAATAACAGTTAACGTTAGCAAGCAAGCCAATGTATTTGATTCACTCAATCCAAGTTTCACAAAACGTTATAGGCTTAGTTACCGTTTCTTAACTGCATTATATTTATTCGGTGTTAACATACTAACGATATAGCTAGCAGCTACGCTTCTAATTCAATCACATTTACCAAATAATACCGTGCCTCTCGGTTGATTTAAATAGATTAATATTAAAAATCGAATCGAATCAAAATATCACAGTTAACGCTTGGCGGTAACTGACATGCACTCCGTCCAATGATCAAGCAAAACCGCTTCAACGACACGCCTATTTTGCGGCAAGTAACCAGTAAGAATGAAGCGGGCGATGACCTGTTCGAATTCGGACCGTCCCGCGCAGGTAAATATTTTTTTTAAATATTGGCGCGGAATGTGCAGACATTCCAGTGACACAACCCGGAACATGGAAAAGTGACACACGCGGGTCATTTGTGCTACTTTACATAGCTTATAGTGCACGAAAGCAAGTCCGCAGGAATACATTGGCGTAACAAAATGTTGTTACACGTTAATAAAGGCTGGGCAGAACAAATTGTATCGCTTTCCAACAAACTAGTTTGTTGGCCTGCTAATGAGCTATTGCGAGCGCGGGTCAATGCCACCACTTGCACCCTTTTCTAAAAAGCTTTCTCGCTAGCTATAACTAGGTCTTCCAATAACAGCTACATTTTTGCTAGCTATGTCACAAATACGCGCCTTAATACTTCATAAGAGGTGTATTAAATGTTAGAAACTACAAATGCACATTTATTTACATGAGATCCCATGCAATTTGGATAGCAATAGCTAGCTGACCAGCTAGTTACGTACAGTAAGGTGGTGTAAAGTACAGTTGCTAGCTAGCTAAAGATGGGGAATAAGATCTGACTGACAATCACAGTCCCATAAAGAGAAATGATGAACACAAATATATGTAGTTACTTACCCTATAGCACAGGTTACATTTGTGCCCCTCTCAAATTCTTGTTTGCTTCCCCTTGCAAAGTCAAGCAGCTAAAGGCATTGGTGATAAACGTGTGCTTTGCTATTGGCTGACAAAACAATCCTAATATCTTGAAAAAAAAATGGAAATGTTGTCAATGTCCCCATGCAATTTCGGAACCAGACGATCAGCTAATTCACACTAAGGGTGTAAAAGGAGAGCCAAAATAACTTTTGCCCTGTAGTCCTACCCAAGTGAGTAAAATACGTTGATTTGAGGACCATTTCATTTGTCCCGCCTAGTTTCACGCGTACAGAACGCCCAGAACTCCCCCCACCGGATAGAGCCAACCATCACAATTTGAAACTACTCACACAACGCCTGATCCCACGAGTTTACATTAAACGCCGCACAGATATCTTGCCAAAAACTTGGCATAAAGCCAATTCAATTTTGGCAACCATTAAATTAGGTTACGTCTATTTCAACATGTCTCCATAGTTTATTTTTCCTCTGATTTTGGCGAAGAAGAAAACACGAATATACGGCAAAGGTGGCTGGTTCGAGGATCTATATCAGGACGGGCTCATTGTAATGGCTGGAATGGTGTTTTAAACGGAGTCAAACACCTCAGACATAAGGAAACCACATGTTTGACTCCGTTACAAAACTCCATTCCAGCTATTACAATGAGCCCACCAATCTCTAATATAAAGTACCCACAATATACTTATATAATAGTACCATAGTTTCTAGTACCATATCGATGTAGCCATTCTGTAAAATGTTACCATATCATGCAGACTAGCAGACGATAACATGCCGTTTCAATTTGTTGGAGATAAAATTTAACGAAGTAAAAAGTATATCATACATATATCACCATAAAATACTAAAACGTTATGGAACCAATGTCAATATTTTAACGATTAATTGGGATTGGTGTTTTATTTTGTGCATTAACTTAGAGGGAGACTGGGAGATACAATTTGTGATACAATTTGCACAGATTGGCTCTCGGCATGAGACATTCGATACAATGTCGCTAGGTGTCACCAAAACCATTCTATCTGTCAGTATCCATGGAAACGGATGGCGCAGGGGAGCTGGTGGAGAAAACGCTGGGCGCATTGGGCGCGCGGTCCAGTGACGTGACGTGATGTTATCGATTGAGGAGAGAGTGGGACTTTGCTGAGCAAAGCGAAGCATGCACTGGCTGTTCAAGAAGGAAAGGGAAAGAAGGGAAGGTAGCGAGTGACGTGCTGTAGGGAGCAGTTCGTCCTTGAAGGGAAACATTACATTCGCTGCTGATGTGTTGGGTGAGTAGATACTCCTAACATTTTACTTAAATTCCATCTATTTTTTATGATTTTTAGTTAGGTTACGTCTATTTCAACAGCTTTCCATAGTTTATTTTCCACCTTTAATTTTGGTGAGCGACCCCATGTCAGAGTAAAGGAAATGCAGCACCTGCCTTAGCAGGATTTCTGCAGGGTGATATACCATCATCCATATGCTTCTTGTATGTTTTGTGTTTATTATTTGGAAATGTTTGTGCAGAAATTGTTGAGGGCTTGCTTTGCATAACTGATTTAGCTACAATCGTTAGTTTAATACACTATATAACTATTGCATTCTGCTCATACTATGCACATGCCCAATACAACTCTTGCTTTTGGTTTATATGAAGCTCGAGCTCGAGAACCTGCCATTTCATACTGAAAAACTGAAAACTCATGCATTATGTAATTAAAAAAAATATATATAACATTCTAAGGTAGCCAGCCTAGACCTCAGTTAGTAGCCTACCAGCCTTATTTGATTTATTGTCAGCAATTTATGCAGTTACTTCCTATGTAGTATAATTATAGTATTCATATCATTGACACTTTATTGTCTGACATTATTGTGTATTCTTCAAGATAAATTCCAACGATCATCAATAATTGAGTGCATGTAGCCTATACATTTGCAAGTAACATAATGGGCGATTTTGATGGGGTGGTGGCCACAAAAACAGCTGAACTAGTCACAAGTGTCCACAGCGACTCACTGGTCTGTGTACCGACATCCATACCCACACGTGCAGAGAGAAAACAATGTGAAGTTTTATAGTTAATTTCCTGCAATTCTACACATTAAGCCATGGGGCGTAGAGAAAATGTTGCACTTTTAAAGCAAGTGTTCTGCTATTCTACACATTTTGCCATGGGACTGAGAGAAAATATTACAATTTTATAACTATTTTCATGCAATTCTACTCATTTTGCCAATTCAATCATGATTACTACACATTCACATAGCTGGCTAGACTAATTTACCAATCAATTTTTTTTTGCTGACATGCTAATTGAATGAAGGTCAGTGATGGATGTAAAAAGAACCACATTTCAAAAAGGCACATTGTGTATTCTACTATTCTGAAGTTCCTAAATAAAAAGGGGCCATCCTATCCCTGCTGTAGAATATTGTTCCATGCTGTTGTCTAATTGGCAGCCTGGTTAAACTTTTCTTTTGACCCATCCGGTTGTGCAAAGGGAATAGTTTGGTGACTATATCACAGGTTAATCCAGCAGACTTTACAGGGCTCTTGAGATGCGTTGGCCCCCAAAAATTCACCCCCTCTTGACACCGTAACTTCAATTTAACTCTGTTTTCTTTTTCTAAAACACACACACGCACCTGCTCCCAATCAGGATACCAGACTCTTCAGGGGCCTGTGAATTTGAAACAGCATCAGTGGTATTCCATTTTTCTCCTATTCTCTTATTTTTTTGTTTTTACAAACTGGGGGGTTTCGAAACTGGAATCCTTCCAGTGATTTTACAATGGAGGAATGTTGGCCCTGTGGGAATAGGGAGCCATGATCATATCCAGGGAGGAGATTAGAGGTTTTCGCTCTGGGTGAAGGCTTGAGGAGAGAGGGCCACCATGGTCCTGGGGCACCGGATCTCAGGGCCCCTGCTTCTATCCCCTGATGTTCAGTCTGGGTCAGCCTCAGTGGGCTAAAAACTGCAGCCGAGAGCCATGGAGTGACGACATAACTGACTGAGCTAGCTCCACCCAGGACATACCCCCATGAGATAGCTTGTTGGGTGTTTTTTTTTCTCACACAAAGTTGTTGGACCAATAGTGATTTTGGATGAAAGAGTGGGGGGGGGTTTGAAGGACTTTGGAATAAGCAAGTATTTTTGTTTCTTGGAGAGGATATATTTGAACAAAGAAGGGACAGTTGGATATTGTAGAAGGAAGATAAAATGGAATCAGGAGCAGAAGCATCCCCACAGCATCACCAGAGGAGGAAACCTGTGATGCACGGCCTGGAAGACCAGAAAAGGGTGAGTGACCAAACCTCTCTTTTCGCCCAATCTCCCTTTCATATCTCTGCTAAATGTCTGTACCTTTTGACTTGAGCTCAGAGGAAGTCATATGAGAAAAACTCTATAAAAATAAATAAAAACTTTTCAGTAGGTGCATTGTTGGGTAGAAAGTGTTGGTGTTTGCAGCTCTGAATATTGCTTGTATCCTGATCCGGCAAAGGAAAAATGATACATCATCCAATGATAGTGATGTGGGAAAAAATAATTAGAGTTACGTGTCGGGATATTATTTTTGACAATATATAGTATCGTTTTGACAATATCTCAATAAAATGTTTTTGCTAGTTGGCTGTACCTGCACCAAAACTCCAGTGTTTTTCCTTCAGAATTAGTTCTCCATCTTCTTTTTAAATAGGGAGACAATTTTTTTTCAGCACTATTTTTTCCCATGTCTGATCAAAACTCGTTATCTCATGGCTCTCATCTCTGCAGCAGACATATGGTGAGCAATATGTTTGGACCAATGAATTGCAATAAAATCACAGTATTGAATCGCAATACTACAGTGTCTTCAGAAAGTATTCACACCCCTTGACTCCCCCCCCCCCCAAAAAATGTGTTACAGCCTGAATTTAAAATGGATTAAATGTAGATTTTCTTTTGTCAATACCCCATAATGTCAAAGTGGAATTGTGTTTTTAGAGATATATATATTTTTTTTTTTACAAAATAATTAAAAATTAAAAGCTGAAATGTCTTGAGTCAATAAGTATTCAACCCCCATTGTTATGGCAAGCCTAAATAAGTTCAGGAGTAAAAATGTGCTTAAGTCACATAATAAGTTGCATGGACTCACTCTGGTTCAGACCAAATATACTGAGTGGCCAAATATACCTGAGTGGCCGAGTTACAGTTTTGACTTAAATCTGCTTGAAAATCTATGGCAAGGCCTGAAAATGGTTGTCTAGCAATGATCAACAACTAATTTGACAGAGGTTGACGAAAAATGGGCAAATGTTGCACAATCCAGGTGTGGAAAGCTCTTAGAGACTTACCCAGAAAGACTCACAGCTGTAATTGCCGCCAACAGTGATTCTAACATGTATTGAATACTTATCTAATCACAATGTATTTGTTTTTTTATTTGATTAATTCTTAACAAATGTTGGAATTTTACTTCCACTCTTGAGTATTTTTACAAATCAATTTTAATCCCACTTTGTAACACAACAAAAAGTGGAAAAAGTCAAAAGGGTGTGAATACTTTCTGAAAGCACTGTAAGGTATTGTGATAATATCGTATTGTGAAGTCCCTGGCAATTCCCAGCCCTATCCAATGACCATATCAATCTGAGATGTATCTTATGTGACTATACTTAGACAAGGTTAGAGTCTTACCGAGCCTTTCTGCGGGGGCACCCCCCCACCCCTAAGTGCTGTGATTTATGATTGGCTGTCGCAGAGGATGTCCCATACCATCTGGCCCAATGGTGGCATCAGCTGTAACTGGGGCTTAATTGACTTGTGTATTGATGCATGTATGTCTTTTATGGCTGCTTAGAAATGCATGTGGGCACCACCAGCATCAGAAAAAAATTGGCGTTAGACATTATAACTGCCAGTGACTGAATGCATTTGAATGCTTATGGTGCATCATTGACTTTCTCACCAAGCCAGAGGGTTCTCCCATCTGCATAAGTGCTATTTGAAAAACCAACAAGAGCAAGGAAAGGGCCCCCCCATGTTTAATAAGAGGAACTTGTATTGTGATAGCTACAATGATATTAGTATGCATGGGTGCGTGCGTGTGCTTTGTGTCCATTTTGAGGTAGAAGGGGAGAGGGAGGGAAGCATATCCTCCATCTGCTTTGTCCTCTGACAGAGGGTGATGGTGATGGGGGGTAGAACTCACTGGGGTATGGAGCCGGTAGCAATCTTCATCTACCATGTAGTTGAGAGTGGGACGGGACAAATGGGTCCAACACCCCTCATGTCACGTACGGTATGGAATACTCCTAGTAAGACCCACTATTTTTCTCAGTAATACACCCCTTGCTACAGCCCCTGTCAGTCTCTCACCCCCAGCTCCTGTGATGTATGCCTGCACCAATGCCTTCTAATGACTCCTGGAAGGGTGGATGGGAGGCCCCAATCACTGATCCTGTGTGGGCAAAATAAATCTCTGTGTTGACTCAGATTACTTTTCATCTGGATGTGGAGTTGGATTGAATTCCATCCCTCCACCCTCAGACACTCTGGCATGCTGAACTAATCGAGGCTTCGAGACCCTCATGAGTGTTTGTCCTTCTCCGTTTTCAACAGGAAGTCATTTGGGGGAACCCTTTTTCCTTTCTCATTTGGTTAAGGCTGGTTTCCTAAATGTGTGGTACATACTCTGAGCAGCTGTGGAGACTGGAGAGTATGGCTGCCCTAGGAAGGGTACTACATGCAAGAGTTCCATCACAGGCACATTTGGTTCTTTGCCAAAAATAGGGATGCAAGAGATCTTGAAGCTCTCATATTTGAGGAATTGCAGCATTATCTCTTCAGCAGTCTGAGGACTGGCTAGGTTAAAATGAATGTGTATTCTTGTGTTTTCTACTTTATTCTCTTTCTCTCTGTCCACTAAATTATCGATTTGATCAAGTGTGTTAAATTCATCACCTCTGATTTTCTAGAGCACGAATATTAATTGACGGGACAGAAATCCCAGCTGCTGTTTTCCAATTTTCCAGACTGCTGCATCTCTCAGATGCCAAGTGCCACAGTGAGCACCACATAAGAAAACAAAAACAGCGCTGATGGACTGTGGATAAGAACAAGTTACTAATTTGGTCTATTTTAGCAAACGAGGCCTAGATTTCTGTGTTGTTGCCATGGCAATTCAATCAATCAAATGTATTTATGAAGCCTTTTTTACATCAGCCGATGTCACAAAGTGATATACAGAAACCCAGCCTAAAACCCCAAACAGCAAGCAATGCAGATGTTGAAGCATGGTGGTTAGGAATAACTCCCTAGAAAAGCTGGAACCTAGCAAGAAACCTAGAAAGGAACCAGGTTCTGAGGGGTGGCCAGTCCTCTTCTGGCTGTGACAGGTGGAGATTGTAACAGTACAAGGCCAAGATGTTCAAACATTTATAGATGACCAGCAGGGTCAAATAATAATAATCACAGTGGTTGTGGAGGTTGCAACAGGTCATAGCCGAGCATTCAGAGTTAGAGATAGCAGGTGCGGTAGAGAGAGAGAGTTGAAAACAGCAGGTCCGGGACAAGGTAGCACGTCCGGTAAACAGGTCAGGGTTCCATAGCCACAGGCAAAACAGTTGAAACTGGAGCAGCAGCATGACCAGGTGGACTAGGGACAGCAAGGAGTCATCAGGCCAGGTAGTCCTGAGGCATGGTCCCAGGACAGGTCCTCGGGGAGGGAGAGAGAGAGAGAATTAGAGGGAGCAAACTTAAAGCCTCATAAGGATCTGACCCTTTTTCAATTTTTGCCTAAAAGGACATTCTCAAATCTAATTGCCTGTAGCTCAGGACCTGAAGCAAGGATATGCATATTCTTGATACCATTTGAAAGGAAACACTTTTTGAAGTTTGTGGAAATGTGAAATTAATGTAAGAGAATATAACGCATTAGACCTGGTAAAAGATAATACAAACAAAAAAACATGCATTTTCACATTTTTTTTTGTTCCATCATCTTTGAAATGCAAGGGAAAGGCCATCGTATAATATTGCAGTTTAGGCACAATTTAGAGTGCGTGTGCAAAGTTTCAGATTGGTCCAGTGAAGCATTGCAATACTGGACAATATTTTGTATCAAGTCTGCCCAAATGTGCCGAATTGGTCAATTGATACATTTTCAAGTACATAACTATAGAGAACATACAAACATTATATGGTAATACAACATTTTAAGTTTACACACTCCCAGGAATGTCATACAGGATGGATCATTACCTTATACACTAACTTTCACACATATAGATGCCCAGTTCCTACATTTGAAACGAAACTATGCTACATGTTTATCTCTGGGACTCTCAGGATGACAAATCAGAGCAAGATTACTGAATGTAAGCACATTATTTACCTTCAGAGGTGAATGTATCAAACCATTTGACGTGATAAGTTTTTGTTGTTGTTGTGCACTCCTCAAACAATAGCATGGTCTTTTTTCACTGTAATAGCTACAGTAAATTGGACAGTGTAGTTAGATTAACAATAATTTAATCTTTCTGCCCATATAAGACATGTATATGTCCTGGGAAATGTTCTTGTTACTTACAACGTCATGCTAATTGCATTAGGGCACGTTAGCTCAACCGTCCCGGTATAGGGACACTGATCCCATGGAGGTTTTCACACAGGACACAGTTTAAGACAGGAGAAATACTCCAGATATAACAGACTGACCCTAGCCCCCGACACATAAACTATTGCAGCAGAAATACTGGAGGCTGAGACAGGAGGGGTTGGGAGACACTGTGGCCACGTCTGACGATACCCCCGGGACAGGGCCAACCAGGCAGGATACAACCCCACACACTTTGCCAAAGCACAGCCTCCACACCACTATTTCCTGTGATTCTGCTCATAATAGGTGTTTTTGTCTCCTGAATGCCTGATGTGGTATCGACATGTGTCATGTGCTGTCTGTAAAACTGATACTTCCTCTATCCCTGTCTCAGCCACCAACTTGGCAATATCATCAATGCAAGATGAGACGGCCATGAGAGGATACTTTTTGGTATCTCCGGGGAGGCTAGCTGGACTGGGAGCCTGCTAGATAGAGCCAGATGGTTCATGGACATTGACGGTCTTGAATACATTTAAAGCACCAAGGTAGGGATGTGAGCGGTGGGATCCCATTGTTGAGGAATTATTTCAGGTTCCTGTGTAGCACGCCTCAGTGTCCCTCCAATTACCTGGGCTGTGTGAGCTCCAGATCCACAACCAGATACTTACCCCCTGGTTGAGGTAATTGGATTCTGTTCACTTTGTAGATTCTGCCTCGGCGTATGTGTCTCACCCCTCCGAATATTAATGTTCATTGTGTGGCAATCATTGGATACATGGCAAAGCGGAGTATTACATGAGAAAGGACTGGGAGTGCGTTGATCTAATCAACTGAAGCAATGCTCAAAGAGATCCTGTGGGGTGATCGTTGGGAATGTGGTGCATTGGCATTCGTTGAATTAGAGGGGGGTCGGTCCTTGGGATATAGTAATGAAAAACAAAGATGTAGTCTAGATATAGGGAAGACATTTTTGTTTTCCTAGACCGTGGTAAAGTGTGCCGAATGAGTGTGTGTTTGGGTGCCCATGCACATCCGTGTGGGTTGTGTGATTTAAGTGTGTCCTCAACATGGCAAGAGTTTGATTAAATGTAATATTCATGTTGTGCTTGGCCTTGAAAGGTATGGGACTTAAGGAACTCCAAGCACACCATTTGTTTGTTTAGCCCTCTTTGACTTCTAAAAGTTATTCAGAGTAGCATGGATGGTGCCAGTCTGCCGTTCCTGCTATACTCAGCTACGGCAGAGAGCTAAACCGTGTCGAGCCGCGTCATCACAGATTCAACTTCAGCGTCGTGCACACTGGTCTTTTCAGTGTGATTTTAGCCCCTGTGAATTGAGTCTGAGTCAGAGTGATTTCAGGTCTGAAAATCAAGTTCAAAGGCCTGTGAGAGCTCAGTGTTTGAACGAGGCACTCGGCTGGTGGATTTATTGGAGAACTGCCAGAGCAGTTGAAGGAACTGTTTGCTGATCTTTGACTAACGAGGTTCGAAGTATACGTTGGCATTTCCTAACATGTCTACCTCTGTGCCTCACATGGAGTTCTCGGGAGAGCTCTACAAACCCGTTTCTTCAAGGTTATTAAAAAAAGTCTCTCTTGATTTACATTCTGCTCTCACACAGGGTTTCTGTGGAAACGGTTTGATTTATAGGATCAGCGTTATGCCGAGGGGAAAAAAGAGCATATGCTGTTGAGGTGTTGACTTTAGTTCACCGATAGTGCAAACCAAGACACAGTATAATGGTTTCATATTGGTAGCACTTTAGAGTGAGACATTTTGATGGAGGAGCATGGGAAGCCAAACACCCCCATTATAAACAAATCCAGGTGTCAGCGTAATAAAATGTAATTTTGATCATACTGTAAAGTGTAAACGATCTTGCTCTACAAGGGTGATTTTTTTTTGGTTGTTGTTGCTTTATTCGCATCACAGAGGGAAGCTAAATAATATATTTGCTTTGAGAGTTTCCACAGCTGAAGTTTAGGCTGGCTTTCCCTATCACAGCCCTGACATCTGAGAGCAGAATACAGGCTAGCTTTTTGAATGAACACACACAAAATCCTGACATGGTTTCTAGGCTAATTGTCTATTTTTGCTCACCAAAAAAAGCCTACTCTTTAGAACGCAAGTGTGGGTATTCAGACACAGCCTAATTGCCCAATCAAACCCTTTGGTTTTGTTTGCTAATGCATCTACTCTGCTCTGTAGGCTAGATTGTGCTGCTCATTAAACGTGTTTTGAGACGGGTTTAGTGTGTGTTCTCTTCCAGGATAATGAGACATGTTTGTTGTGATCGTATGTGCTTCTGTATGGTCTATTGTTAAGGGTAATAGCAGCCTAATGAGTTAAGATGTGGGGATGGACGAGATGGGAGGGGAAGCCTACATCATACATGCTTGTGTTTATTCTCCTATTAGATGGTCTTTTAAAGAGCCTCTTGGGCTCTTAATGTTGAGATACATTTAGAGAGCACACAGGCATTCATATGAACAACCAAATAGTTATGCATGGTAATTGGCAAACATGCCTGATCCTATAACAGTGCTTTAAGTGATCCTGTAATAAATAATCGGGCCAGTATGTAACAACGGACTCAAGGCAATACGATCTAGTCTTTGGATTTTTGAAAGGATCTGCTCTGTCACAGAAAGGACAGCTCAGATGACCTTCCTTCACTTCCTGAGTTCCTGTGAAGGTTCAATGGTCCCTTCCAGAAGACCAGTGTGTGTTTGTTCACTGTACCCTTTGCTTTACCAGTGTGTAGTATGCTATTGTAAGCTATAGGCATAGCTCACCTAGCTACTCACTGGTCCCTATGATCACTTGGCTACGCATGCCTCTCCCTAATGTCAAAATGTCTTGTCCATTGCTGTTTTGGTTAGTGATTATTATCTTATTTCACTGCAGAGCCTCCATCCCTGCTCAATATGCCTTAGCTAGCCCTTTTGTTCCACCTCCCACACATGCGGTGACCTCACCTGGTTTAATTGGTGTCTCTAGTGACAAAACCTCTCTCATCGTCACTCAATGCCTAGGTTTACCTCCACTGTATTCACATCCTACCATAGATTATGCCTTACAGCAACTTGCCCAAGCCTCCCCATTTCTCCACCCAAATCCAGATAGCTAATGTTCTAAAAGAGTTGCAAAATCTGGATCCCTACAAATCAGCTGGGCTAGACAATCTGGACCCTCTCTTTCTAAAATTATCCACCACAATTTTTGCATCCCCTATTACTAGCCTGTTCAACCTCTCTTTCGTATCGTCTGAGATCCCCAAAGATCGGAAAGCTGCCGCGGTCATCCCCCTCTTCAAAGGGGGAGACACTCTAGACCCAAACTGTTACAGACCTATATCTATCCTACCCTGCCTTTCTAAGGTCTTCGAAAGCCAAGTTAACAAACAGATCACCGACCATTTCGAATCCCACCGTACCTTCTCCGCTATGCAATCTGGTTTCCGAGCTGGTCATGGGTGCCCCTCAGCCACACTCAAGGTCCTAAACGATATCATAACTGCCATCGACAAAAGACAATACTGTGCAGCCGTATTCATCGACCTGGCCAAGGCTTAATACTCTGTCAATCACCACATTCTTATCGGCAGACTCAACAGCCTTGGTTTCTCAAATGACTGCCTCGCCTGGTTCACCAACTACTTCTCAGACAGAGTTCAGTGTGTCAAATCGGAGAGCCTGTTGTCCGGACCTCTGGCAGTCTCTATGGGGGTATCACAGGGTTCAATTCTCGGGCCGACTCTTTTCTCTGTATACATCAATGATGTCGTTCTTGCTGCTGGTGATTCCCTGATCCACCTTTACGCAGACGACACCATTCTGTATACTTCTGGCCCTTCTTTGGACACTGTGTTAACTAAGCTCCAGACGAGCTTCAATGCCATACAACTCTCCTTCCGTGGCCTCCAACTGCTCTTAAATGATAGTAAAACTAAATGCATGATCTTCAACCGATCGCTGCCCGCACCTGTCCGCCCGTCCAGCATCACTACTCTGGACGGTTCTGACTTAGAATATGTGGACAACTACAAACACCTAGGTGTCTGGTTAGACTGTAAACTCTCCTTACAGACTCACATTAAGCATCTCCTATCCAAAGTTAAATATAGAATTTCCTTCCTATTTTGCAACAAAGCATCCTTCGCTCATGCTGCCAAACATACCCTCGTAAAACTGACTATCCTACCGATCCTTGACTTCGGCGATGTCATTTACAAAATAGCCTCCAACACTCTACTCAGCAAATTGGATGCAGTCTATCACAGTGCTATCCATTTTGTCACCAAAGCCCCATATACTACCCACCACTGCGACCTGTATGGCCCTCGCTTCATATTTGTTGCCAAACCCACTGGCTCCAGGTCATCTAAGTTTTTGCTAGGTAAAGCCCCATCTTATCTCAGCTCACTGGTCACAATAGCAGCACCCACCCGTAGCATGCGCTCCAGCAGGTGTATTTCACTGGTCACCTCCAAAACCAATTCCTCCATTGGCCACCTTTCCTTCCAATTCTCTGCTGCCAATGACTGCAACGAATTGCAAAAATCACTGAAGCTGGAGACTGTCTCCCTCACTAGCTTTAAGCATCAGCTGTCAGAGCAGCTCACAGATCATTGCACCTGTACATAGCTCCTCTGTAAATAGCCCATCCAACTACCTCCTCCCCATATTGTTATTTTTATTTTTTTGCTCCTTTGCACCCCAGTATCTCTACTTGCACATTCATCTTCTGCACATCTATCACTCCAGTGTTAATTGCTAAATTGTAATGACTATTTATTGCCTTAACTCCCTAATCTTACCTCATTTGCACACACTGTATATAGATTTTTTGTGTTATTGATTGTACGTTTGTTTATTCCATGTGTAACCCTGTGTTGTTGCCTGTGCCGCACTGCTTTGCTTTATCTTGGCCAGGTCGCAGTTGTAAATGAGAACTTGTTTTCAACTGGCCTACCTGGTTAAATAAAGGTGAAAAGAAAGTAACGATTGCATCACTTCATATCTCATGACTGTATATTCTCATTGCTGAAACAGTGGCTCGTTCTGGCCATATGGCCGAGGTCACTGGGGTCACATTCTCCCCAGGTTCGCCAACCTGTTCATACAGCCTCCAACATCTGTGCTAACTACCACTGAGTAAGGCAGTTAACCCACTGTTCTCCGGGCGCCGAAGACGTTAGACGTCGATTATGGCAGCCCACCGCACCTCTCTGATTCAGAGGGGTTGGGTTAAATGCGAAAGACACATTTCAGTTGAATGCATTCAGTTGTACAGCTGACTAGGTATCTCGCTTTCCCTTTCTCACTGCAGACAGCCAATGCTGCTTATTATCATTCACATACTGTAGCTAACAACAGTTAGCAAACAGCCTCTCTGTCATTCAGCACCCAGGTGAGGTATCGCCGCCAGTGAAATATGCTTCACCTCTTAGGCCATATTCCCCTCTGAGTGATAATTTGCGGTGTGCATATGATCAGATTTGAATGATGAGCTGTCTTTCTCAAACTGATGAAATGTTCCTTTGACGCTGCATTTCGACCCGCAGGTTGAGAAATCCATTAGGCCGAGTAATCACTTCCTCGATTGGTCCCCTTCACTTTTTGTACAGCACACTACTACATAGCTGTAATCTTGGCTTGTTGGTTTGTAGCCCAGATATAGCGAGTTGAGAGGGCTGTGAATTGTCGCTGACAGGCTTTGATTGAGTGAGTGTCAACAGCGCTCGGCTGCTACTATCTGAAACGAATTGAATGTTAATATCAGGGAGAGAGAATGGCATGATGACAAACGGCCAGCCTTGTGTGATTTATTTAGAGCCTACTGTAGCCATTATCCACCCATTCATTATCTACCATCCCCCTGTGCAGATCCTGCAGTGCAAATAAGTGAGGAGATTGCATAACTGGGTTGGATATCATCAATAAGCTTTACCTCTTAGCTGAGGTGTCCTCCATTGGGGGAAATGGTCATTGATGTTTCACTCAAATGGAACCAGATTTTTTGAGAATAAGCTCTTCCTCTTCTCGTGACCATTGCAGAAACAGCTACCGTATAGCCACAAAAACCTTTCCCATCTGAGTATTTAATTACAAAGACGGACCAGCGTTGCGACAGTGGTATAGAAATCCTTTAGAGATAACTATGAGCAGAGGTCTTTTCAGGTCGCTAGCACTAAGCTAGCAACATTTGCTAACAGACCAGGCAGCTGCTGATGCACCAAGCAAAGAGGAAAGGAAACAGGGGAGACATTTTGGGGATGGACTGTGTTTGACCAGCCAGGCGGCACTGACAAACTGTGGGGCTTAGGGGTTTAGGTAGGGGAGGGGGGTGGAAGTGGGTTCGGGACTGGGGCTTGGGGATTGGTGATCGGGGAAGCACCAGTCAGGACTCTGGTGCCGGTTGGCCCCTCAGCACCATCTGTCAGGCCCCCACTCCACATCCCGGAGGGAGGGTGAAGGACAGGTGGCAGGGGCTGGTGGGATGCTCTTGGTCCTGGACCAGGGGATTGTCTGGTTGGCCTCATCAACCTATCCCCTCTCCACACATCCATTTTGGCATGCTCTGTCACAGAAAGGACAGCTCAGATGACCTTCCTTCACTTCCTGAGTTCCTGTGAAGGGTCAATGGTCCCTTCCAGAAGACCAGTGTGTGTTTGTTCACTGTACCCAGTCTTCCTCAACCACCCTCTTACACAATGCAGTAAAGCTCAGTAGCGATGAGTCAATGGTTCAGTAGTGGTCAAATGACATTTGTGATTAAAATACGGCATAATAGTAATTGGTAATTTCCATGTAAAAGGAACCATGACCAACATGAAGTTCATGTTGAGGATGTCAAATTGAGTGTAAAATGAAAGCTAAGAGTTTACATTTTTGAGAAATGAAGGCATATATACAGTACCAGTCAAAAATGTGGACACCTACTCATTTAAGGGTTTTTCTTTTATTTTTACTATTTTCTACATTGTAGAATAATAGTGAAGACATCAAAACTATGAAATAACACATGGAATCATGTAGTAACCAAAAAAGTTTGAAACAAATCAAAATATATTTGGCAGTCCTCATGATAGCCAGTTCCATCATAGAGCTTGATGGTTTTTGCGACTGCACTTGAAGAAACTTTCAAAGGTCTTGACATTTTCCAGATTAACTGACCTTCATGTCTTAAAGTAACGATGGGCTGTTTCTCTTTGCTTAGTTGAGCTGCCATAATATTTTTTTTTTTTTTTTTACCAAATAGGGCTATATTCTGTATACCACCCCTACCGTGTCACAACACACCTGATTTGTTCAAATGCATTAAGAAGGAAAGAAATTCCACAAATGAACTTTTAAGAAGGTACACCTGTTAATTGAAAGGCATTCCAGGTGACTACCTCAATGAGCTGGTTGAGAGAATGCCAAGCGTGTGCAAAGCTGTCATCAAGGCAATGGGTGGCTACTTAAAAGAATCTCTGACATCATTTTTTTTATTCGTTTAACACTTTTGGTTACTTCATGATTCCATATGTGTTATTTCATAGTTATGTCTTCACTATTATTATACAATGTAGAAAATAATACAAATAAAGAAAAGCCCTTGAATGAGTAGGTGTGTCCAAACATTTGACTGGTACTGTAAATAAAAAAATATGAATTAGCTAGCGTCAGCCAAGTTATTTTGTTAACTACCTTGATGTTACAAGTCTCCTCAGTCTCCAACAGTTTCAAATTTGAACTAAAACAACTGACTGCAACAAGCTTCATCTGATGACTTCCAAGCGTAAAATATTGTACAATGTAGAAAATGGTATAAATAAAGAAAAACTCTGGAATGAGTAGGTGTGTCCAAGCTTTTGACTGGTACTGTACATTTGTCAACCATTTTCCATTCTACAAAAGATCCCTGGCAACTACACAGAACAAAAATATAAACGCAACATGTGAAGTGTTGGTCCCATGTTTCATCAGCTGAAATAAAAGATCCCAGAAATATTCCATATGCACAAAAAGTTTATGCACAATTTTGTGCACATCCTTGTTATTGAGCATTTCTCCTTTGCCAACATAATCCATCAACCTGACAGGTGTGGCATATCAAGAAGCTGAATTAAACCGCATAAGCATTACACAGGTGCATCTTGTGCTGGGGACAATAAAAGGCCACTCTAAAATGTGCAGTTTTGTCACACAACACGATGCCACAGATGTCTCAAGTTTTGAGGGAGCGTGCAATTGGCATGCTGACTGCAGGAATGTCCACCAGAGCTGTTGCCAGCGAATTGAATGTTAATTTCTCTAACATAAGCCACCTCCAGCGACGTTTTAGAGAATTTGGCAGTACGTCCAACCTACCGCACAATCGCAGACCACGTGTAACCATGCCAGACCAGGACCTCCACATCTGGCTACTTCACCTGCGAGATCGTATGAGACCAGCCACCCGGACAGCTGATAAAACTGAGAAGTATTTCTGTCTGTAATAAAGCCATTTTGTGGGGAAAAATGTATTCTGATTGGCTGGGCATGGTTCCCCAATGGCTGGGCCTGGCTCCCCGATGGCTGGGCCTGGCTTCCAAGTGGGTGGGCCTCTGCCCTCGCAGGCCCACCCATGGCTGCGCAGTTGCCTAGTCATATGAAATCCATAGATTACGACCTTTTTGATTATATTTCAATTGACTGATTTTTTGGTTCGGTGGCAGATGCGGAACTCATTAAAATAATAGCCAGTATGTAGAATAAGGAGGATATTGCATATTTCTACCTTTTTGTATACCTATAGGATTCATCACCATGATGTGAATGACATTCACATCTATATTATGCATTTCTGTTTAGTACAGATCAGGGACCCATAATGAAACTCTGTTACTGCAATTCTGTTCCTGGGTGTTAGTTCATTTCACTTACTGTAATTCAATAACCAAAATCAGGTAATAGGTAATCCCCTTTTTTTCTGCGGACATCTTTGAATCTTATATCAGAGCAAATATTTGGAAAATGTGGTCACACAAACAAACGGGGAGATTGTACTAAAATTCTGTTAACCAAACTTTGCATTGGCACAGTTATTCCAGTAAATATGTATTTTTGTAAAATGTTCAGTGAACATTATTAAAAGTAGTGCTTGTGCATATAGTTGTGTGGTTTGTTAAACTTTGAAATCACTGGTTTTTGTTTGGCATATACAGTGCATTTGGAAAGTATTCCGAACCCTTGACCTTTTCCACATTTCGTTACGTCACAGCCTTATTCTAAAATGTATTTAAAAAAACAAAATGTCTCATCAATATACACACAATACCCCATAATGACAAAGTGAAAACAGGTTTTTGGAAATGTTTGCAAATTTATAAAAAAATAAAAACAAATACCTTATTTGCATTAGTTTTAAGACCCTTTGCTATGAGACTCGAAATTGAGCTCAGGTGCATCCTAGTTCAAATGTATCATCCTTGAGATGTTTCTACAACTTGATTGGAGTCCACCTGTGGTAAATTCAATTGATTGGACATGATTTGGAAAGGCACACACCTGTCTATATAAGGTCCCACAGTTCACAGTACATGTCAGAGCAAAAACCAAGCCATGAGGTTGAAGGAATTGTCCGTAGAGCTCCGAGACAGGATTGTGTCGAGGGGCAGATCTGGGGAAGGGTACCAAAATATTTCTGCAGCATTGAAGGTCCCCAAGAACACAGTGGCCTCTATCGTTCTTAAATGTAAGAAGTTTGGAACCACCGAGACTCTTCCTAGAGCTGGCCGCCCGGCCAAACTGAGCAAATGGGGGAGTACGGACATCGTCAGGGAGTTAACCGAGAACCCGATGGTCACTCTGACAGATCTCCAGAGTTCCTCTGTGGAGATAAAAGGTACATGACAGCCCACTTGGAGTTTGCCAAAAGGCACCTAAAGACTCTCAGACCATGAGGAGCAAGATTCTCTGGTCTGATGAAACCAAGATTGAACTCTTTGGCCTGAATGTCAAGCGACACGTCTCGAGGAAACCTGGCACCATCCCTACGGCGATGCATGGGGGTGGCAGCATCACGCTGTGGGGATGTTTTTCAGCGGAAGGGACTGAGAGACTTGTCAAGATGAAAAAATCTTGAAAGATGAATGAAGAAAAGTACAGAGAGATCCTTGATGAAAACCTGCTCCAGACTGCTCAGGACCTCAGACTGGGGCAAAGGTTCACCTTCCAACAGGACAACAACCCCAAGCACACAGCCAAGACAATGCAGAAAAAAACTATTTTATTTCAGAGAAAAGCTGTAACATAACAAAATGTGGAAAAAGTCAAGGGGTCTGAATATTTTCATGAACGCACTGTATTTTAAGTGTTTCCTTTACTGCAATTGTGTTTACTGTGGAATCACCCAACTGTTAATATGGTGGAGTAGTATATTATAGTTTTGGCTTTTCTACTAACCAACCATAGCACCACAGACCATCTTTCCAACCGTTTCCACTGCTAGCCTGGATGGCTAAAACCCACACTGCTGTTGTGTGTAACACACTCAGCAGGGTGTATGAGGGATGTGTGAGGACCAGGCTGTCTGACTCGCACCAGGTCCTTATTCCTGTCTGGGAGTGAGTGTTCAGAATGGATCAGAGGAGGTGGTCTGGGGATGAACAGGTGCTGTAGCCTTGTTATGTTGTAAAGGGATGGGATTTCCTCACCAACCTATATTGTGTCCTAATACACTGTCTACAAACACATGCATGTATGGACGCACACCAACACGTTCTTTCTCTCTCTCGCTGTCTCTCCCGCTATTTCTCTCTCCTTCTATTAAATACACACACCAGTGTTTCCCCTCAGATTTCTTTTCAGCCGTGGTGGCAAGAGTAGCGGGTGTGGGGGAGAGCATTGCTACTAGTGTAAGCGCGTCTTGGCTGAAAGCCGACGCGTGCTTTTAAATGAATAGCTGTCTTGGCTGAAATATACACTGAATATACCAAACATTAGGAACACCTTCATTAGTACCCCCCCCCCCCATTTTTGCCGCCAGGACAGCCTCAATTCAGTCTGTATCACATCTGGCCGTGATTGGGAGTACCATAGGGCGGAGCACAATTGGCACAGCGTCGTCCGGGTTAGGCCATCATTGTAAATAAGAATTTGTTCTTAACTGACTTGCCTGTTGTGATACAGCCTGGATTTGAACCAGGGTTTCTGTAGTGACACATCCAGCAGTGAGAAGCAGTGCCTTAGACCTCTCTCACAACTGTTTCTGTAACTGCTCAAAATGGCCCTAGAATTGAGCTATTCTCTGAGATGATCCTCAGTGTGCTGAAATTCTGTTTCTTACACCTCTTCACCTCTGAGTCACAGAGAGAGCAGCAACAGCAGGTGGCTAAGAGGGCACTGAGAGTCGTAAACCATATCTATTCTCACATCACAGGACTCTAATAGGCCTGCAGTTCATCTCACTGAGAAGGAACACACTGAAAATCGGAGGAACGTTGTCTTGGTTTTTCTACAGATGCTCACCAAGTCTAATTGGGCTCAAGGTGTCTATCTGTATGTGAGAGAGAACTTGTTCCATAACATTTCGCCTCTAGAAATGTTTATTATTTACTGTTCCTTTGCGTTCCAAACTTACAGAGAAATGAAGAATGCCTAGCATCTGTAAGGATAGCCTTGGGCTGTAACTGAGGGGGTTTGAATAAGTCAATAAATGAATAATGTAAATAAATAAAACATTGAATAATAATCTGACTGGAATGACAAATGGCCTTTCTGTCAATCGTTTGTTACTAGTGGAGTGTGAACACACTTTAACTCAACGCCGCTGGTGAACGCACCTCGCCAGATTCTCATCTCCACCCATTATAGGCCTACCCCACTGCCTGCAAAACGTTGCCCTTTGTTCTGCAGAGATAGAGGGCCTGTTATCATGTGTCTTCAGTGTGTGTGTGTGTGTGTGTGTGTGTGTGTTTGCATGCACCACGTGTATGTGCACCCCAGCGTGTGTGTCTGAGAGAAAGAGTTGTAGCCTATAGTAGGGGGCAATTCCACGATAACGGACTTACTTTAGAATTATGCCAAACAAAAACTATTGTTTTCAAAGTTTAACAAACCGTACAACTCTAAGCACAAGGACTTCTTTGAACAATTTACAAAACACGTTTCATAAAGACACGTTTATTGGAAGAACTGTGTAGATGTAAAGTCTTGTAGTTTTAAAAAGAAAATTATGCAACCATGTTTTCTGTTAACTTGCTGTTTCAAATTAAGATTCAAAGATATATATTTGTTTTAATACCCCTTTTTCGTGGTATCCAATTGGTAGTTATTTTTGTCCCATCACTGCAGTTCCCATATGGACTTGGGAGAGGCGAAGGTTGAGAGCCGTGTGTCCTCCGAAACATAACCCAGCCAAGCCGCACTGCTTCTTGACACAATGCCCGCTTAACCCAGAGACACCAATGTGTCGGAGGAACACTGTACACCTGGCGACCGTGTCAGCCTGCACTGCGCCCGGCCCGCCACAGGAGTCGCTGGTGCGCGATGGGACAAGAACATCCCTGCCGGCCAAACCCTCCCCTAACCCGGACGACTCTGAGACAATTGTGCGCCGCCCCATGGGACTCCCGGTCGCGGCCGGCTGCGACAGAGCCTGGACACGAACCAGGATCTCTCGTGGCACTGCTAGCCTTAGACCATTGCGCCACTCTGGAGGCAGATTCAAAGATATCTGCAGAAATAATGGGATGTCAGCTATGAGTAAAAATAAAATAAAAATGTGCTGAATTAACTACAGTAGGTGAGGTAGATTTACATCCGGTAACGGAATTACATCATGGGTTCCTGATTTGTACTATACAGAAATACATAATTATGGAAATGAATACCATTCTCTTATTGCTGATGTATCCTGAATAGGTACACAAAGGTAGAAATATGCAATATCCTTTTTTCTGTTGCATTTTTGGGATTATTCTACACACTTGCCATTTGTTATTCTAATGAACTCTCATCCATACCAAATCTGAACCAATCATAGTCTATGTTTCACATGTTTGGACATTACAGCACAGTAGAGTACAGTACAACACAGAGAACAGTAAAGTAAACTCTACTGTTCATAACTTTGGGGTCACTTGGAAATGCCCTTGTGTTTGAAATAACATCAAATTGATCAGAAATACAGTGTAGACATTGTTAATGTTGTAAATGACTATTGTAGTTGGAAACGGCATATTTTTTAAATGGAATATCTACATAGGCGTACAGAGGCCCCTTATCAGCAACCATCACTCCTGTGTTCCAATGGCACGTTGTTAGCTAATCCAAGTTTATCATTTTAAAATGTATCATTAGAAAACCCTTTTGCAATTATGTTTGCACAGCTGAACTGTTGTGCTGATTAAAGAAGCAATAAAACTGTCTTTCTTTAGACTAGTTGAGTATCTGGAGCATCAGCATTTGTGGGTTCGATTACAGGCTCAAAATGACCAGAAACAAATAACTTTTTTCTGAAACTCGCCAGTCTCTATTCTTGTTCTGAGAAATGAAGGCTATTCCATGCGCGGAATTGCCAAGAAACTGAATATCTCGTACAAAGCTGTGTACTACTCCCCTCCCAGAACAGTGCAAACTGGCTCTAACCAGAATAGAAAGAGGAGTGGGAGGCCCCGGTGCACAACTGAGCAAGAGGACAAGTACATTAGAGTATCTAGTTTGAGAAACAAATGACTCACAAGTCCTCAACTGGCAGCTTCGTTAAATAGTACCTGCAAAACACCAGTCTCAACGTCAACAGTGAAGAGGCGACTCGGGGATGCTGGCCTTCTAGGCAGAGTTCCTCTGTCCAGTGTCTGTGTTCTTTTGCCCATCTTAATCTTTTCTTTTTTCTCAACGGAGGTTAGTATTAGAATACTTGAGTGTGCATTCAATTTTGCAAACCCCAAAAATGTATAGGCCTATTTTACCACAGAATTTTTTTTTTCTACATTTAATCAAATCAATGTGACATTGTTACATACAAGGATATACCATGACATTTCAAATTATTAATTTAATAAAAAAACAAACTTTTCAATGTAATTTTTATGACGTGCGCCCAATAAAAAAGACTTCTAGCCGTCCGGTTGCCTTCACGTGTATCTTGCTGTTTATGTTGGCCAATCAAAACGTTAAAGAGACTCAATGTGTAGCAAGTGTAGTGAGTGTTCACCAGTGAAATGCAAGATGGAACAAAATGACACAATTCAAAGTTAGTGAAATGCGAAGGAGTAGGCTCAACGAGCAACCAACATTTAGGCTGTTGTTTTATCTGAATGAGGTTAGGGAGAAAGCACAAAATGTGGCCTCAATTAGCACAGTTAGCTATAGGCTACTCCAGTCAAGACAAACTGTTATATGGGATGATAAATAACATTTTGGCTGCTACAAGTTAGGTAGTCTTGGCTGTAGCGTCACTCTCTCTCTGCCTCCATCTGCTCGCACCCATCTCACCGGCACCTCCGCAGCTACAGCAATAGAGCGCCAGCCTCTCCCAGCAGTGCTCAGGTTATAAAGTAAAATACACATGTATTTCGGATATCCAGATATACAACAACAATTAATTATACTATTTGAATAGTGAAATTATTACATATTTGCTTTAATATACTTTACTGTACTCTCCTGCACTGAACTCTACTCTACTATGTTGTGCTGTACTACAGTGGTTCCTCCTTTAAAAGTTGCAGGGTACTGCGGTGCAGCTCGTTATTTAAGTGTGAACCACTGATACCGTTAATACTAGTTAGTGCTACTTTGACCACCAGAGGGCATCTTTGAGAAGCATTTCATAGCCTTCAATAATGGCTGTACTAAAGAATGCAGGCACGCGGGTGACCGGGATTCAATTCCCCGACGGGGAGGAAGGAGTAGGCTGTCCTTGTAAATAAATAAAAATGTGTTCTTAACTGATTCCATATTTGTTATTTCATAGTTGTGATGTCTTCACTATTATTCTACAATGTAGAAAATAGAAAAATCAAGAAAAACCCTGGAATGAGTAGGTGTGTCCAAACCTTTGACAGGTGCTTGCTTAATTAATTTGTATTAATATTATGTTTATATTCCAAGAAAAATGAAAAGCCCTCTGTTTCCATTAGGATGGAGTGGAAAATAGGTCGCTGTACAACGTGACGGGCGGGAGTAGAGTACTGGGCTATTTAGCTAAAGAATCCCTTGTCATGCAGGCAGGGCACACGGGAGACTGGGGTTCAATTCCCCAATGGGGAGGAAGGAGTAGTCTATCCTTGTAGATAATAATTTGTTCTTAAATGACTTGCCTGGTTAAATAAAGGTTACACTAAGATCATAACATTTCTGCACCCTAATTTTCTAATTCTAATCTAACCAATGCCCAAACGGAGATTAAGTGAAAATAAAAATCTCATTGATTTATCAAGACCAGTCCCCATGCTTGTCTCAGAGCAGCGCGAAATGGTGCTAAAAATATTTGTAGGCTTTTGCTTCATTTTATTGCTTCTAACTTCAATATGCTCTTTAAATAAATAAGACCTACACCACTTTTAACAGCACATTACTCAACACTAGTGAGAATCATGCCACCTATGGTAGGCCTACAGAATATCGAAAAACATGATGAGACTCTCCGCCAGTAATTACATATAGAGGATTGGAGGTTTCTAAATTAAAACCAAAAGCCACCTCATGGGTCTCCCAGTCGCGGCCGGCACGGGTATCGAACCTGCATCTGTAGCAATGCATTTTGCATTGCGGTAGCCCCCATCCACTCCGGAGCCCCCATCCACAAAGTATCAAAATACAGAGAGGTGTTAAGATATATTGTCCTGCTAATGTTTCCAGGCCTCCTCCTCCCTTCCCCATGGGCTAGATCGGTCTTCTGTGCACGGCTCTGTGGCCCATCCCGTGCCCCCTGCCCTCATGACTTGAACCTCGCACACTTTTAGTGGATACAGATGGAGAATTGCAAGGCAGTCCCATTGTGCGCCACTCTGGAGCCATGACCAATATGACCAACATATATTGTCCTGCTAATAACAGGTTTAACAATATATCTATGAGAATATCCAACTGGCTTTTATATAATTATAAATTAATAATAATAATCACTTTGTTTAAAGTATTTTTGATTTTTTTGTTTTCAAATAAGGTAAAATAGGCAAGAAAAAGGCCATTCTTGAACATGGGGTGAGACATTCTTACTAATTTGTAAATAAAGCCAGTTTGTTATTTAGAATTATTTATTTATGTTTTTAGAAGGAGAAAAACCAAAAACCTCATGGGTCTCCCAGGCAAGGCCAAGCACGGGTATTGAACCAGCATCTGTAGCAACATAGCTTGCACTGCTATGCTGCGTCTTAGAACGTTGCACCACTCAGGCGCTGTACAACGTGCCTGGTCGGGAGTGGCCTACAGTACTACAGTAAGAGCAAAATAATCCTAACAAAATAATGAAAACCTTAGTGTAACAACAGTTTTAGTAAGTGGTCTTGTTTGGGGGTGGAGCTCATTAAAATAATAGCCAGTGTGTAGAATAATACCCAAATATGCTAAATCAGAACATTGCATATTTCTACCTTTGTGTACCTACTCAGGATACATTACAATTAAGATGATGATATTCATAACCATAATTATGAATATCTGTATAGTACAGATCAGGGACCCATGATGTAATTCCGTTACCATAATTCCACGACCAGATGTAAATCCACTTCACCGACTGTAGTTCAATAACAATAATATCTAACTTAAGGGGTCATGTCATACTGTAGCTGACACCCCATTCTTTCTTCAGACATCTTTGAATCTTAATTTGGAGCAGATATTTAAGAGTTTTTGGAAAACGTGGTCACATAAAAAAACTGAGGGAGATTTTACCGTAATTCTGTTACCAAACTTTGCATTTGCATAGTTCTTCCAGTAAATGCATTTTTATTTATTTTCTGTGTAAAAAAAATAGTATAATAATTACTATTCAAAGTAGTCCTTGTTCATATTTTTATGGTTTGTTAAACTTTGAAATCAATGATTTTTGTTTGGCATACACTTTAAAGTGAAAAATCTGAGTCAGAGCATTATTCCGTTTCCGTGGAATTGCTCAGTAGCTATTCCAGTCCATTTCCCGTCCTTCTTATCTTTTCCTGGGTAAAACCGCAATTCAATTTTACACTCCAGGAATTTTCAACAGTGATAAGGATGAAAATTGTTTTGTTTTTTTATCCGCACCCTGGAGTGAGGAGCCGGTGGTTCCCCGTGTCCCCCACCTCCCCGCTGCCACACACACACACCCTGGCTACCTCTACCAGACACCCCCGGTGTAAATCCGTCACGTTAGGAGGGAAATCCTAATCGCCCAGGCACCAGACAGGGGCTCAAGACAAAGAGGGGTGGAGGAGTGAGGAGAGGAACATGGAGAGGAGCTCCATATTAATCTGGGGCCTTTGTCATATGAAATGTGTGCTTTCTGAAAAATTGTCTGACGCCGGTTTGCCCGGGGCAGCAGGAAATGGAATCGGCATGGTGACAATGAGCGATGGCACCCAGGGAAGGGTGGTGTGTTTCTTTGTTGTTGTTGTTGTTGTTGTTGTTGCTGTTGTTGTTGTTGTTGTTGCTCGCTTTCTTTTTGCCGGACAGGTATGGATTTTTCTGTAGTGGTTACAACCATTGATCGTGTGGTCTAGTTCACTCGTAAATCCACTGTTTCTGTTTTCACTTTCCTTTTGATGACTTGGGTCCATCACGCACTGTTGATCACAAATGGTCTGTACTGCTGTTAGGTTCTTTAAGGACCACCGGACTTTGTCATGGGATCAATAAACGTCACAACTCCCATGCTTGCTATCAGATATAAGTAGTAGGCTTTAGCTCAGAAAAAGGAAACCTTGACTGTATATTCAAAGCCTATCAGTCCCTCTCCTTTTACAACCTGTATCTCAATACACATTTTAGTATTTCCAGTATAGGGATAATAATCTACAATCTACTTTTAGCACTGTGAATAAATAACCTGCTGTTCCCTGCATGAATTTTCACCCGTGCCTTTCTCACTATGTGATCTTCTGAAAACAAGGTGATGAATCAGACACTGATTTCCTGTCTCACGACCTCCACTCCAACCCAATCCCCCCTCCGTCTATAGCCATGGTGTGAGCCGGTAGACTCAGTGAATGCAATGATGGCTCTGCATCTCAATGACCTCTGTGCTGAAGGGGGTCAGCCAGGGGTTTGTGTTTGTTGGGAGGAGGGGGGTCTTTGGATTATTTCAGATGTAGAGGTGTGGGGCTTCCAGGTGGGAATGTGGGGGTCAGCACTTTCAAAGATTTATCCCAATCCAAATCTCATAGTTTGCAGGGGTCAGCACACTATAGTTCCTACATGTGCTAGGCACCAGGTCTTGCAGTATTTCACATGGCATGTCTCCCCTACCCCATTCACCCCTCACTTTTCCCTCTTCCTCAACCCTCCCTCAGCAATACATACTCTAAAGTGTATGCTCTATAGAGTGCAGCTCCCATTGAGCTACCAAAGAGGTAAGAAAGGAGATCAAGACATCCATTTCCAAGCCCCTAAGGGACACTGTGTGAGTTTCTGATGGGACTTTGATGCCATTGATCCCAGTCACAGGGCTGCACTGAGAGAGGTAGCTAGCCCCCCACCATACTGCTGTAATTGTCCCTTTAAAAGCCATGGAGAGTAATTGGGTTATGTTAAAACAGATGTTCTCCATGTATCTCTGCCTGAAGCAAGGTCACAATCAATGCAGATGAATGGCAGCTGATGACAGGCTAGGCAGCAGGTCTCTGGGTTGGGTTACGTAGAGTAGGGATCATCATTTAGATTCAACCGGCGGGCCGTTTTTTTCTTTTCTTGAGCGGATGGTCAGGGGGCTGGAACATAATTACAAATCATTTGTAGACTGCAAATTGACTGCAAGAAGCCCAAACAGATATAACTGTATTTTACTAAAACATAATCATTTCAAACCTGGCTTACATTTGTGCATGATCACAGACAAAAGAGTATTCAAAATATTAGTAACACCTTCTAAATATTGAGTTGCACCCCCATTTGCCCTCGGAACAGCCTCAATTCGTCGGGGCATGGTCTTGAAAGTATTTCACAGGGACGATGGCCCACGTTGACTCCAATGCTTCCCACAGTTGTGTCAAGTAGGCTGGATGTCCTTTGGGTGTTGGCCCATTCTTGATTCACGCAGGAAACTGTTAAGTATGAAAAGCCCGGCAGCGTTGAATTTCTTGACACACTCAAACCAGTGCGCCTGGCACTAGTGCTGAGCGATTAACCAAAATGTCAGTTATTTTACGGTTTATAAACAACTAATTGACCAAAGTCGGTTCAATTATTTGAATTCCATTTCTTTCCGTTTTTTCCGTGAGCTCAATGCGCACATTTCACAGTTTCTCTAGAGATAAATCAGATCCAGCCTGAACTGTGTGATGTACCGTGGCAACCTGTTGTTTTGAGCCCCACACTTTTAGGTAAAAAAAAATATATATATATATATATATATATCAGTTTGCAAACAATGAAGAAAAAAAAGGTAATTGAGTTAATAAAGCCGCATACAAACATGGTCTCTTTTTTGCTTTCTTGAGTAAGGCAGCTCCAAAATGCAGGCGTTTCAGCCTTGCTCTGTGCTTTCTGTGGTGGTGGGGCTAGCCAGCAGAAAATACAGAGCGTTGCGCCTGATTGGCTCAGTTTTCTGTCATGATTGGCTCAGTTTTCTGTCATTCATGGGACAGTACGTCATCCACAATTCTAAGGTTAGAGCTCGAAAATTTTAGCCCCTTGGGTTCAGCCATGGAGTAATGTTAGAAGTGCCCATCCAAGAAGGCTCTAGGTCATTGGCCACAGAATAACATTAAATCATTATATCTCCAGTAGCTTTGATTGGACTGATCATGTCAACATCATACTTTCAAAATCTTAGATAGCAGTTGTCGCCATGAATCGAGTCGGCAATCAGATCCTATTCAACCCTTGTCATATGAAGAGAAATTCGAGATAAAATGTCTTGGTGCTCATCGGCCATTTGATACAAATTTTTCCCTTTATTTAACTAGGCAAGTCAGTTAAGAACAAATTCTTATTTTCAATGACGTCCTAGTGGGTTAACTGCCTTGTTCAGGGGCAGAACAACAGATTTTTACCTTGTCAGCTCGGGGATTTGATCTTGCAACCTTTCAGTTACTAGTCCAATGCTCTAACCACTAGGCTACCTGCCGTCCCACCCCATAAACATTACACAACAAGTTGGAAATCGCAAATTCAACAATGAGTGGTTTTGGAAGGAATCAGTGGCTAACTGTGAGTTCAAGACAACTGGGAACTCGGGGAAAAACGAGCTACGACTGGGAGAATATGTTTTGAACGGTCATTCAACTCGGAATTGTAAATCCGGCATCTTTCTCTTTGATGACAAAATTTGCCCATGAATGACTGCCTCGCCGCTTTCCTGTCCAAGAACATCACGACATGAGTCTAAAAATACCTTATGCTGCTTCATAAATGATGTAGGATGCCAGAGAGATATGTATACTGTAGCTCAGAAAGTAATACTAAGTGTAGGAAGCTGTAAGTAGCCCATGTGCCTCGCCCTAATAATTTGGTCTATTTTCACCAATGCGGTATTGGAAACACATCTTTCGTGGCCGGTGTGTGCTTGTTTGCCTATAACCTGTTTTAGAAAAATGTAATCACCGAATTTCGTAAAAGCTTTCGCTGTCTGTTTATATGTACGAACGGCCCGTGTTCTGAATCCTGTCGCTGTACATTACAAAAGTGCTGAACAAATAGTTATATTGACTACGTCCGTCGTCTCTCGCTCAATAATGTCTTAATCGAAATGACGGATGACGCCTCTTATCCGCTTGTCGTCCCCTAATGCCATAATTTGTACATCTAAATTGTCAGTAGAATCCACATGTGTTTAAGCAAGTCAGCCATATCAGCTATGTAAATGAGGCTGAATGAACTGTAGCAGTGGTAAGGTGTTGGAACAGCTTTTGGGACACCTTTATGTAAGCCCTAACAGTTTGTGGGCACCGTTATAGTGCAATTAATGTATTGTTTACTGTTGTGTAGTGGCTTTGCTGGCTTGCATCCCATATTTTTTTGTTTGCCCCACCAAGATTTACATACTAAAATTTCCACTGGCGATGTAGTAGGGAGTTGTAGTTTCCAAAAGGTGAATATTCTAAATAGTTTAGCACATAAAACCTGGTAATTAACTACAATGACCACAATCCATTGCGCATCTACTTGTCCGGTCTGTGCTTATTTTACGCCTGTTAAGGAAGAGAGAAGAATGCACCATCATGAGGTGATATAGACAGCAGCTGTTGCTTCGCAGTTATCTCTAGCTGAAAATACACGGTAAAAGTGATTGATAGTTGGTATTCAGCAGTCATAAAAGTATGCCTTATTTACTTTGGAGAATTACAAAATGGTGATTTTGTCAGACAGCATATAGGCAGCTGCTCTATAGAGATGATAACTTGAAATGAAATCAAATAAAACAAATGCAATACACACAACGGAAATATTTTAGTAAGCAATAATGGGCAGTCACTGACTTTTATTAATTGTTTCATTCTGTGTTGTTACAGCATTCAACCCCATAATGCATAGTGCATTTAATGTAAAAAAAAATAGAACATATACCTTTTAATAATCGACCTGAAACCAAACCAACTTCAAAACCCATTAATTGCTAAGCACTACTTGGCACCTACTACCATACCCCGTTCAAAGGCACTTACATTTTTTGTCTTGCCCATTCACCCTCTGAATGGCACACACACAATAATTCATGTATCAAGCCTTAAAAATCCTTCTTTAACCTGCAGCACACTTCATCAGGGTCACCACTATACTCCTATTACCTTCCCCCCGGCCCACTTCCTCACCCCCCCAGTGTAACGACCCCCTCTCATATCACTTACACACATAATCAATGCACACGCTCTCCTGATATTGATCCAGGCTGCTTGCTGAGCTGCTGTAAACTGACGAGAAGCTCCTGCCTGGGGTTGCGGTCCCATCCCAGCTCCCTTAGAGCTCAGACACCTGGTTCTCTCCTCATGTTACAGTCATTTGGGCTTTCTATGCACGTAAATGGAAATGACATTCATCTAGAATGAATCACCCTCTTCTCTTAAGGTAATTCTCCCCTGTTGTTCAGAATACTGATAAACATCGACATCTATTGTTCTCTTACTAATCTCTGTCATGCGGACAACGCATAATAAACTGTGTTTATGTACACTGAGTGTACAAAACATTAGGAACACCTGCTCTTTCTGTGACAGACTGACCAGTTGGGTGAATCCAGGTGAAAGCTATGATCCCTTATCGATGTCACTTGTTAAATCCACTTCAATCAGTGTAGATGAAGTGCAGAAGACAGGTTAAATAAGGATTGTTAAGCCTTGAGACCATTGAGACATGTATTTTGTATGTGCCATTCAGAGGGTGAATGGGAAAGACAAAATATTTAAGTGCCTTCAAACAGGGTATGGTAGTTAGGTGCCAGGCGCACCGGTTTGAGTGTGTCAAGAACGGCAATGCTGCTGGGTTTTTTCATGCTTAACAGTTTCCTCTGTGTATCAAGAATGGTCCACCACCCAAGGACATCCAGCCAACTTGACACAATTGTGGGAAGAATTTGAGTCAACATGGGCCAGCATCCTTCTCTCCCCGGGTGGCGCAGTGGCCTAGGGCACTGCATCGCAGTGCTAGCTGTGCCACCAGAGACTCTGAGTTCGCGCCCAGGCTCTGTCGCAGCCGGCCGCCACCGGGAGGTCCGTGGGGCGACGCACAATTGCTTATAAAAAAAAAAAGAATCACCACTATTTCTTCTCCATATCTCAAATGCGTGTTTGTCTTTCCAAACGAACGTCATAGAGCCAGATGGGAGTGCTATTTGATGAGAGCTGGGCCTGTACTCTCAAAACGTCTCAGAGTAGGAGTGCTTATCTAGGATCAGGTCCTCCCTTTCCATGAAATCTGATTCATTAGGATCTAAAAGGCGCTCGGGCCCAGGTCTTTACTGAAGCTAGGGAATTCAATTACCCACAATTTTACCCTCTCCAATTGGTCTTATTATCCCCAGTCAGAACCAATCAAAAGCAATCCGTATAATCTAATGAAATATATTTGAATCTATTAATTCACTTTGAAATGGCTCACCACCTTTCTGTAATTGAATTGTAGTTACCATCGTCGCAAGGAGAGGGTTTTAAAATAGGGTCTCTTATACATGGTCCTTGGAGAGTTTTGCTGCAAACGAAAAGCATTCGATAATAATACAAATGATAAAATAAAAGGTGTTATTACCCACTACAGACCTGCTTCTATTTTCTCACCACCGTTTGATGTCATAATAATAGAATTCACATCGCTGCCCTGGGAAGTGACTTGTATGTATTCTCTCTGCTGCATACAGCCGGCTGGTTTTAGTACTGGCTGAGTAGGCTATAGTTACTGCCTCACGTTATTTAAGGGAGGAATTATTTAAGGGAGGAATCAATCTCCTCTTATGTCGCAGTAATAGAATCAGGCATCCAAGCCAGAAATAAAGAAATCAGATAAATACTTGCTACCATAGTGTCTGAAAGGAATGAACAGGTCAGGTTAGTTTGGGGAGTTCCCTTTGAAATGTGTCTTTTAGTTGAGCAGCTACAGGGGCAGTGAGTGTGTAGGGCCTACACTGTGTGTGTGTAGGCTGTATCAAGCAGCACTTCCTCATCACTTCTGGGAGGTGTGTGTTTTTGTACTTGAACTTACAGGTGTGTGTGTTTTGTTTGAGTATGACGCACTGCCAGTGGTGTATGATGCTTGTACTGGTAATCATGCCCACGGGGTGATGGATATCACTGGCAGTGGTGGTTGGTTGGCAGAGTTGCCAGGGGAATTGGGTCTCCTCCTCTCCCCCTAGCGTGCTCACCGACCCGTCGCCTGCTCTCACAGCAAGACACCAATTACCCACCAAACACCAAATCAGAGAAGAAATATGACTGTGCTGCTCCCACAGCTCAGTGCACTGTAGCCATGTTATATCTGATAGCCCCAACATCCTGCAGCCTCTGCCTGTATCACTGTACTGCATCACACTGCCTGGCTGCATTCCCAGTCCAATCAAAGCCAATGCTAGCCTAGCTTTGTCACACAGTGTTATACTGTGTATATATACCCCATAGATAGACTGTAGGAAATAGCCTGGGCTTAGTCATGATACATATGACGTACAGTAGAGGAGAGCTGTGCCTAGGCTCATGCTGGGCTAGCCTCTATGATGATACTCAGTGCAGCTCTCACTCTCTCTCTCTCTACATTTCCCTCGCTCTGGGTCATAGGTTAAGTGGATTTCCTCATGTTTTCCCATTGTGTCTCGAGCCCTACGTCAAGCTATTACAACCCCAATCTACAGAACAAGCCACCTCTCATCCCCTATACACACGCCCGCATGACGCATGCACGCGCGCACACACACACACACTCCCCCCAAAAACAACACACACACACACACACACCTTGCATAGGTAATCTTGGTCATTTCTCGGCGGGAGAAGTGCTTGTGTAAGCAGAAAGCCAGGGATCGTGGTGGTTCAAGGATGTTGCAGTGATGTAACACTGTAACAACGATCCAGCGTTACACACACACACCTTAGCCCACTGGGTAAAAACCGGTTGATCAATGTTGTTTACATGTCATTTCAACAAAATATTCAATGTGATGACGTTGAAATAACGTGGAGAACTGATTTGGATTTTCAAATATAAATCAACGTAAGGGAATTTAGTCGTTTTCTAACCCAGTTTGTAACCTAAATCCAATGGCAAGGTGACATTTTTTTAGTGCCGAGCAATTAGTGCTATTTAAAAAAAAAAAAATCTTCACCCGTTTTTTTCTCCCCAATTTCATGGTATCCATTTGGTAGTAGTTACAATCTTGTCTCGTCGCTGCAACTCCCGTACCGACTCGGGAGAGGCGAAGGTCGAGAGCCATGCGTCCTCCGAAACACAACCCAACCAAGCCACACTGCTTCTTAACACAATGCCCATCCAACCTGGAAGCCAGCCGCACCAATGTGTCGGAGGAAACACTGTGCGCCTGGCGACTGTCTCTAGTGGCACAGCTAGCACTGCGATGCAGTGCCTTTAGACCACTGCGCCACTCGGGAGGCCCTGCGATTAGTGCTATTTGAGGTCGTGCAGTGGTTCGGCGGTACAGTGAAATCTACATTTGATTCCCTTCATATCACCATCATCTCTAGAAATCACTTTAGTGCAGCTGCTGCTCTAAAAGCCTTGAACTATCGTTTGTGTGCGTGTGTGTTTTGTTTGTTTTCAGGTCAGTTCTCTCGGCTCCACACTCTTAGGAAAAAATGATGCTATCTAGAACCTTAAAGGGTTCTTTAGCTGTCCCCATAGGATAACCCTTTGAGAAACCCTTTTTGGTTGCAGGTAGAACCCTTTTGGGTTCCATGGAAAAGCTTTTCTATAGAGGGTTCTACATGGAACCCAAAAAGGTTCTACATGGAACCAAAAAGGGTTTTCCTATAGGGACAGCTGAAGAGTCCTTTTGGAACCATGTGTCGTAACTGTTAGTGGTGATAATGTTGTTAGGACCAGGCAGGGCTCTACGCCGACTTTTACATGTGTACATGCACTCCTAAATGAAAAAATGTAGGAACACACAAAGACATTTAGGAGCACAGTGAAAAATGTTCAAGTAACACAGAGTTTATTAACAAACAATTTATTACATACATATGTATACTGCGTGTGTGTGTGTGTGTGTGTGTGTGTGTGCGCGTGTACTAAGGGACACACATCTGTGCAACAGCACATACCACCAAAATCACACATTGACCCATGCCTACTAGACGCAAAGGATATCAGTTGTCCAGCTGCGTTTGTATGTTGGCCGTCTGGCATGCTTAGAGGTCAGTCAGCGGTCCACGGCAGGAGTGGGATCGAACTCCTCGACAGAAGGCCCCTCCAGGCTGATCCTTATGAGGTCTTCGGTTGTTGAGACCCCAAGGCAGCTTCTTGTCGAATTCTTAATCCGGTTCTGCGCAGAGAAGCATCGCTCTCACTGGGCGGCTGTAATGGGCAGCACCAACTCCAGTATGTTCTAGGGAAAATATGATATCTTTCAATTTAATTTCATAAACTCTTACCATTATCTTAACAAAACCAACCATAATCACTCAGGACTGTTAGCCTACCTTGTAATCGTGCCTGTAGGGGTCCTTTGTCAACATGGTCTCCCACAGGCCACTGTAGGACTTGTCCTTGAAATTGTGGCTGACCAGGATTTTCAGTCCCTCATCCTGGATTGCAGCCATGTTGCACCCCGATCTGCAGGATGAACAGAGAAAGTGAGTTTGCAAATGTGCAAACGTAACATTGTCTCATATGGCAATGCAGTGTCAAATAAATTCTCACCTCTCTAGAGGCTCCTTGAAATGCCTCATCAGGTCTGCCACACCATCATCGCCAGAGGTGAGAAGGCTGACCTGGTCTTCTGGCCAGGTGGCAGGGTTTAGCACTCTGAAAGATTCCACTGGGGTCTGGACACCCTCATCCTTCAGCAAACCACCAAACCTGGCTTTGAGATCATTCACGCCGATGTTGATGGCCGCCTCCATGTGCTGCATCATCTTGGGATTGTGGAGGTCCATGAAGCCTTTCAGATTCCCCTTCAGTGTTATTCTTTTTATCATAAATAACACAGAGACACACACACCAACACACAATGAAATGTCTGGCCATTTGTCTGTCTCCCATAAAATTAAAGGATTTTCCACTGCATTTCCCTCCTTATCCTTAAATCATTCTATTGGGCAACGAGTACATTGATTCTCACACTGAGAATCTGTCGTAATCATCGATTTCTCTTACATCCTAACAAGCTCTCATCCCAACACACCTGGAATCTCCTCTCATCACCATGCTGCTGAGCAAGTGTGGTCTGGATCTTCTCCAGCATGCCTCCTGCCTTTGCCCTAAGCTTTAGTGCTTCCAGTCTGGTCACTGTCTTCCTCAACTCTGATGTGGCTTGGGGGAGGATCAGGTCATTTCTTTGCAGGGTGAGGCTAGCTCCTCAAACATGTCGGAGAGAAAATGGCAGAACACACAAAAGAGTGCATTCTACATTTCCCGCATTATCTGTTAAGTAGTAAGTAAATAAACTGTCACCTGTCAATTACTTGATTCTGAAAGTTCATTTGAGTCTAGAACCTATTTTTTTTAAACTAGTGTGGTATTACATTTCCTGTGTAAAACTGACCTTTGCTCGCCCTTGAACTTCCGCTGTTGTTGATACTACGGCCAGGTGCTCCATGTGCTGCAGATCAACAGAGTACTGGCCTTCGTCAGTGGCAAGGTCCTTGTCTTGTCCATGCCGCAGGAACACTTTGAGGGCTCTGAAGACATGGGGGATACAGCGAGTTCCCTTGACGCTAGACGGTGTGCAAATATCCACACCGAGCTCTTGCCCGAGAACATGAATCTCCAATACTGGAACGCTAACAAAAAGAATTTGCAGAAACTCGTTATTAAAGATGGAGTCATCTATGATTCTCCGAATGATATTATAAAAGAGGAAGCTACATTTTTTAAAGCAGATGTTCTATTTTCCGTCTCATCCTCTCCCACTGAAGGAAGATTACGGTAAGGAATTCTTTCTAAATAATATTTAAAAAATTGAAATGTAACAAATATACAGAAAGATCAGTGCGAGTGCCAAATTACAGAGGAATAACTTTTTGAGGCGATTAAATACTTTCAGTCTGGAAAAACCCCAGGGCTTGATGGCATAGCGGTAGAGGTATATCAAGCCTATTTTGATATACTAAAAGCTCCATTGTTAGATTGTTTTAACTACTCCTGTAGAAATGGTAATCTGTCAGGTACTCAGCAGGAAGGTCTGATTTCTCTATTATTAAAACAGGACCCATATGGCAAATATAAAGACCCAGTCTATCTAAAAAACTGGAGGCCCCTTACACTTCAATGTTGTGATGCAAAAAATACTAGCGAAATGTATAGCACTCAGAATTAAAAGGGTTAAAATGTTGTTTACATGGATGATACATTGGAGATAATATACCACAACTACTAGAAATAATAGAACATCATGAAACATCTAAGAAGCCAGGCCTGGTATTTATAGCGGATTTTGAAAAGGCATTTGATAAAGACTGGATGTTATTTATAAATACCTGGATTTTTTCAACTTAGGTGATTCTCTTATAAAATAGGTAAAAATAATGTATAGAAACCCCAGGTGTAAAATAGTAAATCACAGCTACTTCTCAGAGTTTTGAATTGTCAAGAGGAGTTAAACAAGGGTGTCCGCTGTCACCATATCTATTTGTTCTGGCCATCGAAATGCTGGCTATTAAAATCAGATCCAATAACCACATTAGAGGATTAGAAATCCAAAGCTTAAAAACAAAGGTGTCCATGTATGCCGATGACTCAAGTTTTATATTAAGTCTGCAAGCTAGATCCCTGCAATGTCTTATTGAGATCTAGATAACTTTTCTGTATTCTCTGGACGTAAACCTAATGATGATAAGTGTACAATATTACGGATTGGATCTTTAAAAAATAAAACTTTTATATTACCCTGCAGTTTACCTATAAAATGGGCTGATGGTGAAGTAGACATATTTGGTATTCATTTCACAAAATATATAAATAAGCTCTTCACAATAAATTTCATGAGAACTATAAATGTAAAAATAGACAAGATCCTGCAACCATGGAGAGGTAAATACCTGTCTATTTATTGAAAAATTGCCCTGATTAACTCCTTAGTCATATCTCAGTTTACTCACTTACTTTTGGTGCTGCCTACTCCTGATTATTCATTTTTCAAATCATATGAGCCAAAAATATTTAGCTTTATCTGGGAAGCTAACCCAGACAAAATAAAGTGTGCCTATCTATATAATGAATATGAATTGGGTGGGTTGAGATTATTAAATAGCACTAAACCTCTCTTTAAAAGCTTAACCTATTCAACATTTTTACTAGAACCCTAATTGGTTCTCAAGTAGATTACTAAGAAAAGCTTATTCATTATTTAAAAATAGCCTTTTTGCCTTTGTGCAAATTGCCATGTATCATTTTCGATTAATTGAAAATGACAATTTTTTCAAAGTATCTCTCTTTTTCAAACAAGCATTGCAGAGCTGGCTACAATTTCAATTTCATCCCCATGAAAAGATAGAACAAATATTATGGCTGAACTCAAATGTGATGGTTGATAAAATACCTTTATTTATGGGAAAGATGTTTGAAAAGGGCATTTTGTTCTGGAATGATATTGTAAATTGGAATGGTAGAGTTATGTCCTTCATGGCGTTATCAGAATTATACGAGAAGGTCTGCTTAATCCAAGAGTACAACCAATTGATTACAGCATTACCCCAAAAATGAAGGAGGCAGGTGGCAGTGGGACGAGGTAGGGAACTGGTCTGTCTGTCCAATATAAAGGATCAAAACTGGCGGAGGAATAAAGTAGCATAAATAGGAAAGTATGCCAGTTTCATTTGAGGACCAGGATGTTGACAACTGTGCCATACGGATTGCACAATAGTTTGCAAGAGATTTTTGATGTAACGATTCCATGGTACAGGGTGTATGATTTGATATAAATAACAACACAAGATTCAAGAATTCGTAGGTTTTCAGCTAAAATTATTATTTAGAATTCTTGCCACTAACAAAATGTTGAATATTTGGGGCATAAAATCATCGAAGCTCTGCAGATTTTGATACAGAATCAATAGACCATTTATTTTGGTATTGTCATCAGGTAGCCTGTTTCTGGTCTTAGTGTCAGGAATGGCTGTCACGTTCGCTGTCTTCAAACTCCCTGTCATAAATGAGCCAAGGCGCAGCGTGCATGTAATTCCACATCTTTAATTGAAGTGAAACCTTCACAAAAAAACAGGTAACCAGAAACCGAACGTGACGGAACCGTGGCGCACACAAACACTCACAGAAAATACATAATTACCCACAACATTAGGTGGGAAAAAGGCTGCCTAAGTATGATTCCCAATCAGAGACAACGATAGACAGCTGCCTCTGATTGGGAACCACACTCTGCCAAAAACAAAGAAATAGAAAACATAGAATGCCCACCCAAATCACACCCTGACCTAACCAAATAGAGAAATAAAACGTATTTCTAAGGTCAGGATGTGACTATGGCTGAAAATGCATAGCATTGATCTAAAATTGACCCTAGAAATAGTACTGTTTATGATGTTTGGAGAGACCGGGTCAGTCAATTACTAATATTGTAACGAATGTCGTCGGGAGAAGGAGAGGAGGACCAATATGCAGCGTGGTAAGTGTCCATTATTTTAATAAAACAACTGAACACTGAACAAAACGACAAACGAACAGTCCTGTACGGTGACAAAAAAACACTAAACAGAAAATAATCACCCACAACTAAAATGGGGAAAACGGGCTGTATGATTCTCAATCAGAGACAACGATCGACAGCTGCCTCTGATTGAGAACCATACCAAATTTTACGTTAAACATCACAGCATATTTGAAAGATATATGTTGCGTAGAAATTCAAAGAAGGTGGCCAGCAGAGATGGATGGGATGGACTAAGAGACGGTGATGGTGGAGATGTGGAATTGGAGACAAGTGGGAGTGGAGTTGCTGTGGTGGAGATGGAATGATGGTCAAAGATAAAAGTCAAAAATAAAGTCAAAATAAAACATAATAAAAAGTATGTTTGAATGACACTGAGGGTCAGTGCACAGACATGCACAGACATATGCAGTTGGCATTGCTGTTAGGATTTTAGTTGTCCTTGATGTCCTTTGTTTTTTTGTTTTTTGCATTGTTGTTTGCTGTTTTCTTCTGTCTTTTTCTCTTTTTTCTCTTTAGTTCATTCTCTTGGTTGTTGGTGCATTGGGGGGTTCTTGGGGGTGGGGAATGGAATTATTTGTATTTTTGTTGTTGATTTTTCTTCTTGGGGGGACTGTGGGAGGGGTCTCAAATGGTTGAGGGACAGCTATTGGGGAACTGTGGGGGGATCTTGGAGGGTTCGTTTTTTTTTTGGCCTGGTGGGAGATCTGTCAACGTGCCCTAGAGCAGGGCATTGACCCTGGATGCTTCTGTGTGTCGCTCTGAATGGGAGTCTGTTGGATGACTGGTATGGTGTAGTTGTTGAGCGGCTTCACTGCAAGTATATTGTATGTTTCAGATATTCAATCAAATAAAATAAAATAAACAAATAAAAACTATTCAGCGTCTCCTTCCCTTCTTGTGCCAACCGAAAACAATAATTCTGTGGTATTTACCATTCCAGCACTTAGCACATGCACACACACACACACACACACAGTATTGTTTAACATTCTCAGCTAGCAAATAAAACTAAATCCTAGAGAATTTATTTGTTACAAACCTTTGTGGCATACAGTGGATTGGGATTATATTCCCCCCCTGCCTCTCTCTGCAGGTGGGCAATCACTCCCCCACGGTGGCTCATGTTCACGGATGCACCATCTGCCCCGAAGGAGATTAACTTCTTCATCCATGACCCTCCATCCTCCTCTGGGCCAACCGCATGAAATGCGGCCTTGGTGGCATCCAAAACACCTCGACACAAAATAACAATTATACAAAAGTGTTTCTGACAAAATAAATCTCCATTACGAATAATGATTCAACTTTACACAAGAATAAAGCCTATAAAGAGAAACACCTTACCAATGGCTTGGGAGTGCTCAAGGGTCTGTTGTCCGACCAGGAGATGGACTGGCTTCCCATCCTCCAACAAGCGCACGTGGACAATCTCGCATTCTGTGGATATATCAGTGTCTTCGGTCTATTAGAACGGCAAGATACTTTGCGGCTTTCAGCTTCACTGACAGGCTCTCTCTCATTATGTCAGCAATTTGACCGATCATCCCCTCACATCTTAGATCATTGTCGTATGTGGGATTAATGTCAACTTTGTGGTGGAGTCTGATAAGTGGCCCAAACTTCTTCTTTCGCAATGAAGTGTGCAATGTTTATCTTTATTTTCATCTGCCTCCTCTTCTCCTCCTCAGACGGCAGCACTTGCCTCCTCAAGGCTGCTGACACCGTGCCTGATGGTTTCTCCTGTCTCAACAGGTACAGATCTCTGCACTGGATATGCCGCCGCGAGATGTTATGTTTCTCTACGCTATCTCGTCAGATGTGGGTTTCCTGACACGAAGGACGAGTTTCCCGCCTGTTTCTGCCCTCTACAATATTTGCAGAACATGGTGTTGTTTTCGAACTCTAGCCATGGGAACATTTTGAACCAATTCGCATTGAATCTATGTGTTCTCCCTCCACGGCTACAGTGGACGTTGAAGTGACAATGGGGGTCACGGCAGCTTCGCTAACATTGTTCTCAGCAGCTTTGCTAACGTTGTTCTCAGTAGCTTCGCTAACGTTGTTCTCAGCAGCTTTGCTAACGTTGTTCTCAGCAGCTTTGCTAACGTTGTTCTCAGCAGCTTTGCTAACGTTGTTCTCAGCAGCTTCGCTAACGTTGTTCTCAGCAGCTTTGCTAACATTGTTCTCAGCAGCTTTGCTAACGTTGTTCTCAGCAGCTTCGCTAACGTTGTTCTCAGCAGCTTTGCTAACGCTGTTCTCAGCAGCTTTGCTAACGTTGTTCTCAGCAGCTTTGCTAACGTTGTTCTCAGCAGCTTCGCTAACGTTGTTCTCAGCAGCTTTGCTAACGTTGTTTTTCAGCAGCTTCGCTAACATTGTTCTCAGCAGCTTTGCTAATGTTGTTCTCAGCAGCTTTGCTAACGTTGTTCTCAGCAGCTTTGCTAACGTTGTTTTTCAGCAGCTTCGCTAACGTTGTTCTCAGCAGCTTTGCTAACGTTGTTTTTCAGCAGCTTAGCTAACGTTGTTCTCAGCAGCTTTGCTAACGTTGTTCTCAGCCGCTTTGCTAACGTTGTTCTCAGCCGCTTTGCTAACGTTGTTCTCAGCAGCTTTGCTAACGTTGTTCTCAGCAGCTTTGCTAACGTTGTTCTCAGCAGCTTTGCTAACGTTGTTCTCAGCAGCTTTGCTAACGTTGTTTTTCAGCAGCTTCGCTAACGTTGTTCTCAGCAGCTTTGCTAACGTTGTTTTTCAGCAGCTTCGCTAACATTGTTCTCAGCAGCTTTGCTAATGTTGTTCTCAGCAGCTTTGCTAACGTTGTTCTCAGCAGCTTTGCTAACGTTGTTTTTCAGCAGCTTCGCTAACGTTGTTCTCAGCAGCTTCGCTAACATTGTTCTCAGCAGCTTTGCTAACGTTGTTTTTCAGCAGCTTAGCCAACGTTGTTCTCAGCAGCTTTGCTAACGTTGTTCTCAGCCGCTTTGCTAACGTTGTTCTCAGCCGCTTTGCTAACGTTGTTCTCAGCAGCTTTGCTAACGTTGTTCTCAGCAGCTTTGCTAACGTTGTTCTCAGCAGCTTTGCTAACGTTGTTCTCAGCAGCTTTGCTAACGTTGTTCTCAGCAGCTTTGCTAACGTTGTTTTTCAGCAGCTTCGCTAACGTTGTTCTCAGCAGCTTTGCTAACGTTGTTTTTCAGCAGCTTAGCTAACGTTGTTCTCAGCAGCTTTGCTAACGTTGTTCTCAGCCGCTTTGCTAACGTTGTTCTCAGCCGCTTTGCTAACGTTGTTCTCAGCAGCTTTGCTAACGTTGTTCTCAGCAGCTTTGCTAACGTTGTTCTCAGCAGCTTTGCTAACGTTGTTCTCAGCAGCTTTGCTAACGTTGTTTTTCAGCAGCTTCGCTAACGTTGTTCTCAGCAGCTTTGCTAACGTTGTTTTTCAGCAGCTTCGCTAACATTGTTCTCAGCAGCTTTGCTAATGTTGTTCTCAGCAGCTTTGCTAACGTTGTTCTCAGCAGCTTTGCTAACGTTGTTTTTCAGCAGCTTCGCTAACGTTGTTCTCAGCAGCTTCGCTAACATTGTTCTCAGCAGCTTTGCTAACGTTGTTTTTCAGCAGCTTAGCCAACGTTGTTCTCAGCAGCTTTGCTAACGTTGTTCTCAGCCGCTTTGCTAACGTTGTTCTCAGCCGCTTTGCTAACGTTGTTCTCAGCAGCTTTGCTAACGTTGTTCTCAGCAGCTTTGCTAACGTTGTTCTCAGCAGCTTTGCTAACGTTGTTCTCAGCAGCTTTGCTAACGTTGTTCTCAGCAGCTTCGCTAACATTGTTTTTCAGCAGCTTCGCTTACGTTCTCAGCAGCTTTACTAACGTTGTTCTCAGCAGCTTAGCTAACGTTGTTCTCAGCAGCTTCGCTAACGTTGTTCTCAGCAGCTTTGCTAACGTTGTTCTCAGCAGCTTTGCTAACGTTGTTCTCAGCAGCTTCGCTAACGTTGTTCTCAGCAGCTTCGCTAACGTTGTTCTCAGCAGCTTCGCTAACGTTGTTCTCAGCAGCTTTGCTAATGTTGTTCTCAGCAGCTTCGCTAGCGTTGTTCTCAGCAGCTTCGCTAGCGTTGTTCTCAGCAGCTTTGCTAACGTTGTTCTCAGCAGCTTTGCTAACGTTGTTCTCAGCAGCTTCGCCAACGTTGTTCTCAGCAGCTTCGCCAACGTTGTTCTCAGCAGCTTCGCTAACGTTGTTCTCAGCAGCTTCGCTAACGTTGTCCTCAGCAGCTTTGCTAATGTTGTTCTCAGCATCCCTAACGTTAGTCGCCTCAGGCAAACCTTGTGAAGAGGCTTCATTAGTTGAACCTTGCAAATCCCCCTCGCCGGATTCCTTTTTCTCCTCGTCTCTTTTCCGCTTAAAATAAAATGGAATGGGCTTCATTTTTAGCGATGTCTGCACGTTAACTGATAGCCTATACCGGAACTTTTTTCCAGTGTTGTTCACCTTTCTCTCACTCTGACTGGACCACGTCATCACAGAAAACTCTACTGTGTTTGGCGCATGCCGCTTGTGGAATGTGGGACTGCTATGTTTAAACAATTAGCAACGGGGGAAAAATAGGTTGTAATCTTTACCTCATAAATTATTGTACCGGTTCGCACATATTTATTTTTAGGGGCAAATGCGAGTGAAATACTCACACTGTAGAGCCCTGCCAGGGGTTTATTTACTGCACTCCTATTGAGCTTATCCTAACAGTCTCGTGAGCAATCGGCTTGGCAGGCATCACGCCTGCTGTTTTTCTCACTGAACCAAGGAGTTGGCAAAGAGTGCCGAGGGGAGGTGATGTGTGGTGAGGGTTAGGAGGAGGGGGAGGGGGAGGAAGGGGAGTTCTGGTAAAAGACCTGTGGCCTCTGTGATAAGAAAAGGACAGTGTGTGTGACACCAGCTGAGGACCCGGGCAGCTGGATGTACTGTGGAGAGAGGGAGATAAGAGCTAGGGACATACACACACTCACACACAGGGATGCATGTACACAGGGACACGCACACAGTAGAGCCTAGGAAGGTCACCTTCAAGCCCCTCTCTGCAGCACCTCTAACTGGGACAGCGTCCAGTACAGACGCCTCCGCCTCCTTCTATTCTTCCCCTCATGCCGCTCTCCTTTCCATTCTTCCATCCTTCTCTCTCTCACAGAGCCACATACATAGGCACCATGGGGTTACCTGGAGATTCCTCTAAATCCTATCTAGCTTAGGAGGGGTAGAAGGGTAGGGTAGTGTTGCTCCAACTCCCACCTTCTTATTGAATGGCTGGACAGTTAGGAGCAGTCAGGAGGCAGAGGAAAGAGGGGCTGGGGGGGGGGGTGTATGCTGATACAGTCCATTCGGAGCCTCCCCCTCCCTCACCTAAATTTCTCCCTTCTTCCTCCCAGTCTTCTCTGCAGTGCAGTAATCTATATTTGCCAGTCTCTCTCGATTTGACTGGAATCCCAAGGTCTCTTACACTCTCTCCATGCTTTCCTTCTCTCTCTCTCTTTCTCACTATTTCTCTCTCTCGCTCTTTAAAGCTTTTCGTTTGAAGTGAAAGGTTGAAACACATTCAGACTCGGTGGAAAGTAATACAATTGCTCTGTGGTGTCTGTGTGTGTGTGTTGATAGTTCAGTGAATGTGTCTGTATTTCTGATACCTCTCTCAGCGTCTGATCCACAGTTATTGTATTGGTTCCCAAGATGCTTAGAGGTGGAAGAGTTCCATCTTTACCCTCTAGGACCCATATTTCTAAAACATGTTTAACTTCTGTTAAGTTCCATTTACAGTCTGTGTTATGTGAAGTAGACCTGTGTTCACTTGTCAGAGTGAATTTTAACCGAGGCTCACACACATTTTCATGCAGCGCTACACTGTGACTATAGTGTGTGTGTGTGTGTGTGTGTCCATGTGCGTGCACGTGTGCATACTGAACATCGTAATCCAATGGTTAAGAATGGCTTTTAGGGACACTTAGGGACACCTAGGGGAATGCAAATTTCTGGAGAAACATTTTCTGGGCCGAGATACTGTAGGGCATCCTCAATCAATGACGTTCAGCTGTTAATATGTATTCACTCTGCACTTCAAGGTAATGTACACATATCCAGTTCATTTGACAGGTTCAGGATATACGAACTGTCCTGTGATAAATGGAGAATCCCTGCACACGGTTTTGACAGCATCTGAACAGCACTCTGTGGTGGCTATTTTCCTTTCTTAGTATCGTCTCTGCTATTTTCCAGTCTAATGTAACATGGGTGAGATATTGTATGGCTCAGTCTCTACCAGAAAAGCTCACTAAATAGAAAAGCTTTCTAAATATTTGTAAGAAATAGTCATACAGTGGCCTGGGCTGGTCTCGTGGTCTAAACCGCTGCCTCCGGTGCAAGCGTGGGTTCGAATCCGACCCTCTCTTTTACTGTCCTATCAAATATGAAAACTTTTAAAAAAGAATAATGGAGTGGAACTGCCCCACTCCTAAAATATCAAAAAAATGGTTGAACAGCTCACTTCTTATGGGGTTGGATCTCTCCAAGGTCAGCTGTCAGCTCTGCCTACAACACAGAGGCTTCATCCAGAATGCAAATGAAGCAGTTTGGCTGTTTTGGGATCTTAATTTGAGCTTCAATAAGCATTTTTTTAAGCTTCAATAAGGGGTTAATTACACGTAGTTGAAGCATGCAGGCAATGCATTTTTTTTCTCTCTCTTTTTAATTTTAGTTGGTAGTGGCAGGATTTGGAAGAGTGGGGGAGGAGGTGGGATTTATGTGTGTGTGGGTGGGTACACACACCTCTGTTAGTGTGGAAGATGCTTGTTTCCCTGCGTTTATAAAGTAGCCTTCATGTGTGTGTGTGTAGGACAGAGAAAAATAGCTAATTTATCACATGCTCTGGAACCTTCTAGGGGTCAGCACGTGTCCAAGTGTTCTCTAATGAACATCCCTTTCTAGCCAATCACAGCCTGCCTCCAGTGAGGCGGCTCCATCGGCTAGCCTATCACACGACTCTTCCTGGGCGCAGCGATGGGTAGAATTGATGAAAGTGCTAATTCCTCCTGAAGGATCACCTAACGCAGAAGGAGATAAAGCTGTATTGGAGTCTGGCAATATTACGCTCTATGGAAATGTAATAAAGCCTGAACGGCACCTATCTCATCAGACTCTCACCAGTAATATTTTTATAGTGGAGCCTGGCAGTCTGTATGGAACTCAATGGAAATGTAGTAGCTTGTCTTGAATAGAAACTCACAATAGTCCGCTTGTGACTGAATACACTATGGAGCCTGGATGTACCACCAAGCTGAATGGAAATGCAGTAAAGCAAAATCTTAGCATATGATTACTCTATATTGTAGAACTTGTATGTATAGTGTAAGCCTATATTTATCAAAATATAGTAACGTTTGAATGAAATGTAATAAATAATATCTCTATGAGTAACCTGAGATATTGCTACACTGAATCATTTGAGGAACATTTGAGAAACTTGGATATTGCAACATTGGGTTTATTTTCTTCTCTATACAGTGGGGCAAAAAAGTATTTAGTCAGCCACCAATTGTGCAAGTTCTCCCACTTAAAAAGATGAGCGAGGCCTGTAATTTTCATCATAGGTACACTTCAACTATGACAGACAAAATGAGAAGAAAAAATAAATAAATCCAGAAAATCACATTGTAGGATTTGTAATGAATTTATTTGCAAATTATGGTGGAAAATAAGTATTTGGTCACCTACAAACAAGCAAGATTTCTGGCTCTCACAGACCTGTAACTTCTTCTTTAAGAGGCTCCTCTGTCCTCCACTCGTTACCTGTATTAATGGCACCTGCTTGAACTTGTTATCAGTATAAAAGACACCTGTCCACAACCTCAAACAGTCACACTCCAAACTCCACTATGGCCAAGACCAAAGAGCTGTCAAAGGACACCAGAAACAAAATTGTAGACCTGCACCAGGCTGGGAAGACTGAATCTGCAATAGGTAAGCAGCTTGGTTTGAGGAAATCAACTGTGGGAGCAATTATTAGGAAATGGAAGACATACAAGACCACTGATAATCTCCCTCGATCTGGGGCTCCACGCAAGATCTCACCCCGTGGGGTCAAAATAATCACAAGAACGGTGAGCAAAAATTCCAGAACCACACAGGGGGACCTAGTGAATGACCTGCAGAGAGCTGGTACCAAAGTAAAAAAGCCTACCATCAGTAACACACTACGCCGCCAGGGACTCAAATCCTGCAGTGCCAGACGTGTCCCCCTGCTTAAGCCAGTACATGTCCAGGCCCGTCTGAAGTTTGAAGATTGGGAGAATGTCATATGGTCAGATGAAACCAAAATATAACTTTTTGGTAAAAACTCAACTCGTCGTGTTTGGAGGACAAAGAATGCTGAGTTTCATCCAAAGAACACCATACCTACTGTGAAGCATGGGGGTGGAAACATCATGCTTTGGGGCTGTTTTTCTGCAAAGGGACCAGGACGACTGATCCGTGTAAAGGAAAGAATGAATGGGGCCATGTATCGTGAGATTTTGAGTGAAAACCTCCTTCCATCAGCAAGGGCATTGAAGATGAAACGTGGCTGGGTCTTTCAGCATGACAATGATCCCAAACACACCGCCTGGGCAACGAAGGAGTGGCTTCGTAAGAAGCATTTCAAGGTCCTGGAGTGGCCTAGCCAGTCTCCAGATCTCAACCCCATAGAAAATCTTTGGAGGAAGTTGAAAGTCTGTGTTGCCCAGCAACAGCCCCAAAACATCACTGCTCTAGAGGAGATATGCATGGAGGAATGGGCCAAAATAACAGCAACAGTGTGTGAAAACATTGTGAAGACTTACAGAAAACGTTTGACCTCTGTCATTGCTAACAAAGGGTATATAAACTTTTGTTATTGACCAAATACTTATTTTCCACCATAATGCAAATAAATTCATTAAAAATCCTACAATGTGATTTTCTGTATTTTTTTTCCTCATTTTGTCTGTCATAGTTGAAGTGTACCTATGATGAAAATTACAGGCCTCTCTCATATTTTTAAGTGGGAGAACTTGCACAATTGGTGGCTGACTAAATACTTTTTTGCCCCACTGTATATTTTAGGTATAGACTGGTTTTGAATAATCACAATGGTAGTTTTTCCCCCTCATAAGAATGCTAAGGTGACCGTCATAGAGAATAATTGTCAAGGACGCTGGTCTGTTCAGGAGTAGTGTTACCTCATGCCAAAAACATGTATTTTTTTCTCTTTTATTTCCTTATTTGACCGTAATAGGACTTTGTCAGCAGATTAGAGGTGTCTATGAAGGATTCCTAAAATTTCCCTTGTGGTCCTCAGTTCCTGTTTCCACAAAGCCCTTAGTATGTAAAATTACAGTAATATTTTGTAATATGATATTTTTGGTGGTCCCGGCCACACGAACTGCAGAGGAGAGAACACTGGCCTGATTTGCTAACCAAGCTAAATTTAACTCCCTCATTCCCCACATTCAAAGACCTGGAGGTCAGTTAGCTAAGGAGTCTTGTTCTGTGGACTGAAGCAGGGTGCTATTTTGAGAGTAGAGAAAAAACATGTCTATTTTAGTTTGGCCAGACACTTATCCAGAAGCTTCATTGAAGCTTTATTATAGTTATAATAGTAATTTTATTCTCAAATTGTATCATTGCCTCAAATCCCCAACTCTGCTGTTGAAAGCACCACGCTCCAACCTCCAACCAACTAAGCGTTAAACTGCCTGGCGCTCTATGGAACGTGTCTGTGTGTAATGTATGTGTGGGGAGTCCCCGTCACGCTCGGAGGATATCGACGAGAGTCCAGAGGCCCTGTCGCATCCTGATGATAAATGAGCCCGAGAGGGGTGTTCATCATCGCAGGGCCAGATTACTCCTCCGTCCTGGGACACTTCTCTCCCTTGGTCATCCCTCCATCCGAGGGTACACATCTCTTTCTCTCCCTCTCTCTATCCCACTCTCCACCCCCACATCCTAAACACATAATCTCTCATTCCAGTCGTTCCATGTCATTTCAGTAAGCCATGACACCCACTATCTCAGATTGTTCTGAAATCATTCCTGTAGTTAGAAACAGGTCAAATCGACATTCCAGAAATTATTTTGTTGAAATGTAATTTGATTTAGGAGAAATTAGCCAATTGATTGCACCCAAATTGGCCATTTTAATTTGTAGGATTTAGATTATATTCCAAAACGACACATGGCGAGACCCAGATGCAGACACAGGAGGCAGATGATTAGAGTCTCTGATATGTATTAAAATACAAAGGGCAGTTAATAGGCTGGTCGAGGACAGGCTGAAGTTCATTAACTTCTTGGGGACAGGGGGCAGTATTTTCATGTCCGGATGAAATGCATGCCCAAATTCAACTGCTACTCATCCCCAGAAGATAAGATATGCACATTACTAGTATATTTGGATATTAAACACTCTGAAGTTTCTAAAACTGTTAGAATCATATCTGTGAGTATAACAGAACTTATTTAGCAGGCGAAACCCAGAGGACAAACCATTCAGATTTTTTTTGAGGTCACTCTTTTCAATGGGTTTTCATTGGGAATCCAGATTTCTAAGGGACCTTCTTGCAGTTCCTATCGCTTGTGCACTGTTAGATAGAGGCGCGTGACCAGAAAGCTAGCTACAGTTTGTTTTCCTCCTGTATTGAACACAGATCACCCCGTCTTCAATTTGATCGATTATTTATGTAAAAAAATACCTAAAGTTGTATTACAAAAGTAGTTTGAAATGTTTTGGCAAAGTTTACAGGTAACTTTTGAGATATTTTCTCGTCACGTTGCGCAAGTTGGAACTGGTGTTTTTCTGGATCAAATGCGCCAAATAAATGGACATTTTGGATATATATCGATGGAATTAATTGAACAAAAGTACCATTTGTGATGTTTATGGGACATATTGGAGTGCCAACAAAAGAAGTTTGTCAAAGGTAAGGCATGAATTATATTTTTATTTCTGCGTTTTGTGTCGCGCCTGCAGGGTTGAATTATGCTTCTCTCTCTCTCTGTTTACTATGGTGCTATCCTCAGATAATAGCATCATTTGCTTTCACTGAAAAGCCTTTTTGAAATCTGACATGTTGGCTGGATTCACAACAAGTGTAGCTTTAATTTGCTATGTGATTTCATGAAAGTTAGATTTTTATTTGAATTTGGCTCTCTGCGTTTTCACTGGCTTCAGACAAACAGAGAACACAGGTTTAAATACATTGGGGATAATGGGGAAGATGGGCGACACCTAGAGAGGAGTGGAGACAAGCACAAAGACAGGTCAAACAGATCAGGCTGTGACAATACCCCCCAGGGGATCCACCTGGTGTCCTACTTGGGCGCATACCGGGGTGCAGGCGGTGAAAGTCGGCAATGAGGGCCAGGTCCAGGATGTCCTTAGCGGGGACTCAACACCTCTCCTCCGGGCCATAACCCTCCCAGTCAACCAGGTATTGGAAACCCCTACCCCGAGGTCACGCCGGATGGCTGTCAATGAGATTGGGAAGAGGGGTGAGCCTGGAAACAGGAGACAAAGGACAGTGAGACAAGGGCTTAATCCTGGACACATGAACAGTGGGATGTATGCGCAGGGTACGGGGCAACAGAAGATGAACAGCAGTGGGGAAAGGACCAATAAAATGGGGGGAAAGTTTACGGGACTCCACCCAGAGGGGCAGATGTTGCATAGACAGCCATACCCTCTGCCCTCTTTTTGACAATACCTGGAGATGGCCTTGAGAAGAGTAGACCGAGCTCTCTTCCAGGTACTCCGACAGCAGCGGACAAACATCTGGGCTGAGGGTATGTTGACCTCTTCTTCTTGCTCTGGGAAGAGCGATGGCTGATTTCCCATGGAGTACTCGAAGGGCGAAAGCCCAGTGGCCGAGCAGGGAAGAGTGTTCCCGAGCTTACTCCACCCACACAAGTTGCCGGCACCAGGTGGTGGGGTTGGTTGAGACGAGGCTCCTAAGCGCAGTCTCCAGGTCTTGATTGGCACGCTCCAACTGACTGTTGGACCGGGGATGAAACCCAGAGGACAGGCTGGCCGACGACCCAATGAGGGTGCAGAACGCCTTTCAGAATCGGGATGAGAATTTAGGACCACAATCAGAGACAATGTCAACAGGGAGTCCATGGATTCGGAAGACGTGCTGCACCATAAGCTGGGCCATCTCCTTAGCTGAAGGTAACTTGGGGAGAGGGATGAAATGGGTAATGTCAGGATAGTGGTGTTGCCATCAGACGGAGGAAGCCCTGTGACAAAATCCAGGCATATATGGGACCAGGGGCGATGAGGAACCGGGATTGGCTGAAGGAGGCCAGCCGGAGCTTGCCTCTGAGTCTTATTCTGAGCACACACCATGCATGTGGCGATGAAAGCTGAGATGTCAAGAGCCATAGTGGACTACCAGAAGCGTTATCGGAGGAAAGCTAGGGTTTGAAAGATATAACGTTAGCCATCGAGAATTACAAAAGTTTTGCTACTTTTCTGAACAACATTGATGCCCTGAATTTAGCAGGCGCTATCGACAGATCAGTTGGGAAAAGTGATGAGCTACTTTCTGCGCACTCCACCGGCAGTGTGAACAGGAGTGACTTTACACAATGCTGGCCAAACAAGGTGTAACTACAAACAAAACATAGTTTAATGGTTACTTTCTGCTGTGAAGTGTTCATCCATGTACAATGATTGTATTGGTAGTAGTATGAGTTGAGATTATGCCAGTTCAAAGCTTCAAGTTCCTTGGAGTACACATCACTGACAAACTGAAATGGTCCACCCACACAGACAGTGTGGTGAAGAAGGTGCAACAGTGCCTCGTCAACCTCAGGAGGCTGAAGAAATTTGGCCTGGCACCTAAAACCCTCACAAAATGTTACAGATGCACAATTGAGAGCATCCTGTCAGGTTGTATCACCGCCTGGTACGGCAACTGCACGGTCCGCAACTGCAGGGCTCTCTTGAGGGTGATGCGGTCTGCCCAACGCATCACCGGTGTCATACTACCTGCCCTCCATGTCACAGGAAGGCCAAAAAGATAATCAAGGACAACAACCACCCGAACCACTGCCTGTTCACCCCGCTATCATCCAGAAGGCGAGGTAAGTACAGGTGCATCAAAGCTGGGACCGAGAGACTGAAAAACAGCCTTTATCTCAAGGCCATCAGACAATTAAATAGCTAGCACATGAGAGGCTGCTGCCTATATACATATACTTGAAATCACTGGCCACTTTAATAAATGAAACACTAGTCACTTTAATAATGTTGACTTATTTTGCATTTCTCATCTCATCATGTATCTACTGTATTCTATTCTATTCTACTGTATCGTAGTCTTTGCCTCTCTTAGTCGGTGCTCTTCCATATATTTATATATTCTTTATTCCATTCCTTTTCTTAGATTTGTATGTATTGGGTATATGTTGTGAAATTGTTAAATAGTACCGCACTGTCTGAGCTAGAAACACAAGCATTTAGCTAATCCCACAACACATCTGCTAAACATGTGTATGTGACCAATGCAATTTGATTTGATGATGTGATTTGTTCATTGTGTCATGACGTGGCCCTCTTTGGGTATATAGCGTGCCTTCCCCCTCTCTCTCTCTTGCCTACACTCAGGCTGCTGTTATCTCAGGTCGTAAATTCCTGGAGGAGAATCTCTTCATCATGGTCAGACAGTATAGAGAGAGAGAAAAGGTTTCACAGGAGAACAAAGGAACCTCTTCTCCAGCATAGAACTTGAGAACTGAACAATGTACATGTTTTGGAGAAGGTGCACACGGTCGGGGAAGAATCCAGCTACGACCTGTCCATTTCGTTTAATGTTTTTGAAACTCATGAGAGACAATTCAGCCACATTACCATAACTCTGTTTATACAAGAGTCTCAGTTATGAGACTTGCATCTAATTGTTGTATAAAATGAATGAGTAAAGATGAAACTATTTGTGAAATTATGTAATGTGATTTTAAACTGTTTAATGAAAGGGAACCCAATTACCTTTAAAGTTAACTAAGTCATTGGCCCGCCCCATGAGCACAGACATTGATCTGGCATCATGGGACAGACTTTTTCTGCTCTTCCGAATATAACCCCCACCTTGGGAATTTCTCTTCAGACCAGTTTACCTCAATAACCGAGAGGGCTAAGGTTTGAGTAGATTGCTGAATTCTTAACCATACCACGTGGTTAAACTCTGAGACTTTCTATCCGACAGAATAAGAGCTACTTTTCGATATTAATTACTAGTCTGCAGCTAGAAATTATGTACCCGTGAATGCGAAGACCGACAACCGCCGAAACATCTATTCTATAACAACATTGCTGAATGTTACTCTGAACTATCCATTTTAACCATGCCAGAGAGAGAGAGAGAGGGCAGACAAACTCTCCAACAGAAACAAACTTTCCAACAGAGATCACAACGACACACTGAGCGTAAATATATATATTGATTGGAATTATTCCCGAATGACTGAGCGTTCATGTGCAAAGGATTAGCATTTCAATTGTTATAATTATCAACCTTGTAGTGTCTTTTATCTTTCGTGCCCTTCTTAGTCCCTTTGTCTAACAAGCCGCTATGCCGGTTTAGCCCACTAGGGCACATCACCTATCATTTCCTTGTAACCCTATCTACTTTGTTTGTGTGTGCATTTCTGCGTTTATTTAGTTAGTTAATAAATAAATGATTGAGACAATTGATGAATGGATGATTCATAGTGAAGACTGGGTTTGTGTAGATAACCAACAATTTACGGCGTTTGGAATGAGACTAACTTGAGGTAAAGAATAATTAATTAATTAGAAGACTAATTGATCAGATATTAAAATATCTGAAGAGTTATATTAGGAAAATTATATTGGTGCCCTGACTTCCTAGTTAATTACATTTACATGATTAAGTTAGTTTAATCACGTAATAATAATTACAGATAATTTATTTGATAATAATAAGTCTTCAGTTTAATGATGCCAAAGACACAACAATTATTACATGACCCATCAAATTAGCCAGGTGTGTCTGGGGGTGATTACGGCCATCTATTGTATTTCATGAACATGTGTATATGTCTAGACAATAGTGGCCCATCCACTTAGCTAGATGTGGTTATAACATTTCCTTCACATGACTCATCAATTTAGACAAGTGTGCCGGGTCATCTAATATTTCTAAAATATTTTTATCTGGACACTTTCTGTTTTTGATATTGCTACTATGCAAGTAATCACTTCACTGTACCGTTTACACCTTCTGTTTCCTGTGCATGTGACAAATAAACATAATAGTATATTGTATATATCAGGAAACAGCTCTATATGTATTGTGATTAGTGATATTTACCAGTAAACTAAACTAAACCCAAACCAATACCGTTAACATTGCAAAACACTATACAGTTTGTATTTGGGACTTTTACCATTGAAGACCAGAACACTGAAACTATTAGAACTATCAGTAACTAATCCAGACCTTTTTTGAAGTGAATAAGTCATACACAAAGGTTGCCAATACTTAGACACAGATTAAGCGTAAGAGAAAGATAAGCCGAATTGCTTTTGTGGAGGACTTGAATTGTGAGGGTGAGCGCACAATTTATTTTCAGCATGAACCAAATCTATTGGTTCTCTGCCAAAAGTAGCGAAAGGAACGTTGCGATCTATTCCATAAACACAAGAGACCAGCGAAATGTATAAAAGAGTAAGGCGGTATAGCTGGAGCAGCAGCATCGAGTGGTCAAAACATGGGACTTTCACACTGCTTTGTGGTAAACGATGCAAGCGACTTCAATTAGTAATTTCTCTGATCGGGGGGCTGACATCTCCAGATTCACAGGGAAAACATTACATAGTATGGCGTAATACTCCAAACCACGTCTTCATACTACTTGTCAAACATAGAGAACTGATACTGTATACTGTTTGCTAGGGTGAAATTAGCCTGTGGTGTAGGGTTTCTATAGGTGCCTTTTGACTATATTTGGGGGTTCTTGCTAGGTAGTGAGACGTTTGGCCCAAATCGGATATTAGGTACTATATTTATTGTATATTATCTGAATCCTATAAATTAGAATGGCCAGTTTGGGTGCAATCAATTAGCCTCATTTCTCAGAGAACAAAATAATGCTTCACGAATACTAATCGTATCTTTTACTAATTACAGAACCGATATCAGAACAATCTGAGGTGGTGTGTGTTGAAATCGTCTTTCTTCTGCGTTCTTGAGGTGGAACGACCCATCGTGCTTGTGTGTGTGTAAAATGCTGGTATCCAAGGAAACTAGGGTTCTGCACTGCATAATGGTTGTGTGTGTGTGTGTGTGTGTGTGTGTGTGTGTGTGTGTGTGTGTGTGTGTGTGTGTGTGTGTGTGTGTGTGTGTGTGTGTGCGTGTGTGTGTGTGTGTGTGTGTATATATGTGGTGTTAAGAGTGTAGAGAATGGGTCAGGCTAGTGTTGGGAGTGTGTACAGGACACAGCTAAATTAGACTGACATGCCACGAGACCTGGAGGAGGGGAAAGAGCTGATCCCCTTACATGTCAAGCCAAACACAAACCCGCGTCATTTAGACGTAGACCACATCAGCAGTCCTGTTTTGTTTAGTCCCCTGCAACTGAGGTCACCAGACATGTGAATCCACGCGAGACCTGGGGTTTGTATGTCCCTCTGTTTTCCTGTTGCATACATACTCTATATGTGTATGCTTGCGTGCATCTGACAGTTTATTCCAATGTCTCGGATTCATTTTGTATTTTGTTCTCCCCTCCACACATATCCTCATCCCACATTTAGGGTATAGTTTAATGCAGACTGTGTAAAACAGGCAGTTAGGAATATTAACGGCGACATTTACATCCAGCATTTATCAGCCTCTGCTTTCTGCTCTCTGCTCTTTGCCCACCAAAAATAACTGAGTAAATGTAGGAAAAAAAATAGGAGGGGAGATGTCAAGATTGCAGAGGCATGAATAGTGTATGCTCACAATTGATTTCTGCCTCTGCTCTTTAACTAATTTACTGTGCCCTGGGAATATCTTATATGAACCCTAAGAAGTGTGTGTGTGTGTGTGTGTTTTCTTTGTATCTCATTACTAAGAAACCCCGAGCATAGTAATTATCTTGGGCCATCCCTACTGTCCAGCATAGTAGTGTGTTTTTGGTGTGTGTAGACGATGTGTATATATGTGGGTGTGCGTAGGTTTTCCAGCTGTGTGTTAATCTGCTCAACAGGGAAATCAGTCTTATTCTCAGTCGTAACTCCACCTTGATGGTATCTCCTCTTAGCTCATAATTGGTTTTGTTCTCTGTGGCGGGTATAAGGTGTGTACGTGTATGCATGTGTGTTTGTGTTTAACTGACTACACACTGTAAAACCTGAGTTAGGTTTACTCAAATGATTTGAGGAAGGTGAATGCATTGAACCGTTTGAGTTTGAAAAACGAGTAATTTGAGTATGCTGTACTGTCAGTGTTTGAGTAAGCACAAAAAAGTGGTTTGAATAACAATGTAAATACAGTATCACATACCACTATTGAGAGAAGCTAATTTAAATTATGTTGTTGACTTTACTTAAATATACTATGTTATTGTAACATAACCCTTTTGAGTGAAGTTGACTTACGAACAAATGAGTTAAGCTTACTTAAACATGAAAACGTGCTACTCAAGTGGTTTAACCTCTCTAGGGTAGGTGAGGCGCTAACGTGCTAACATTCTAAATACACCATTTGTTATCGTAAACATTCTTGTAAATACTTGTATCTTACATCATTTAAAAGATGAACATCTTATTAATCCAGCAGCTGTGTCAGATTTCAAAAAGCTTTACTGTGAAAGCAAACTATGCGATTTTCTGAGGACAGCTCCCCGCACACACAAGTATTACTAGCATTTTCCAACTAAGCGTTAGTGTCACGAAAGTCAGAAATAACAATAAAATAAATTGCTTATCTTTGAAGATCTTCCTCTGGTGGCAATGCCAAGTGTCCTAACTACACAGTGAATCTTTGTTTTGTTTGATAACATCCATTTTTATAGCCTAACACGAAACATTTGTAAACTTCTTGCGTCGTGATTTCCGTCTCATTCAACTTTGGACGAAGCGTTCGTGGTAATTACACACACTAAACAACCGTTTATCCAGTCATGGTTGGTTTCATTGCAATCCTCTGGTTGCTACTAACACAACCATATGTGATGGTTCTTTTCCCGGTACGTATTGACCGAAACAAACCATTTTGAAGACACCAATCAATGACCTCATTGCGCACCAATGGTAGGACCGGTCTATCGTTGATTGACTGTATTTTGGCCCAAAGACCACTGATCATCTTGAAATCTAGCTTGGAAGATAGCCAATGAGCTGAGATAAACGGCAATATGTAATGATTATACGTTTGAAGACCAGCCTTTGTCGTAAACTCTGGCGTAAAAGAGGTTCATTCGTCATTGCAAATCCTACTTGACGGAGCCACAAGTGTTACACATAGCAGTACATAGTCAATAGCATTTTCAGCAAATGTATATATTTAAATGATGGCGAATAAATCAGGAAAAGCTAAAACAAAGTCTAGGTATACAGATTTAACCCAAATGATAGAGGAAATTGATAGAGAAAGCGAGACCAAGTAAATAGTTACCCTTGTTATTTTTTTATTTAAAATATAATAATATTTTTTACATATCTTTTGGGGGTGTGTTAGAATAGCATTTATGTATTTTGTATATAGTTATTTCCTTCAAAATCACTGTACCAATTCTGCCACTTGGGTACATTTGGTTACATTTGTGTGGGACACCTGGGTGACCTCATGCTCAATGTCATGTAGCTCGCTCATTTTTGAAGTTATCTGTCTAAAAATTTGCTCAGCTATTGTTGCCGTCTTATGTTCTTCATTCAAATCATCCACAGCATGCTATCAGTATGTTTGGCTGTTCTTGGTCATTTGAAAGATGATGCAGCAACAATAAAAAACAGGTAACGTATGTTTATTTCCTTGTATTTTCTTCTACCAGATCTATTGTGTTATATTCTCCTACATTAAATTCACATTTCCACAAAATGCAGAGTGTTTCCTTTCAAATGATACCAATAATATGCATATCCTTGCTTCTGGGCCTGAGCCACAGGCAGTTAGATTAGGGTATGTCTTTAGGCGGAAATTGAGAAGGGGAGGTACCCCAAAGAAGTTAATGAAACTCAATATACTAATCCTATTAGGTTGTAACAACTCCACACGCTTTGAACCAATGAAGTTGTGCCAACTCAATGTACAGTAATTTCATACAAAATTATATAAACACACGCATAATGGAGAGCTGGCACAAAAACATTGTCTAATGAGAAGAGAGGACACAAGGAATCAAGGAAATCCAATTGAGATTCTGCCATTGGCAAAGAACAGGTTATTACAAAGCAAGGAAATATGGTCTACCCTCCTCTGAATCCCAAATCAGCTTCTTGGAAGAACCTCAATTGCATTTCCTTGATTCATTGTGTCCTCTTGCCTCGCTGTCTCCTGAAAACCCATTGGTTAAGAGGTCCCTCCCCTCTGACCTTTTCATCCAATGGGTTTAGAGAAAAAGACACGAGGCAAAAAAAACTTTATTTAATTTCTCCTCCCTATAGGCACTTATAAAAATATAGGTGTAGGCATTCATTCACGGGGTGGTACGCAACCGAAAGGTCGTTGGTTCGAAATCCTGAGCCGATTAGGTGGAAAAAATCTGTCGCTGTTTCTCTGGATAAGAGTGTCTACTAAAATTTAAATATGTATTTATGACAAAGCCTTCATGTTCTGTTTCAAACCAAATACCCTTGACAATTGAATATTTTGTACTGTATTCTCGATACAACTCAACATAACAGTTCCAACCCAATGTCTCGTGAATAAAAAAGAAAGAAAGAATCCAACCTTAAGCAGCATTTGCAATGTAGAAACAAGGACAAAGTGTGTTTTCAGCCAGTCTTTGTCATTTGGTCAATGTCTACACGTGTATCATCAAGTCATTCTTCAGACCCTTTATCCTTGGCTTCAGTTTTGCGTCTTCTAAACCGAGCAGGAATTTGTGAATGAACTTGTAAGTGTTGGACAGTTCTTTTGGAATAACAAATACAGAGCATAGATCAGACCGGATATTACCAGTTATTAAGCGTCAGCCAGGTCGGTCAAAACAACTTCACTCTCCAGGACAACTGAGATCTTGACCGGATTGTAGTGGACTTGATTTTCATCATTGTCACTAACAAATGTAAATCAGGCTACCAGTGCTTCAGCAAGCGCTGGCTCGTCACAATCCTCCACCCGGAATACACAAATGCACTTGAGATGAGAATACTCGGCAGACATGTTATATAGCAATATATCCACCCTGACCGATGGTTGGCTAGATAAATTGAACACTATACTCACCCTTCTAATGTTCTCAGTTCACCACAGGTGTATAAGGGCGGGTTAATTGGGAATGGACACCATTATCAACAGTAACCAGAATGACAAGAAACCTACCTTGAACGGTAAAAAAAATAATTCTAAGACTTCCTCACGCAGCAACACAGGAAGAGCACAGAGAACAGTGGTATGCCTTGTGAACATCATGTAGTTATTATACTTTCAAGGGAGGGTTGAGGGAAGGGTTGAGAGGGGGATGCTGGGTGATTATTTAAGATACTTTTTTTGAAGAGGTAGGGTTTCAGATGTTTTCAGAAGATGGGCAGGTACTCTACTCTACAGAGAAGAGCTTTGATTGGACTGAGCAGGAGCCGCCCTCCCTTAGGGGTGGGAGGGCCAAAAGACCAGAGGTGTCAGAACGGAGAACTCTGGGTTTGATTTTGAAATGATTTTATGAGGATCTCTTTTAGTCCTCATTTGGACTAATCTTGAAAGAGTCCTTAAACGTTAAAATACAATTTATACTGTTACAAACAGACATAATACACTGACATATTGACCAGATAAATAATCTAACAGTCTATAAAGATAGGTTGAGTCTTCATCTACCACAGTCCAGCACAACTTTCCTATGTATTATATTTAAATGTTTTTAAAGTATTGTTTAAATATATATATTGAAAGGTTTCTGGATTCTCCTGTTAAATAATTACATTTCTTTATTGCTCTAAATCGAAATGTTATTTTGTCTATTTCTCTTTTCTGTCTGGATAACACAGATTGGTGGACAATCTATTCCTAGTATTTACTGAATGTCTGTCTTTTAACTGAATACCGTTGTGAATAGAACTTGGCCGTTTTAAATGGTGTATATTATGAAATAAATTAGCATGTTTTTTTTCAATTATCTTGTTGATTGATGACCAACCAAAAACATTGCGTATGACGACAACAGAATAACCATATCTCCACCTTAAAACAATCCTTGCTGCTTTGTTCTGTGCATTCTGCAGCCTCCTAACTTCACTTGATGATGCATTTCCCCAGACCACAGAACAGTAGTTCACCTGACTCTCAATTAATGCTTGTGTTATTCGCTTAAGAATCTTTCCTGGAAAATACTTTGCTATCCTTCTGATTATGCTGTTTTAATATATATATATGTTTACATAGATTAGTTATTTGAGACGACCATGATAAGCAGTTGTCTAGCTGCACTCCCAGCCGTTTGGTTTCTGCCACTTCCTCAATTTGTACTCCTTCCATACTAAATTGTATCCCATGCTGTGTAGGCCTTTTCCTGGTGGAACAGACCAACATAACTTTGGTTTTCTTGGTTTGTTCCGGCAAACCCACTCCCTGAAATTTTCCAAATCTACTTGTAGAGCGTGCTGTACCTGTTGAACCGATTGTCTTGCTGTATAAATTATAGTATAATCTGCAAATATAGTAGCTTGAGTTTCAGATAAGACATAAGGAAGGTTGTTGGTATATAAACTCAGCAAAAAAAAGAAACGGCCCTTTTTCAGGACCCTGTCTTTCAAAGATAATTCGTAAATATCCAAATAACTTGACAGATCTTCATTGCAAAGGGTACCATAAACAATTAATGAACATACACCTGTGGAACGGTCATTAAGACACTAACAGCTTACAGACGGTAGGCAATTAAGGTCACAGTTATGAAAACTTAGGACACTAAAGAGGCCTTTCTACTGACTCTGAAAAACACCAAAAGAAAGATGCCGAGGGTCCCTGCTCATCTGCTTGAACTCTGGAGCGGGATCAATTTGGACGTGGAGGGTCCGTCATGGTCTGGGGCGGTGTGTCACAGCATCATCGGACTGAGCTTGTTGTTATTCCACGCAATCTCAACGCTGTGCATTACAGGGAAGACATCCTCCTCCCTCATGTGGTACCCTTCCTGCAGGCTCATCTTGACATGACCCTCCAGCATGACAACACCACCAGCCATACTGCTCGTTATGTGCGTGATTTCCTGCAAGACAATAATGTCAGTGTTCTGCCATGGCCAACGAAGAGTTTGGATCTCAATCCCATTGAGCACATCTGGGACCTGTTAGATCGGAGGGTGAGGGCTAGGGCCATTCCCTCCAGAAATGTTCGGGAACTTGCAGGTGCCTTGGTGGAAGAGTGGGGTAACATCTCACAGCAAAAACGGGCAAATCTGGTGCAGTCCATGAGGAGGAGATGCACTGCAGTACTTAATGCAGCTGGTGGTTTACCAGATACAGACTGTTACTTTTGATTTTGACCCTCCCTTTGTTCAGGGACACATTATTAAATTTTTATTAGTCACATGTCTGTGGAACTTGTTCAGTTTATGTCTCAGTTGTTGAATCTTTCTATGTTCATACAAATATTTACACATGTTAATAAGTTTGCTGAAAATAAACTCAGTTGACAGTGAGAGGACGTTTCTATTTTTGCTTCGTTTATTTTGACTTCTCAACTGGAAATTGAAGCGAGCTTCCCATTTACCATTCAAGTGCAGGCAACAGGCTCTCAGGGCGTCACCCACCATTTTACAATGTGAGCTGATGAAGGCCGTATGCATTTTGAAAATGTACTTAATTGTTTGAAACCTGAATTGCTGTCACATATGGAACTGCTATCAGGGGCGCTGTTTAGAATGGTGTTTTCACACTAATTGAATTTTGGCAAATGTTCGAAAATTGTGTTTTATTGGCTGCTTCAATGCATGAGTTGCATGTTTTGTTAAGATGCATTAGCATAATGTAAATGTGATTTCTGTCATTCTGAGTACCGCGAGTGGACGCCCTAGTTGGTTATGCACCCAATGCATATGGGTCCGGTAAATTTTTCAAATGGAGCGTAAATTAAAATCTTCCCGTTCACATTGTCCGGTGCCACATTTTCCGAACAGAAACCCAGACACGAACACTCTTTCTGTTTTGTTTGTTTCTCATTATTCTTCTCCTCCCCAAATGCTCATCTATCAGGGTCTCAGAGTGAGTGTGGGTGAGTATATAAGGATGTAGTGTTTGCAGAACTAATTAGCTTGAGCCATGTTTGCTAATGAACGCTTTCAGCCCTGAGCCATGGCCTACCAATGAGGACCACTTTCTCCCTCAAACCCTTCCTCCTCTTCACTCCTTTCCTTCTTCCCCCACTTCTCTGTTGTGATGTCTGATGGGTGGAGGGGGCGGTAGTTGGTGTGTTCATCCAACATGTATTCTCTTGACACCCCTCTCCTCCTCTCCTCTCTTCTGCCCCTTCACCATTCCTCCCCTTCCTTCTTCCTCACCTATTCTCCCAAAGTGTCCCAACCTCTGTGTTGCAGTCTTTCTCTTTGTTTATGAGGATAGAGAGGACATGAGCGGATTTGGAGAGGAGGCTACAGGGGGGAGAGGAGGATAGAGGGATTGGAAGTTAAAGGAGGGGGAAGGGGTGGGTGAGATGGATGAGAAGGGAATGGAATTCTGACAGGGAGGTCCTCTCTGTGTTTCACTCCAGGTATAGATAGTCTCTTTGAAGATTGTCTCCAGATTCCACTGTATTATCCCTCCCTCCCTCCCTCCCTCCCTCCCTCCCTCCCTCCCTCCCTCCCTCCCTCCCTCCCCTCCCTCCCTCCCCTCCCTCCCTCCCTCCCTCCCTCCCTCTCCCTCCCTCCCTCCCTCCCTCCCTCCCTCCCTCCCTCCCTCCCTCCCTCCCTCCCTCTATAACTGTTTCTCTCCCAAACACTTCGATGCCTGCTCCTCTGTCTCACACATGCTAGTTCTCTCTCTACTTCTGTCTTCCTCATTCCTCAGCCTTATGACACTCACGTCACCGTTACTCTTTCCCTCTCCTTGTTCTCTCCGTTCTCCCTCTCTCCCACTGGGCAGAGCAAGTTTATCTAATAAATAAAGAATTTCAACACATTCAAATTCATAAACCCCAACGGTGCCTCTGTGTGTGTCTGCTCTCACCTCTCTACTGGCAAACTCTCTCTCTCTCTGTGTGTGAGTGTGTGGTTAAAGGTGAGTGCGGGAGATATTTCCTCTTATTGGATTTCTATAGCTGCCTCTTGGGAATGTGAAGTCATCATTTCCCAGCCAAGGCCAAGGCATGCACATATCTGAATGTATGACTACAGTAGCTGGAGTGTATATCTAAATACCCGGGCGGCCCCTGTGGCCTTATCTAAGGACTGCAGAGATTGCAGCTGGAGGGATTGCTTTCTGCTGATGGCTGCAGGTGCAGTTTTAGTCTTCTAGTGAATGTGTTGCCATGGAGGGAGGCCCACCGCTCAGGATTTAGATGAGGCACACACAGGCACATTCACACACAGCTAGGCAGAAGCACATGCACATTAGCACGCACGCCTATGCATTACACACACAGACGCCCACACGATACACACTGGTGCGCACGCACGCACACACACACACACAGACAGTAACATCACATACACATGCAACAATTTCATGTTGTATAATTGCACAAAATCTGAATAGTTCCCATCCCTGGTATTGGGTGTACATTCCTTTTGTTGTTGTCAGTGCCCTTTTTAATGTCCTTTTCCTTCTGCATGCCCCCTAATTAACATCCCTTGCCCCCCTTACCTTTTCCCTTTCTACTGTACCCATACGGAAGATGTAGGTTACAAAACAATTGTCCCATGAAAATCCGGTGTAAAAACACTGATATTTTGTTTATATGGTCACTTCCGTTATGTTAGAATGGCCTCCCACCAATATATGGTGAGATGTAAGCATTTCAGTCATTTATTAGAATTGTATCTGTTGTTTTGTGAATGCTGTACATGCTAGCTAGTTACTGTACTTTTGTCTGTACAGTCGTGGCCAAAAGTTTTGAGAACGACACAAATGTTCATTTCCACAAAGTTTGCTGCTTCAGTGTCTTTAGATATTTTTGTCAGATGCAACTATGGAATACTGAAGTATAATTACAATCATTTCATATGTGTCAAAGGCTTTTATTGACAATTGCATGAAGTTGATGCAAAGAGTCAATATTTGCAGTGTTGACACTTCTTTTTCAAGACCTCTGCAATCCGCCCTGGCATGCTGTCAATTAACTTCTGGGCCACATCCTGACTGATGGCAGCCCATTCTTGCATAATCAATGCTTGGAGTTTGTCAGAATTTGTGGGTTTTTGTTTGTCCACCCGCCTCTCAATGGGTTTAAGGTCTGGGGAGTTTCCTGGCCATGAACTATATCGATGTTTTGTTCCCCAAGCCACTTACTTATCACTTTTTCCTTATGGCAAGGTGCTCCATCATGCTGGAAAAGGGATTGTTCGTCACCAAACTGTTCCTGGATGGTTGGGAGAAATTGCTCTCGGAGGATGTGTTGGTACCATTCTTTATTCATGGCTGGGTTCTTAGGCAAAATTGTGAGTGAGCCCACTCCCTTGGCTGAGAAGCAACCCCACACATGAATGGTCTCAGGATTCTTTACTGTTGGCATGACACAGGACTGATGGTAGCGCTCACCTTGTCTTCTCCGGACAAGCTTTTTTCCGGATGCCCCAAACAATCGGAAAGGGGATCAGAGAAAATTACTTTACCCCAGTCCCCAGCAGTCCAATCCCTGTACCTTTTGCAGAATATCAGTCGGTCCCTGATGTTTTTCCTGGAGAGAAGTGGCTTCTTTGCTGCCCTTCTTGACATCAGGCCATCCTCTGAAAGTCTTTGCCTCACTGTGCGTGCAGATTCACTCACACCTGCCTGCTGCCATTCCTGAGCAAGCTCTGTACTGGTGGTGCCCCGATCCCCCAGCTGAATCAACTTTAGGAGATGGTCCTGGTGCTTGCTGGACTTTCTTGGACGCCCTGAAGCCTTCTTCACAACAATTGAACCGCTCTCCTTGAAGTTCTTGATGATCTGATAAATGGTTGATTTAGGTGCAATCTTACTGGCAGCAATATCCTTGCCTGTGAAGCCCTTTTTGTGCAAAGCAACGATGACGGCACGTGTTTCCTTGCAGGTAACCATGGTTGACAGAGGAAAAAACAATGATTCCAAGCACCACCCTCCTTTTGAAGCTTCCAGTCTGTTATTCGAACTCAATCAGCATGACAGAGTGATCTCCAGCCTTGTCCTCGTCAACACTCTCACCTGTGTTAACGACAGAATCACTGACATGATGTCAGATGGTCCTTTTGTGGCAGGGCTGAAATGCAGTGGAAATGTTTTTTGGGGATTCAGTTATTTTGCATGGCAAATAGGGACTTTGCTTTTAATTGCAATTCATCTGATCACTCTTCATAATATTATGGAGTCTATGCAAATTGCCATCATACAAACTGAGGCAGCAGACTTTGTGAAAATGTATATTTGTGTCATTCTCAAAACTTTTGGCCATGACTGTACATGTCATCATTGGACTAGCTTTTCCTGCCCCCTTTCGTTGTTCATTTGTACTTTGCAGAGGAGTTGGCATATAAGGGAAGCACAGCAACCCTGGTCCTTTTGGTCATGTGTAAGCCGATCAAAACACAACGCGGAGGCAACCTACACCGGTCACACACTCCAGTAACATTAATTAACAACCCACACACGTCGACCAAGGCCACGTCCCCAAAAGTGCACTCTTTTTTAAAATATCCTCTAGCAGAGCTAATGATCCTGATAAGAATGTCTCAGCATAAATACATACATAGTAAAACCAATACATGCCCTCAATTGAGCCACCGTATCTATTAAGTGTGTGCAAGAATCAAGATTATCCACTGATATGGGAGGGGTTTTACTATGGGAACACCCCAGGTGTTATTGCAGGCTTCATAGAGGGTGTTGATAACGAATGAGTTCTGCACTCAGAGACCAGGATAAATAAGGCTGACGGTTGTAACGGCGACGGAGGAGTGTGGATCGTCTGCAAAATGGAATGAGCAGTGGGTATCCTTTCTTAGGCAAGAGTGTGTGTGTTCTGATGGTGTTGTGTATGGTTGAAGATGGTGTGTGTTAGGCGGGTATCCAGGTTTTCATACAACAATACCGTTTCTGTAACGTACCAGGGTAGGCAGTGCTACTGGAAGTGCACACAAAGGGAGCTATTTCTGTTTTGACACACAAAACAAGTTAGGCAACAGGGATGTTGATCCAGGAGGGGATTCAACGTCTCTGCTGTAAACAAAGACGTTTGATGTTGACGTCTAGCCAGTTAGCTAGCAAGTCAGCAACCCAGATGCATAGCTGGAGCCCTGAGCTGGATTTAAGTTATTTGACACATATTTGATTTCCTATAGTTATAATTAACTTATAAGTTAAGCGGTGGCGTGGCAATCAACAATCCCAATGCTTTAAAAAAAAATTTAACGGTATTGAAAATCATACCGTCTGTATTTAGAAATACCTCCGGTATATGGTATAAACGGTATATCCCCCAAGCTTAGTGTGTGTGTTTGTGTGGTCTCTCACTGCCTTAATACTGCCAGGATGGCATCCTTTCTCCCACCATGCATTGGACTTCGTGCTGTGCTCCTTCCACACTCAATCACACAGGAAGTGGCCACCCTACTCTGGCCCACTTTAGTGTCTCTCTCTCTCTCTCTCTCTCTCTCTCTCTCATCTCTCCTTTATTGTCTTCTTCTCTTGTCTTTGACCCAGTTTGTTTTTATTTTCTCCCACCGTCTACCTGCTGGCCCCTCCATCTACATTCCTCTTTAACCCATCTACTCTTCTACCTAACCTCATCCATGCAGGCCTTCTTTTAATGTCATTTAATGCATAACTGCACTGTAAAACATAACAGTACATCTTGCTAGATACATTAAGTGCAATTTACTCTGTTACTAAAAGTTAAACTTACTCACTTTCACTCAGTAGTTATTACTCAATTATTAATTATTGTAGATTGTACTCAATCTGATTGAGTGTAATTTGATAGAACAAATTACTGTGTACAATTTGGGTAATAGTTTGATCTTAATTACGTCTGACGTCATGTACAGTGCCTTCAGAAAGGATTCAGACCCCTTGACTTTTTCCACATGTTGTTACGTTACAGCCTTATTCTAAAATAGATGAAATTAATTGTTTTCCTCATCAAACTCGAGGATCCCGAGTGGCGCAGCAGTCTAAGGCGCTGCATCTCAGTGCGAGGGGTGTCACTACAGGCCCGGCTGATTAAAAAATAAATAAACTCCTCATCAAGCTTAGATGATTTGAATCAGCTGTGTAGTGCTAGAGCAAAAACCAAAACGTGCACCCAGGGGAGGCACCAGGACCGAGTTTGGGAAACCTTGACCTAGGCTAGAGGTAAGACCATGGTACTTGCCTACGGAGCAGCAACAAGCACTGCCTCTCCCTACCTTCAGGCTATGTTCAAACCCTACACCCCAAATTGATGAACAGAGTTATCGAACACCTACGTTAGTTATGCAGTGAAATTGAATCGTAAGAAACAAACGTTATTTTACAAAAATGCTTTTATTACAGTTAAGGGCTTACTTGGTACATCTATCTCATCATGCCCATCTAGTGTGAAGGTTGGCGGGAGAACAATAACAAAACCAGCTGATATTGCCAATCATTTAGCCATTTTTTTTTTACCAAGAAAATTGATTTACTGAGCGGTAATGTAAACACCCATTCTTCCAAACAAGCTATTGTCCAATGGATTGATGATCATAGTATGAGCAACAAAACCTGCTCTTTTAGTCTACAAATGGTGTCAGTGGAGGAGGTGTGAAACCTGTTGAAGTCATTACCTGATGGGAAATCTACAGGATATGGTCTTATGGACAGTTTTTTTTACCTCGCTATGTATGCTGCTCCCCAGACTGCAGCTCCACTGAAATACATATTTAATTGGTCACTGGAAAAGGGGATGTTTGTAAATACATGGAAGCATGCTAAACTGTGTCCTATTCCGAAAGACAGCAAAGAACCCATTACTCCTGCCAATAGTCAACCAATTAGTCTACTCCCTTCACTCAGTAAGATATTGGAGGGTATTGTGAGTAGACAAATATGGAGTACATGGAAAAGAATGATCTGATTACAGCCAATCAGCATGCTTATCGCAAAAACCATTGCACTACCATTGCATTGGTTGACATGACTGACCAGTGGCTCAATGCCATGGATAATGGCAGGTTTGTGGGTTTACTATTTTTTTGATTTTAGTGCAGCATTTGATTTAGTGGATCATGAAATAATTTTGACAAAATTAATGCATTATGGTTTTAAGGAGGTAGCATTGAATTGGGTACAGTTATACAGTTGAAGTCGGAAGTTTACATACACCTTAGCCAAATACATTTAAACTCAGTTTTTCACAATTCCTGACATTTAATCCTAGTAAAAACTCCCTGTCTTTGGTCAGTTAGGATCACCACTTTATTTTTGAAAGACAGGTTCCTGAAAAAGGAACGTTTTTTTCCCCCTAAGTTTAGTAGATGTTTTATTTTAATATTTAAAAAAAAAGTTTTACCCCTTTTTCGTGGTATCCAATTGGAAGTTACAGTCTTGTCTCATCGCTGCAACTCCTGTACGGACTCGGGAGAGGAAAAAGTTGAGAGCCGTGCGTCCTCCGAAACCCGACCAAACCAAGCCACACTACTTCTTGACATAATGCCCGCTTAACCCAGAAGCCATCCACACCAATGTGTCGGAGGAAACACCGTACACCTGGCAACCGTGTCAGCGTGCATGTGCCCGGCCTGCCACAGAAGTCGCTAGAGAGCAATGGGACAAGGCCATCCCTGCCGGCCAAATCCTGCCCTATCCCGGACGATGCTGAACCAATTGTGCGCCGCCCCATGGGTCTTCCTGTCACATCCGGCTGCGACATCCGGCTGGGCTCGAACCAGGATCTCTCGTGTCACTGCGCCACTCGGGAGGCACAAAAATAGTAGCTCTTTTTAAAACTGTTTTTAACACACAATTGTACGTTAAATTGTTGCGCAATGAATGGGATTATAAAAGTTTTCCTCCAGCAGAAACCAGCTGAGGAGCTGCAGGAGAAATCCCGCTCAGAGTTTGCTCTGTACGCTGTCTGCATGTGATAGTTGTGTTGGATAAATAAGATACACAGAGGCCAATTTAATTCCACAAAATGATGGAAATGAACCTATAGACCTAAAAACATTACTGTCAAATGTATTTACATCGACTGGTATTTCCATCAATCAAAAGCACTATTTTGCAATGGTTTTATTTATCAGCTAATGGAGACCCTGGTGTGTGTGTGTGTGCCAGCGTATGATTAGCAAATACAACTGCAATTTGTTGTTGTTGTTTCAACCCCTCAACACGTGACATGAATAAGGGCTAGTCTTCAGCTCCATTCACAATGAATACCAAAAGCAAAGAAAGATTGAACGAAAAAGAGAGAGAACACTGTAATCTTATTGTCGCGTCCCTAGGTGTGTGTCTTAATGGCTGGGATGTGTTTGGCCAGGCGAGGCGAGAGGGAGGGTCAGTGATAAACGATCAACAACAGATCTGAACAACAGGATCAATAGCACTTAGCTAACCTGACCCCATACAGCTACCAACTGAATGAAACCTGTATACAACACTAATAAATAGCTAATTAAGGAGATGAAGGGCATAGTAAGAGGAGATGATGCAGGTGTAAGGGAGGATGAGATGCATAAAGAGGACAAAAGGAGGGGAAAGAGGGGATGGAGGAACCCAAAGGTCTCTCTTACTATACAGTACTCTTTCCCTCTCTCCCCTACACCTTTCTTGTTCATTTCCTCTTTGTCTCTACCCCTCTGACCTTCTCTGCGTCTCTCTATCGTCATCTCAAATCTTTCTGCACCCTCTCCCTCCCCCTCTCTCTGGAGAGACACACAGTGAGATAACATTAAATCAAATCAAATGTATTCCTAAAGCCCTTCTTACATCAGCCGATATCTCAAAGTGCTGTACAGAAACCCAGCCTAAAACCCCAAACAGCAAGAAATGCAGGTGTAGAAACACGGTGGGGTTGACATTCTGCAGAGGTGGCACTGTTTGGGCCTTGGCTGTCTGGCTGTACAGGATTGCTCTGGAGAGAGAGAGAGAGTGACAGCCAGGGAAGAAAAGAGAATGTGGGTGCCTTCCTATAGCTTGTGGAATTTTGTGTGTACGAGTATTTGTTATTGCGTGCATTGATTTCATTTGTGAAAGAGTAAACATAATGTACTTTAGAAAAATATGATTACTTTGCAGTACACTGTATACTTCTTTCTACACGCCACATAGAAGTAACAACTGAGTGTTACTTTAACGGACAAATTGTTGTAACATAACCCCAGGGCTAACCTATTCAAAGCTCAATGAAGCTCGATGAAGCTTATCAAAGCTGACAGAAGGACCATTCACTGGTACTGGAAGGATGGCTGAGCCCTCACCCCTCCTCCAACAGAGGTAGACAGAGTTTTAAAATGAAACAGACCACTTCACCCTCCGACGGTAGTCTTTTGACGAGATAGAGAAACAGTATTTTAGCGTGTGTGTGTGTTTGTTCGTGCATGTGGATGTGTGTTTGTGCGTGCATGCTGTTTGCGCATGTGTGTGTGCACGTGCATGTATGCTTCACACAACCCTCCATGCTGTGGTTGATTTAAGCCAGAGTTAGGAGGTCTGGCCATGGTGAATACCCATCACAGGTGTATCAGTCTGCTCCATGCCAAGTCGCTATTAGGGGTCTGCTACATGATGGCCAAGGGGGGTGGGGTGGGGGGTGGGGGGGCACAGCCATTATGTTATTACTGGGAAAGTAAAGCAACCCAGTGGGTGGGGGGCTGGAGTGTCTCTCACTACCAGGGGGTCATGGGAAACCGATATGAGAAGAGAAGGAAGGTCTTCAGAGAAGGCCCTGCGGCTAGAGAAACACGACAGAGCAGAGGGAGAAGATGAGAGAGAGTGACGGAAAAGGAGAATATAACAAAAGGGGAGAAGAGACGGTGGGGGACTGCGAATGAGCAGGGGAAGATAAGAAAAATGAGAGAGGGAAAGAAAATGAGAAGGTTGGAGGGGAGAAAGACTGTGAGAAAGAATAAGTGAATGGAGAGGGACAGCGAGAGAGAGAGTGAGAGACAGAGAGAGAGAGAGAGCATGAAGAGCATGATGGATGAGGTGGGTGAGCTTCAAGAACAAATGTGAGTACATACAGTGGATTCGGAAAGTATTCAAACCCCTTTCACATTTTGTTACGTTGCAGCCTTATTCTAAAATGGATTAAATCGTTTTTATCTACACAATAAATCGTTACAATCTACACATAATACCCCCGTTCTTTAGAAATGTTTGCAAATGTATTAAAAATAAAAACATTTACATCACATTTACATCACATTTAAATAAGTATTCAGACCCTTTATTCTGATCACAGGCTTGAGTCTTCTTGGGTATCAAATAAAATAAAATGTATTTATATAGCCTTTGTACATCAGCTGATATCTCAAAGTGCTGTACAGAAACCCAGCCTAAAACCCCAAACAGCAAGCAATGCAGGTGTAGAAGCACGGGGGCTAGGAAAAATTCCCTAGAAAGGCCAAAACCTAGGATGAAACCTAGAGAGGAACCAGGCTATGAGTGGTGGCCAGTCCTCTTCTGGCTGTGCCGGGTGGAGATTATAACAGAACATGGCCAAGATGTTCAAATGTTCATAAATAAACAGCATGGTCAAATAATAATAATCACAGTAGTTGTCGAGGGTGCAGCAAGTCAGCACCTCAGGAGTAAATGTCAGTTGGCTTTTCATAGCCGATCATTAAGAGTATCTCTACCACTCCTGCTGTCTCTAGAGAGTTGAAAACAGCAGGTCTGGAACAGGTAGCACGTCCGGTGAACAGGTCAGGATTCCATAGCCGCAGGCAGAACAGTTGAAACTGGAGCAGCAGCACGACCAGGTGGACTGGGGACAGCAAGGAGTCATCATGTCAGGTAGTCCTGAGGCATGGTCCTAGGGCTCAGGTCCTCCGAGAGAAAGAGAGAATTAGAGAGAGCATACCTAAATTCACACAGGACACCAGATAAGACAGGAAAAGTACTCCAGATATAACAAACTGACCCTAGCCCCCCGACACATAAACTACTGCAGCATAAATACTGGAGGCTGAGACAGGAGGGGTCAAGAGACACTGTGGCCCCATCCGATGATACCCCCGGACAGGGCCAAACAGGAAGGATATAACCCCACCCACTTTGCCAAAGCACAGCCCCCACACCACTAGAGGGATATCTTCAACCACCAACTTACCATCCTGAGACAAGGCCGAGTATAGCCCACAAAGATCTCCCCCACAGCACAACCCAAGGGGGGGCGCCAACCCAGACAGGAAGATCACGTCACCCACTCAAGTGGGTTGAGGGGCGGCATGAAAGAGCACCAGTAAGCCAGTGACTTAGCCCCTGAGGGTTAGAGGCAGAGAATGCCAGTGGAGAGAGGGAACCGGCCAGGCAGAGACAGCAAGGGCGATTCGTTGCTCCAGATCCTTTCCGTTCACCTTCACACAGACTACACTCTGGGCCAGACTACACTCAATCATATGACCCACTGAAGAGATGAGTCTTCAGTAAAGACTTAAAGGTTGAGACCGAGTCTGCGTCTCTCACATGGGTAGGCAGACCATTCCATAAAAATGTAGCTCTATAGGAGAAAGCCCTGCCTCCAGCTGTTTGCTTAGAAATTCTAGGGACAATTAGGAGGCCTGCGTCTTGTGACCGTAGCTTACGTGTAGGTATGTACGGCAGGACCAAATCAGAAAGATAGGTAGGAGCAAGTCCATGTAATGCTTTGTATGTTAGCAGTAAAACGTTGAAATCAGCCCTTGCCTTAACAGGAAGCCATTGTAGAGAGGCTAGCACTGGAGTAATATGATAAAATTTTGGTTCTAGTCAGGATTCTAGCAGCCGTATTTATCACTAACTGAAGTTTATTTAGTGCTACAAACTTGGCACACCTGTAATTGCAGAGTTTCTCCCATTATTTTCTGCAGATCCTCTCAAGCTCTGTAATGTTGGATTGGGAGCGTCGCTGCACAGCTATTTTCAGGTCTCTCCAGAGATGATAGATTGGGTTGAAGTCCTTACTCTGGCTGTGCCATTCACTTTTCCAGAAGCCACTCCTGCGTTGTCTTGGCTGTGTGCTTATGGTCGTTGTCTTTTGGAAGGTGAACCTTCGCCCCAGTCTGACGTCCTGAGAGCAGGATTCCACAAGGATCTTTCTGTACTTTGCTCCGTTCATCTTTCCCTCGATCCTGACTAGTCTCCCAGTCCCTGCTGCTGAAAAACATCCCCACAGTATGATTCTGCCACCACCATGCTTCACTGTAGGGATGTTATTGGCCAGGTGATGAACGATGCCTGGTTTCCTCCAGACGTGGCGCTTTGCATTAAGGCCAAAGAGTTCAATCTTGGTTTCATCAGACCAGAGAATCTTATTTCTCGTGGTCTGAGAGTCTTTTAGGTGCCTTTTGGTAAACTCTAAGTGGGCTGTCATGTGCCTTTTACAGGGGAGTGGCTTCCATCTGGCCACTCTACCATAAAGGCCTGATTGGTGGAGTGCTGCAGAGATGGTTGTCCTTTTGGAAGGCTCTCCCATCTCCACAGAGGAACTCTGGAGCTCTGTCAGAGTGACCATCGGTTCCTTGGTCACCTCCCTGACCAAGTCCCTTCTTCCCTGATTGCTCAGTTTGGCCGGGCGGCCAGCTCTAGGAAGAGTCTTGGTGGTTCATAACTTCTTCCATTTAAGAATGATGGAGGCCACTGTGTTCTTGGGATCATTCAATGCTGCAGTCATTTTTTGGTACTCTTCCACAGATCTGTGCCTCGACACAATCCTGTCTCGGAATTCTACGGATAATTCCGTCGACCTCATGGCTTGGTTTTTGCTCTGACATGCACTGTCAGCTGTGGGACTTTATATAGACAGGTGTGTGCACCTTTCCAAATAATGTCCAATCAATTGAATTTATCACAGGTGGACTCCAATCAAGCTGTAGAAACATCTCAAGGATGATCAGTGGGAACAGGATGCACCGGAGCTCAATTTGAGTCTCATAGCAAAGGGTCTGAATACTAAAGGTATTTCTGTTTGTTTTATTTCAAATATTTCTTAAAACCTGTTTTCACTTTGTCATTATTGTGTTTAGATTGATGTGGACATAAAAATAAGGCTGTAATGTAACAAAATGTGGAAAAAGTGAAGGGGTCTGAATATTTTCCGAATGCACCGTATGCAAGCACAAACATACTTGCTGTTGATAACAAACACAGGCAATAACATGCACACACAAAAACACAGATCTATACGCACACGCACACACACTCATACTACAAATCAGCGGGTGCCTATCGTTGTAATGAAATCAAAGGGAGACAGTGAGCTCCGTATTTCATATCAACAGCCTTTTGTTCACTTATAAACAAGGATGGAGAAAGCAATCAAAGGACTGACACACTAACATGCTCCTCTCTGCTTTATTAGCACACTGCTGCTATCTATCTCCCGTCTCTGTGTCTGGGAATAGCTCTGAGACACCCCAGAACATTTACATTCATTCACGTTCTCTCCATCACACTGAACATAGGGAAAAGAAGCAGGGAAAGGGAGGGGGTGAGAAAGAAAAGAGAGAGAGGTGGGGGCGAGAAAGAGATTAAGTGGGGGTGATGGAGGGAGGGAGAGAGTGGGAGAGAGAGAGAGAGGGAGAGAGAGGGAGGGAGAGAGGGAGAGAGAGAGAGAGAGAGAGAGAGAGAGAGAGAGAGAGATGAAGAAGTGCTCTAGTATTGCATGGGGGAACAGTATAGCACCACATCAAAAGCAAGCTCCTTGTCAGTCAGCTATGTGGCATCACCAATAAAACAATAAAACATCACCCCCCCCCCTCCCCCCTCACACACACACACACACATACACACACACTCAATTACAGGGAGAAAACACAGCAAGGGGTACGCCTGGATCTAGCCAGGGTGGAATGGAGTGAGAATGTAGAGTGTTAGGGAGAGTGAGAAAGAAAGGAAAAGAGCGTGAAGTGCGTTTTAGAAAATACCATATGCTACGTAATATGAATATTGAGACTTTGAGAGAGTGAGGGGTGAAATAGAAACAGAATGTGTGCACCAGGTGAACCGAGCACCATAAAGCACCATACAGCCCATATGGACGCTGTTGTGATTCGTAAGAGCAGAGGAGCATATGCATTGGCTCCCTGTGGGTTCATCATAACCACACACACCACTAACACAAAACAGTGGCACACACCCATACACATTACACACACCCATACACGTTACACACACACACACACACACACACACACACAAGCACCCATCCCATTCAAAATCCTATTTTCCATAACCCCTAAACCTTAACCTTAACTCCTAACTCTAATCCTAACGACTAAGTCTAATAGCCTTTTTACAAGTGGCAAAATGTCCTCACTTTTCTGAATGTTAGTTGGTTTACTATTGTTGTGAGGACTTTTGTTACTCACAAGTATAGTAAAACGTGTCCACACACCACAAGCATGCACACACACGCACACACACACATGGCACACTATAACATCCTCTAGCAGTGGACTGGCTTATCGCCCGGCGGATTAGGTTTCTCTGATCTGTCCTGTAAAAAATGTCCATCAAACACTGTCGCTCGTTTGGCCTGCTGTGTCTGACTATTGATTGGTGGGTCAGAGAGACAGAAGAGGCTAATAAAATGTCAGACTATCATCTGTGTTAGGCTCTGAAACACGACGCCATGAGATATCAAACGCCAGGTTTTTATCAGCCCTGTGGAGGAACACAGGAGGGATGGAATTTATTTGGGAGAAGGGTTTGGAGGTGGAAAGAGGTGGGAACACTGCTTGAAGTGGAGAAAGGGCGTACACACGAACTGACGCACACGCAAACGCTATGAACTCTGTCTGTGTGTGTGTGTCTCTGAGAATGAATGTGCTTGCTTTTGGGTCTCCAGCCGACAGTAACTGAATCCAGGAAACCTCATCCTCTTTATGAATAATGAAACAGCCGTAGTGAAACCCAGCTTTCCTCACTCAGTCTATTTCCGTTCTTTATTTATTTCTTCCTCCTATTCTCTCCTCTGGCGGAAGAGTCTGTCGCTATTGTCCTGCTATCAAGGTCTTAAAATATCTGCCATTTAGCAGATGCTTTTATCCAAAGCGACTTACATTTTACGAATGGGTGGTCGTAGGAAAGGAACCCACGAGCCTGGCGTTCCAAATTCCGTTCTCTGCCAACTGAGCTACAAAGGACTTATTTTCTTTTCACCTTTGCGAAAATGTCGAGGTGCTCGCTCAGACGTCGCCAGGAGGCGATGGAACTTCCATTCCTCTTTTTCAATGACTTCTTGCTCATTGCAACATGTTGCTTAAAAATGTGTTTTGTTGGGATCAGACCTGGATTCAAATACCATTTCCAATATCTCAATAACTTTCTTATACATTCGGAATGAGTACTTAGATATATATTTATGTGAAAAGACAAATAGTTGAATTTTCTAAAGTATTTGAAAGTACTCAAATACACCGACTCAAGTACACTCCCATGCATTTAACCCAGATATTTGAAAATAGTATTTGAAGTAAGCATTTGAAGATACTAAAATACGCATGTATTTGAAACCCTGGTCAGGTTGGGAATGTCCCTTTAACCAAACATTTGGGAGAGTGTGATGCAGGGGTTGGAACCAATCTGAAAACTGGAAAAGAACATCATTTTTCAAGGAACAGAATCAGAACTGGGAACGAAAGTGATCTATACTGTTCCGTACTGGGAACAGGTTAATAATGTTATTTTATGTTCCGGGCATTTTTTCCAGTCCAACAACAACAAAAAAACGCAACAAAGCGCCTATGCAAGAAATTCCTCTGTCAATCAGAAACTTCTTCCTGTGTCTGCCTGCCAGCTGAAAATCTTGGCCAGTGTGTGTGCATGTATAGGCTACCTGCCCCCTCCCCAATGAAGCATAGGCTACTTTATCCTACTGACGTGATTTAGAAGATAGGGAGAGTGATTTCTTAGTTAGAGAAGAATGGATTACATTTTCAATGCAAGTTAGGGATACGATCACATTTCACAGTGGATTTATTAACTACAAAAGGTAAGACGTTTTTAATTCTGGTGGTGCTGCTCTGCACACACAAGCTTGTTAGCTCACTAGCTAGCTCGGGTCCAACGTTAAGCCAACTCTCGGAAGTTCAAAGGCATTCAAAGTTCCTCCATAGAAGCCGCTCCTCCGTAGGTATAATTCTGTGGGTCCAATTCAAATAATGCATGTCATCACAAGATGCCAAACCTCCTCCTCCTCCACCCGCTCTCACTCTCTCCTCACCCGCAAAATGTCAGTTGCATCTCGCGCCCTACACTTGTCTTTCCATCACGCATGTTAACACCAATAGCTTGCCCACTCCATAGCAAGCTGCTCTATCCGCACTGATTGGTGTAGTCATTTAATGTGGGGCTAAATGTAAAAAAATATATATATTTCAGAGATTTAAAAAGGAACAGAAAGGAACGAGATAAACCACTACCTTTTCTGGGTTAGAACCCGGGTTCAGAACATTATTTTGCTGGTTGGAACAGTGGAACTGAAAGAAAAAAACGATTGGGTAAAAAAATCAGTTCCAGCCCCTGGTGCGATGGTCCTCTTCTGATTGAGAATGTCCCTTTTAAAAGTTCACATTTCACATAACTCTATGTGGCTGTCTATGAGCTGTGGCTGTGGTCATTGGCTGTCACACCATGTGTATTAACATCTTTATTGAACATGTCACCCTGTCAATGGACAGCGTCGTCTCCTCTTTATGGTCAAATTTAGCATAATTGGCGTTGTGGTTTTGACCTCTCTGACACACGCACACCCACACACGCACGCACACACACACAGCTCTCTTTCTCATCCCTGAGAAGAACAAAAGGCACAGGGAAACTTTACAATTCTGCAGACTGAGATACTTAGATGAAAGAGAGATAGGCAGAGAGAAAGAGAGTGGATGAAGGATAAAGAGAGAGAGAAACCCAGAGCCTGTGGAGAGGGATCAGTCAGACCGCCTGACCTTTGAGAGGTGTGATGGAGGGGGTTTAGAGAATAATAACAGAGAAAAAAGAGAATAGGTGTAACAATGAGCAGATCTCTCTTTTGCAGGTTACAGTGTTCCAATGGAGGTAGAAGAGAGATGGAGAGAGATAGAGAGAGAGAAGAGAGATAAAGAGGCAGTGAAATGTCAGACTGTGTCATTAGGGGTTTCATTTTTGTAAAAGGCAGGGAATCTATGCGTATCATTAGTGTGTGTGTTTGTGTGTGTGTTTTGTCTCTGTGTGTTTTTGTGTTTGTGTATGCGAAAGGGAGACTAAGCACGCTAGGGCTGACGTCAACACTACGAAATAACACATATGGAATCATGTAGTAAGAAAAAAAGTGTTAAACAAAACAAAATATATTTGAGATTTTTCAAAGTAGCCACCCTTTGCCTTGATGACAGCTTTGCACACTCTTGGCATTCTCTCAACCATCTTCACCTGGAATGTTTTTCCATCAGTCTTGAAGGAGTTCCCACATATGCTGAGAACTTGTTGGCTGCTTTTTCTTCACTCAGTGGTCCAACTCATCCCAAAGCATCTCAATTGGTTTGAGGTTCCATGATTGTGGAGGCCAGGTTATCAGATGCCTGCCTGTATATAAAATAATTATGGCACATGAAACACCTTTCTGATTCACACCTGTCTGAGTGAATGAATCCATCGCGGAGGCCGCGGGGATGGCATACCTGTATCACCAGTAGTACATTTACAGTTAATTCCCATCATTTTTCATCTACTTTTGTTTGGTTACGGTCATGCTAATTCATTCAATATATTATTATTACAGTCTTACCATTGCTATTGAAGCAGTGGACACTTGTGAGAAGAACATTTTGGTTTATTTCATTCCGTTTACGAGTTGTCAGTTTATTAATTGTCTTTTGATTGGAGCATTCCTGTCAATCTTGACTAAGGACACGCACTTGATTACGCATAGAACTAGGCCACCTGACCTGCGCGCAAATTTAGACTTATGAATGTGCCCATTTGGGTTCTGATAGTATTTCTGATTGTCTTAACTCAATATCACTGTGGAGCTTCTCAAATAAATGTTTCTTTGCCTCAAACAGTAAGTAAACAGAGTCTGTTTTTACATCCATTGAGAATGACAGTAGTTCCTCAACGTAGCCGAGTTGAAAAATCTTTGCTCTAGTCTAGAAACGTCATAAAATAGGCCTACCTGTCATGTATTGTCATGTTGTGTGTTTCTGTCCTTTCCCTTCACCCTGTCTCCCTCTGCTGGTCGTTGTTAGGTTACCTTTTCTCCCCCTCTTTCCCCCAGCTGTGCCTTGTCTCCTCCTAACTACCCATTCACCCCGTTTCCCACCTGTTCCCTTTTTCCCTCTGATTAGGTCCCTATATCTCTCTCTGTTTTTGTTCCTGTCCTTGTCGGATTCTTGTTTGTTGTGTTTCATGCCTGAGCCAGACTATCGTCATGTTGCTGTAACCTTGTCCTGTCCTGTCGGAATCTGCCGGTCTATCTGAGCCTACCTATGTTTGGTTATTAAAGAAGCTCTGTTTAAGTTAGTTCGCTTTTGGGTCCTCATTCACTCACCGTAACAGAAGAATCCGACCAAGAATGGACCCAGCGACTTCGGATCCTCTCCACTCAGCCGTCGAGATCCAGGGAGCGATGCTAGGCAGACACGAGCAGGAATTGTCTGCTGCTCGACATGCCGTTGAGACCCTGGCCACCCAAGTCTCCAACCTCACAGAACAGGTTCACCATCTCCGCCTCGATCCACCGGCCACTTCCAGGGCTTTCGAATCTCCGGAGCCCAGAATCAATAACCCGCCGTGTTACTCTGGGGAGCCCACTGAATGCCGCTCGTTCCTCACCCAGTGTGATATTGTGTTTTCTCTCCAGCCCAACACTTACGCCAGGAGCACTGCTCGTGTCGCCTACGTCATATCTCTCCTTACTGGACGGGCTCGTGAGTGGGGCACGGCAATCTGGGAGGCAAGGGCTGAGTGTACTAACCAGTATCAGGACTTTAAGGAGGAGATGATACGGGTTTTTGATCGATCTGTTTTTGGGGAGGAGGCTTCCAGGGCCCTGTCTTCCCTATGTCAAGGCAATCGATCCATAACAGACTACTCTATTGAGTTTCGCACTCTTGCTGCCTCCAGTGGCTGGAACGAGCCGGCTTTGCTCGCTCGTCTTCTGGAGGGTCTCCGCGCAGAGGTAAAGGATGAGATTCTCTCCCGGGAGGTTCCTTCCAGCGTGGATTCCTTGATTGAACTCGCTATTCGCATTGAGCGACGGGTTGATCTTCGTCACCGAGCTCGTGGAAAGGAGCTCGCGTTCTTCGTTGCCCCCCTCTCCGCATCACTACCATCTTCCTCTGCCGGCTCGGGAGCTGAGCCTATGCAGCTGGGAGGTATCCGCATCTCGACTAAGGAGAGGGAACGGAGAATCACCAACCGCCTCTGTCTCTATTGCGGTTCTGCTGGTCATTTTGTCACTTCATGTCCAGTAAAAGCCAGAGCTCATCAGTAAGCGGAGGGCTACTGGTGAGCGCTACTACTCCTGTCTCTCCTTCAAGATCCTGCACTACCTTGTCGGTCCATCTACGCTGGACCGGTTCGTCAGCTTCCTGCAGTGCCTTAATAGACTCTGGGGCGGAGGGCTGTTTTATGGACGAGACCTGGGCTCGGGAACATGACATTCCTCTCAGACAGTTAAGGGAGTCCACGGCCTTGTTCGCCCTGGATGGTAGTCCTCTCCCCAGGATTCAGCGTGAGACGCTACCTTTAACCCTCACTGTTTCTGGTAATCATAGCGAAACCATTTCTTTTTTAATTTTTCGTTCACCTTTTACACCTGTTGTTTTGGGCCATCCCTGGCTAGTTTGTCATAATCCTTCCATTAATTGGTCTAGTAATTCTATCCTCTCCTGGAACGTCTCTTGTCATGTGAAATGTTTAATGTCTGCTATCCCTCCTGTTTCCTCTGTCTCTTCTTCACAGGAGGAGCCTGGTGATTTGACAGGGGTGCCGGAGGAATATCACGATCTGCGCACGGTGTTCAGTCGGTCCAGGGCCACCTCTCTTCCTCCACACCGGTCGTATGATTGTAGTATTGATCTCCTTCCGGGAACCACTCCCCCCCGGGGTAGACTATACTCTCTGTCGGCTCCCGAACGTAAGGCTCTCGAGGATTATTTGTCTGTAGCTCTTGACGCCGGTACCATAGTCCCCTCCTCCTCTCCCGCCGGAGCGGGGTTTTTTTTTGTCAAGAAGAAGGACGGGTCTCTGCGCCCCTGCATAGATTATCGAGGGCTGAATGACATAACAGTTAAGAATCGTTATCCGCTTCCTCTTATGTCCTCAGCCTTCGAGATCCTGCAGGGAGCCAGGTTTTTCACTAAGTTGGACCTTCGTAACGCTTACCATCTCGTGCGCATCAGGGAGGGGGACGAGTGGAAGACGGCGTTTAACACTCCGTTAGGGCACTTTGAATACCGGGTTCTTCCTTTCGGCCTCGCTAACGCTCCAGCTGTCTTTCAGGCATTAGTCAATGATGTCCTGAGAGACATGCTGAACATCTTTGTTTTCGTTTACCTTGACGATATCCTGATTTTTTCACCGTCACTCCAGATTCATCTTCAGCACGTTCGACGTGTCCTCCAGCGCCTTTTAGAGAATTGTCTTTTTGTGAAGGCTGAGAAGTGCACTTTTCATGCCCCCTCCGTCACATTTCTCGGTTCTGTTATTTCCGCTGAAGGCATTAAGATGGATCCCGCTAAGGTCCAAGCTGTCATTGATTGGCCCGCCCCTAAGTCACGCGTCGAGCTGCAGCGCTTTCTCGGCTTCGCAAACTTCTATCGTCGTTTCATCCGTAATTTCGGTCAGGTGGCAGCTCCTCTCACAGCCCTTACTTCTGTCAAGACGTGCTTTAAGTGGTCCGTTTCCGCCCAGGGAGCTTTTGATCTCCTCAAGAATCGTTTTACATCCGCTCCTATCCTTGTTACACCTGACGTCTCTAGACAGTTCGTTGTCGAGGTTGACGCGTCAGAGGTGGGCGTGGGAGCCATTCTTTCTCAGCGCTCCCTCTCTGACGACAAGGTCCACCCATGCGCGTATTTTTCTCATCGCCTGTCCCCGTCGGAACGTAACTATGATGTGGGAAACCGCGAACTGCTCGCCATCCGGTTAGCCCTAGGCGAATGGCGACAGTGGTTGGAGGGGGCGACCGTTCCTTTTGTCGTTTGGACTGACCATAGGAACCTTGAGTACATCCGTTCTGCCAAACGACTTAATGCGCGTCAGGCGCGTTGGGCGCTGTTTTTCGCTCGTTTCGGCTCTAAGAACACCAAGCCTGATGCTTTATCTCGTCTCTTCAGTTCTTCAGTAGCCTCCACTGACCCCGAGGGGATTCTCCCTGAGGGGCGTGTTGTCGGGTTGACTGTCTGGGGAATTGAGAGGCAGGTAAAGCAAGCGCTCACTCACACTCCGTCGCCGCGCGCTTGTCCTAGGAACCTTCTTTTCGTTCCCGTTCCTACTCGTCTGGCCGTTCTTCAGTGGGCTCACTCTGCCAAGTTAGCCGGCCACCCTGGCGTTCGGGGTACGCTTGCTTCCATTCGCCAGCGTTTTTGGTGGCCCACCCGGGAGCATGACACGCGTCGTTTCGTGGCTGCTTGTTCGGTCTGCGCGCAGACTAAGTCCGGTAACTCCCCTCCTGCCGGCCGTCTCAGGCCGCTTCCCATTCCCTCTCGACCGTGGTCTCACATCGCCTTAGATTTTGTCACCGGACTGCCTTCGTCAGCGGGGAAGACTGTTATTCTTACGGTTGTCGATAGGTTCTCTAAGGCGGCTCATTTCATTCCCCTTGCTAAGCTTCCTTCTGCTAAAGAGACGGCACAAATCATCATCGAGAATGTTTTCAGAATTCATGGCCTTCCGTCAGACGTCGTTTCGGACAGAGGTCCGCAATTCACGTCTCAATTTTGGAGGGAGTTTTGCCGTTTGATTGGGGCTTCCGTCAGTCTCTCTTCCGGCTTTCACCCCCAGTCTAACGGTCAAGCAGAACGGGCCAATCAGACTATTGGTCGCATCTTACGCAGTCTTTCTTTTCGCAACCCTGCGTCTTGGTCAGAACAGCTCCCCTGGGCAGAATACGCCCACAACTCGCTTCCTTCGTCTGCGACCGGGCTATCTCCTTTTCAGAGTAGCCTCGGGTACCAGCCTCCGCTGTTCTCATCTCAGTTCGCCGAGTCCAGCGTCCCCTCCGCTCAGGCTTTTGTCCAACGTTGCGAGCGCACCTGGAAGAGGGTCAGGTCTGCACTTTGCCGTTATAGGACGCAGACTGTGAGGGCTGCTAATAAGCGTAGAACTAAGAGTCCTAGATATTGTCGCGGTCAGAGAGTTTGGCTCTCCACTCAGAACCTTCCCCTTAAGACGGCTTCTCGCAAGTTGACCCCGCGGTTCATTGGTCCGTTCCGTATTTCTCGGGTCATTAATCCTGTCGCAGTTCGACTTCTTCTTCCGCGATACCTTCGTCGCGTCCACCCGGTCTTCCATGTCTCCTGTATTAAGCCCGTTCTTCGCGCCCCCGCTCGTCTTCCCCCCCCCCCCCATCCTTGTCGAGGGCGCACCCATCTACAGGGTCCGCAGGATTTTGGACATGCGTCCTCGGGGCCGTGGTCACCAGTACCTCGTTGATTGGGAGGGGTACGGTCCTGAGGAGAGGAGTTGGGTTCCCTCTCGGGACGTGCTGGACCGTGCGCTGATCGAGGATTTCCTCCGTTGCCGCCAGGTTTCCTCCTCGAGTGCGCCAGGAGGCGCTCGGTGAGTGGGGGGGTACTGTCATGTATTGTCATGTTGTGTGTTTCTGTCCTTTCCCTTCACCCTGTCTCCCTCTGCTGGTCGTTGTTAGGTTACCTTTTCTCCCCCTCTTTCCCCCAGCTGTGCCTTGTCTCCTCCTAACTACCCATTCACCCCGTTTCCCACCTGTTCCCTTTTTCCCTCTGATTAGGTCCCTATATCTCTCTCTGTTTTTGTTCCTGTCCTTGTCGGATTCTTGTTTGTTGTGTTTCATGCCTGAGCCAGACTATCGTCATGTTTGCTGTAACCTTGTCCTGTCCTGTCGGAATCTGCCGGTCTATCTGAGCCTACCTATGTTTGGTTATTAAAGAAGCTCTGTTTAAGTTAGTTCGCTTTTGGGTCCTCATTCACTCACCGTAACACTACCTGATTACTTCTTATCCCTTGCGCAAATTGCCTACACCTGTGTCTGTCTGTGTGGAGCTCACCAGCACAGGAAACTGAGGGCCCAGAATATTTTATACAATGTTGCAATTTTGCTAGCACCAGCTTCTGGCTGACCAAGTTAATAGTTGATACAATGTGTCAAGTTCCTTGCAGACAGGCCATGCGTAGCCAATGTGATTTATAGGATTTTATTTTTTTATCAGGATATGTTCTACCTGCAGCCTGCAATGTTTTTATTTGTTGGCTTTATGTAGGCTATTTTTACATATTGGCAATGGCAATAGAAGTAACTTTTAGATTTGTATCATTTTCATTTAGATAGACTTTTGATTAACCACATGGCATTGATTTTGAGGTATTATTTTAAATTAAATGAAACTGTTCCACAAAAAAATGCGCACATGAAAATCAGAACTGGCACCGCAGATCAGTAGAAATGGTGCGATAACTTGGCACTCCAAATGGAAAAGGTTGCCAACCGCTGGTGTAACCTGTTACCGGCAAATTCAGGAGCTTAAAGGCAGAATCTGCAAAAATCGGAGGAGGAGGGTCGGGAAGAGTTTCCTTTCTTCTGGTTAGGCTATATTGATCTCTGGCTTCCTCTTTAGTAATTTGTGCCTTCATTTTTAATCTCAGTGCTTAAAGCATCAGACAATCTCAGTAGCCTACATATAGTTGATTTTATTCAGACATAGGGTGTGTCTATATATGGAGAAATCCACGTTTTAAAATGTTGATCATCAATTGGTCGAATGACCAGGCCACTCTCGGTCGACACATTTTCTTTTTCAGTCGGGGGACAGCACACAATTAGTGGGTTGTGTGTGTGTGTGTCTTTCAGCCTGGGCACTGGCAGATCGTTAAGGAGTGTTGGTGGTTGGGCTAACCTCAGGTCGGGGAGATGGGGTGTTTATGTTTCTGCAGTGCCCCTCTAACCGATCCTAGTGAATATGTGTGCCCTCCTACACACACCTCAATGGGTTTATCTCATGCAGCAGGAAGGCTTTGTCACACACACACATACACACACTAACACGGGCACAGCTCTTTCTGCCCCTTTCTCTCTCTCCTTTACATCCTCTCCTCTTGTCATGTTAATAGGCTGTTTTCATGATGGAGAGAGAGTCAAATCTCACCGACCAGCTGTGGTGTGGCCTGTGTGTGTGTGTTTAACACCTTACACAGTCATTTTTAAGTGGCTTTGCTTTTGTGCTTGTGAGTGTGTGTGTGTGCGTCTGTGTGTATGTGTGTGTGAGTGCACTAATGTGTGAGTATCTGTCTGTGTGTTGATGTGCTGCTAATGCTGTCCCCAGGGCTTTACTGTACGATCTTGTTGTCAAACTATGAGCGCGGCTCCTGTATTTGCTATGTGTCGTGTGCCTGGAGCATGGTGTGTGTGTGTGTGTGTGTGTGTGTGTGTGTGTGTGTGTGTGTGTGTCTCAGCTGCAGACAGGGGCAGGTGGTTCACCTCAGGGAATGACACTTCATGTCATGTTGTATGTGCTGCTGTTGGGACAATGACGAAACGCAACACATTATAACCTTTGTTTGGTCTAGGAGCTAAATATACGCACACACACACACACACACACACACACACACACACACACACACACACACACACACATACATACACACACACAATGCAAGATATTCGCTCTTTCCCCTCTATAGTACGCCTTGTTTTAAGGGCCGAAAATACACCAGCCCCTTAACTGTATTTTACATCCTCACACAGAAAGAGTCCTTCGAGTTTGGCAGAGGAGAGATTGCAGTATATTGCAGTTAACACACTCGACACAGAGAAAGAGAGATGGAAACAAAGTGATATTTCCTTTCTGTGATTGAAGAGAAGAGTCCCAGGCCACACGTGAGTGTTTTATCTACAGTCTAAACAGTCTGCACCTCCACTAAGCACCTTTACAATAACGCCGTCATCTCTGCTAATGGGACACATTATTCCACCCACATTGTATTTTATTCCCCCCCCCTTCAACCCCCCCCCTCCCCCCTCTCTCTCTCAGTTAAGCTACAGAAAAGCCCGTGTTTTTCCGTCTGTGTATGTGCTGTAGTTTAATTCATTAGCTTACTGAAGTAATCCTTTCCTTGTCACACCATATAAGGCTTCTAAGATGCAGCAAGGTTAATATATACGAGCCTGACAGAAGTGTTCTTTAGAGATGTTTGTCTATTGGTACATCAGTACGTCAGGCACGCTCTATCAGAGATGCTCTGTAGACCATAGATGGTCTATTCTCTGGCTATGGCATCCATCATCAGTACTGGGAGGGGCTGTCATGGGCTGACATACCAACACTCCCTCTCTCTCTCTCTCTCCCTCCTCTCCCGTTCCTTCTCTGGTATAATGTTTTGTTATGGGTGGATCCTGTAACCTATCCCTGGTGTGGGCTTATTAGACATGAGGATAGGGAAAGAGTGTAGAAGGGAATAGGAGTAGAATAGAGGGAGGAGGTGGAAGGCAATGGCAGTCCCTAATAGCAACACACACACACAAAAAGAGAAGGGTGAGGTAAACATGCAGGTTGTCAGTATTCCGTCACACAGATAAGACCGTCTCGGCGACCCTCCTCCTCTCCCACCATAGAGCCCTCTCTGTGTTTGCAAACGTTGCCGCACCAAGGCGATGTGCTGAAGTTGGTGGCTGCATTTCACACTACTTTTGGATTAGAATCGGATTTTAAGGCTCATATGAATGTCCTGCTTAATATAATGTTTGTGTCATCATCGCAAATCAACAGCATTATACTTATAAAACACTTCAACTTCATTCAGCAAAATGGCTCTTTGGCAAGCTTTTGCTATAGCCTATGTTAATGAGTGTTAGCATTCTAGCTAACCCGCTGCTGCATCCAAAATAGTGATTTTGCAAAGATCACAACCAAATATAGTCTCAGCGTCTGTTCAACCAATAATCAAAACAGAATTGCGTATGAGAACCCCCAAAAAGTGATTTTGCTTATAAGTAATACAAACTTAAATCTAGGCTATGATGAATGGGCGCAGATGGCAATGGATTTCTTTACCGCAGCCAAAAGTCGGGTGCGTCTGTGCTTGACGTCAGTGTGTCGTCTACTGAAAAGGGGCCTATACACTCATCCGCAGGCCAGGGGTAAACACACCCACGGGGGTGATTTATTCTGTAGTTAAGACGTGAGAGGCTCTCTGCTTTGAGGACTGTGCTGTGATTCTGCTGTAAGGGGGCGCTGACATCACAGGTTGAAAAAGACCACATATCGACCGCCTCTTTGATCGGCTCAACCTCAAATCAACCTCATGTCATGGCGGCTGAGGAGAAGTGTGTGTGCCTGTGTGTGTGTGTGTGCGTTCCTGTGTGTCTGTGGCCGTGTGCTTTAGTGGGGGATGGTCTGTTTTCCCTTGTTTCTCACTGTTCTTCAGTGTATATAACATTGGAAATCCGGACAGCAATGCTTGGTTTCTCCATGTACATGATTTTGTTATGATGTTTTGTGCTTGTTATCAAGGATTTCACAGTGATCTTGTGGCACTTGGAACCGAGTCTACATCCTCTTGCCCATTGTGAATGTGACATTTATTTATTTGGAGTGTGATGTGCAATACAGTATCCGATATCCTTCAACATCCAACCCCAACTACATCATCAAAACAGCCTATATTTTTCTGTCAAGAGAAATGTACCATTTCATAGAGAGTATTCTTTCCACATGAGCTGCTAACCATGGAAAGCTGTAAAACAAACTATGATGTGTTGTTATTCTTGCTACTCAGTTGCGCAAATGTTTTCTCAGCACCACAAAGACTAACATTGGACATTGTCGAGTTGTCTGAGCGAGGAAGGAAGAGGGGGAGAAGAAGAGAGGGGGGGGGGCGAGGTGGGAGAGAGATGTCAACTCCACTGAAGACAAAACAAGCCCACCCGGCTAACCAAAATTGTTCCTGTTAAAGTTCCTAGAACATTTGTTAGGTCGCAGCAAACGTTCTCACAAAAACTGTTCAGTCGTGCTGATGTAGCAAGAACGTTCCTGGAACACATTTAACCTTAAAGGTTCCCAGAATGTTTCATTAGGTTGTGGGAATAGTCTGGTGAGAACATAGTGGGGACATCACAAAATATATGTTCCAGGCCTCCCGAGTGGCACAGTGTTCGAAGGCACTGCATCGCAGTGCTAGCTGTGGCACTAGAGATTCTGGGTTTGAGTCCAGACTCTGTCTCCCCGACTGGGAGACCCATGGAGTGGCGCACAATTGGCCCAGCGTCGTCCGGGTTTGACCGGTAAGGAATGTCCTTATCCCATCGCACACTAGCAACTCCTGTGGCGGGCCGGGCGCAGTGCACGATGACACAGTCTCCAGATGCACCGTGTTTCCTCCGACACATTGGTGCGGCTGGCTTCCGGGTTAAGTGGGCATTGTGTCGAGAAGCAGTGCGGCTTGGTTGGGTTGTGTTTTGGAGGACGCACGGCTCTCGACCTTCGCCTCTCCGGAGTCCATACAGGACTTGCACGATGAGACAAGACGGTAACTACCAATTGGGGAGAAAAACGGGGGTAAATATATATATATACAGTAGGGCAAAAAAAGTATTTAGTCAGCCACCAATTGTGCAAGTTCTCCCACTTAAAAAGATGAGAGAGGCCTGTAATTTTCATCGTAGGTACACTTCAACTATGACAGACAAAATGAGAAAAAAATCCAGAAAAAAATCCAGAAAATCACATTGTAGGATTTTTTATGAATTTATTTGCAAATTATGGTGGAAAATAAGTATTAGCATATCAGAAGCTTCTAAAGCCATGACGTCATTTTTAAATCTTAACATTTTATATATATTTTTTATATATATGTTCCTAAAACACAAAAACTGACCAGTTGTGCATAATATTCTACAATGTTTCTTTTAGGGTGCAAAAAACATTCACCTTATGTTACAAGAATGTTCCCAGAACACATTTCATCTGTTCTTTAAAGGTTCTCAGAATGTATCTTTTGGTTCTGGGAACATTGTTGGGATATGAAAAGAGAGAGATTTCCAAAAAACTGTCCAGTTGTGCTGACATTCAGATAATTTTGTATCAGGGTGCACAAAACATTCCTTTGTTTTTGTAAGAATGTTGACAGAACAGTCTTTCTGAGCTCTTTAAAGGTTCCCAGAACATTTCATTAGGGTGTGGGTACATTACAAGAGAGAGTTTCAAAATATCCTCAGTTGTGATGACTTTCAGATCATGTTTAAGTTAGGTTGCACAGGACATTCCTATAATGTTGTAAGAATGTTGACAAAACACCTGGTCTAAGTTCCGTGAAGGTTCCCAGAACATTTAATGAAGTTATGGGAGTTGTCTGGAATGTTGCAAGAATATTCTTGTGATATTCACATAGTTTGTACAGATGTTCCACAAAGGTGCACAATGTTTTACAATTTCCAAATAAATTCATTTGTATTTTTTTTTAATCAGCATATTTGTTTTAGGGTTAACAATATTCCATTGATGTTCACTGCAATATGCATTTTTCCTTGTCTTGGCGGTCCTCAGAACTTTTCAAGAAATGTTATATTTACGTTTTACCACAACATTCTCAGCATGCAAATGTGTAGCTCCTTAAAGCATTAGAAAACAGATACATCCAGATTTAATGGATATTTGCATTTGATACTATTTCATACATGTACAAGTGTGTTTTTTAGCGTATCCCAATTCCCCTGAGAGTGGGGTCAGAACCAGGGATTAGGCATCATTGATGGTGACACTGGAGCAAGTACCTCGCTCAATGGCACAACTGCAGATTTTTCACAATGTTTCACCTTTCATGTGTTTGAACCAGCGACCTTTATGTTATTGGGCCAAACACTCCTAACCGCTCGGCTACATGTCGTCCTTTGAAGGTGATGTAGAGACTCATGGCATTTTCATTTCATTCATAGGACATTTGAAAAGCATTTAATCATACAATCACAACTATACATTTGACAATTTATATATTGACAATCTGCACATTATTTAGTTCATAGGACATTTGAACAGCATATAATCATACAAACATAACCATATTTTTTTTACTCTGCACATTAGGGATGTGGCAAATAAAAACATTTTCTTAACGTTTAAGCGCACATTTTTGGTTTGGTTTTCTGTGAAAAGGAAAATGACATTTGAATACAATTCCACATCAAATCCTATTGCCTATGACCGCTAGAGGGTACACATACAAAACACACATACAAAACACACATACAAAACACACATACAAAACACACATACAAAACGGTAGACAAGCTACATTCCTTGCCAAATCATGACAGCTTTATCATGAATTCAAAATGGACTGGTTGATTAAAGTAAGGAAATGTGTGTTCCATCTACGAGCTGCAGTTTTTTGTTTTTTGTTGTTGCTAACAGCTAATAGTATGCTGTTTTAGAATAGGTTACAACCACCCCTAAACCTAGGCAGGTTCCAGAATGAAATATGCAACAAAAAACATTGTTTTTCTGAAGGCAAATTACGTAATAATTAGTCTAGGAGCCTACTTTGTTTCATGTTTAACACAAGCCTGCCCACCAAGTTTAAGCTCCCAAATCAAACACAGGGCAACAAAAAAACACACTGAATGTGGGTTAGCTTTCTTATGCCGTTAACTGTTATGTCTCCACTCCCACTATAAAGGAAATAACACCCCGTTGAAACAGGAGTAAACGGTGAACAGGGACATTGATGAGGCAGATTTCGCCCGTTTCAGTCGCGCGAGTCGTGGCTTCAAATTGCGCTTGCAGTCCTTCCATTTAGCGAATCCGCTCTCAACTCAAGTAGGCCGTTGGCAATGGCTGCGTATCAACTGCAATCATTTCTGTAAACAGCGTTTGTTTTCCAACTGTCAATGACGAGGACGTGCGGAGCGCTTTATATCCGTGGCAAATAATTCAAAAGATTTGTATCCCCTCTGACTAGCGTTAGGTAGGCCTATTTGTAAAACATTTTCCCTTTATGATGATGATTGGGACCTGTTAGTGGTAGTTTTGTGATAACTGCACTGTGATTCAAATCTGGTTATGGATGTCTTCTTAATGTTAAGGATTACATTTAGTTTAAACATTTTATGTTCTCTCCCTGCACTTCTTAAGTTGACAGTCTGCACATGTGAGGTTTGAATCTGCAATGTTTGGTTCCCAAGCCAGGTTTTTCATACGCTGCATCACCAGGGAAGCTCTCTTACATCTTCTTTTTTTCACTATATACCCATGGCAGTGTGGTCAATGAGGAATTCCATGCTTCCTTTGTAAACCTTCTGAGACATAACTAACCCAGGGAATTACTGGTAACTGGGTTATTCACCACCACTAAACCCATCCTCTTTATATGCTGCGTACCTCTGGGCCCAAATTGACATATTATCCAAGACTATGAGTGCCGATCTCACTTTTTTTCAGACCATGAAAAGTAAGACGGGGGAACCATATCACGTGTCTCGAAGTCGCAATTATATCGGGTGAGTTTTGTTGAACAGTCGGTTTTTACGCAGCGATTTATTTTTCACAGTCTAAATTCTGCATTTCTGACTGGATTTACAAATCTATATATATATAAAGCCATCCTCTCTTTTAGTAGATTATACCCGAGCCACGATTTCACAGTTTTAATAACAAAGAAACATGGTTAAAGATCATGTGGGTTTTAAACCTGCAATCTTCAGCTCTGCAGTCAGATCATTAACCCGTCAGCGCCAACAGGGGACAACGGTTGTATTGCAGAGACACAGACCACCATTTCTGAGTTGTTCAAATGTTCCCCCTCCTTTTTCATATGCACAATAACATTCTTGCAATAATCAGGGAACGTCTGTGCCACCTCGGGGCTGCGGCGGTCACTGAACGTTCGGCAGCCGGGCGATTGTCAAGCAAATAACTGTCGGTTTGACGGCAATTGACCGTTAATTAACAAACACATCTGTCATCTCCTGTCGTCCACACGTAGCTAGCTACAAGCCACTGATGCAGTCCTTTGGAACATCTACATTTTAAAAAGTCTAATAAATCCATGTAATATAGCCTACACCGTCACAATACATCCATTATTTTTTGGGATATGTCATCGATGCACTTAAATAGTGAATGGAGGACGCTTTTCCCGCGGTTCATTATCATGCCAGCCAGGTAGGCTATACTCCTGTTGTAAAGAGAAGCAATGTGCTTAACATTAGGAAAGTTGAAAAATAAATGTCTGTCTGTGTGGGTGGACCAATTCAGTTTGTCCGTGATGTGTACGCCCGAAGAACTTAAAACGTACTACCCTCTCCACTACTGTCCCTTCGATGTGGATAGGGCGGTGCTCCCTCTGCTGTTTCCTGAAGTCCACAATCATCACCTTTGTTTTGTTGGCGTTGAGTGTGAGGTTATTTTCCTGACACCACACTCCGAGGGCCCTCACCTCCTCCCTGCAGGCCGTCCGTCGTTGATGGTAATTAAGCCTACCACTGCGGCGTCGTCCTTGATTACCAACAACGACGAGACGGCCTACAGGGAGGAGGTGAGGGCCCTCGGAGTGTGGTGTCAGGAAAATAACCTCACACTTAACGTCAACAAAACAAAGGAGATGATCGTGGACTTCAGGAAACAGCATGACTCGGGACCGCCAGTGGGGCGGTATGAATGTCATCACAATTTTGTATTTTAGGAACATATCTCTTGTCATTTATCCACACTGTTCCCACTGTTCTGTCAAAATTCTTGCAACGTCAATGGAACGTTTTGTGCACCCTGATGCAAACATGATCTGAATGTCAGCACAACTCATGGGGCAACAGAGAGCCTAGTGGTTAGAGCGTTGGACAAGTAACCGGAAGGTTGCAAGATCGAATCCCCGAGCTGACTGGGTAGAAATATGCCATTCTACCCATGAACAAGGCAGTTGTTCCTAGGCCGTCATTGGAAATAAGAATTTGTCCGTAACTGACTTGCCTAGTTAAATAAAGGTTTCAAAAAAAAACTTGACAGTTTTAGTATTTTGGGAATGTGTTCGGAACTTTTTTTTTTTTTTTTTCTGGGAATGTTCTTGTAACATCAGGTGAATGTTTTTTTTTGCACTCTAAAAGAAACATTATATAATTCTCCACGTAACGGGACAGTTTTTGTGTTTTGGGAACATATCTTTTATGATGATCCCACAATGTTCTCACCAGACTGTTCCCACAACCTAATGAAACGTTCCGGGAACCTTTAAAGAACAGATGAAATGTGTTCCGGGAACGTTCTTGCTACATCAGGTGAATGTTTTATACAAACATTGTACAATCATCAGCATACTGGACAGTTTTTCTGTGATGAAAACAATTGCCACAACCTAACGAATGTTCTGGGAACATTCACAGAACCAATTTTGGGATCCTGGGAAAAAATTACTGGTATATTGTGTTATTACATTACCTGAGAACCTAATGAGAACTTTTGGGGGAATGTTCTGTGGTGGTAGTTACAGATGTTGAGCACAACATTTTAATGAACGTTAGGAGAACATTCCAAGGATATTTCATTTCAAACCTTTTTAAAATGTTTTTTTGGGGGGGATGTTATCATCCTGTTAGATCAAACAGATAATACTTAAATGGAATCTTAGCTAATGTTCTGGGAATGTTCCTGGTTTACAGGGCAGGGTTTTAGGCGTATTAGACCCTACACACGCTGTCTCTATTAATTTGGCTGAAGGGAACATTAGACAAGTGCCCACCTACATTGAGTTTCCCCTTAGACAAATCACTTCCACGTGGTGCCTGTTTTTAATTACCAAACTGATGAGGTTGCACGGAAAGTATCAGAGTGGGCAGTTTGCACTGTACTGTGTAGGCTGTCGGCAGGAGCAAGTGGGGAGAACGGTGTATGCGGGTGTGTTTGTGCACGTGTGATATGTGTTTGCTCTGAGGAGGTCGACACACACACACACAGCCATATATGTTTAACACATGCTTAAAGCTATCAAGTTGAAGTAGAGACATATTGTAGGCAGACCTGTGAAGCTCTGCAAAGGCTCTACTGCTGCTGTGTCTCTGTATTTGAGGAGTGCTGCTTTCTAACTTTGTAACTGCTTCCAGGCTCCCGCAGACGATAGTAACACATTCCTATGTGGATAGCGCGAAATGCATAGTGGACTTTGTACCAAGTTTACCACTGCTGTAACTGTGCGTGTTTGTGTGCATGTATGAGCGTCAGGAATATCTTAATTAACTAAGCTCTGTGTGGCATTTGCCCCCTTGAATGTTCCCTCCATGTGAAAGTCAAACACTGTCAAACCTAGAGCTTACCCCCCACTCCCACCTCTGTTCAGCCATCCCACACAAAGAGAAGTGCAAACAGTCCCTCTCAGACATAAATGCCAAAGAGAATCAATCAATCAATCAAATTTATTTATAAAGCCCTTTTTTAAAATCAGCCGATGTCACAAAGTGCTATACAGAAACCTAGCCTAAAACCGCAAACAGCAAGCAATGCAGATGTAGAAGCACGGTGGCTAGGAAAAACTCCCCAGAAAGGCCAGAAGCTAGGAAGAAACCTAGAGAGGAACCAGGCTATGAGGGGTGGTCAGTCCTCTTCTGGCTGTGCCAGGTATAATCACAGTGGTTGTAGAGGGCGCAACAGGTCAGCAACTCAGGAGTAAAAGTCGGTTGGCTTTTCATAGCCAATCATTCTGAGTTAGAGATAGCAGGTGTGGTAGAGAGAAAGGGTTAAAAACAGCAGGTCCGGGACAAGGTAGCATGTCCGGTGAACAGGTCAGGGTTCCATAGCCGCAAGCAGAACAGTTAAAACTGGAGCAGCAGCACGACCAGGTGGACTGGGAGTCATCAGGCCAGGAGTCATCAGGCCAGGTAGTCCTGAGGCATGGTCCTAGGACTCAGGTCCTCCAAGAGAAGAGAAAGAGAGAGAGAATTAGAGGGAACATACTTAAATTCCCACAGGACACCGGATAAGACAGGAGAAATACTCCAGATATAACAGACTGACACTAGCCCCCCGACTGTCACGCCCTGACCTTAGAGATCCTTTTAATTCTCTATTTGGTTAGGTCAGAGTGTGACTAGGGTGGGCAATCTATGTTTTCTATTTCTTTGCTGGCCGGGTATGGTTCCCAATCAGAGGCAGCTGTCTACCGTTGTCTCTGATTGGGGATCATACTTAGGCAGCTTTTTCCCACCTGTAGGTTGTGGGATCTTGTTTTGGTACTGAGCTGTTTAGCCCTACCAAACTTTACGTTTCGTTTGTATTTTTCTTTTCTCGGTGTTCATTGAATAAAGTAAGATGTACACCTACCATGCGGCACCTTGGTCCGATCCTTCCATATGTGTTATTTCATTGCTTTGATGTCTTCACTATTATTCTACAATGTAGAAAATAGTACAAATATAGAAAAACCCTGGAATTAGTAGGTGTGTCCAACCTTTTAACTGGTACTATATGACAATATATATATATATATATATATATATATATAGACAAAAAATATATGGGGGATTGGAAATGATGCAGACAATTACATTGATGGAAGCTACAAACTATCTGCAATGTTAAAGGTGATCAACCCCGTAAATAGAAGAGAGAGAAAAACACACCAAAACATGTAAAAGTTAAATGTGTAACATTGACACAGTTAACATGAATGGAAAGAAAGAAAAGGTCTGTAATCAAAAAAAGAGAATTAAAGCTGCTAATCTATTGAGCTGTTTTTTATTCTCGTAGAGTATAGATATATTTAGATTTGTAGATGAATTTCACCACTGAATATGTTATTGTTCTGTGAAAATGAAACTGAAAAAAAATGAAATTTACACATTTATTTACCATCTTGTTGAAAATGTGTATTTTTTCATTAGCATCTCTAAACTAAACTTTTAGAAGACTGTAAACAATGATGCAATTCGAAAGAGATCGAGACAGTGTTAAACTGAATAACAAATATAATATCCATTATAAACATGTGACAAAGGTGTATTAACCATCTAATTCCTGAGCGTGCGTGAGTGTGTGTGCATTGAAATACTAATGCAGATTTTTGACACACTTCACAACATTCTGTGAACATATGGTAATGCAGTACTGAGGTAAAACTACCAAAACTATGGCTGATGGTTAACCTGAACAATCAAATGAAATAGAATTGAAGCCCCAATCAGCAGGTAAAGCCAGATGAGAGGGGTCTCCGGCAGTAGCTTAGGCTACTTTTTTTCCAGTAAAAACACCATTATCAACATCGCATTTGATAACAATAAATAACCTAGCAAACGACATAGGTTGTCACTCAATGAATAAAGCCTGATATTGCGCAAGCAATTTTACAAAGATTTGAATGCTGAAGGTGACGTGCATATGTGTGAGATCAGGAATAGGCCTATCTATACCTCTCGTTGGTCAGCGTGTGAAGCTGCGCGCAGTTTGATGAAGCTACTGATATTACCTGGGGGTTTTTTGGCACGCAAAAATTACTTGTAGATCAATGACTGTCACAGTTCCAAGCTAAGTTCGACACTTGAGGAGAGGTCACGTCAGTTGTCACAAAATATGAGGTATTTTTGGAAGGTAGAATCAAAATCAAATCAAATACAACAGGTATTTCACCTTACAGTGAAATGCTTACTTACAAGCCCTTAACCACCAATGCAGTTTTAAGAAAAATAAGTGTTAAGAAAGTATTTACTAAAATAAACTGAAGTAAAAAAATAAATAATAATAAACATAATAATAATTAAAGAGCAACAATAAAATAACAGTAGTGAGGCTATATACAGGGGGTACCAGTGCAAGGGCACAGGTTAGTCGAGGTAGTATGTACATGTAGGTAGAGGTAAAGTCACTATGCATAGATAATAAACAGAGAATAGCAGCAGCTACCGACAATGACGACAATGCAAATCGTCCGGGTAGTCAGCTGTTCAGGAGTCTTATAGCTTGAGGATAGAAGCCCTGCAGCCTTGTGAATGTTGACCTGGTTAAAGGTCTTACTCACATCAGCTACGGAGAGCGTGATCACACAGTCGTTCGGAACAGCTGATGCTCTCATGCATGCTTCAGTGATGCTTGCTTCGAAGCGAGCATAGAAGTCATTTAGCTCGTCTGGTAGGTTCGTGTCACTGGGCAGCTCGCGTCTCTACTTCCCTTTGCAGCCCGTAATAGTTTGCAAGCCCTGCCACATCCGACGAGCGTCGGAGCTGGTGTAGTACGATTCAATCTTAGTCCTGTTTGATGGTTCGTTGGAGGGCGTAGCGGGATTTCTTATAAGCATCCAGGTTAGAATCCCGCTCCTTGAAAGCGGCAGCTCTACCCTTTAGCTCTATGCAGATGTTGCCAGTTGAAGTCGGAAGTTTACATACACCTTAGCCAAATACATTTAAACTCAGCTTTTCACAATTCCTGACATTTAATCCTAGTAAAAATTCCCTGTTTTAGGTCAGTTAGGATCACCACTTTATGGGTCAGAAGTTTACATACACTCAATTAGGATTTGGTAGCATTGCCTTTAAATTTTGTAACTTGGGTCAAACGTTTCGGGGAGCCTTCCACAAGCTTCCCACAATAAGTTGGGCCATCTATTTTGTGAAATGCATCAGTCCCTCCTGCAGAAAAGCATTCCCACAACATGATGCTGCCAACCCCGTGCTTCACTGTTGGGATGGTGCACTTCGGCTTGCAAGCCTCCCCCTTTTTCCTCCAAACATAACGATGGTCATTATGGCCAAACAGTTCTATTTTTGTTTCATCAGACCAGAGGACATTTCTCCAAAAAGTATGATCTTTGTCCCCATGTGCAGTTGCAAACCATAGTCTGGCTTTTTTTATGGCAGTTCAGGAGCAGTGGCTTCCATCTTGCGAGCGGCCTTTCGGGTTACGTCGATATAGGACCCGTTTTACTGTGGATATTGATACTTTTGTACCTGTTTCCTCCAGCATCTTCACAAGGTACTTTACTGTTGTTATGTGGTTGATTTGCACTTTTCTCACCAAAGTACGTTCATCTCTAGGAGACAGAACACGTCTCCTTCCTGAGCGGTATGACGGCTGTGTGGTCCCATGATGTTTATACTTGCGTACTATTGTTTGTACAGATGAACCCGGTACCTTCAGGTGTTTGGAAATTTCTCCCAAGGATGAACCAGACTTGTGGAGGTATACAATTTATTTTCTGAGGTCTTGGCTGATTTCTTTTGATTTTCCCATGATGTCAAGCAAAGAGGCACTGAGTTTGAAGGTAGGCCTTGAAATACATCCACAGGTACACCTTCAATGGACTCAAATGATGTCAATTAGCCTATCAGAAACTTCTAAAGCCATGACATCATTTTCTGGAATTTTCCAAGCTGTTTAAAGGCACAGTCAACTTAGTATATGTAAACTTCTGACCCACTGGAATTGTGATACAGTGAATTATAAGTGAAATCTGTCTGTCTGTAAACATTTGTTGGAAAAATGACTTGTGTCTTGCACAAAGTAGATGTCCTAACCGACCTGCCAAAACTATAGTTTGTTAACAAGAAATTTGTGGAGTGGTTAAAAAACAAGTTTTAATGACTCCAACCTAAGTGTATGTAAGCTTCCGACTTCAACTGTACATACTGCCACTGTGGGGACGATGTTATCGATACACTTATTGATCAATCCATTGACTGATGTTGTGTACTCAATGCCATCGGAAGAATGCCGGAACATTTTCCAGTCTGTCCTAGAAAATAGTCCTGTAGCTTACCATCTGCGTCATCTGACCACTTTCATATTGAGCGAGTCACTGGTACTTCCTGATTTAGTTTTTGCTTGTAAGTAGGAATCAGGAGGATAGAGTTATGGTCAGATTTTCCAATTGGAGGGCGAGGGAGAGCTACAGTGGGGGAAAAAAGTATTTAGTCAGCCACCAATTGTGCAAGTTCTCCCACTTAAAAAGATGAAAGAGGCCTGTAATTTTCATCATAGGTACACTTCAACTATGACAGACAAAATGAGAAAAAAAAATCCAGAAAATCACATTGTAGGATTTTTTTAATGAATTTATTTGCAAATTATGGTGGAAAATAAGTACAAACCTAATAGAGGAACAGGAACTATGGTCGTTAAACAAATGTGGTGCCGGAACTGACAGCTCCGGCACCAACTTTTCCGTGACTACATTCCCATTGTTTCACAGTATCGTCTTCTTCAAAAGGGTTAACAGTGGATTAATTGTGCCACGTTTTTTCTCCACAACTTTTCCAGACTTTCTGCTCATCACCTTCCTAAAAGCCGCCTTGGAGCCTTCCTGTGGGTTGATGCCCAGGAAGCCTCTAAAAACAATAAGAGAGAGCGAAAAAGAGAGAGAGAGAACAATTGAATAGCTGTAACTTTTCCAAGTAAACAAACCATGTGTGTTATGTGCCTTCATCAGAGGCACCATCAGAAACAGCCTCTAGGTAGAGGTCGTAGTTTTAAGAGGCCTGGGTAGGTGTAATTAATATATGGAAATAATGTCTGTGTGGCCTATCAGAGAGCAAAGTGGAGCAACAACCATAATTCCCTAAACCATACATCACATATTATCACCATACACCCAGGGTACACTGCTTTACAAATCCAGCCAACTTCTGAATCACAGTACTAAACTCCACTATCTGCAAGTTAGTGAATAGGAGTTCCAGCATGCTGTCTACAGCTACATATAAGGCATTTACACAGGCAGTCCAATTCTTATCATTTGCCCAATAATTGTCAGAAGAGCTGACGTTTGAGTTTTCGATTACATTTGAACAAACTCAAGTGTGCATGAGGCCTCCTCCAGATACTGCACATTGAAGTTGTAGTAGCTTGTGAAGAGTGCAGCCATCCCGTTCACAAAGTTGGTATGTGGCCCCATCACCACCTGTCCTTCAATGGACAGCATCCATGCTGTGGGTTTCGTCAACGTCTCTCCTGAAATACTGTAAATCAACATAATGTTAGGGGATCATCTTTTCAATATATACCTTTTTCCAGCAACCACCCCCCCCTCATATGACCCCCCGCCTCTCCCCTCCCCCCAAAATAGTTAGTGCCCAACACAATCACATGCTCAATCCCACGACCTGACTTCCTTTACATAGCAAACTTCAACGACTGTAATGAAAGGAGGTCTATACAGTACCTTGTAAGGGAACAGATCTTTGGTTGTCAGCAGCTGTGGCAGACGGCTGGAAAATAATACAGTAAACTACAGTATATTACAACTCAGTGGTGTGTGTGTGTGTGTGTGTGTTTGAGTGAGTGAGAACTTACATCAAGCCTGAAGGAAGATGCCCTCCTTAGGTTCTTTAAAGTAATCCAGAATGACGAGCATGATGCAGATGGCCTTGTTAGTGTTCTCGTTTTCTTGAAAGGCAGACAAGTCTTCTTGAAGCCCTGGTTTGGTTTTGTTGACTTGACAGAACTTTAGGATTGTCTGGCTTCTCATCTCATTGGCCTCCGGCAGCTTCATCAGCTAGGGAATGTCGATTAAGAGATGGAAGTGGGAGTATAGGCCCTTCTGTGAGAACAGAAATGGCCATCCTTCCATGACATCTGATATGGAAGGTGGAGGGTTCCTATTCAGGTAGCGCCACGGTAGTATGTATGTCTTCTCAAGTACAGTTGAAGTCGGAAGTTTACATACACTTATGTTGAAGTCATTACAACTCGTTTTCCAACCACTCCACAAATGTCTTGTTAACAAACTATAGTTTGGGCTATTCGGTTAAGACATCTACTTTGTGCATGACACAAGTAATTGTTTCAACAATTGTTTACAGATAGATTATTTCACTTATAATTCACTGTATCACAATTCCAGTGGGTCAGAAGTTTACATATACTAAGTTGACTGTGCCTCTAAACAATTCCAGAGAATTATGTCATGGCTCTAGAAGTTTCCGATAGGCCAATTGACATAATTTGAGTCAATTGGAGGTGTACATATGGATGTATTTTAAGGCCTATCTTCAAACAGTGCCTCTGCTTGACATCATGGGAAAATCAAAAGAAATCAGCCTCCAAAAATTGTAGACCTCCACAAGTCTGGTTCATCCTTGGGAGCAATTTCCAAACGCCTGAAGGTACCATGTTCATCTGTACAAACAATAGTACGCAAGTATAAACACCATGGGACCACGCAGCCGTCATACCGCTCAGGAAGGAGACACGTTCTGTCTCTTATAGATGAACGTACTTCAATGCGAAAAGTGCAAATCAATCCCAGAACAACAGAAAAGGACCTTGTGAAGATGCTGGAGGAAACCGGTACAAAAGTATCTATATCCACAGTAAAACAGGTATATCGACATAACCTGAAAGGCTGCTCAGCAAGGAAGAAACCACAGCTCCAAAACCGCCATAAAAAAAGCCAGACTACGGTTTGCAACTGCACATGGGGACAAAGATCGTACTTTTTTGAGAAATGTCCTCTGGTCTGATGAAACAAAAATTTAACTGTTTGGCCATAATGACCATCGTTATGTTTGGAGGAAAAAGGGGGAGGCTTGCAAGCCGAAAAACACCATCCCGACTGTGAAGCACAGGGGTGGCAGTATCATGTTGTAATTTTCATCATAGGTACACTTCAACTGCTTTGCTGCAGGAGGGACTGATGCACTTCACAAAATAGATGGCATCATGAGGTAGGAAAAATATGTGGATATATTGAAGCAACATCTCAAGACATCAGTCAGGAAGTTAAAGCTTGGTCGCAAATGGGTCTTCCAAATGGACAATGACCCCAAGAAAACTTCCAAAGTTGTGGCAAAATGGCTTAAGGACAACAAAGTCAATGAATTGGAGTGGCCATCACAAAGCCCTGATCTCAATCCTATTGAACATTTGTGGGCAGAACTGAAAAAGCCATCGCGAGCAAGGAGGCCTACAAACCGGACTCAGTTACACCAGCTCTGTCAGGAGGAATGGGCCAAAATTGACCCAACTTATTGTGGGAAGCTTGTTGAAGGCTACTCGAAACGTTTGACCCAAGTTAAACAATTTAAAGGCAATGCTACCAAATATAAATTGACTGTATGTAAACTTCTGACCCACTGGGAATGTGATGAAAGAAATACAAGCTGAAATCCTTCTCTCTACTATCATTCTGACATTCACATTCTTAAAATAAAGTGGTGACCCTAGCTGAACTAAGACAGGGAATTTTTGCTAGGATTAAATGTCAGGAATTGTGGAGAACAGAGTTTAAATGTCTTTGGCTAAGGTGTATGTAAACTTCCGACTTCAACTGTATCTCCTCCCATCCCTTCTTGTGCCATCTCTCTCTTCAGGTCTTCCAAGGTCTCCTCTGTTTCCGTTGGGGGGAGGCCTTCAGGCTGCACCTAACGCATCCGTACTGGTCCACTAGGGCTCTTTACGTGTTTCTTCCTTCTGCCGATTAAGAGTGTGAGAGTTTCTCTCTTTTCGCCACCTCAACAGTTATCCCGGTTTACATGTTCTACTCTAGTTTAGAAGTGGCCTCTCCATCCTGGTAGACATCAGTAAAACCTCTGGGGTTCTCTCGAGTGATACTCCTTACAACATTGTGACATATTGCTCTGGACAGATTAAGATTGTGCCGGCGCAATTGATTTACGACCAATCTTACCATCACTCTTCTGTCTCCTGCTGATTGTCTTGTGTCTTGTACCACTGCTGTACGGATTCCAGCTGGCATCCTGTCCCTGTTGACTCTAAAAATTTGTAGGCCGTGGTCTACTGAGGAGTGGGGTTAAAGGCAACATGTTTGAGGTGCTCAGAGTGCTTGGGAAAAGAGGGGTGAGGAGTAGCAGTCATCATTAGTCAAACATATCAGTATGTATATGGAAGGTGAAGCTATTATAATTTCTGGCTTCTACAGTTTAAGATTAAATGTTTCATATGAGCCAACAGTACAGAATGTCACCTTTTACTTTAGGGTATTTTTTTACCATTTAGAAATTAAAGCACTTTATGTACCTAGTGCCGCTCTTTGAAGATATCATAAGTATTTTGACAAATGCACATATAGGGTATTAAAGTAGTCTAAAGTTGAGTATGTGGTCTCATATGTCTTTCACACAATTACTACATCAAGCTTGTGACTCTACAAACTTGTTGGATTCATTTGCATTTGGTTGTGTTTTAGGTTGTGTTTTGCCCGATAGTAACTGAACGTTGAAATTAGCGACTAGATTGCTGCAATATTATTATTATTTTTACATAACATTGTACAACCAGCGACTTTATCAGAACACCTTTTCATTTACATGTCTGAGGTATATTATGTGGCTCAATAGAATATAGAAGGCAGGACAATACAAGTCAAAGACCAAAACAAAACTGTGTACTATCTGTCCTGTGTACTAACTGTTCTATATGGTTCAGAATACTGGAGGGTGACCAAACACAACCAAAATAAATGATCTGCCTTTCATACAGCCTTCTTTGGAAAATACATATTACATCTACTGGTCTAAGATCATATCTAATCAAGACCTCATCAAACTGGCAAAACAGGATGGCATGTCAATGATCAAGCAAAGGCGCTGGAGGTGGATCAGGAAATGGAACCTCCGCAACCAGAGTGGCACTTCCCTGCACACTTGAAGACAATCTAAAACACCATGGCGTATAAAAGTAGAGGCAGAGCTCCAGCAACATCATCTTAAATGGGGCACAATAGAGAAGACTTCCCAGGACAGACAACAGTGGAAGACCCTTGTTGATGCCCTATGCGCCAGCCAGCACAATGGGAGCGAGTGAGTGACAGTTGAGGTCTATCATCTCTTTATACTGCATGTACTTTACCTTCAATTTTCCAGACGCTCATCAGTCTTCTGCACTGAATTGGTCGGAGGATGTTTGCAAGTTTGTCTTCTATCACAAACTGCAGATCATTCTCGCTCTCCACACCAAGCCCTTGTATGCCCTCCAGTCGTGGAGCAATGTTTCATAAGGGAGACCCGGAAGAGATGACAGAATTGCTTCTTAGATTTCCTGTAAATTCATTGTTCTACAAAATAGATAGGAGAAATCGTCACTGATATTCACCTAATTCCAGCACCAATATTAAACCACCAAGCAGCCCATCTTAAAAATGCATACCACACCGTCTTCTCCCCTCAGTCACCCTCTATGGTTCAGGTATGATTAGAGTCATCTCTCTTCTTAGAAGGTTTCTGCAAAGGAGTGATGAAGAATGATTACTGGCATGCCACATATGTAATAATCTGGTAGAGGATAATAATCCAGCAAATCCTCTTGCTTAATGTAAGCATAGTGCTCTTGGGTTGTTCCTAATAAGCAATGGACACCGATATCCCTTAATTGCACAAATATGTGTTTCTCTGAGAACAAAATAAACACAATCATGGTTAACTATGATCAGCTTAATCCTGCCAACATGTAGTTCTTCATCTTTCCCAAGCAAAACAAACATGCCCTTTTTGAACAAAGTACCCTTAACGGTCACTTGATTTGTAGCCTTTGACTCGAAATCGAAACTGGCAACAGATTCCTTCATTTTGTCATTGTTGTCATTCACGTAGAACTCAGTCCTCTTTTCTACTTATATACATTGTGGTCACAGGTTGCATGGACTGAAGTAGGTCTGGAGAAGCTGGTGTCGCTCTACAAGTGTTTTACACAGGTTTTTAAAGTTGTGGAACTTTCTGGCACATTGCTTAAAGTCCAAAGGTGAACAAGTGGACCAAAGTGGGAAATGAGCTCTGGAAAGGGACATAGGTAGTGATGTTTTGGTTTCAGGGCATGGCCAGGAAAAAGCTCTCTCCTAAAGGGGATGTACTCATCAATGAGAAGATAAGCCACCTGACCTGCTGTGACAGGAGAGGTAGCAATCTGAGAAATATAAGCCACCTGACCTGCTGTGACAGGAGAGGTAGCAATCTGAGAAAGATAAGCCACCTGACCTGCTGTGACAGGAGAGGTAGCAATCTGAGAAAGATAAGCCACCTGACCTGCTGTGACAGGAGAGGTGGCAATCTGAGAAATATAAGCCACCTGACCTGCTGTGACAGGAGAGGTAGCAATCTGAGAAAGCACCAATTTTACACTGCATGTCCACTGAGCCTTTCACTACGAGGAGAGATGTCTGAAGGTTTTGTCGTCGGCATCGTTTCCCTGATAAGTCAAATGTTTCTCCTGAACTAACTGAGCAATAAACACAGCAAGATCATAGGAAACGATGCTCTCGAACAGGTCATGCCCTAGACATGGTGGCAGGCCAGGCTGGCAAACATGGAAGTCGGCTAGCAGATTAAAAGGCGAGTCGATTTGACACCACACACCGAATCTGTTGCAGCTAAACCCTGCAAATGGGTTTGATATGACTGTACGGTTCTTGCTATGCCACACAAGTGTGGTAAGTTCTGAACATTTTTCTATCAATATCACAGTAGTGACAGAAATGAATGTTCTTACTGAAAGTTCTCCAGAAACCCCCAATGCAATGAAATCATAAATTGTCTTGTAAAAGTACCTTTTTAGAACTCTCCCATCACCTATCTTAATGCTACTCTCTTAGAGCTTTCATATCTTTGATGAGAGGGTCAAATACTTTGTCTAGGCCAAAATATTGTACATTCTGCTCTCTACACAGGTGAACAACCTGCATATGATCTATAGCTGATCTGTTGTGTGGCAAAATGTCAGTGTAATGTAAACTGCAAAAAAAAAAAAAATCTAAAATCTGGAACCAAGTGGATTGACAACTTAAAATGAATCCGGTTAGAGTATCAGAAAAACAGACGACGGCTCAATTTTAAACAATGGATTCCCCTGAACTCCCTTCCCATCCCTTACATCATGAAAACCATTCTCTGTTGAGGGTTGGGCATGTGTTGCAGCATGCTGCTCACATACAGACTCACGCGTAAGTGCAGCTATTGTCTGTTGTACAGGTACATACTGGGAAAAACATACTTTACCATTATCATAATTACCCAGGAACAGAGGCACAGGATCAACATAATATACATTATTTTTAAAAGCAGTCTTCTGCATTTGGTCTGTGCGTTAAAACTCCATTGTTGCAGGCCTTAAGGAGATCGTCTTTATGTAATCTATAATTCCTCTTATAGTGGCCTCTGGGATTCCAAGGCCAGTCCTCTTATCACTTAGTTTCTTAAGTAAATGTGTCATGCTAATATCATATACATGTTGAAACTCAAGTGTGAATAGTATTTGCAGGCAACAATAGGTTATCTTGCAGTTTCAAATAAAAACGTGTAATGTTTTTATAAAAAAGATCTTCACAGCAAAAAAGCTCTTCCGGCTCATCTAAACTATCAGATGTCATAGGCACACTGGCCTGACCCAAAGGTTCAGCTGCAACGTGTTAGTCCAGCACAAAGTCCTCTACAGTTGAAGTCAGAAGTTTACATACATTTAGCTTGGAGTCATTAAAACTCGTTTTTCAACCACTCCACAAATTTCTTGTTAACAAACTATAGTTTTGGCAAGTCGGTTAGGACATCTACTTTGTGCGTGACACAAGTAATTTTTCCAACAATTGTTTACAGATTATTTAACTTATAATTCACTGTGTCACAATTCCAGTGAGTCATAAGTTTACATACACTACATACAGTTGACTGTGCCGTTAAACAGCTTGGAAAATTCCAGAAAATGATGTCATGGCTTTAGAAGCATCTGATAGGCTAATTGACAACATTTGAGCCAATTGGAGGTGTACCTGTGGATTTATTTCAAGGCCTACCTTTGAACTCAGTGTCTCTTTGCTTGACATCATGAGGAAAACTACAGAAATCAACCAAGACCTCAAATTGTAGACCTCCACAAGTCTGGTTCATCCTTGGGAGCAATTTCCAAATGCCTGAAGGTTCCATGCTCATCTGTACAAACAATAGTACACAAGTATAAACACCATGGGACCACGCAGCTGTCATACCACTCAGGAAGGAGACGCATTCTGTCTCCTAGAGATGAACGTACTTTGGTGCGAAAAGTGCAAATCAATCCCAGAACAACAGCAAAGGACCTTGTGAAGATGCTGGAGGAAACATGTCACGATTCTTCAAAATCGAACCCAGAAGCAGACCAGGACAAGGAGAGTAGGAAGAAGGTGAGTATTTATTTACAAGTGAAAGTGAATGGTTAGATATATCCAGGTGGCGTAGCGGGCAGCGGTGGTGAGTTGATGGGAGTAAATAGGTGTATCCAATGGGGAAGCGGAATCCTCCTCCGACCAGGCGGGAATGGGGTAAATGATCCGGGTGAGTAACTGAAGACAAAACAAACGGAGGTAAGTTTAAGGCAAGCAATACGTAACAAACAACAAAACAAATTCTATCCAACTTGAGGCTGATACTCTGGCACAACATACTGTTCATGGCTAACGATCCGGCAGGGAATGGATGTCAGGTCCGGGCTTATGAAGAGGAGAGATGATGACCAGGACCAGGTGTGCAGATAGCTGATGGGATACAGGTGCGGGTAATCAGAAACCCCAACTGGCTACATTGCCCGGCAACCAGACAGGGTGCGTTCCAGGACGCCGGAAAAAACACTCCAGGACAGAACATAGGCAAAAAACAGACTCAGGAAACGGGATTCGTGACAAAACAGGTACAAAAGTATCTATATCCACAGTAAAACGAGTCCTATACTGTATCGCCGTAACCTGAAAGGCCGCTCAGCAAGGAAGAAGCCACTGCTCCAAAACCGCCATAAAATAACCAGACTACGGTTTGTAACTGTCATGTACTGTCATGTTGTGTCTTGTCTCTGTCCTTTCCCTTCACCCTGTCTCCCTCTGCTGGTCGTTGTTAGGTTACCTTTTCTCCCCCGCTTTCCCCCAGCTGTTCCTTGTCTCCTCTGACTACCCATTCACCCCGTTTCCCACCTGTTCCCTTTTTCCCTCTGATTAGGTCCCTATATCTCTCTCTGTTTCTGTTCCTGTCCTTGTCGGATTCTTGTTTGTTGTGTTTCATGCCTGAGCCAGACTATCGTCATGTTTGCTGTAACCTTGTCCTGTCCTGTCGGAATCTGCCGGTCTATCTGAGCCTACCTATGTTTGGTTATTAAAGAAGCTCTGTTTAAGTTAGTTCGCTTTTGGGTCCTCATTCACTCACCATAACAGAAGAATCCGACCACGAATGGACCCAGCGACTTCGGATCCTCTCCACTCAGCCGTCGGGATCCAGGGAGCGATGCTAGGCAGACACGAGCAGGAAGTGTCTGCTGCTCGACATGCCGTTGAGACCCTGGCCACCCAAGTCTCCAACCTCACAGAACAGGTTCACCATCTCCGCCTCGATCCACCGGCCACTTCCAGGGCTTTCGAATCTCCGGAGCCCAGAATCAATAACCCGCCGTGTTACTCTGGGGAGCCCACTGAATGCCGCTCGTTCCTCACCCAGTGTGATATTGTGTTTTCTCTCCAGCCCAACACTTACTCCAGGAGCACTGCTCGTGTCGCCTACGTCATATCTCTCCTTATTGGACGGGCTCGTGAGTGGGGCACGGCAATCTGGGAGGCAAGGGCTGAGTGTACTAACCAGTATCAGGACTTTAAGGAGGAGATGATACGGGTTTTTGATCGATCTGTTTTTGGGGAGGAGGCTTCCAGGGCCCTGTCTTCCCTATGTCAAGGCAATCGATCCATAACAGACTACTCTATTGAGTTTCGCACTCTTGCTGTCTCCAGTGGCTGGAACGAGCCGGCCTTGCTCGCTCGTCTTCTGGAGGGTTTCCGCGCAGAGGTAAAGGATGAGATTCTCTCCCGGGAGGTTCCTTCCAGCGTGGATTCCTTGATTGAACTCGCTATTCGCATGGAGCGACGGGTTGATCTTCGTCACCGAGCTCGTGGAAAGGAGCTCGCGCTCTCCGTCGCCTCCCTCTCCGCATCACTACCATCTTCCTCTGCCGGCTCGGGTGCTGAGCCCATGCAGCTGGGAGGTATCCGCATCTCGACTAAGGAGAGGGAACGGAGAATCACCAACCGCCTCTGTCTCTATTGCGGTTCCGCTGGTCATTTTGTCACTTCATGTCCAGTAAAAGGCCAGAGCTCGTCAGTAAGCGGAGGGCTACTGGTGAGCGCTACTACTCCTGTCTCTCCTTCAAGATCCTGCACTACCTTGTCGGTCCATCTACGCTGGACCGGTTCGTCAGCTTCCTGCAGTGCCTTAATAGACTCTGGGGCGGAGGGCTGTTTTATGGACGAGACCTGGGCTCGGGAACATGACATTCCTCTCAGACAGTTAAGGGAGTCCACGGCCTTGTTCGCCCTGGATGGTAGTCCTCTCCCCAGGATTCAGCGTGAGACGCTACCTTTAACCCTCACTGTTTCTGGTAATCATAGTGAAACCATTTCTTTTTTAATTTTTCGTTCACCTTTTACACCTGTTGTTTTGGGCCATCCCTGGCTAGTTTGTCATAATCCTTCCATTAATTGGTCTAGTAATTCTATCCTCTCCTGGAACGTCTCTTGTCATGTGAAATGTTTAATGTCTGCTATCCCTCCTGTTTCCTCTGTCTCTTCTTCACAGGAGGAGCCTGGTGATTTGACAGGGGTGCCGGAGGAATATCACGATCTGCGCACGGTGTTCAGTCGGTCCAGGGCCACCTCTCTTCCTCCACACCGGTCGTATGATTGTAGTATTGATCTCCTTCCGGGAACCACCCCCCCCCCGGGGTAGACTATACTCTCTGTCGGCTCCCGAACGTAAGGCTCTCGAAGATTATTTGTCTGTAGCTCTTGACGCCGGTACCATAGTCCCCTCCTCCTCTCCCGCCGGAGCGGGGTTTTTTTTTTGTCAAGAAGAAGGACGGGTCTCTGCGCCCCTGCATAGATTATCGAGGGCTGAATGACATAACAGTGAAGAATCGTTATCCGCTTCCTCTTATGTCTTCAGCCTTCGAGATCCTGCAGGGAGCCAGGTTTTTCACTAAGTTGGACCTTCGTAACGCTTACCATCTCGTGCGCATCAGGGAGGGGGACGAGTGGAAGACGGCGTTTAACACTCCGTTAGGGCACTTTGAATACCGGGTTCTTCCTTTCGGCCTCGCTAACGCTCCAGCTGTCTTTCAGGCATTAGTCAATGATGTCCTGAGAGACATGCTGAACATCTTTGTTTTCGTTTACCTTGACGATATCCTGATTTTTTCACCGTCACTCCAGATTCATGTTCAGCACGTTCGACGTGTCCTCCAGCGCCTTTTAGAGAATTGTCTTTTTGTGAAGGCTGAGAAGTGCACTTTTCATGCCTCCTCCGTCACATTTCTCGGTTCTGTTATTTCCGCTGAAGGCATTAAGATGGATCCCGCTAAGGTCCAAGCTGTCATTGATTGGCCCGTCCCTAAGTCACGCGTCGAGCTGCAGCGCTTTCTCGGCTTCGCGAACTTCTATCGTCGTTTCATCCGTAATTTCGGTCAGGTGGCAGCTCCTCTCACAGCCCTTACTTCTGTCAAGACGTGCTTTAAGTGGTCCGTTTCCGCCCAGGGAGCTTTTGATCTCCTCAAGAATCGTTTTACATCCGCTCCTATCCTTGTTACACCTGACGTCTCTAGACAGTTCGTTGTCGAGGTTGACGCGTCAGAGGTGGGCGTGGGAGCCATCCTTTCTCAGCGCTCCCTCTCTGACGACAAGGTCCACCCATGCGCGTATTTTTCTCATCGCCTGTCGCCGTCGGAACGTAACTATGATGTGGGTAACCGCGAACTGCTCGCCATCCGGTTAGCCCTAGGCGAATGGCGACAGTGGTTGGAGGGGGCGACCGTTCCTTTTGTCGTTTGGACTGACCATAGGAACCTTGAGTACATCCGTTCTGCCAAACGACTTAATGCGCGTCAGGCGCGTTGGGCGCTGTTTTTCGCTCGTTTCGAGTTCGTGATTTCTTATCGTCCGGGCTCTAAGAACACCAAGCCTGATGCTTTGTCTCGTCTCTTCAGTTCTTCAGTAGCCTCCACTGACCCCGAGGGGATTCTCCCTGAGGGGCGTGTTGTCGGGTTGACTGTCTGGGGAATTGAGAGGCAGGTAAAACAAGCGCTCACTCACACTCCGTCGCCGCGCGCTTGTCCTAGGAACCTTCTTTTCGTTCCCGTTCCTACTCGTCTGGCCGTTCTTCAGTGGGCTCACTCTGCCAAGTTAGCCGGCCACCCTGGCGTTCGGGGTACGCTTGCTTCCATTCGCCAGCGTTTTTGGTGGCCCACCCGGGAGCAAGACAAGCGCCGTTTCGTGGCTGCTTGTTCGGTCTGCGCGCAGACTAAGTCCGGTAACTCTCCTCCTGCCGGCCGTCTCAGGCCGCTTCCTATTCCCTCTCGACCGTGGTCTCACATCGCCTTAGATTTTGTCACCGGACTGCCTTCGTCAGCGGGGAAGACTGTTATTCTTACGGTTGTCGATAGGTTCTCTAAGGCGGCTCATTTCATTCCCCTTGCTAAGCTTCCTTCTGCTAAAGAGACGGCACAAATCATCATCGAGAATGTTTTCAGAATTCATGGCCTTCCGTCAGACGTCGTTTCGGACAGAGGTCCGCAATTCACGTCTCAATTTTGGAGGGAGTTTTGCCGTTTGATTGGGGCTTCCGTCAGTCTCTCTTCCGGCTTTCACCCCCAGTCTAACGGTCAAGCAGAACGGGCCAATCAGACTATTGGTCGCATCTTACGCAGTCTTTCTTTTCGTAACCCTGCGTCTTGGTCAGAACAGCTCCCCTGGGCAGAATACGCCCACAACTCGCTTCCTTCGTCTGCGACCGGGCTATCTCCTTTTCAGAGTAGCCTCGGGTACCAGCCTCCGCTGTTCTCATCTCAGTTCGCCGAGTCCAGCGTCCCCTCCGCTCAGGCTTTTGTCCAACGTTGCGAGCGCACCTGGAAGAGGGTCAGGTCTGCACTTTGCCGTTATAGGACGCAGACTGTGAGGGCTGCTAATAAGCGTAGAACTAAGAGTCCTAGATATTGTCGCGGTCAGAGAGTTTGGCTCTCCACTCAGAACCTTCCCCTTAAGACGGCTTCTCGCAAGTTGACCCCGCGGTTCATTGGTCCGTTCCGTATTTCTCGGGTCATTAATCCTGTCGCAGTTCGACTTCTTCTTCCGCGATACCTTCGTCGCGTCCACCCGGTCTTCCATGTCTCCTGCATCAAGCCCGTCCTTCGCGCCCCCGCTCGTCCCCCCCCCCCCCCCCCCATCCTTGTCGAGGGCGCACCCATCTACAGGGTCCGTAGAATTTTGGACATGCGTCCTCGGGGCCGTGGTCACCAGTACCTCGTAGATTGGGAGGGGTACGGTCCTGAGGAGAGGAGTTGGGTTCCCTCTCGGGACGTGCTGGACCGTGCGCTGATCGAGGATTTCCTCCGTTGCCGCCAGGTTTCCTCCTCGAGTGCGCCAGGAGGCGCTCGGTGAGTGGGGGGGTACTGTCATGTACTGTCATGTTGTGTCTTGTCTCTGTCCTTTCCCTTCACCCTGTCTCCCTCTGCTGGTCGTTGTTAGGTTACCTTTTCTCCCCCGCTTTCCCCCAGCTGTTCCTTGTCTCCTCTGACTACCCATTCACCCCGTTTCCCACCTGTTCCCTTTTTCCCTCTGATTAGGTCCCTATATCTCTCTCTGTTTCTGTTCCTGTCCTTGTCGGATTCTTGTTTGTTGTGTTTCATGCCTGAGCCAGACTATCGTCATGTTTGCTGTAACCTTGTCCTGTCCTGTCGGAATCTGCCGGTCTATCTGAGCCTACCTATGTTTGGTTATTAAAGAAGCTCTGTTTAAGTTAGTTCGCTTTTGGGTCCTCATTCACTCACCATAACAGTAACTGCACATGGGGACAAATATTGTACTTTTTGTCCTCTGGCCTGATGAATCAAAAATATAACTGTTTGGTCATAATGACCATCGTTATGTTTGGATGAAAAAGGGGGAGGCTTGCAAGCCAAAGAACACCATCCAACCGTGAAACACCGGGGTGGCAGCATCATGTTGTGGGGGTGCTTTGCTGCAGGAGGAACTGGTGCACTTCACAAAATAGATGGGGTAGATGAGGTAGGAAAAACTGTGGATATATTGAAGCAACATCTCAAGACATCAGTCAGGAAGTTAAAGCTTGGTCGCAATGGGTCTTCCAAATGGACAATGACCCCAAGCATACTTCCAAAGTTGTGGCAAAAAGGACAATAAAGTCAAGGTAAGGGAGTGGCCATCACAAAGCCCTGGCCTCAATCCTATAGAATATTTGTGAGCAGAACTGAAAAAGCGTGTGCGAGCAAGGAGGCCTACAAACCTGACTCAGTTACTCCAACTCTGTCAGGAGGAATGGGCCAAAATTCACCCAACTTATTGTGGGAAGCTTGTGAAAGGCTACCTGAAACATTTGACCCAAGTTAAACAATTTAAAGGCAACTCTACCAAATACTAATTGTGTGTATGTAAACGTTTGAACCACTGGGAATGTGATGAAAGAAATAAAAGCTGAAATAAACTATTCTCTTTGCTATTATTCAGGCATTTCACGTTCTTAAAATAAAGTGGTGATCCTAACTGACCTAAGACAGGGACTTTTTACTTAGATTAAATGTCAGGAATTGTGAAAAACTGAGTTTAAATGTACTTGGCTAAGATGTATGTAAACTTCCGACTTCAACTGTCGATGTTCTACACAATAGTTTTTTTGTTTCCCAGAAACAGGGGATGCAATTCTTGACATAACGGTGGACTTGTTGTCACAACCTCGAAATGGGAAATTTATTTCTAATACTTAAAAAAAAAAAAAAAATTATAAAAAATTGTTTTACCCCTTTCTCTCCACAATTGGTAGTTACATTCTTGTCCCATCGCTGCAACTCCCGTACGGACTCAGGAGAGGTGAGGGCCATGCGTCCTCCGAAACACGACCCCGATATACTGCTAATTGTGCTTCGCCTCATGGGTCTCCCGTTTTCGGCCAGCTGCAACGCAGCCCGGGATCAGACCCGGATCTGTAGTGATGTCTCAAGCACTGCAGTGCCTTAGACCGCTGCGGCACTCGGGAGGCCCATTTCTAATCCATCTTGAATATGTACATTCAAGTGATGTACAAAAGAGGTTAAGGTGTCACACCTGACTGCACAAGGCAACCACACATTTTAGGGGAGTGTCACATTGTTGTTGACAATCTCTCAGCACAGACCCATTAGCTTTATTGTCTCTATACCTATGTGCTTTAAGAGCAGTGAATTTACGGTATGTTCGTGAGCATTCAGGCACCCCACATTGATAGTTAAAAGTACACGTGTTACTGTGCAGCTTCATGCTTTAACCAGTAACAGACACACGGTCACAGGTATTACATTTGCAATGGAACATTTTTACCAAATGGCTGAGGTAAACAAAAACAAAAATGAGAAAGGTAGGCAGCAGACAGATCTACGCCACTACTGCTAACTACACTCAAGACAAAATGTCCTTTTTACCTTTTCTAGTTCAACTTTGATATTGCCATAAACACAAATGTTTCTAAGATAGATATATAAGTAGGAGTGGACAGACAGAGCTACAGTATAGTGGCTGGTAGAAATGTCTAGTATTAGATGTATGACAATGTGATGGCTGCAGCCATGTATGTTACTTTCTGCAGCCTTTAGCTAAATAAATCACACCACGCGTCAGAGGTACCTAGGCCAACATTGGCTAAGTTACCTAACTTTAGCCTCTCTAACCCCCAACTAACACACCACCACTGTTGACTAACCCCAATCCGTACAAATGCCTCAACCGCGGCATTCAAACGAGGCTGCAATGAAAACGAATGGGACTGTAGCGACTGTGTTGGCATCAAAATCTGGGGTGTGAACTAGGTTTCTATTCAAGCGTTGATTGACGTGGTAATGGCCCGATCGTATTCAAGAAAAGTTTGGGGAAAAACGGACCCCTCTGACGCTGTACGTTAAATTGCGACGTGTCATGATGTAACGTAATGCAAACTCATTCTGTGTCGTACAGCCTCTCTCCACCAGGTGTAGCGCTTCTCTCGCAGATTAAAAACAAGAAAGGGACAGTGACAGAGTAAGGGGGGGTACCTAGTCATTTGTACAACTGAATGCATTCATCATCACTGCAAGCCATCATGACTCTCAAAAGACGCCACAGCCACTGTTTACTTCTGAAGACCAGATTCAAATTCGACACAAACCTTCAAATAGGTATCTAATGACACATTTCTATAAACTCTTTAATAGTCTTTAATTTACATTTTGGAGGTGATAAGTTGGACAGATAGCGCTTCCCCACCCGCCATTTTTAAAAAGTCCCGACGGAGCTCATTGCCTTCTTCAATCATGCAGAGACGGGCAGCATGAAGGTCTCGTCATTGATTTTGCTGGAAAGGGGAGAAATTGTTTCTTTACAATGGTATTCATGTTACAGTTGACCTGGATTTATTATGTTTTTTGGGGGGCTAAATTAAGGTCAATTGTGCATTGCAGCGCTATGTGCAAAAGTGCGTTAGCTAACTATATTACACCTTTTTGATAGCCACAACCATTCAAATAAAGCCAAAATATACTAATTTATCACAAGCTCAGCTCAGTTAGCCAATTTACCAAGTTAGCTCTGCTTTGTGCAACTAAATAGCTTTTAGTGTGAGAATTTTGCAGTAAAACGGATTGTACTGTTAGCTATATATATTTTAACTGATATACTATTAATAGTTGCACAGTAAGGCTGGCTTCTCTAACATTTTAATGTCTGTTGGCTTCAATGGTCAAGGGGTGAAATGTGATCTCACCGGAGAAGAACATGAGGTGCTTAAAACTAGTAGTCGTGAGAACAGTTACAGAAAAAATAGTTCACAGAAAATACATTTATTTTGATCACCATTGGTTGATGCTACTCATACATAGGCCATTCCCAGATAGGTTGATGCTACTCATACATAGGCCATTCCCAGATAGGTTGATGCTACTCATACATAGGCCATTCCCAGATAGGTTGACGTTCCTTGCTCCGGGTAGCTCCCTAGGTGACAGCACCACACTATCTTTGGTGACAGGCTGGGCAGACGTACCAGTCTGTCCCCTGCTGAACCTACGCTAGTAGCCCATCTACCGCATCACAGCTAGGCGAACATCGTCCGCAGAGAACATTGCAATCACAAACATGCAATCCTCAAATACTGCTAGTCAACCATTTTATCCAAAGGCGCTGTTCTTGCAGCTAACGTTAGCTAACTAGCTAGCTAAGTTAGCTAACGGTACACACACAGCAAGCTGCTGTAACATCAGGCTGGCTAGCTAGCTCGCCCATATGATCAAACGTGAAAAAAATATGTCAACTAGGCTAAGTCCTGATAAAAGAACTTGTCTGAAACGTGTCTGCAAAAAAACTATACAGTATTTGAAGGGTGTTTGTGGCAAGCCTGTAAAGTTAGCCTATAACGTTAAGTAATCCAAGCCTTCACTTCTCTTGAATTCAAAATTGGTGGCTGGCTGGCAGAATGCCACAAGGTGGCTGTAAAATCCATTCACAATAAAACCATGAATACAGTACGTTATTGTGAAATGTTATTGTAAAATCACATCTATTTTAACAGTGTATATGCATTAATGGTCACACACAAACACACGCTTACACAAACACAACCACACACACACCACCAGTCCCTAGACCCCAGCCACACAGCTGAGCCCAACAGTGGTGTCTGTACCCCAGGGTGGAGTGTGTGACTGTGACTGTGTTTGTGACTGAGTGTGTGTGTCGGAGGGGTATCAGTCTGGCTGGGCTGGAGATGGTTAGCTAGGCAGCCGTGTGGATTAAGGGATCAGGGCTGGTGTCAGACAAACAGTGGATTATTGCTGTAAAGCTGCCCTCTCTGGCCCGGTCCTGAAACTGAGACCAGAGGCTCGCCAATAGGCCTCCCCCACCACCCTGCACCCATCCTGGGCCACCTGGTTTATTAAGGCCCTGGATTATCACACAAAGGAGCAGGGCCTTGGAAGATCCCGGGCCTCTTGGTCTGTAATGACAGTGGTAATTGAGTGTGTTACTGCAGCTTTGCCCATGAATGCCAATCATGCAGGATTCACGGCTACAGGGAATGGTGCTATAATTTGTGTGTGTGTGTGTGTGTGTGTGTGTGTGTGTGTGTGTGTTTATATGTCAAGTCATTCATGTTGACAGTATGGTTATGACTATGTGGACACAGATTTTTAGTTGGTGTGTGTGTGTGTGTGTGTGTGTGTGTGTGTGTGTGTGTGTGTGTGTGTGTGTGTGTGTGTGTGTGTGTGTGTGTGTGTGTGTGTGTGTGTGTGTGTGTGTCTGTGTGTCTGTGTGTGCCCGTGTGTTTGCACTGTGTATGCCTACTCGTGTGTGTGTGTTACATCTTGTGTTTCCCTCTCCCCTTCCCCAGAGCTATGACTGGAGGTCCTTAGTTCAGTCTTATGTAACATGTTTGTTCAAGTGCCCTCCGAGATGCCAAGTCACTGTCACACAGCCCAGCCTGCAGGATAGGAGAGAGAGGGAGGGGGGCTATTTCCTCTCATGTCTGTCTTCTGCTCTGTCATTTCTACCAGCCCATTTCCAAGCCTTAGGCAGCAGTAGGGAGGGGTTGGATGGGTGGGTGGGACACACACACACACATACACATTCACGCACCTACTGTACGAACACCCCCCCCCCCCCCCCCCCCTATTATTGGATGAACGTGTGTGTGTCTGTCGGGAGGACGTTGCTTCTTATCATAATCCTCCTTACTAAAGAAACGGAGCGGAGCAGAATGAGCCCTCTGTCCCTCACTGTGTGACTGTGCAGAGCTGCTGGTGTAGGAGAGAGACAGGAGTGGAGCACTGAGCAGACGTAACAGGGCCTATCTCCCCGTAGAGGAGCCACTGACGAGAAGCGAGATGACATTTAAACTGGAAAAACTGTACAGGCTGCTTCACATGCACAGCGAGGCGCTGGATGGTGTGAGCAAGACACGGATATAGGGATGTGGTAAGTGGTTTGAAATTGTAAGAATTGCTCGCTTTGCATTGAGTGAATATGATAGTTGTAGCGATTATGTTATCTTCTTGTAGTGAGCGAATATGATATTTTGACTTCACCAGTATTCTGTATTCATTTTGATTAGACTGTGGGGTGTTTATAGTGATGATACTGAGGTTCATTTGCTCTGTAAAACAAAGGGGGATATATTGGCTTTGGTGGTCTTTGCTGACTCTGGCATGGACCTGTGGTGGAGTGATTTAGCTTTGGCTGTAGCTGGGCGATTTGTCTGTGGTCAGTTTTGGCTATGGCTCTGTAATTTAGCTTTGACAGTATCATGTGTCTATAGAGCTGTAATGAGGTTATGGCAGGTGATTAACAGCCTGCAGAGCTGGTGATCTTCTGGTGATATTGGGTTGACAGCAGAGCAGCTGGCCCAGTGACAGCTGTCAGCACCGGGAATGACACAGTTGCCAATGGCTAGCCGGGTGGCTAGTGAAGCAGTTTACATAGGCTAATGCAGGCTAATTCAGGTTTGTGCGAAAACAGCTTTGTGCTGAACATTGTTGTTATATGTATGTATCCTTTTGTATTTGCTCTCCCCTGTCTGAGTTTCATATGGGTCAGAAAGCTTGTTTATAACCCAAAAACACAGTAGAACTATCATCCATCATATTTACACTTTAGTTAAAGCAATGCATGGAGAACAAGAGCTCTTGCTATCCCATCACTTAGCTCTCTCTCATTCGTTCCTTGGCAATCTTTGGAAGGAATTATTAGAGAAGGCTGCTCTCCCTACATGTTAATGAGAACTATCACCCAGCAGCTCATAAATAGCACCGCGCTAATCCATATTCATCAATCTTATCATCATAATCAGACTGATACGGGCCATTATGTAAAACGTGTCATAAGTGGCAGAGCAGCGCTAGCATACACCTTACATGTCTCATCACTGTCTGATTTCCTGAGTCTGTACAGCACTGAACTTTACAGCACACACTGTGAGGCTTGTACTGTAGCTATGAATCAGGACTTATTTCTGTCAGATTTATACAAGAATAACCTTGGAGGGAGAGGAGAGGAGAGGAGAGGAGAGGAGAGGAGAGGAGAGGAGAGGAGAGGATAGGAGAGAGAGAGAGAGAGAGAGAGAGAGCGAGAGACGGTTTGAAACTAGCTTTCTTTTCTGTAATTTTCACATCTAACTATACTTCTCTTGTGAATGGGGCTCATTAGCGAGGGAATAGGAGAGGAGAAATGGGAAGAGAAGGGCAAATGAGGAAAGATGAAGCAACCAGGAATGACGAATTGAAGTCTTTGTCATACAGATGCCATATCTTAATTTGAGCCAGTTTCACACAGCAGGAAAACAATCCTGCAGCAACAGGAAATGTGAATTGTTTTGTGGATTATAATTCATTGTCATTTATTGTAGGGGTTGATACATTTTTTGTTAGGGTAAATCAAGTCTGACATTTTAAAGTGAAAATTACAAACTTTAGAAGCCTTTTTAAACCTTTAATGTACTACAAGTTTACATTTCCTGCAACAATGGGATGATCAAATTAAGATATGGCATCTATACACTAGGGGTGTAACGGTTCACCAAACCTACGGTTCGGTACGTATTGTTGTTTTGGGGTTACGGTTTGGTTTCGGTACATCGGGAAAATGAAATTCCATTCACAATGTTCAGCATTCACAATGTTCCTGGCATTGTCTGTTGTGCCAGGATTGTTATGTTGAGCCTCTCAAGTTTCCACTCTGATGCTGCGTTTGTAACCATGAGAATTTACCAGTTGTGAAGTCGCAAATACCAGTCGAATATACCAGTTGGATGCATTCATGTGATTTGAACTCATTGAGAAACGCTGATTGGCGAATGGCCAACAAGCTGCATCAACCATAAACTAAAAGTATAGCTATCTTGCTGGTAAACAAATGACAGAGTTCAAAAACCACATGAATGTTTTGTTGTTACATTTAACTGCCCGAAAATGCTGTTATAGAGGCCTATTTCCTTAGTAGGTGACGTCAGAGGCGCCATGTGGGAGAAGTGGGTGCTAAGGACGATAGACGACTTTCCCACTAGTAATTACCAGTCGGAGGCCAGTTCAGGTGAATTTTTCCCAGTCGTATGTGCTAATTTCCCACTTCCATCTCGGTTGCGAACGCACCATGACACTGCCTCCTTCAGTGCGGTGCCAGATGCACACTTGTGACTCTCGTAAAGGGGGCATGTCTGCAGCACAGTACATCTCCCACTCTGGGGTAATGTGATGGGCTGCCACTGTTATTAAGCAAAATATAAACGTAGCCTACCTATCTCTCTTGTCATTTCTTTGACCAGGTCAGAATCTGCTGCCAAGGGCTGCTTGAATGTATAGGGGGGGGACAATGTTGGGTTGTTGTTTATTTGCGTTTCTGTCTTGCTCCGGTATACTGTAGTGATCTCGGCGTAAATGTTTCGACATATTTGAGGTGTTGGCAGCTGCATAGGCTATTCTCGATTGTTAACGTTTTATCCACAACTCTCTGTCCATTGCCGTTGTAATCTACTGGAAAGCCAAAATGTTCCCAAACTGGAGGATTCTCCAATTCTGGTTTATCGACCCCACCACTCGCCGTCGTTCCCGGCTGCATACCACAAAATGACAGTTTGAAATGCGCCAATTAAGATTTTAATTTTGATTACAACGTGCGCATAGAATCTAGTTGTTTTAATGGAATAGCTTGACATTTTTTGTTGCTCTGTTTTATTCAAGAGGCATAGGCCTAGTGTTTTTTTATTTAGTAAAAAAAAAAGTTTTCACAGTGCCGGACCGAATTGAAATCCCCAATACCGAACGGTTCGGTAAGAATACATGTACCGTTAACACCCCTACCATACGCTAAGTCCCCTCCCTCAGTTGTCAGCAGGTGTCTTTCATCATTAGAAGAAGCCGGTTGTCATCACAGTGACAGCTCAGTATGATAAGATGTATCTTGCTTAGCTCTCTTCCCCCTATACCCATATTCCCCTTTTTGCCCTCATACATTCCATCATCATTTTCAGCTGCTGGGGAAGTGATGGATCTGATTTGATGCTTGTCGGCGAGGTCAGATTCTCCTTGAGGTAGTCTCCTGGGGTTGCCACAGCTTCTGTATTTCTTGCAGTCCCCAATGGAGTTTTTAATATGATGCTGTAGCCAGTTGGGAGTCTGAAACTACACACACACACACACACACACACACACACACACACACACACACAAAGCTTCATGTTAAACCAGTAGCCTGTAGAGCCATAACATGAATCTGGTCACTCAGCTCTGGCTCTGGGTTGAGAATGGTTGTCTTTCAGTAAGGCCAGTAAAATAACAGTTGAATTCTACCTGATATGGTACTCCAATTCCAGGTCTATTGTTAGCATATTGGTGGACAGATTCAATGTTGTCAACAGCCAGCCCCGCTCTCATGGAAGTTCTGACATTGATTAATATGTAGACAGGAGGCACCAGATTATCTTTAGGGGGCAACAGTAGAAGTGGGATAGAGGGTTTTATTTGAGAAGGCCTGTGTGCGTGAGTGGTGTGTGTGTGTGTGTGTGTTCCCACTTGTGTGTGCGTGTATCTATAAGCTTGCCGCTCTGTGTGTTCCAACACGCAGCTTAGTGTGTCAACTCATCTGCTGTCACCCCCCAAAATGAGCTTGGCTGTTGAAACAATATGTTTGTCTTTGTCTCCGCTCTAAATCCTCTGTTATCCAGCAAAGAAGAGCAGCTGAATGATTTCAGCAGGAGCCTCTGAGCCAAGCATCTCTATACTCTACCCACAATCCTCTGCATGTCGTCTGTGCCTCCGATGTACTGGGTTACACTCTTCCTCGAAAGCGAAACAAGCAGCGGTGAATAAGGGAAACATTCTTTCATATCCTTATTCATGTTTGAAGCCGCAAGCTCTCTCTGAACGTCTTCTCAGAGTTCTCTCTTTTTATACTTTTCCACGTTTGTTGTTTTTTTACAGTACAGTACCCCTCGCTGTGCTTGGGAGGCTGCATCTGTTGTTGCCAGCTCTGTGGCTTCCAGGGTAACGCACGTTTGACAGCTGTTGTTACTTTGGTTATTCATCCCATTGAGCTGCGTGGGGAATGCTGATAATAGCAAGTCAAGAAAGTTTTGGCAGGAAGAGTCGCTTTGAATCAAGACCAGACTTTAAATGAGTGAGACCACCTCAGAAACATGGCTAATTAGCGCTATTTGGATCTGTCCAGTGTTAGCATGCTGTTAGCATTCTGAGGCAAAGTGCTAATTTCAAAGAATCTGCTCCCGGAGAGTGGTGTTAGCTTCACACCCAAGCTCTTTAAGCTGCACACAGGGTGAAATGTCAATGTTCTGATGCAATTCCGAAGCCTGCTAAATGACAAGTTGTGCTAATTGGAACTGACCAGTGTTAGCATGCTGTTAGCATTCTTTGGCAAAGACAAGTACTAATTTGAGGGAATTGGCTCTTGTAGTAGAGCTGTGAAGTCTGAATGTAGACTATGGGAGTGCACAGGGTGGAATGTTGATGCTGGTGAATAAGTGATGAATACCATTTGAAAGCTAATGGTGCACTGAAAAGTTTGTTTGAATCGTCTAGTATTAGCGAGAGCGTGCCGAAGTGCTAATTTCAAGGATTCAACTCTTAACCTTTTCACGTGTGAGCTCCAAATATCTCTAACGGTCACACCAGTGTGACTTTTTTTGTGTGCGAGTGATGTCAGAATGCACTCACTTTTCCAAAATGGGATTGTTATGCAACAGGACAGTTAAAAAAAAAAAAAAAGTTTTTATTTAAATATTTATCACCCATATATATTTTTTTGTAAATATATACATACACATATGCATACATATACACATACATACACATACCTATATACACCAACTTGTTTTTTAGAATATACCTTTATTATTCCCCACAAACCCTACCACCTTTCCCCCAATTGGAGTAAACTAATTAACAATAAGACTTAGGCTTCTACCTACATCATATACACATTTTACAGACACAATCTATTTTACAATAGTTATATTTTGGTTGTTTTTAGTCTTTCCTCTATTTCTGTGCTATTTCACAAAGTTTCTGAACCTATATACATTTTACAGACCCTGTATGTTCTACATTGGTTATATTGTTATTAGTTCCACCCTTCAGCTCCATTCAACCCCTCCCATCTTTCTCTCAACACCATCCATTTTGGATTTCTATTTGCCATATATTTTTCAACTGTGCTGTGATGCTTGACAAAAGTACTGAACCTTTCTATTATCATAGCTTCTACAGATTGTAGATTAAAAATAAACATTTTTGCTAAAATAATTATTATATTATTGATTGATTGGCTATGGCTTTTCAAATCACCCAGTATTGCTATCTGCAGTGTTAGTTCTAGGCAAATGTTGCAATTCTTCAGCCATTCCTGGACCGGTGACCAAAAACAAGCTACATATGGACAATACCAAAATAAATGATCTAGTGACTCTGCCTCCTCACAGCAGAATCTGCAGAGCTCGGAAGATTGTATCCCCCATATATATAACATTCTATTGGTTACAAGAATTTTGTATAGTAATTTCAATTGAAAAATTGGACGTTTTGAATCCAGCGTTGTTTTGCATATTAATTCAGAAAACGTGCCATGGAATGGGTACATCAAAAATCTCTTCCTAACTATTTTGCAATTTATATGGCACCACTGTCAGTTTTTTGGTCCTTAAATGAAATTGGTGTATGTTTTTATTTATCACACTTTTCTTTAACCATTTATGTTCTTTAATACAGGGCCGACATACAAGTTCCTTACTTTTTTCCACTTCTACTTGCCTCTTCCATTTTTGTGGTAATGCTGCAATTATTTGGTTGTAATTTTGGGTAAAGCAGACACTTCCATATATCTGTGTTAGGTGCATGTGTGACATAACTCCACCAGTCCTATTTATGATATAATTCACAATTTTTTTTTATTTTTTTTATCATTTCCCTCGAAAAATACGTTTTTTTTTAATCAATTAGTATATTTGAGTTTAACCCACATTTTTGTTGTATTATTTGTTATGTCTTTTCAGGTGGATTAAACTGAAATTGCAACCAACTTTCAAGCTTGTTTTAAAAATAACGATATTTTGGAGATTATTTCCTTTTCAAACAACCGAGTGAGCAGGTGTAATCTGAATAAAGGGGAAAAGGCCCTTCCTGAATATAGGATGAGACATTCCTACCAATTTACTAGAGAAATGGTTTGGATTTAAGTATAACTTTTGTATAACTGATGCCTATAGTGAGAGGTCTAATGCTTTAATATCTAATAATTTCTGCCCACTGAATTCATTCATATTCGTTATATAAATAGGCCCTTTTAATGTTGTCTGGCTTGCCATTCCAAATAAAATTGAATATTTTTTTTCATATAATTTAAAAAGCAGGTCACTGGTTGTAGGCAAAACCATAAGCAAATAGGTCAACTGTGATATAACTAAAGAGTGATATGTGATATAACTAAAGAGTGATATGTGATATAACTAAAGAGTGATATGTGATATAACTAAAGAGTGATATGTGATATAACTAAAGAGTAATATGTGATATAACTAAAGAGTGATATGTGATATAACTAAAGAGTGATATGTGATATAACTAAAGAGTGATATGTGATAGAACTAAAGAGTGATATGTGATATAACTAAGGAGTTAATCAGGGTGATTTTCCACAAATAGACAGGTATTTTCCTTTCCATGGTAGCAAGATCTTATCTATTTTTGCTAACTTTCTATAAAAAATGTATTGGAGTGAGATCATTTCTTTCTATTGGGATTTGTATACCGAGTATGTCCACATCTCCGTCAGACCATTTAATTGGTAAACTACACTGTAACGCAACAAGACAGTTAACCTGCGCTACCCTCAAACCTGCTAATTATCTATCGGTTATGTTTCAACTTGCCGATTTCTACAAACTGTTGTTAGTTTTATTTTCTAACAACAGTTTGAATTGAGGTGTGTTCCGCCTCCTCGTTAATTTACGTGAGATGTAGCCCATTTCACTGTTGCAGACAATTTATGTTTGAGGCTTTACTGAGCCAGACAAACTTCCCTCTTCATCGAGAGCCTAAGCACTTCCCCAGTGTTTCCCCAGATCAAGTATGAAGACATTGCGCATCTCTAGTTATGTCACGTGTGCTCCCTCTCCGGCCTCTCGGTCACCAGGCTGCTCGTTATGGCACACACCTGTCACCATTGTTACACGCACCTGCGCGTCATCAGGCTCACCTGGACTCAATCACCTCCCCTATATATGTCACTCCCTTTGGTTCCTTCCCCAGGCGTTATTGTTTCTGTTCCCGTGTCATGTTTGTGCGCTGTTTGTGTTTCTTGTTTTGTATTTATGTAACAGTTTAGCTTCCGTCCCTCTCCTCGCCCCTACCTGGGCTCGAACCAGTGACCCTCTGCACACATCGACAACAGCCACCCTCGAATTATCGTTACCCATCGCTCCACAAAAGCCGCGGTTCTTGCAGAGAAAGGGGAACGACTACTTCAAGGTCTCAGAGCGAGTGACGTCACCGATTGAAATGCTATTAGCGCCCAACCCGCTAACTAGCTAGCCATTTCACACCGGTTAACATTTAGTTGCGTTTATTTATTAAAACACTCATTCCCTGAACTTGCTTCCCGACTCTCAGCGCACATCGTTTCAAGTTAGAACAGGCCTTGCACTAACTTTTTCCCATGGCACATTTTCTGGTTGGCGCCCGTGTTGCCTTCATTTTTATTTTCTTTTCAAATAATAACTTCGAACATGTGTGCGTTCCTATCAAACTAAGTGTCTTATTTTCTGTATATCGTGTTGTCGTTTATACTGTAGCATACCATATGTATGTACAGTGTGGAACAATCTATTTACTGTTTTATTCACATGTTTTCAAGTACTGAGGACAATTCATGCATTCTAAATATTGCATAGATTGTAATGGACACATATGATGTGTGTAAAACACTTTTTTGAAGGTTGTACTGATTATGAGGAGCTAATGGGAAGCTATTTTCCAGCTATATGTGGTGCCATATTTATGCATTCTGGTTGTCACCTAAGCATCTGTTAGACCAAAGATGTTATAAGAAGGGATAGTTCACTTGACTGACTTATGGTGCTTTCAAGACAACTGGGAATTCTGAAAAATACGAGGTCAAATCATGATATCAGTGATATTCAGGTTGGAAGGCTCTAGAAAGAGGCCCAAGTTCCCAAGTTGGAATTCGGAGTTGGATGACCGTTTAAAACGAGTTCCCAGTTGTCTTGAACACACTGAAGTGGAACCCGGCATCAGATTGTAACTATGGGTTGCCAGCTCCTCCTTTCCAGGGGTTTTATTTTTATTTATCATATAAACTTCTCCTGTGTTTTCCCCCCACTTATTGATAAATCCCCCATCATAGTAATATTTCCTGCATCATATCCCCCCACGATACCTTCCCTGATTTCTACCCCCCATGTACTTAAAAAAACTCCACATGAAATGAACCCCCCATCAAACCCCCCTAAACTGGTTTAATCTCTGTTTAGCTACCGCGCTACGATTAGGCTATGCAGAAGGCTTGTATTTGGGGTAACATTTTATTTGCTTTGTGATTCCTCAAAAACAGTAAACAACTAGTAAGTCATGAGCTCCGATTCTTATATACACTGTAAGAAGTACATCGAAGACTTGTAATATGGTAAAAGGTGACCAAACTAAGTTAATATTTTTCAAGGCAATGGGTGCAGCCATCTTTGACTTTGTTTATTTGCATCTTATAGTGAATGGCATTCTGAGATGTCAAACATAAACAAACATGGCTGCCATCATAAAGAATTTAGCAGCTGTTAGCTTAGCTGACACGCATCTTTTTTCTAAACAATATTACATTTCTCCCATGTGCTTAACAGAGGTACATTGTAGACAGGTCTAGCTGTTAGGTCGCAAGCTTATGTTTCGTTTTTTTGTCAGCGCAACCTGTTATTTAGACTAGTATATGGAATGAGTTTGGCTGTGGATGTGTTCTGTTTGGATGATGAAGTTTGCGTTTATCTTTTAGAAATAAAGGTCAAATTGAGGAATAAAGTTGCGGAGACCTTTATTTCCCAGCAGTGCAAAACATTGTTTAGATGCTTTTCAGACAACAATGCTGTTTAGACACGTTTGTTCCATTAAAAGTTCTGTGGCTACTGTTCCTATCACATATTTGGGATGGTACGCTGCAGGGACCAGTCAACAATAATCACAAACATGTGATTGTACACATCTTCCCAATTCCCACCAAGGTTCTATGGGAGTACACAGTGTGAAATGGCAATGTTGTAATGCGATTTGAAGGGCAGCAGCTAACTAAAAAGGGCTTTCAGTCCACGAGATGGCCTTTGTGGCTTTGTCGCGCGCTAATGAACTTTTCCCCAGAGAATTACCCGTCCAAGGTTTTTATTTACATAAAGGCAGAGGCCTCAGCTCCTACAGGCCGCTGACTATCCCTGGCAGCGTTTTATGATTTATTTTGAACCGCTTCATAATAAATCAGACCGTTCTGTTATAATGGTGGTGTGGCACCCAGATCTCTTGCAAATGACTTAAGCATGCAGGCAACTTGTAGTCATTGTGAAGCAGTATAATAGGAAGATATTATAGTTTCTCCATTTCTCTGCAGGTCCACATTTTGTCATGCCAGTCATGACATATGGGGTTAAAGCTGCATCTAGGGATGTCTTTGCATACCTGCATGGCCTTTCCATTTGTTTTCAATCACTTTTTGACTGCACCACTTTTGATTTGAATGAAACTTTCCATACATATTTTCCCATCGTAGAAGTGGTCAGAAAGTTCCTTTTTGGACCTGAATGCTAAAAGCATTTAGAAGATAGATGTGCTCAAATTTGAGCTTTGCATACCCCACCATGAGACATCACTGGAAAGATAAACGGTTGGGTTTGATATAATTTAATAATATAATATATGCCATTTAGCAGATGTTTTTATCCAAAACGACTTACAGTCATGCGTCATTTTTAGCTATGGGTGGTGCCGGGAATTGAACCCACAATTCTGGCGCCAAAGCTGGTGAACAATATGTTAAGGAAGGAAAGAAGGGGGAGAAGAAAAGGGAGGGAAAATAGAGAACAGATAAGGAAAATGTAGGGTTCTTCTTCATAATATAAGTGTGTACTATTCATTATTTATCATGATAAACTGAAAAACTATGAAAATAACATTTTTTTTTCCTGTGTTTGAGGAAGGGGAAGAGTGGACCCAAAGGTTCCCTACCAGTGTTATTATTTTTCACATTGGTGAATTTAAGATCACCTGAGTTAAAACCTCTTTGGGATAGGTATTCCTTTGATTTTCCCATAAACAAGCATTTGAATGGGCAGACACCTCAACAACAACAAAAATTCCGGAATGATTCTCCTTGGGTTTTATGCCTGCCATATCAATTCTGTTAAACTCACAGTCATTATTTTAACAGTTTTAAAAACTCAAAGTGTTTTCTATCCAATACTACCAAGTATATGAATATCCTAGCTTCTGGGCCTGGGTAACAAGCAGTTTACTTTGGGCATGCCATTCATCCGCATTTCCGAATACTGCCCCCATCCCTAAAAAGTTAATGAAATAATTATGGTAGTGTAATCAAAACATATAGAAGTAGGTTGGTTTATTACTGTACTATAATCCTGTTACCTTGTATATGTTTATCTTCAATTATCAGTTATCTGTTGCGGTTTCTTGTGGACTGCATATTACCTGATCATTAGAAATGCGTCACATCCCACTGGGCACAGACATCAATTCAACATCTAGTCTACGCTGGTACAACGTCATTTCATTGAAATTTTGTGGAAACAACGACAGCGTTGATTCAACCAGTGTGTGCCCAGTGGGATGTATGACAATTTACTGAGTCATTAAAAGTGAAGAATGATTGGTTGAAATATAGAAACATGTTTATTAATTACAAATTTGAAACACACACACACACACACACACACACACGTGTGTATGGGCAGTTATTTTCCATGGGGGGCCACATTAGAATATATTTTTGCCATTGCTGGCCAGAATCATATTACAGGATTATACATCATGTGTATGACTGTGTTGACAGGTGTCTTTTATACTGATAACAAGTTCAAACAGGTGCCATTAATACAGGTAACGAGTGGAGGACAGAGGAGCCTCTTCAAGAAGATGTTATAGGTCTGTGAGAGCCAGAAATCTTGCTTGTTTGTAGGTTACCAAATACTTATTTTCCACCATAATTTGCAAATAAATTCATTAAAAATCCTACAATGTGATTTTCTTGAATTTTTTTTCTCATTTTGTCTGTCATAGTTGAAGTGTACCTATGATGAAAATTTTAAGTGAGAGAACTTGCACAATTGGTGGCTGACTAAATACTTTTTTTGCCCCACTGTATATCTACTCTAAATCACATCCAGATATGATACTTATTATACTTTTTTAACATGCACAGAAATAAATCACATCCATGTTCTCCTTTTGGTAGGTATTTTAATTATTAAACATGCAATGAACTACACAGAGGGAAACGTACACTGTGCATTCAGCACCAAGGACAGTTAATGGGTATGCACAAAAACACAAGAAAGAGAGTGAGCTCAACATTATATTTAAACTACTCAATCAGCATGAGGAGTGAAGTCTCTGATGGGCATTGACTAGAGCAGTGAAGTCAGGTATAGTTTCTGACATCGCTTTGCGCAGGATTGCTGTAAGGTGAGAGTCAGTAAGAGATGATCTGTGCCTTGACTAGTTATATTTGATCACTGAAAATGTCTGTTCACATACATAGGTTGACCCAAACAGTACAAGCATCTTCTGAGCGTGACTACTAATATTTGGAAAGTTTTGTTCATTGAGAGATGCATAGAACCTCGTCAGTGACATTGTTTTGAATAGTTCTCCAATCACTGCATCAGGTTGAAGATCGAAAAGCTCAAGTTGCAGGTCAGTGGGAGCGTTATCCACTTTGAAGGTGAAAGGAGAGGAAACCAAAGGTATGTCATTTTCCAACACTTTGAAATTCTCAAAACGAAGAGAGAACTCACCGTTCAAGCACGCAGCAGCGATGTTTACCCACTGGTCATCTGATAGGGAACAGACTAGTAGTGTCAGAAGGTGGGTGAGATTGTTGGATTCTACTTGGCACGTCAGGAGGAGTCATTTTCCCTTGAAGGCTTTGACAAGGCTGTACATCTGATGTGCAAAAAGGCCCTTCCCTTGTAGTTTGGACTTCAGTTCATTCATGAGGGCCATGATGTTCACTGTGAAGGCAAAATCAGCCAACCATTCTTTATCTTGCATTTGAGGGAAATCCACATATTTTTCTTTCATTTGCAAAAACTCAGCAATCTCAGAATCTTCAGGTCCCACACCCTTTTAAGCACCTTCCCCAAACTCAGCCATCTCACGTTTGTGTTAGGGGAGATCTGCATGACCCGACTCTGTCTCTTTCAATAGTGAGACAAACTGCCTGTGGTTTAAGATTTTGCTCTTGAAGTTTACCACTGTAGTGACTGTATCTACAACATGGCTCATTTACAGAGCACCTCCTGATGAATAATGCAATGCAGGACAATAATCTTCTGATCTGGGTTCATCTCAGCTACTTGAGCTTGTATCCTTTTCAAAAGGCCAACGTTTTTTCCTGGCAAGCTTGGGCACCCATCAGTGGTCACACTGGATAACTTTTCAAAACTCAGTCCCAGCTTTGCCACACACATAACCTCCTCCAATAAATATTTCCCTGTGGTTGTGCTATTCGTTGACTGTCACTGCACCTCTGTAATTTCAAAGTCTGGGGTTATGCCTCATAAGAATATCAACAACTGTGCCGTGTCACGTGCATCACTGCTCTTATCCAGGGCCAATGAGAAATAGGTGAAATCCTTCACCTTGTCTTTTAACTGTCGTTCCATATTCTCTGCGATGTCCTCAACATACTGTCACTGTTCGTCTTGACGGGGAAACATTTTCAAACAGCTCTTTCTTGTCGGGGCAAAGTTTTGCTGCAGAGTCAATTAAACATTCTTTAATGAATTTGCCCTCAGCACATGGCTTGCTATGTTTAGCAATTTTGTGGGACAGTACATAGCTAGCTCTCACAATTCCGTCGTTTGCTGAAAGCAGTTTTGTGAAAAGACCTTTCTGCTTTTGTAACTGAGAAAGCAACTCTTTCGATGCCCTCTGCTCAGAAGACAGATTCCTATATTTCTATGCATGCTTTGTCTGGAAGTGTCGGGACAAGTTGTCGTCTTTCAAGACAGCGATGCTCTCTTTGCACACTTAAGCACACAGCTTTCCCTGATACCTCAATAAATAAATATTTTTATGTCCACTCGCTGGAACACCCTACATTCATAGTCTACTTTCCTTTTCTTTGAAATCTTTGAAAAACATTTTTTTTTTTGCGCAATTTCTAGCTAGCTACTATTTGTAACTGTGGCACTCAATTCAATCAGATTAGCGTTGGTCGACACCCGCATAGTGGTTGTTTTGGCAGTCTCCGAGGTGGAACTGCATTAGAGCTGCCAAATCCACAAGCGGTTCCTTCTGTTACCTTATCGCCTACACTGCTACAGAAAGAGACCTGTATTTTTAACCATTCATTTAGTCATGTATTTATTTGTTATTTAAAAAAAAAACAAGTTGAATTCCTTTATGGGTGTTATTATTATATTATTTGCTCAATTGTTATGTAACTTTATTGCAATACATGCTGATGGCGAGGTGCGGTCGATGGCCAAAAGCACTTCAACCTAGTCCATCCATTTAGGTTAGTGGCTTTCACAACGTTTGCCCCACTGTCCGTTGTGATGCACACCTGCTTCTCCTTTGGCTGATCCCACTCTGCTAGCGGGACCAGCAGCCCCTGGGCTATTACCTCCCAAGTGTGGTCCTCTTGGAAAGTGGGCAGTCTGCAAGCACCTGCTGCGCAGCTTCCAGTCGGCATCGGTGTAGCGCAGTGTCAATGACATGTAGGGTTCCAGTTGTTGTCGCAAAATAGTGTACCTGTTTTTAGCTCCGATGCTATTTTGGCATGACATTTTTTTGTACATGGCATTTAGTATTTCTTGTCCGGAGTATGAACCATCTTTTTGAACTGTTCAACTGTTTAATTAGGGCCATGTCTTTTGCGATGTGGTACGTCATGACATCTGTCATTTCGTTCCATCGGTGAGTGTGTTGCATAGGGAGTTGTGTGTGGAAACCATTCGGAAAATGTATTGTTGCTAGGGCTTTGCTCTTATCATGATGCTTGTTGGCATAATTATTTTTCGCCATGCATTTGTCATGCTGTATTTACATGCCTGTGTTTCAAATGGTGGAATACGTTGTTTGTGTTACATTGAGCGGTTGCTCTAGTTTTGTGACAGTACAAGCACACTGCCTGAATCTGCTCGATGTCCCTAGTTTTAAAACCAAAATAAGCCCAAACAACTGACACAGCATCCGTCTTTGGCCAACCAGAAGCCAAGGATTAAAGGCAACATCCGCATCGAGCTAAAGGCTGGAGCTGCCGCTTTCAAGGAGCGGGACACTAATCCGGACGCTTATAAGAAATCCCGCTATGCCCTCAGACGAACCATTAAACAAGCAAAGAGTCAGTACAGGATTAAGATTGTATCCTAATATACTAGTTCTGACGCTCATCGGATGTGGCAGGGCTTGAAAACTATTACGGACTACAAAGGGAAACCCGGACGCGAGCTGCCCAGTGACATGGGCCTACCAGACGAGCTAAATGCCTTCTATGCTCGCTTTGAGGCAAGCAATACTGAGGCAAGCATGCACGAGAGCACCAGCTGTTCTGGATGACTGTGTGATAACGCTCTAGGTAGCCGACGTGAGCTAGACCTTTAAACAGGTCAACATTCACAAAGCCACGGGGCCAGACGGATTACCAGGACGTGTACTCAAAGCATACATGGTCCAACTGGCAAGTGTCTTCACTGACATTTTCAACCTCTCCCAGACCGAGCCTGTAATACCTACATGTTTGAAGCAGACCACCATAGGTCCTGTGCCCAAAGAAGCGAAGGTAACCTGCCTAAATCATTACCGCCCCGTAACATTCACGTTGGTAGCCATGAAGTGCTTTGAAAGGCTGGTCATGGCTCACATCAACAGCATCCTCCCGGATAGCCTAGACCCACTACAATTCGCAAACCTCCCCAACAGATCCGCAGATGATGCAATCTCAATCACACTCCACACTGCCCTTTCCCACCTGGACAAAAGGAACACCTATGTGAGAATGCTGTTCACTGACTACAGCTCAGCGTTCAACACCATAGTGCCCCTCAAAGCTCATTACTAAGCTAAGGACCCTGGGACTAAACACCTCCCTCTGAAGCTGGATCCTGGACTTCCTGATGAGCCTCCCCAAGGTGATAAGGGTAGGCAACAACAGGTCTGCCATGCTGATCCTCAACACTGGGGCCCCTCAGGGGTGTGTACTTAGTCCCCCCTGTACTCCCTGTTCACCCACGACTGCGTGCCCCAACAGAACTCCAACACCATCATTAAGTTTGCTGACGACACAACAGTGGTAGGCCTGTTCACCGACAATGATGAGACAGCCTATAGGGAGGAGATCAGAGAACTGGCAGTGTGGTGCCAGGACAACAACCTCTCCCTCAATGTGAGCAAGACAAAGGAGATGATCGTGGACTACAGGAAAAGGTGGGCCGAACAGGCCCACATTAACATCGACGGGGCCGTAGTGGATTGTGTCGAGAGTTTCAAGTTCCTTGGTGTCCACATCACCAACGAACTATCATGGTCCAAACACCAAGACCATCATGAAGAGGGCTCGACAAAACCTTTTCTCCATCAGGAGACTGAAAAGATTTGGCATGAGTCCCCCATGCCAACTTCTTCCATTTAAGAATGATGGAGGCCACTGTGTTCTTGGGGACCTTCAATGCTGCAGAAATGTTTTGGTGCCCTTCCCCAGATCTGTGCCTCGAAACAATCCTGTCTCGGAACGCTACGGACAATTCCTTCGACCTCATGGCTTGGTTTTTGCTCTGACATACACGGTCAACTTTGGGACCTTATATAGACAGTTGTGTGCCTTTCCAAGTCATGTCCAATCAATTGAATTTAGCATGGGTGGACTCCAATCAGGTTGAAGATTCATCTCAAGGATGATCAATGGAAACAGGATGCACATGCAGGCAATTTCGAGTCTCATAGCAAAGCGTCTGAATATTTATATATTTATAAGGTATTTCAGTTTTTTTATTCTTCATCAATTAGCAAAAAAAAATCTAAAATGGTTTTCGCTTTGTTATTATGGGGTATTGTGTGTAGATTTCTGAGGATTTTTTTTTTACTTAATCCATTTTAGAATAAGGCTGAAAGTATTCAAGGGGTCTGAAGACTTTCCGAAGGCACTGTATGCAAATAGTCCGGGTAGCCATTTAATGAATTGTTCAACGGTCTTATGGCTTGGGGGTAGAGCTCTTAAGGAGCCCTTTGGACCTAGACTCGGCGCTCCAGTACCACTTGCCTTGCGCAGCAGGGAGAAGGTGCAGCTGTAAAACTTTTTGAGGATATGGGGACCCATGCCAAATCTTTTCAGTCTCCTGAGGGGGAATAGCCATTGTCGTGTCCTCTTCACGGCTGTCTTGGTGTGTTTGGACCATGAAATGCCACTTGCAGACAGCGGTGCAGGGATTGAGGCACTCACAGAAGCGGTTGCAATGGTGGGGGCACTCACAGAGGCCATAACATGGGTGAGGGCACTCACAGAGACTGTAGACAACTTTGCCGGGCAACGGACATCTTGTGTCTGTAAAAAATATGTAGTTGCATTAAGATTATTGAAGGTTATACTGTTATAAAAACAGAAGAGGAAAAAAAAGCTTTTGACAGGTTAGCCTGTATTTTATTTACCTGAGCAAGCTTCCATGCCAAGTTAAGGTTTGATCTAGCAGGAAATCAAGTCACCTGCCAAAAGGATGATCTGAATCAGAGTTCTATCATGGCAGCACAGCCGTAGTAGTTGAGAAAATATTATTTGACAAAAAAATGTCATATTTAACTGACAAGTTTAATGTACTCCTCAATGGAGGAGTCTGAACAGCAGACACAGAGGCGAGCAGTAGGTGCTGGCCCAGCAGGTCCACTGGTAGAAACCTGCTTGAAATATAGGGGGGGGGGGGGGGGGGGGGGGATACAGAGACAACGCTAGAGTATCTAATTTCAAGTAAATCAGAAAAAGAGAATACATGTTGTTTTAGCCTGTGAGATGTATTCATTTTACATCCTGGGGCTGAAATCCACAGACACAGATCTCTGAAGCCCCCCAAGCAGAGTTGTCCACGGACCTGCATTGGACAATTGTTTATCTGTGACAATACATTAGGAAGCCGTGCTGGTGACTTCATCATCTCACAGCACTCTCAAGCAGCTCACCCCACTACCAATCCCCCAGACCCGAAACAAGGAGAGATGAACTGGCTCTCTCTCTGGAACTTTCCTTAACCTGTTGTGATTGGTTGACAAGATCACAGCTTGGGACTTGACACTGTGTATACTCGCTTTGTTATAATATGCAATGATAAATTGATGGCCAAATATTAAAATAAAGTTGCTGTTCATTAATAGTAAAATCCTATATTTAAAAGCCTACAGTTATAGTCCAAGAGAAAGTTGGAGAAGGTTGACTAGCTAGCTATATATACAGTTGAAGTCGGAAGTTTACATACACCTTGTTTTAAGAATGTGAAATGTCAGAATAATAGTTTTCTTTCATCACATTCACAGTGGGGCATACGTTTACATACAGTCAATTAGCATTTGGTAGCATTGCCTTTAAATTGTTTTAACTTGGGTCAAACGTTTCGAGTAGCCTTCCACAAGCTTCCCACAATAAGTTGGGTGAATTTTGGCCCATTCCTCCTGACAGAGCTGGTTTAACTGAGTCAGGTTTGTAGGCCTTCCTGACTGATGTATTCAGATGTTGCTTCAATATATCCACATAATTTCCCTCCCTCATGATGCCATCTATTTTGTGAAGTGCACCAGTCCCTCCTGCAGCAAAGCCCCCCACAAAATGATGCTGCCACCCCCGTGCTTCACGGTTGGGATGGTGTTCTTCGGCTTGCAAGCCTCCCCCTTTTTCCTCCAAATACAACAATGGTCTTTATGGCCATTATGGCCATTTATGTTGAGACCAGAGGACATTTCTCCAAAAAGTACAATCTTTGTCATCATGTGCAGTTGCACACTGTAGTCTGGCTTTTTTATGCCGGTTTTGGAGCAGTGGCTTCTTCCTTGCCGAGCGGCCTTTCAGGTTTTGTTGATATAGGACTTGTTTTACTGTGGATATAGATACCTTTGTACGTGTTTCCTCCAGCATCTTCACAAGGTCCTTTGCTGTTGTTCTGGGATTGATTTGCACTTTTCGCACCAAAGTATGTTCCTCTCTAGGAGACAGAAAGTGTCTACTTCCTGAGTGGTATGACAGCTGCATGGTCCCATGGTGTTTCTACTTGCGTACTATTGTTTGTACAGATGAACGTGGCACCTTCAGGTGTTTGGAAATTGTTCCCAAGGATGAACCAGACTTGTGGAGGTCTGCAATTTTTTTCTGAGGTCTTGGGTGATTTATTTTTTATTTTCCCTTGATGTCAAGCAAAGAGTCACTGAGTTTGAAGGTAGGACTTGAAATACATCCACAGGTACACCTCCAATTGAATCAAATGATGTCAATTAGCCTATCAGAAGCTTCTAAAGCCATGACATAATTTTCTGGAATTTTCCAAGCTGTTTAAAGGCACAGTCAACTTAGTGTATGTAAACTTCTGACCTACTGGAATTGTGATACAGTGAATTATAAATGAAATAATCTGTCTGTAAACAATTGTTGGAAAAATAACTAGTTTCAGGAACAAAATAGATGTCCTAACCAACTTGCAAAAACTACAGTTTGTTAACAAGAAATTTGTGGAGTGGTTGAAAAACTAGTTTTAATGACTCCAACCTAAATGTATGCAAACTTCTGACTTCAACTGTAGCCAGGTTTTCGTTACTCATTGTGTATTTATTTTTACTTTTACGACTATTCTATTATTTCAAAATAATTATATCTGCATTATATCTGCATTGTTGGGAAGGGCTGGTAAGTAAGCATTTTACTGTTAGTCTGCACCAGTTGTTTAGAAAGCAGGTGACAAATAACATTTGATTTGATTTGAATGTCAACTTAAATGGGAAAGTCTCTTCTATTATCAAATGGAATCAGATGGCCTTACAAGCCTAATTCTTTCTCTACTTTGTACTCTTCTCTTCCCCTCACATTCTCTTTAAACGGTCTTTATTCTCTCCTACCATTTCACTTTTCCCCCCGTCTTTCTTGCTTCCCCCCCCGCCCCCCCCTCTCCTCCATTCTAGTCCTCTCTCTCATTACCTTCCCCCCCTCTCCTCCATCCTAGTCCTCTCTCTCATTACCTTCCTCTCTCCCCCCCCTCTCCTCCATTCTAGTCCTCTCTCATTACCTTCCTCTCTCCCCCTCCGCCCCCCTCTCCTCCATTCTAGTCCTCTCTCATTACCTTCCTCTCCCCCCCGCACCCCCCTCCTCCACTCTAGTCCTCTCTCTCATTACCTCCCCCTCGCCCCCCCCCCCTCTCCTTCATTCTAGTCCTCTCTCTCATTACCTTCCCCCCTACCCCGCCCCCCCTCTCCTCCTTTCTAGTCCTCTCTCTCATTACCTTCCTCTCTTCCTCTCTATACCGTGGCTGATGATAAGCTTTAGGTCTCTGTCTAACAGAGAAAGGGAAGCATTGGGGTAGAATGGGTACTCTATGGTTCTTCTTTCTCCCTGGCCTACCTTTCCAATCAGCCAGCTTTCATTGTATTAGCCTGTAATTCTGAGGGATGAGAGGAGAAGAGAGCTGTAGAGTGGAAGAGATAGAGAAACAGGAAAAAAATTAGGGGGGAGGAGATGGAGACCAGAGCCCGTGGTGAAATGAATCCCCGTCTCTCATTGTGAAACATTCTCATATCCATATCCATTATATCTATTATATCCATTATTCCCTCCTGTTGTAAATGTGTGATTCAATTCTCCATTGTAATATTCAGGCAGATGTAATGGGCTGGCCTAAGCCTGTTTGGGGCAAATTTGTACACTATCAGTCTCAGAATACCACAGATGAAATCAATTAGCCTTTAATGAAGTCTCCAATGAGATCTTTTGTCGAGTCGTGACTGCCGCAGTATAGTAAATTAACTGTATGGAGAATTGTAAAGGCGCCATTTGAAATGTGTGTTAATATTGAGGGCGTACACATACGTGTGTGTGTGTGTGTGTGTGTGTGTGAGAGAGAGAGAGAGAGAGAGAGAGACACTTAATAAGCATGTGATTATTCAATTAAAATAAATGAATATTAAATAAGGGGAAACTAGCAGCATCTTTAATTACCAAGCAAACCATACAGATTGGCGGGCTGCCTTTTACACAGACACACAGAGGAATGTTAATTTGGCTCCACAGTGACATATCTGTTAGTATGCAGTGACAGCGAGCGTGGGCGGCAGTGATGGTAAAACTCACAATATTATCATCAGCGAAAGGACATTATGAAATGGCGAGTGCAGATAAGTCTTGTGTGTCTCCCAGTCCTTGTTTTCATATCGTGAGAGGCAGAAGAGAGAGAGAGAGTGGCAAAAAGAAGAGTAGAATGTGAATGTGAGAAGGATGAGGTAGAGCGGTAGAGATAGATGGGTTTTCTTAGAGCTCCTCTGCTTCCCTCAGCGCTCCATGTCTTTGAGCAACGCTGCCACTAGACATGGAGTAGGTATTCAAGTATTCCTACAGGCTAGTCAGGTATTCATGCATACTCTTTCCGTCTCTACAGGTATCTATTCCTATGAGATTTCCATGTATTCATGCGTGCTCAGTCCTTTTCCTTCTTCCATGGCATCTTCAATCATTCATACTCCAGGTGTTTCATGTATGTGCGCTGAGTTAGTGACGCAAGATGGCCACTTCTTATTCAGGCAGGCTTGCTGTCTGACTGTTGAAGCACTCTGGGGTCCAGAGTCATCCACCTGTCTGTGAGTACACAGGAGGAGCTGCGTGTGCTTACACACAAATTTGGAATTTGTGTGCTTCCTGAATTGACCCCAATCCTGAAACACACACACACACAGACACACAGACACACACACACACACACACACACACACACACACACACACACACACACACACACACACACACACACACACACACACACACACACACACACACACACACAGGGTGAGGCCTTCTTTCCTCCTCTCTTAGCTGAGGGGAGTGATGAAAGATTGGAAGTTAACCCGTGTGTGTTGTTAACAGAGAAAGAGTAAGTGACTGAGCTGGTGAAGTTGGCGCAAGTCAACACTTTCACTCTTCCCCCTCTCTCCCCTGCCCACAGACCTTGTTGTCTTATTGCCTGGATTTTAGGGCATGATGATGTCACCATGCACTCTATCTATCGTCATCCTATTTAATATTTAACGCCCAGTCCAGCTAGCAGAATGGTACAGTACCGTAGGGACTTGCAGTAGAACGACAGCAAACAATGTCAAGAGCTATAAGGAAACAAGGGTTAGAGTTTAGAAATGTGGGTTCAAGGTTCAAATCGATACCTGGCGTGGATTGGTTGATTTATGAACGTTTCAATACAAACGGTGTCTGAGGTTGATGACCGGAGGGATGAGGTGATTCTTGTGCAGTCGAGGTAGACAGTGCCTCGTCATTCTGCGCTGAAGCTTCTCTTCCACAGCAGCCATTGGACTCTTAGGAGAATTTCAGAAGATAGGTAGCTATGCAGGATATTCTACCGTGACTTCGTTGATTACTACATTCTAATTGGTCCAGTCCATTCTCTGTCCTGTTACTACCACTCTTTCTTCTGTTGCCCGTTTGGTAGAGCCTGGCGCCTGTAACGGCAGGCCAGGAAAGTGCACGCGTGACTGACTATAAGTCGCTTTGGACGAAAGCATCTGCTAAATAGCATATGTATTACTATTGTTTGTGAGTATAAATCAGAGAAGGCTTTGCCTAAGCAATAACTGTAGTTCATACTAAACTAAGTCTCATTAGAACAGAGCCATGCTTGAAAGACCTTATAATACTGTGATCCAGTCGATGTGATTCTCCGGGGTTGTTTATTGTTGTGGTTGTAGGGGGAAAAGATGTGTGTGTGTGTGTGTGTGTGTGTGTGTGTGTGTCCCAGTTGTACCAGTGTGGAGTATAGAGTGTTCCTGGGCCCCAGTGGGCATGCACTGTGTCCCTCACAGAATTTAATTATGTGTCACAGAAACAGCACCGACACCCCAGGGAACGGAGGGTGGGAGGCAGGCAGGGAGGGAAGGAAGGAGTGAGGGAGGAAGGGAAAGTGACATGGAGGACCAGGTAAGATGAAGAAAGACAAGGGAATGGAGTGTGGAAGATTAGGACAGAAAACAAGGGAAATTGAACCAATGGTTCACTATTCTGCCCTCGCAAAAGAGTCCCCTACCTAAGCTTAGCAGGTAGATAAACCCGGTACAGCTACTGTAGTGTTGGAGAATGACTTATTGCCACTGCTTTGTAGGTACAGTAATAGGGACTGAAATTAGTAAAAAAGACAACGCTTCTACAAAATGATAGCAAGAAGGATGGCGTTCCATAACGTCTGCAGCTCCACAATGTGACATTCACCATTTTGGAATGTAACAATTCTCCTACAGGTTTGAGCGCGTTAAACGAACAACACACATCAACACTGGACAGTGGCCCCCAAGTGGTCGACAATGGAATGACGCGATAGCCGAAAGGAACTCAAACCCAACTACAGGGGCCAGAGCATTTTCAGCTCGTACAGCATAACGGGGATAGCGAGATGGATAGAAAGAGAGTCGAGAAAGAGAGGAATTAGACTTGTGTTTGACCTTAATGGACATGTCGGAACAGGGCCTCGCTCTTGTAAAGAGCTGATCTCTTCTCCCCGAGGGAAAGAGAGAACAGAGGGAACACTGACGGAAAGGGGAAGAGAACAGAGGGGGAAATGAATAAATGCAGCGTTGTGAGAGGAGGAAGAAGGAAGCAAGGTGAGGAGATCAAGGGGATGAAGACAGCCTTTTAATGTGAAGCTGAAGCCTTTACTCTGCTGTCATCACTGAGGGAGGGAGGGAGGGAGGGAGGGAGGGTAGAGGTGAAGAAGGGGTGAGGGAAGATAGGTGATAGAGATAGGGAAGAAAGTTGTAGAGAAGGAGACGGAGTCACTGGAGAAGAGAGCATGTCTACAGAAACGTGGGCAAGGTAGAGAGAGAGAGAGGGAGGAAAGAGAGGAGGAAAACAACAGAGAGAGAGAATTTTTGTTTTCATGATATTGCCAGTTTTGGCTTTGCGGCTATGCTATCTAGTGGAAACCGGGGCTCTTCATGTTTCATCTCTCTCTAGACAAATATTATTGAACTTGAGAGATAATTTCATTTAGGAGCTACATATTGTAGGAGCCCTGGGCCTTCAAGGGGTGTGAGGCTTCCTCTGTGTCCCCCACCCACCCACATACCCCTCCTACACACCACTAGCTGGAGGCAGAGGAGGGTGTGTGTGTGTGCGTGCGTTTCGAGGGGGTGTCTTTTGGTAGGACCCCCCCTTTTGATTTGGGCTTTACTTCTGGTGCAGTGTGTCATGCATACAGTCTTTCGGGGGGGAGTTGGGATTCAGCTCAAGTGGGAACTTCAAAGGTGAATTCCTCGAGGAGAGAACTAGTGTTTTTAAGGGGGTTTCGGGAATAAATGTTGGATGAGATTGGCAATGTTAGCATGATCCCTTCTTTTCCTCACTAAAGGAAGGCTCCAGTGGCCTATTTTATTCATCCATGTTTCCTCTTCACATGTCTTTCTCTCTCCCTCTCTTCCTCTTTCTCGTTCCTCAGCTTCTCATGAGCATCGTCAGTGTTAAACGGGTAATGAGGAACCACTGTTCTCATCACCCCTTCATATCACAACTCTCTCTCTCTCTGCCTCTCTCCCTCTATCGCTGTGTCGTCTTTCTTTCTTGCCTCCCTCTTACATGCTGACCAGACCGCTCGCGCGCGAGCATGTTGATTTTGTCCACCCACACCAGATGCGATCAGGACAGGTGCACAAGCTCTGAACCAACTATATTAATTTGGGGGACAGGTCGAAAAGCAATTAAACATTGATGGACATTTAGCTAGCTGTTGCTAGCTAATTTGTCCTGGAATATAATCATTGGGTTGTTATTTTACCGGAAATGCACAAGGTCCTCTTCTTTGGACTTCATATGGCGGTTGGCAAACAACTTTAAGGTGCATTACCACCACCAACTGGACTGGAGTGTGGACCTCAGTTCATCTTTCAATCATGTGGGTGTATGCTCCTAAAAACCAATGAGGAGATGGGAAAGGTGGGACTCCCAGCGCGTCAGAGTCACAAATAGAACCAAGTTCAGTGTGGGTGCAATGATTGAATAACATGTGCAGTATGTGTACATTTATTTTGCAACGCTTGCGCACGCAATTCCATTGAATTTCAAAATCTGATGTGAACCTCTAGCCCAAATGTTTAAACCATGGGATTATTTTTGTTGCTTTAACCTCTTAGTAATGTTCACGATTTCAGTATTGGTCTTTGCACTTCAGGGCAGTTTAATACTACGGACTAACATGAAATGCTGTTATATTCCACACCTTTTGTTTGGGTCAGAATCAATAAATGTCAATCTAAACCATGGCAGGGGCCATGACAGGACCCTGGAGGAGGCGTCTGTACAGCTGCCTGTCAGAAACAGACTGTGGTCTCTGGCTGTATTCAAGCCATTGTGTACATAAGGATATGTGAGGGTTCCTGTGCGTCTGTACTGTACCATCTAATTGCAGACCAGTGACATGTCTGTCAATCTGTCAGCTTAGGATGTGGAACCAGAGGAAAAGCCCTCAGGGAGACAGAGAGACAGATAGGCAAACCGAGACCGTGGCTATCCGCCAAACACCAACTGCTAAACGCCTTGTGTTTGTCTCTGTAGCATGCTGTCAGTCAATGAGATGTTTACCTTTTAGCGCTAGCGCCAAGCGCTATCACCTGCCTCCCTCGGCTAATTGCAGATACGCCATTATCTTTATGTAAACATTTGAATGGAAACAAGCTTGTTGTTTTTGTGATAGAGGAGGAATGTTGTAATAAAGTGTGGACACAGTATATACCGGTGGTCTGTTTCCTTACAGAGCACCGGCAGGTTGTCTTTTTCTCTGGGGGGTGTAGTGGGAATTATAGTGCCATTGAGATTTTTTAACAAATCCTTTATGCCCAGAGGTGCCTGTCTCTATTGTGTTTGAGTGTGTGTATGTGTATGTGTGCATATTGTGTGTGTGTGTGAATGTAAATGTGCATACGTGTGTGTGTGTGTGTGTGTGTGTGTGTTAGTTTCAATGTGTGTGTGTGTGTGTGTGTGTGTGTTAGTTTCAATGTGTGTGTGTTTGTGTGTACGCACAGACTGTCCACATTCATGGCAATTGCATCGTCCGCAGCTGGAGGGCTCTCCAGAGGGTGGTGCGGTCAGCCCAATGCGTCACCGGGGGGACACTGCCTGTCCTCCAGGACCTCTACAGCCACCCGGTGTCACAGGAAGGCCAAGAAGGTCATCAAGGACGGGTGCATCAAAGTTGTGATCTTCAGGCAATCAGACTGTTACCATTATCCTTAGTCACTGTTCTTGCTGGCTACCACCCTGTACTCTACCCTGAACCTTTGATACTGCTGCCGTTGCTTTACTAATGTTTATATACTGTTTTACCGACTTTACATGTATGCTGAGAACATGCAAACATGTCAAAGATTTTACTGAGTTACAGTTCATATAAGGATTCAAATGAATTAATTAGGCCCTAATCTATGGATTTCACATGATAGGCCCACCCACTTGCCAGCCAGGCCCACCCACTGGGGAGTCAGGCCCAGCCAATCATGTGTGTGTTCAGAGCTACTCTGCTCTAGCCTGTGTAGACGTTTAAAGTGTTAATGTTGTATGTAGTATGAAGTACAGTGAAACACCTTTCCTGCAAACTCTAAACCCAACAATGCAGTAATCAGTAACAATGCCATGCAAAAAAAAAAACATAATGTAGAACAAAAACAACACGCAGGAAATAAAAATAAGAAGAACATGATAAAGTAAGTAAGCATACTATATACAGGGTCAGTTCCAGTACCATATTTACAATGTGCAGGGATACTGGAATGATAGAGGTAGATATGTACAATGTTGTGCCTTCTTTACGACTGTGGGCGTGTGTGTGTGGAGCATTTTAAAGTCGTTAGTGATTTGGACACCCGACCCACTCCACTGCAGCCCTGTTGATGTGGACGTTCAGGGTTTTGTATTTAATGAAGTTGGTGTCCTCTCTCCGGGGCATCCTAGTTAAATATAAACCATTGTGATTATAACCTCCCTGCTCCAGGCTGGAGTACAGCAGCAAATTAAGTTTTATGAATGTTGTGTTTCATGGAAGATTTGAATACCTTGACTACACCGCTCGCGTTGCAAAATACATTTAGAAATCCATATGATTCAATTATTGCACCCACACTGCTCGTGCGCGCGTCAACGAGCGCCTGCGTTGCCAAGGCCTAAAATAGAAGTCAGTTCTATTTGTGACACAGATCGCGGTGCAAGTCCTGCCAAGTCCTGCCTCTCTATATAGCCCTTCGTACATCAGCTGATATCTCAAAGTGCTGTACAGAAACCCAGCCTAAATCCCCAAACAGCAAGCAATGCAGGTGTAGAAGCACGGTGGCTAGGAAAAACTCCCTAGAAAGGCCAAAACCTAGGAAGAAACCTAGAGAGGAACCAGGCTATGAGGGGTGGCCAGTCCTCTTCTGGCTGTGCCGGGTGGAGATTATAACAGAACATGGCCAAGATGTTCAAATGTTCATAAATGACCAGCATGGTCAAATAATAATAATCACAGTAGTTGTCGAGGGTGCAGCAAGTCAGCACCTCAGGAGTAAATGTCAGTTGGCTTTTCATAGCCGATCATTGTGGGAACTTCAATTTCTACCACTCCTGCTGTCGCTAGAGAGTTGAAAACAGCAGGTCTGGGACAGGTAGCACGTCCGGGGAACAGGTCAGGATTCCATATCCGCAGGCAGAACAGTTAAAACTGGAGCAGCAGCACGGCCAGGTGGACTGGGGACAGCAAGGAGTCATCATGCCAGGTAGTCCTGAGGCATGGTCCTAGGGTTCAGGTCCTCCGAGAGAAAGAGAGAATTAGAGAGAACATACTTAAATTCACACAGGACACCGGATAAGACAGGAGAAGTACTCCGGATATAACAAACTGACCCTAGCCCCCGAAACAAACTACTGCATCATAAATACTGGAGGCTGAGACAGGAGGAGACAGGAGACACTGTTGGTTGGTTGGTTGGTTTATAGAAGCAGATACCCACATGCCATCTCCTCATTGGTTTATAGAAGCAGATACCCACGTGCCATCTCCTTGGTTATACCCACGTGGGTGATTGAAAGACGAACTGTGTTATCGGTCGTCGTGGTAATACTATGAAAGTTTAGATGCCAATCACCATATAAAGTCAAAGAAGAAAAAGCCTGGAAGGAGGAGAGATGACTAGAAACGATTCGGTTGACCGTTTTATGTTTGGATTAATTGTCGGCGTAGAGGACCTTGTGCATTTCAGGTAAAATAACAACTCAATGTTTATATCCCAGGGCAAATTAGCTAGCAACAGCAAGCTAGCTAAATAGGACAAATTAGCTAGCAAGTGCAAGCTAGTTAGCTAAGTTGCCATAAATGTTTAATGTTTTTCGACCGGTCCCCAAATGAATGTAATTGGTTCAGAGTTTTTGATATTTTTCACCTGCGTGTCGTGATCACGTTTGGTGTGGGGGGACAAAAAACATTTATGCACGATGGCGCACACGTTCAGCCAGTTTGGGTTCCGTGTTAGAAGTATTTATTCATTTGTTTGGCTGTCGTGGAATATTTTATCACCCATGGCGTGAAATTGGTCATTTCTGCTCCAGCCACCCAGCCACAGGGCGTATTAGTTTTATTGAAAAGATCCGACCTGGAAAAATGAAACATAATACAGTATAATGATATTGGATTACATTTGAATATAACACTGTACGTGAAAGGACCGCAAAGCTCGTTACATATTCAATAGCTCTTCACATTGGCAGTCTAGTCCTATGGGTGCATACACATGTCATCTCTTTGAATGGACTCATCATTGACTTGACCACGGATTGCTCTGAATTCATTTCATTGTCAACTGGTGGGAGACTGCGTTCTGGTAGGAATTCATGACGGCCATCTTTGAGAGTTAATTAGGCACCAATAAGGTCTGACGAGGCGGCTGCAGTTTAATTATCGCATGCCGAGTGCTCACACACACACGTACATACACCCTCTGTGCTCGGTATCTGACAAACCCATTCTCACCCATGTGCCTATGTGTTAATCCAACATATAACTGCTCCGTGTGCTTCTCTATGCAGACGAGCTGGTGGGAAGAGCTGTTATAAAGACATGTCTGCAAGCTGTTGTTTTAGAGAGACCTCCACCAGGGAGACTCGTACTCTTACCACTGTTTGGCAGGGTGTGGTATTTGCAAGTTTGTGCTTTTCTATATCGAAGAAGGTCTTTGAGACGTGCCGCTGCAGAGTGCCGGACTGGTCTTTGCTTTGCTCTGCTTTGTATGCGTATGTGTACGACGTTGTCCGTCTGACGCTGTGCATGTCCAGCAGCGTTTCATCTGGACCACGGCAACCAGATCTCATCCCTGCCTAATAGGAATGCAGGCAGCCTACCATGAAGGGAAAAACACATCACATGACAAGCCATGTTCTTCTGCACTAGTGAATATGAGTATCACAGACCTCTGGAGAAAGGAGGGAGGGAGGAGGGAGGACAGGGATTGTGTCTCCGAAGGCATGTTCTCTCAGCCGTTTGTGTCACACTATAACAAACACTTGACAGGAAACAACACTGGTATCAGTCTTAGTCTGTGGTTTTGTTCCTAGCCAGGCGTCGGGCTTCAGGAGGGGTTGTGTGGCTCCCATGGTCAAGTACATCCAAAGTCCCCCTCCCCAATCCCCCCTTTTTTGAGTAAGGTTTTGGGCCCTGCCTCTATGAATGAGTTATATTTGCCATAACAATTGTCTCCAACAATCCCTTTAAAAGAGTGGTTTAAAAGAGTGGTTCAGTCTGCCGTAACGATTGTCTCCACAGCCGTTTCACCCTGTTAAGTGAAAGGTTTAGTCTTGTGGAGACGTTGTCTTGAGACAGCAGGCCCAGGCAGGGCTATAATACTATGTCACAGAGCTGTAATAATGGGGCAGGACACCTCACTGGGAACAGAGAGAGACCGATGCTGAGCAGGGAGGATTCAACGTGCACCCTCTGCAGGTTCAGGGTCTCTCTCTCTTACTCTTTTCTCTCTCTCATTATTTTCTCTCTCTCTCTCTCTCGCTCTCACTCTCTTACTCTGTGTGTGTGTGTAAGAGAGAGATTGTGTGTGTTTGAGAGAGTAAAATTGAGGGAGCTAGAAAGAAAGAATGAATGGATGGAGAAGGAGGAAGAGTGTGTAATGAGAGTGTGTGAGATTCTGCCAGGGAGCAAAAGAGCTGCCCAGGATGACTCCTCACTGCTGCTGTCAGTCGGGCCGGTGAGTCCCAGGGGAGGTCCTCCCGACCTGCGGAGCCTATCACAGCACTTCTCCTCTTTGTACATATTTAAATGACCTGTACTGTATATAAGAATATGAATATGTATAGTGTGCAAATAGTATTTTTGTTGTGTCTTTCATTCACCTATTTGATTTTTAAAAATGTTGAATTGAATTGAATGTCTCTTAACTGTTCTGTACTTTGTCATGTATTTGTAGCCCAGGAAGAGTAGCTGCTGCATGTGCTAATAAACTCAACCAATCTCTAGTCCTAGGCTTCAGCTGTGGTGGAAGCTGCCCCAGCCTCTCTCGACAGGCTCTCTCCCCGAGGATGTCTTCTCTGAGTTATCACTAGGGGCTAAGGCTCAGCTCAACACATCTCGCCTCATTTCAGACTAAGCGCTCTAAAATGAGCCCATTTTTCCTCTCGTCGCCGTGTCTCCATTCCAGAAGAGCGCCTTCAATGGGTTTACAGATGTCCTGATGTCTTTGTACGATACTTTGTATACGGTTCCTCCCACGAGATTGCTTTTGCCATTAACCAAATTGTTTCTCGTCATTGTGTGCTGATGGTTCATTTTGGTTTTCACCTTTTCGGGTCACAATGAATAGGATTATATGGACAGGTTGTAGGGCGTTTCAAACAGGGCAATTGAAGAGGGTGCTACGAAATTAATACCAAAACGTTGTTTTCTTTGTCATTATACATTACAATGGAAGTAATCATTAGATTGTTCTCTATAATATTCTAATCTTAATATACTTGTACTTGATAGTGTTGATGAAATAAGAACGTTCATTTGCTGTGACCGTTACTAGTTTGGACTGCACCGATCTTGGTTGAATCGCTTCCGTATTTGATGTTGTGAGGTGGTACCATTTGGAGGTTTCTGCAAGTTGGACCAATCCAAAAATCGACTTAGTGTCATCATTCTCACCTCCAGATCCTTAGTTTTCATTGCTTAAAAATCTCGAACAATCTACATTGAGAGGGTCCGTTTCTGTGGCGTTTTAAACGGAAAGACTGAGGAAATACACAATGAAAACAGGAACAGATTGCCTTTGCGGAGGGTGGATATTGAATTTCAGCAGAGCAAAGCAGTTAGCTTTGTAAATACAAATATCTTTAGTCCCTATTTAGTTTTGTATTTAGCGTATTTAATTTAGAAAAATACTATGTTTTCTCTCACGAACCTACAGCCACTAGTTAGCTTGCCAGTTGATTTTCGAAGTTAGGTCCGTTCTGCCGCGGAGCAGCGCCACAGAGTTCTATGTAGCAGTGACCCCTTTTTGATCATGCCTGTGACATTCCATTCACTCTTAACATGCTCAATTCTCAAGAGTAAATCGTCGGTCACTTATAAACCATAAATGGTAGAGACATGGGGTTTGAACTGTTGTTTTTCTGACGGATTTTCCATCGAATGGATATATTTGTATAAACCTTGAATTAATTCATCATTTTATGGTTGAACACCCTGCAGGTTGGGACCTGATCCTAGATCAGCACTCCTACTCTTGAGGCGCTTTGTGGCCTTGCCATTATTGTCTGACGGTAACCCTAATATCACCAACGTAGAAACACAGTAAATACTGGGAAGTGGCACTGTGTGATTCATTCTTTCAGCCACAGGCTTGAGTCCTGTGTGAAGGGAGAGGGAATAACCAACTAAATCCATTCCAACTCTTCTCAAAACGCCACGCGTCCCGCCGTCCATTTGTATAAACGTTACTGTAGTGCACTCCCAAGCCACCATAACCTGTGGATAGGGCTACAGAGGGTAATGTCTAACAGTTACTCCCTCCCTCCTCTCTCCTCCTTTCCCTCTTCTCGTCCCTCTCTTGCTCCCACACGTGCCAAATTGCGACTTGATGCGATTTGACACTAAATAAGATGTGACACGATTCAATGTGAGCTGCCACTCTTATAGAAGAGGCTTGCAGGTGAAATCCGACTGCTTACATCATCACATTTTCTCCTCCGAGAGAGCAAGGGGTACATAAAGTACAGTACCATAATGAATTGCTGGGGTCATCCAAGTCCAGATGTATTCTTCTGCAGAACTCCTCTGTAGTGCAGACATTTTTTGCCTGACATTTTGCCTGGAGATGTTTTGGATGTTTTACAGAGGTTGAGTATCCCCTCTAAAGATAACTGTCATGCTCTCTCTCTCTCACTCCCCCTTCCTCCCCTTCCCCGCCCCACTCTCTCTCTCTCTTCGTATACCCCCCCCACTCTCAATTCAAAGGGATTTATTGGCATGGGAAACATGTTTACGTTGCCAAAGCAAGTGGAATAGATCAACAGAAGTGAAACAAACAGTTAACGTTACACTCACATAAGTTTCAAAAGAGACATTTAAAATGCTATATTATGGCTGTATTTACAGTGATGTTGGTGCTTCACTGGTTGCTCTTTTCTTGTGGCAACAGGTCACAAATATTGCTGCTGTGATGGCACACAGGTGTTATTTCTCCTAATAGATATGGGAGTTTATCAAATGATTTGTGGGTCTGTGTAATCTGAGGGAAAAATGTACATACATTTGGCAGAAGGTTAGGAAGTACTGCTCAGTTTCCACCTCATTTTGTGAGCATTGGGCACATAGCCTGTCTTCCCTAGAGAGCCAGGTCTGCCTACGGTGGCCTCTAAACAGCAAGGCTATATACTCACTGAGGCTGGACATGGTCAAAGCTTTCCTTAATTTTGCAAAGGTATTCTGCCACTGTTTACTCTCTGTTTAGGGCCAAATAGCTTTCCATTTTGCTTAGTTTTTTGGTTGGTTCTTTCCAAGGTGTCAAGTAATTAGAGCTGACCTCATTTAGAGCTGGTCGATTGTTTGGTCAATAGGCTGTTGGTGGACCATGATTGTTTTAGTTGAGCAATGTCAAATATATATATATATTTTTAAATGATAGCACACGAGACACCTGTCTGATTCACGCCTGTCTGAGTGGACTAATCCATTGTGGAGGCCGCGGGGATGGCATACCAGTATCACATTTACCGTTAATTACCATAATTCTGAATCTTCAATGTTTGTTCGGTCATTTCTGTTAACGCATTCCATGTAATATTTACAGTCTTACCGTTGTCATTATACCATTCTCTCTCTCTCTCTCTCTCACTCACTCACTCACTCACTCACTCACTCACTCACTCACACACACACACACACACACACACACACACACACACACACACACACACACACACACACACACACACACACACACACACACACACACACACACGGCCCAGAATATTTTATACAAGTTTGCTAGTACCAGCTTCAGACCAGACACAAGTTAATAGTTGATACAATGTTTCAAGTTCCTTGCAGACAGGCCATGCGCAGCCAATGTGATTTATAGGATGTTTATTTTTATCAGGATATTTTCTACCTTGAGGGCTGCAATGTTTTTATTTGTTGCCTTTATGTACTCTATTTTTACATATTGGCAATGGCAATAGAAGTTACTTTTAGATTTGTATCATTTTCATTTCAATATAATTGAATGAACCACATGACATTGATTTTGAAATATGAAGACTTTATTATAAATGAAATTATAGTGTTCCACGAAAATGTGCATATGAAAATCATAACTGGCACGTAGATCGGTAGAAATGGTATGACATCTTGGCACTCCAAATGGAACGCTGGTGAAGCCTATTACCGGCAACTTCAGGAGCATAACGGCAGAATCTGCAAAGGAGGAGGGTTTGGTAGGGAGCATGTTTTTTTCTTCTAGTTAGGCTATATTGATCTCTGCCTCCCTCTTTAGTAATTTATGCCTACATTTTTATTTGCAGTGCTCAACAATCTTTCTCTACCCTTAACCTTGTTCTGAACACCTCCAAAACAAAGGTCATGTGGTTTGGTGAGAAGAATGCCCCTCTCCCCACAGGTGTGATTACTACCGCTGAGGGTTTAGAGCTTGAGGTAATCACCTCATACGAGTACTTGGGAGTATGGCTAGACGGTACACTGTCCTTCTCTCAGCACATATCAAAGCTGCAGGCTAAAGTTAAATCCAGACTTGGTTTCCTCTATCGTAATCACTCCTCTTTCACCCCGGCTGCCAAACTAACCCTGATTCAGATGACCATCCTACCCATGCTAGATTACGGAGACATAATTTATAGATCGGCAGGTAAGGGTGCTCTCGAGCGGCTAGATGTTCTTTACCATTCGGCCATCAGATTTGCCACCAATGCTCCTTATAGGACACATCACTGCACTCTATACACTTCTGTAAACTGGTCATCTCTGTATACTCGTCGCAAGACCCACTGGTTGATGCTTATTTATAAAACCCTCTTAGGCCTCACTCCCCCCTATCTGAGATATCTACTGCAGCCCTCATCCTCCACATACAACACCCGTTCTGCCAGTCACATTCTGTTAAAGGTCCCCAAAGCACACACATCCCTGGGTCGCTCCTCCTTTCAGTTCGCTGCAGCTAGCGACTGGAATGAGCTGCAACAAACACTCAAACTGAACAGTTTTATCTCCATCTCTTCATTCAAAGACTCAATCATGGACACTCTTACTGACAGTTGTGGCCGCTTTGTGTAATGTATTGTTGTCTCTACCTTCTTGCCCTTTGTGTTGTTGTCTGTGCCCAATGATGTTTGTAACCATGTTTTGTGCTGCTACCATGTTGTGTTGCTACCGTGCTGTGTTGTCATGTGTTGCTGCCTTGCCGTGTTGTTGTCTCTTGTCGTGATGTGCGTTTTTATATATATATATATATATATATATATATACTTATTTTTGTATCCCTGCCCCCGTCCCTGCAGGGGGCCTTTTGGTAGGCCATCATTGCAAATAAGAATTTGTTCTAAACTGACTTGCCTAAAAATAATTTATTTTAAAAAAATGCATCAGGCAAAGTAGCCTGCATATAGTTCAATTTATTAGACTAACAGATGACTCTCGGTCGACCAAAACAGTCCTACAAGTAATTCTCTTTTTGTTTACTCATGATTTGGTTGGGTCTAATTGTGTTGCTGTCCTGGGGCTCTGTAGGGTCAGTTTGTGTTTGTGAACAGAGCCCCAGGACCAGCTTGCTAAGGAGACACTTCTCTAGGTGATGACTTTGTTATGGAAGGTTTGGGAATCGCTTCCTTTTAAGTGGTTGTAGAATTGAACTACTCTTTTCTGGATTTTGATAATTAGCGGGTATCGTCCTTATTCTGCTCTGCATGCATTATTTGGTGTTTTACGTTGTACACGGAGGATGCTTTTTCAGAATTCAGCATGCACTCTCAATTTGGTGTTGGTCCCATTTAGTTAATTCTTGGTTGTTGAGCAGACAGACCCCAGACCTCACAACCGTAGAGGGCAATGGGTTCTGAAACTGATTCAAGTATTTTTTGTTGTTGCCAGATCCTAATTGGGATGTCAAATTTGATGTTCCTTTTAAGGACGTATAAAGGCCTTACCTTGTCTCACAAATCATTCACAGCTTCGTGGAAATGACTTGTGGTCCTGACGTTTAGGCCCGAGGTAGGTGTAGTTTTTGTGTGTGTGCTCTAGGGCAACAGTGTGTAGATGGAATTTGTATTTGTGGTCGTGGCAACTCTACCTTTTTTGGGACGCCGTCATCTGTTTTCCTCTATCTCGCCCTCTCTCTCCCCTCTGTCATCATTTGCTCCTCGCCCCTGGCATCAGCAGAGTTTTACTTTGTTTCTGTCTCCCTCAAGGAGTCCTCGGTCGTATGTGTACTGCAGGCCAAGGGGACAGTGCTGCACCTCATGCTAACGCGGATGTTCTGATGCTGGCAAAACATTCCAGTGATGTGAGTGTGCCACTGGAGGTCAGTGGCCTCCTAAGGTCTGGCTGAGAGATGACAAGTGTGTGGGAGTGTGACACACTCTGTGTCTCAGAGCTGCTCCAAAAGAACACAGTGACGACGGCTCAGGATCAACGGGTGTCTGTCAGACTCAGGAGTCTCCCGCTGGATGTCCCCCCCGTTTTGAACAACCTTTACCATCACAGAGTATGCACCGTATGAAGATGCTGCCCTGAACCTCTCCACTGTTCAGTACGCCACAGTTCATTACCTCAGACCAGTCCCGAGCACAGGTGTCCTCCACGTCCCTATAATGACCGCATCTATCCACGTTATGTCCACTTCATTACCCACCACCCGACCCCCCCCTGCCAACCCCCCAGTGGTGAGGGTGAGAGGGGCAGAGCAAACCAGGCCGGCCATCTCGTGTGACTCCGTTGTCAACAACTTTCGCTCTTTCTGCTCTTTCTGTCTCTTTACCTGTTTCTCGCGCTCTCTGTCTCTCTAATTCTTTAGCAATTCGCTTTCTGTCTCTCTAATTATTTAGCAATCCGCTCTCTTTCTCTACCTTGGAACTATCTTTCCATCTATATACAGATACCCTGTATTTTCACCTTCTCCTCGTGTCCCCTCCTCTCCAATCCCTCCCTCCCTTCCTCCCTCTCCCTCCCTCCCTCTCTCTCCCTCCATCTCTCGGGGCAGGGTTATACACAGTATCAGGAGTCAGTGGGGTGGTTGTATAGGAGCCCCATTTATTAGCTACGCATGTCGTTAAGGGCGAGAGGGGGGCGAGAGGGGGGTGGTGGCGAGAGATATCTTCTGTATTAACGTTGGCTCGCTGTCAGCCGGCCTGAGACGGGACAGGAGAGAGAAGGGGAGGGGGACGCGGGGGGAGGGGGACGCAGAGGGAGGGGGTGAGGGCCTGCCCCGTCATCTGGAAAAATAGAATTGTATCAAGATGAATCGACGGAGCATTGAGGAGGATCAGGAGAGAATAGCTGCACTGTCGCCTGGCTTTAGATAAATGACCAAATCGGCGGTGGAAAGAATGACGTTCCCTTTGGTTCTCCAAGATGGCAAGGATAAAGGAATTCCAGGCTCATTTCAGTGAAAAAGAACAGCCAATCATTGATTAATGAGATTAAGGTTTTGGTCGCTAACTGGCTTTACTCCCGGCCTGGATCTGGCTTTGGTTGTAAATTCCCGGAGGGGGATGTAAGGAGGGTGGCAGTGGGAATATTCTTGTGTAATCCTGTTTGGAATGGTATGATGATTTAGGAAAATCCCTCCCTGGCACATACGCTGGAAGGAGAGAGAGAATGAGAGAGGGAAAAGAGAGGAGAGCGAGTTAGAGAGAGAGAGAGAGAGAGAGAGCAGTAGGAAGAGCAGGTGGTTCAGAGATGGCGGGAGAGCGAGAATAAAAGAGGGGAGAAGAGCGACATGAGAGAGGAAGTTGAGACTATGACATAGCCTGGAGCAGGACGCTGGATTATGTTTTACCAGGCTATCGGAACAAGTGTGGAACCTTGGGCGTTGCAGCCCCTCCACAGCTAGGGCAATAAACAGTGTGTGTGTGTGTGTCTTTTTGCATAGCTCTGTCTGAGTACCTCAGTCGGTGTGTGTGTGTGTGTGTGTGTGTGTGTGTGTGTGTGTGTGTGTCGCATGTCCTCTACAGTGGTCTCTATCCCTGAGGAGCGTCTATTGTCGGTAAGACCTTGTGTCTCTCCTCTACTGTTGATAAATAATGAATGAAGGCTTGAGACCAACCCGGACAAGACAAGGACAGGGATGGAGAGATGAGAGAGAAAGGAACAGAGAAAAGAGGCAGTGGTGGAAGGACACAGGTGAGACAAAAGACCAGAGGGAAAGAGAAGGGGAGAAGAAATTGCATAGATGGAGAGAGAGAGAGAGAGGAGAGGTGAGGAGAGAGGAAGAGCAGAGGGATGAGGGAGGAGGATGCTGGTACAGGAGTCCTGAAACCCTAAACCCAGGAAAATGAGAATGCCCCAGAGCCTCACAGACAAAGAACGATGAGCAGTGTGTGTTTGTGTGTGTGCACCACTCGCACAGAACTGGATATCTGGTTGCAGACTGAGACAGGAGCCAGATGGAGGGGGAGGAAATGTCTCTGGGAACACCTGACAACAAGAACTGACAAATTATTATTTACTGCATCTGATTTATTTATAGTCTGCTGCTCGCTTACAGCAAAATTCTAACCTGGCAACCCTAGGCCAAATCTCACTCTCTATAAATACAGGGTTGCCAGATTGACTTTGCTTTGCTATCTCTTACATTCTAAGTAGTGGGAGATTCAGGTTCAATCAAGCAACCACATTAACTCAATATATCTCAATCACAGACTTGATAAATCTCTGTCTTTCAACATGACTTTTCATCAAGCCAAGGCTTTCAACCATCGATATCCCCATATTAGCTTGATCTTGATAGCATTAGCTCAGACTCATTCCCATTCTGTGTAGGCTCTCAAGGCATGTGGAGATAATAGCACCCAGAGCCAAAGATCAATGTCAGCCAGCAGGCTTTGAAGCAGTGTGGGTAAAATCTGCACTCTGATCATGTTAATCTAACTTCACTGGGCTGTGTTGGTGTGTGTGTGTGTGTGTGTGTGTGTGTGTCGATGCGTGCGCATGTGTCGGTGTGTGCATTCATGTGTTTCAGCTGATAATCCTGACGTTTTAGATAAGAGAGGAGGAGGGATGCAATAAAAGGCTGGGGTGGAGAGGAGACGGAGAGAGGAAAACGTAGGAGATAGCAGAGATGGGAGAAAGGAGGTGTTCAGAGGAGGGATAGGAGGTAGAGAGAGACAGAAGGAAGGAGAAGAGGGCAGCGAAGTGATGCCATTAAACATGATTTAGATTGCTCCTTATCCTATGGCTTGCACTGGTGTGTGTCTGAGGTGCAGTAAAGCTTTATTATCCCTGTGTGTGTGTGTGTGTGTGTGTGTGTGTGTGTGCGCGCGCGTCTGCGTGTGATAGTCCGTGTCTCTCTTCCCCTTCGCTCCATCACCCAGAGGCTGTGGGAGGCCGCTAATGGTCTCATTAGGTCGATCCCCTCCCACCACCTCTACCACGGGGTCATTTATCCCGCAGCCATCACTCTGATATCCGTACCGCAAGGTTTTTTTGGTATCTTAGACATATTCCCTTTGGTTAGTCACCATTTAAATCCCTGTATCGTTTACCCCTCCCCTCTGTATCCATCCTTCCCCATCACTCCACCCATTACTCTCTCATCAAAAGACAGTCTCTCTGAAGACCGCTGGACTGAGACGATGCCCAACCGCACTGTACACCACCAAAACCCCATTGACCCTCTCCCCCTTTATTTAGGTTTCCAAGGCTACCCTGCATCTCCCTCTCACCTCTCTCTCCCTCTCTCTCTCTCTTACTCACTCACTCTTACTTGCTCTCTAACTCACTTCCTCTCTCTTTCTCTTGCTCGCCCAGCCAACCGCATCGGTGCTAAAACATCACCAGAGTATTTTAATTGGGTCTACCCTCCTCCTCTACTACTCCCCCCCCCCCCCCCTTCTCCTTTGCCCCGTTGTGGGGAGAAGAAAACCTGTCTGCCTGTGTAGAGAGAGAGAGAAAAAGCGGGATTGAATTGAACGGAGAGAATGAGGCTGATGTAATGTTGTGCTTGAGGACCCTTCTGCCGGGCCCTTTCTTCTTTTTTTTTGTAGCTCTTCATCTAATGGATAGGGGGTACAATACTTCCTTTTACAGAGAGACCCCTGACCTCCCTCTACTGCGTTTCAAAAGGGGCTTCGCCGTGTATGTGTGTGCATGTGTAATGCATTCAGGAAAACTATTTTGGAAAGCCCTCGCCGTCTCATTGAAGAGACCGTGTAATGGGGTCAGGGGGTGGCCGTAGAAGGAGGTGGGTTTTTAGGGACCCTGCACTTGCTACCTTGTTTATGGGTTGTACTAGAGGCTGTTTTAGCTGAACCATTTGAATACATGTGTGGTGTTTATGTTTATGGTTTATTAACCAATGTGCTCTGTGGCGAAGGAGAAAGCACATCTCTCTCTCTCGCTCATTACTTTTTCTCCCTCCTGCACTACTCCCCCCCTCTATCTCTCTATCAGATTTCCCTCTGTATTAATCGCAAGTCTAAGTCATCAAATCTCCTTTCACCTGTGAGCATGCGGTGTCTGCTTTTCTTTGTAACACTGACTCAGAAACGGTTTCTAGAGTCATCGTTCAAACCAAAGTCGACCACGTTATGTGTTACCTGCTCGTTGGTTTCTGACCATTCTCTGTTGTGTCTACTGCCACCATGTGGTAGATAGTGGTAACTGGTAATTATACCTCAGACCCATCTTTAAGTGCTATTTCAGCTGGTGCATTTCAGCCATGTGTTTTGACAGGACTGTGATAACAGTGAGAAGTGAGAACACAGGTCTCAGTATAGCTACATTTTACATTCACTGGGCAAAGACGTCAGTTCAACATCTCATTTTGATCTACATTTGATTGAGTTGTCAAGTTACATGAATTCAATGTGAAATCCCCAAAACGTTAACGTTTGTCATCAGATGTAGGTTTAAAGTTGGGTGGGGAAAAAAAAGACAAAAAAAATCTTATATTCATTTATGTCGATGACTTCCTACAAATCCAATCAGTTTTCCACATTGATTTTCTTGTTGAAACGTTTGAAGCTCTGAGTTACTGAGATTTGTTTCGCAACACCAGATGGCACTGATGTCCCCAAATAGCCATTGTAGAAAGGCAAGTAACAGAATGATGCTGAGACTGATTCAAAAACAAATCATTTCTGGGTGACAGTGAAGTACCTTACTGTGATTGTTTTCAATTCGAATTGTCAGAAAGAAAGCTTTTTTAAAATACAGCGCCTTCAGAAAGTACTCACCCATTTTTTTCCCACATTTTGTTGTTTTACAGCCTGAATTGAAAATAGATTAATTTGAGCTTTTGTGTCACCGACACACAATACCCTGAAAGTGTCACATTGGAATTAAAAATGAAAATATTAGATGTCTGGAGTGAATAAGTATTCAAGCCCTTTGTTATGGCTAGCCTAAATACGTTCAGGAGAACGTTGCTCATCGAGTCACTTTTAAGTTGCAAGGATGATTATTGAATGACTTCTCCAGCTCTGTAAGGTCCTGCTGTCCAGCCGTGGGTTTCAAGCACAGATTCAACCACAAAGACCAGGGAGGTTTTTCCAATGCCTGACAAAGAAGGGCACCTATCGGTAGATGGGTAAAAAAATAAAAAAAACAGACATTGAATATCCCTTTGAGCATGAAGTTATTAATTACACTTTGGATGGTGTATCAATACACCCAGTCACTACAAGGATACAGGCGTCCTTCCTAGGGTTGCACATTCTGGGGAATATTCAGAGGCGGAAACTTGCCGTGGGAATTAACGGAAACATATGCATATGAATATTAATACAACTTAAATGTAGATGTTTTTTTTGCATTGGATATATTTACCATATCATATGGAGACAGAAACAAACCTTTTACCTTATCATAAGTAGACATAATTGCAAATGATTAAATTCTTCCTATAGAATTTTTTTAAAACTATTTAGTTACGAATTGAACTTTAATTAAATGAATTGACTCTTCACATGGGATGATTTCACTGAACAACAAAAGAAAGGGAATATTGAATGATCTCCAATGATCCATCGCATCTCCCTAAAATGTTTTCAACATATGATAGTCTAGAAACTAAAGCTTTGGAAGCCTGAGAGGAAGACAACCATGTCTTCTCCCTGGACCTCCTCAATGTCAACCTCTTGAACATCAGTGTAACGGTTTTCTGTATGTGAAGGAGAGTCGGACCAAAATGCAGCGTGTAGATTGCGATCCATGTTTTAATGAACAAACGTAAAACACGAATCAATGCAAACACTACAAAATAAAGAACGTGATGAACGTAACGAAAACCTAAAACAGCCTATCTGGTGAAAAACACATAGACAGGAACAATCACCCACAAACACACAGTGAAACCCAGGCTACCTAAATATGGTTCCCAATCAGAGACAATGACGAACACCTGCCTCTGATTGAGAACCATATCAGGCCGAACATAGAACTAGACAAACTAGACATGTAACATAGAATGCCCACTCAGATCACACCCTGACCAACCACAACATAGAAATATACAAAGTAAACTATGGTCAGGGTGTGACAGTACCCCCCCCCCAAGGTGCGGACTCCGGCCGCAAAACCTGAACCTATAGGGGAGGGTCTGGGTGGGCATTTGTCCGCGGTGGCGTCTCTGGCGCTGGACGTGGACCCCACTCCATAATCGTTTTAGTCCACCTCCCTTGCGTCCCTAGATAGGTTACCCTCCTTAATGACCGCTCGGGACAGAGGGACAGCTCGGGACAGAGGTAGCTCGGGACTGATGGGTAGCTCAGCACTGAAAGGACGCTCAGCACTGAGAGGAAGCTCAGCACTGAGAGGAAGCCCAGGCAGGTAGTAGGATCTAGCAGATCCTGGCTGACTGGCAGATCTGGAAGAGTCTGGTCGACTGGCAGATCTGGAAGAGTCTGGTCGACTGGCAGATCTGGAAGAGTCTGGTCGACTGGCAGATCTGGAAGAGTCTGGTCGACTGGCAGATCTGGAAGAGTCTGGTCGACTGGCAGATCTGGAAGAGTCTGGTCGACTGGCAGATCTGGAAGAGTCTGGTCGACTGGCAGATCTGGAAGAGTCTGGTCGACTGGCAGATCTGGAAGAGTCTGGTCGACTGGCAGATCTGGAAGAGTCTGGTCGACTGGCAGATCTGGAAGAGTCTGGTCGACTGGCAGATCTGGAAGAGTCTGGTCGACTGGCAGATCTGGAAGAGTCTGGTCGACTGGCAGATCTGGAAGAGTCTGGTCGACTGGCAGATCTGGAAGAGTCTGGTCGACTGGCAGATCTGGGAGAGTCTGGTCGACTGGCAGATCTGGCTGCTCCATGCTGACTGGCTGCTCCATGCTGACTGGCAGCTCTGGCTGCTCCATGCTGACTGGCTGCTCCATGCTGACTGGCAGCTCTGGCTGCTCCATGCTGACTGGCTGCTCTGGCTGCTCCATGCTGACTGGCTGCTCTGGCTGCTCCATGCTGACTGGCTGCTCCATGCTGACTGGCGGCCCTGGCTGCTCCATGCTGACTGGCGGCCCTGGCTGCTCCATGCTGACTGGCGGCCCTGGCTGCTCCATACTGACTGGCGGCCCTGGCTGCTCCATGCAGACTGGCAGCTCTGGCGGCTCCTTGCAGACTGGCAGCTCTGGCGGCTCCTTGCAGACTGGCAGCTTTGGCGGCATCCTGCAGACAGGCAGCTCTGGCGGCTCCTTGCAGACTGGCAGCTCCTTGCAGACTGGCAGCTCTATGCAGACTGGCAGCTCCTTGCAGACTGGCAGCTCCTTGCAGACTGGCAGCTTCTTGCAGACTGGCAGCTCCTTGCAGACTGGCAGCTCTATGCTAACTGGCAGCTCTATGCTAACTGGCAGCTCTATGCTAACTGGCAGCTCTTTGCAAACTGGCAGTTCTGAACAGGCGGGAGACTCCGGCAGCGCTGTAGAGAAGGAAGGCTCTAACAGCGCTAAACAGGCGGGAGACTCCGACAACGCTGGAGAGGAGGAGGGCTCCGACAGCGCTGGACAGGCGAGACGCACTGTAGGCCTGATGCGTGGTGCTGGCACTGGTGGTACTGGGCCGAGGACACGCACAGGAAGCCTGGTGCGGGGAGCTGCTACCGGAGGACTGGGTACTGGAAAAACCGGACCGTGCAGGCGCACTGGAGCTCTTGAGCACCGAGCCTGCCCAACCTTACCTGGTTGAATGCTCACGGTCGCCCTGCCAGTGCGGCGAGGTGGAATAGCCCGCACTGGACTATGCAGGCGAACCGGAGACACCGAGCGCAAGGCTGGTGCCATGTAAACCGGCCCAAGGAGACGCACTGGGGACCAGCTGCGTAGAGCCGGCTTCATGGCATTAGGCTCGACGCTCAATATAGCCCGGCAGACACGCGGAGCTGGAATATACCGCACCGGGCTATGCACCCGCACTGGAGACACCGTGCGCACCACTGCATAACACGGTGCCTGTCCGGTCTCTCTAGCCCCCCGGTAAGCACAGGGAGTCTGCCCAGGTCTCCTACCTGGCGTAGCCATACTCCCTGTTAGCCCCCCCCCAAGAAATTTTTGGGGCTGCCTCTCAGGCTTCCATCCGCTACGTCGTGCTGCCTCCTCATATCTGCGCCTCTCAGCTTTCGCCGCCTCCAGTTCTTCCTTGGGGCGGCGATATTCTCCAGGCTGAGCCCAGGGTCCTTTACCGTCCAGTTCTTCCTCCCATGTCCATTTCTCCAGGTGGTGCAGCCTCTCCCACTGCAGCTGCTCCTGCTGCTGCTGCCTCTGTTCCTTCTCCTGCTGCACCTTGGTGCGGCTACACTCCCCTGGTTTAGCCCAGGGTCCTCTCCCGTCGAGGATTTCCTCCCATGTCCAGAAATCCTTACTATATATCTCCTCTTTTCGCTGCTGTCTGTTGACACGCTGCTTGGTCCGTTGGTGGTGGGTGATTCTGTAACGGTTTTCTGTATGTGAAGGAGAGTCGGACCAAAATGCAGCGTGTAGATTGCGATCCATGTTTTAATGAACAAACGTAAAACACGAATCAATGCAAACACTACAAAATGAACGTGATGAACGTAACGAAAACCTAAAACAGCCTATCTGGTGAAAAACACATAGACAGGAACAATCACCCACAAACACACAGTGAAACCCAGGCTACCTAAATATGGTTCCCAATCAGAGACAATGACGAACACCTGCCTCTGATTGAGAACCATATCAGGCCGAACATAGAACTAGACAAACTAGACATGTAACATAGAATGCCCACTCAGATCACACCCTGACCAACCACAACATAGAAATATACAAAGTAAACTATGGTCAGGGTGTGACAATCAGACTCACTGTCACTTTCCAACCTTGTTGAGGATGGCTCGTTGTCAGGCTCAAAAAGCCTCAAATTTGCCCGAATGGCCACCAATTTTTCAACACTTGTATTGGTCAGCCTGTTGCGTGCTGTGGTGTGTGTGTTCCCAAACAAGGACCAGTTACGCTCTGAGGCGGCTGATGTTGGTGGGATTTGGAGGAGGATGGAGGCAACAGGGGTAAGAGCCTCAGATCCACAAAGTCCCTTCCACCAGGTGGCTGAGGAGATATGTTGGCACGACTGTCATATTGCATCTCCATTCCAAAGCCCTTGCTTGGAAGTGTTCTTTGCCAGACTGCCGAGAACCTTGCCCTCATCCAGGCCAAGGTGGCAAGACACGGTAGTGATGACACGATAGGCCTTGTTGATTTCTGCACCAGACAGGATAATCTTGCCAGCATACTTGGGGTCCAACATGTACCCTGCAGCATGTATGGGCTTCAGGCAGAAGTCTTCACGCTTTTTGATGTATTTCAGAACTGCAGTTTCCTCTTCTTGGAGCAACAGTGCAGTGGGCAGGGCAGTACAGATTCCTTCTCTTACATCTGCAAGAAGAGTCTGAACATCAAATCAAATTTTATTGGTCACATACACATGGTTAGCAGATGTTAATGCGAGTGTAGCAAAATGCTTGTTCTTCTAGTTCCGACAATGCAGCAATATCTAACAAATTCACAACTACCGTATACACACAAATGTAAAGGAATGAATAAGAATATGTACATATAAATATATGGATGAGCGATGGCCGTGCGGCATAGGCAAGATGCAGTAGATGGTATAGAATACAGTATATACATATGAGATGAATAATGTAGAATGTGTAGACATTATTCAAGTGTGTTATTTAAAGTGACTAGTGATACCTTTATTAAATCCATTTATTACATTAAAGTGGCCAGAGATCTGAGTCTGTATGTTGGCAGCAGCCACTCAATGTTACTGATGGCTGTTTAGCAGTCTGATGGCCTTGAGATAGAAGCTGTTTTTCAGTCTCTCGGTCCCAGCTTTGATGCACCTGTACTGACCTCGCCTTCTGGATGATAGCGGGGTGAACAGGCAGTGGCTCGGGTGGTTTTTGTCCTTGATGATTTTTTTGGCCTTCCTGTGACATCGGGTGCTGTAGGTGTCCTGGAGGACAGGTAGTTTGCCCTCTGTGATGCTTTGTGCAGACAGCACTACCCTCTGGAGAGCCTTGTGGTTGCCTTGAGGTTGCGCCTTTTTTGTCTGTGATGTGTATGCCGAGGAACTTAAAACTTTCCACCTTCTCCACTGCTGTCCCGCCGATGTGGATGGGAGGATGCTCCCTCTGCTGTTTCCCGAAGTCCACAATCATCTCCTTTGTTTTGGTGACGTTGATGAGAGGTTATTTTCCTGACACCACACTCTGGGGGCCTTCACCTCCTCCCTGTAGGCCGTCTCGTCGTTGTTGGTAATCAAGCCTACCACTGTAGTGTCGTCTGCAAACTTGATGATTGAGTTGGATGCGTGCATGGCCACGCAGTCATGGGTAAACAGGAAGTACAGGAGAGGGCTGAGAACGCACCCTTGTGGGGCCCCAGTGTTGAGGATCAGCGAGGTGGAGATGTTGTTTCCTACCCTCACCAACTGGGGGCGGCCCGTCAGAAAGTCCAGGACCCAGTTGCACAGGAAGTTTGGAGGGTACTATGATGTTAAATGCTGAGCTGCGGTCAATGAACAGCATTCTTACATAGGTATTCCTCTTGTCCAGATGGGATAAGGCTGTGTGCAGTGTGATGGTGATTGCGTCGTCTGTGGACCTCTTGGGAAAATTGGAGTGGGTCTAGGATATCAGGTAAGGTGTGCGTGATATGATACTTGACTAGTCTCTCAAAGCACTTCATGATGACAGAAGTGAGTGCTAATGGGGCGATGGTCATTTAGTTCAGTTACCTTAGCTTTGTTGGGAACAGGAACAATGGTGGCCATCTTGAAGCATGTGGGCACAGCAGACTGGGATAGGGATTGATTATGTCCGTAAACACACCAGACAGGATGGCATTGTCTCCCTCAATCCGTGCAATGGCTACTGCTATAGGTATCAGGAGTTTCAGGCTGCTTTACCACTCTCTCCCAAAATACATCATCCAGGAGCATCCTCTTGATGGGGCTGTCCATATCGGCAGACTGTGATATGGCCATTTCTTGGAGAGACTCCTTCCCCTCCAGGAGACAGTCAAACAAGATGACAACACCACCCTAACGGGTGTTGCTAGGTAGCTTCAAAGTGGTGCTGTTATTCTTCTCACTTTGCTTGGTGAGGTAGATTGCTGCTATAACTTGATGACCCTTCACATACCTAACCATTTCCTTGGCTCTCTTGTGGAGTGTATCCATTGTTTTCAGTGCCATGATGTCCCTGAGGAGCAGATTCAATGCATGAGTAGCACAGCCAATGGGCGTGATGTGAGGGTAGGACTCCTCCACTTTAGACCAGGCAGCCTTCATGTTCGCAGCATTGTCTGTCACCAGTGCAAATACCTCCTGTGGTCCAATGTCATTGGTGACAGCCTTCAGCTCATCTGCAATGTAGAGACCGGTGTGTCTGTTGTCCCTTGTCTGCTCTTGTAGAATACTGGTTGAGGGGTGGAGATGTAGTTAATTATTATCACTTGAACTCTGTTGAACTCTGCATCCAGCAAATGAGTAGATAAATCATGTCTGGTTGGAGGGGTGTATGCTGGGCGAAAAACATTCAGAAAACTCTTCCAATACACATTGTCTGTGAGCATCAGAGGTAAACCAGTTGCATACACAGCACGCACGAGCAAGACATTCATCAGCATTTCTCTGACTATGTTCCTCCATTGAGTCAAAAAAACTTCTGATTCCAGGAGGACCATGAGCTGTTGCTATCGATAAGGTGTCTGGTTCATCATTTTCACCTCGAATAGAAGTAGAGGGACTTTTGTCAGAGGTTGCTTTTTGTGAGCGCTGAGGGAACTTTATGCACTTGGCCAGATGATTCTGAATCTTTGTTGCATTCTTCACATAGGATTTGGCACAGTATTTGCAAATGTACACAGCTTTTCCTTCTACATTAGCTGCAGTAAAATGTCTCCACACATCAGATAGTTTCCTGCAAAGATTAGAAAAACATAGTAAAAAAAACAAATACAATTCCATACCTATTTGAGCAGTTAGATTAAACAAATCCTTTGTAAGATAAATGTTTTAAAATTAAACATGTATGGAAACAGGTGAATTAACACTCCTCAGTTAGCAGGCTCAAGCAAGCTAAAACCCCCATGGTAGCAAAAACTAACTAGCAGAAATTGTTAACACGTTAGAAATGATTTAAACACACTTTGCTGTAGGCTACTATTTACTAGTTAACAAAACAATAATGTATGTCATATAAAATATATTGACCCCACCCAGTATTGTAATCAAAACTTACCAGAAAGCATTTAGTCCTTGGCTCAGACAGTGTAGTTGTGTGGGCTCAATAGCATCTCATTAGTGTGCAAGATCTTGAGAATCAGCTGTACATGTGATGGAAGAGTGCACTGCACATGTGATGGAAGAATGCACTGTGCATGCAGAGGGTTGCAATTCCATTGAATTGGGGACAGTTTAGCCAAAATATGCCACAAGACCTAGAATTGCCTTATGTGTATCCCACAAAAAAGGTTTCCCATGGAAATTTCCCGGAAGGTTTCCGACCCTTTGCAACCCTAGTCCTTCCTAACTCAGTTGCCGGAGAGGAAGGAAATCGCTCAGGAAGTTTACCATGAGGCCAGTTTTGAAACAGTTACAGTTTAATGACTTTGATAGGAGATTAAAATATAGGAGTGAAATAAGGAAGTAAAATATTCCAAAACATGTATCCTGTTTGCTATAAGGCACTAAATTAATACTGTAAAACATCTGGCAAAGAAATACATCTTTGGTCTGAATACAAAACGTTATGTTTGGGGCAAATCCAACACATCACTGAGTACCACTCTTCATATGTTCAAGTATGGTGGTGGCTGCATCATGTTATGGGTAAGCTTGTCATCGGCAAGGACAAGAGAGTTTTAGGATAAAAATAAACGTAATAAAGCTAAGCACAGGCAAAATCCTAGAGGAAAATCTTATTCAGTCTGCATTCCAAGAGGGACAGTTTTGACTTAAATCAGCTTGAACTTGAAAATTGTTATCTAGCAATGATCAACATCCAACTTGACAGAGCTTGAAGAATTTTAAAAAGAATAATGTGCAAATATTGTACAATCCAGCTGTGTATGGCTCTTAGAGACTTACCCAAAAAGACTCACAGCTGTAATCGCTGGCAAAAGTGATTCTAACATGTATTGATTCAGGGGGTTGAGTACTTATGTAATCAAGATATTAGTGTTTTATTTTCCATTAATTGAAAAAAAATATACAAAATGTTCTTCACTTTGACATTTTGTAACACAACAAAATGAGTATGTTTCACAAGTTTGGACATCACAGTAGAGTACAGTACAGAGCAGCACACACAGTATAGTACAGTACAGTACAGTACAGTACAATATGAGTGCCAGGTAGCCTAGCGATTGGGCCAGTAACTGAAAGGTCGCTGGGTCGAATCCCTGAGCCGACTAGGTGACAAATCTATCCATTTGCCCTTGAACAAGGAGGCACTTAACCCTAATTGCTCCTGTAAGTCGCTCTGGATAAGAGCGTTTGCTAAATGACTAAAATGTAAATGTATAATACAGTACATTATACTGTACTCTACTCTAGTATAATCTACTGAACTGTACTAAACTATACTTTACTGTACAGTACTACTACTGATCTATACTCTACTTTACTGTACTTTTCGTTTACTGTACGCTAATCTACTGTACTGACCTACACTCTAATCTTATTTTCTTTACTGTACTGTACAATACTGTAGTGTAATGTGGTTTCCAAACTTGTGACACATGATCTGTGAGTCTCATGAAAGCAGTTTTAACCATGGCAATAGCAAGTTGAGTCAGAAAACCATGATGCTTCCGCAACAATCAACTACTGTATCATTCAGAAGAATAAGATGTCTAGTGTCTTATTTTAAATACATTTTTTAAAAAGCCTGAATGTTATACATTTTCACCCCAAATTCTCATTACTGAAATGCGTTCGGATTAAATTCTCTGGTCATTTTATACAATTTTACTTTAGAAAAACCTAACTTATTTGAATAAAACACAACATATGTTGCTCTAGGTTGTCCATAAATCCCCCAAAATTTATATTAGTTGAAGTGTACATTAAACTATTATATTTAATATGTTAAAACAATGTCTTTGGACATACAGTGCATTTGGAAAGTATTCAGACCCCTTCCCCCTTTCCATGTTTTGTCACGTTACAGCCTTCTTCTAAAATGGATTAAATATATTTTTTCCTCATCAATCTACACATAATGCCCCATAATGACGAAGAGAAAACAGTTGTTTTGACTACTTTGCACATTTATTAAAAATAAAACCAGAAATACCTTATTTACGTAAGTATTCAGAGCGTTAGCTAAGAGACTAGAAATTGAGCTCGGGTGCATCCTGTTTCCATTGATCATCCTTGAGATGTTTCTACAACTTGATTGGAGTCCACCTGTGGTAAATTCAATTGATTGGACATAATTTGGAAAGGCGCGCACACACCTGTCTATATAAGGTCCCACAGTTGACGGTGCATGTCAGAGCAATTACCAAGCAATGAGGTCAAAGGAGCGCCGAGACAGGATTGTGTCAAGGCACAGATCTGGGGAAGGGTACCGAAAAATGTCTGCAGCATTGAAGGTCCCCAAGAACACAGTGGCCTCCATCATTCTTAAATGGAAAAAGTTTGGAACCACCAAGACTCTTTCTAGAGCCAAACTGAGCAATTGGGGGAGAAGGACCTTGGTACCTAAAGACTCTGACCATGAGAAACAAGATTCACGGGTCTGATGAAACCAATATTGAACTCTTTGGCCTGAATGCCAAGCATCACATCTGGAGGAAACCTGGCACCATCCCTACTGTGAAGCATGGTGGTGGCAGCATCATACTGTGGAGATGTTTTTTAGCAGCAGGGACTGGGAGACTAGTCAGGATCAAGGGAAAGGTGAACGGAGCAAAGTACAGAGAGAGCCTTGATGTAAACCTGCTCCAGAGCGCTCAGGACCTCAGACTGGGGCGAAGGTTCACCTTCCAACAGGACAACGACCCTAAACACACAGCCAAGAGAATGCAGGAGTTGCTTCAGGACAAGTCTCTGAATGTCCTTGAGTGGCCCAGACAGAGCCCAGACTTGAACACAATCAAACATCTCTGGAGAGACCTGAAAATAGCTGTGCAGCGACGTTCCCCATCCAACCTGACTGAGCTTGAGAGGATCTGCGAGAAGAATGGGAGAAACTCCCCAAATACACGTGTGCTAAGCTTGTAGCGTCATACCCAAGAAGACTCGAGGCTATAATCGCTGCAAAAGGTGCTTCAACAAAGTACAGAGTAAAGGGTCTGAATACAATGTAAATGTCATATTTCAGTTTTTAATCAAAATTTTTTACAAAAACCTGTTTTTGCTTTGTCATTATGGGGCATTGTGTAGATTGATGAGGGTAAAAAAAACAATGTAATCCATTGTAGAATAAGGCTGTAAAGTAACAACATGTGGAAAAAGTTAAGTGGTCTGAATACTTCCCGAATGCACTGTATTTCTCATTACCAAAACACTTCTTCAAGTTGGGGACGGCAGGTACTGTAGCCTAGAGGTCAGAGCGTTGGACTAGTAACCAAACGGTTGCTGGATCGAATCCCCGAGCTAACAAGGTCAAAATCTGTCGTTCTGCCCCTGAACAAGGCCGTTAACCCACTGGGTAGGCCGTCATTGTAAATAAGAATTTGTTCTTAACTGACTTGCCTAGTTAAAGGTTCACAAAAAAAAGACATAAATAAAGTTGCTGTTAACTTGGGCCTGCCCCCCCCCCCCCCCCCACCCCCAGGTGTTTGTTTTGCCCCTGCATTACACAACTGATTCAGATAATCAAAGCTTGATGATGAGTTGGCTATTTGAATCAGCTGATTACGATCTGTATTTATCTATTTCATCATTATTGTTATGTTTATCGATCATTTTACCACAATTTCCACAACTACCAAAACAAGGGTCTTAACGTCAACATTGGTGTGTTCTTGTTGGATTTCTAATACCTTTTAAGACCTTTTCGGGTATAAGTTTTCTAAGACGCTTTTTCCATATGTTTGACCAGAAACCAGAGCCTTTGCTTATTCCCTAGTTTTAGGATAGGATAGAAAACGGTTGAAACATTCATGCCTTAATTCCTTAATTAAAACATGAATAAATAGACTCTTTGCTTTCATCTGACACCACATTTGACATGCTACTATGAACTTCACATGTTGATGCTCATGGGTCCTTTTAGATGGAAATGGGTAAAACCTGACTTTGTAGCCCTATGGGTCAATGCTCAGTCTATCCTACTGATGATTCTCTTGTACAGTATCACTACATGAAGCTATAGCAGATCCAGTGGAAAATTCCAGTTTATTCCATTATAGTCCTGTTGAATATTATTCTGGTCTATTCCAATACAGTCCTGTTGAATATTATTCTGGTCTATTCCAATACAGTCCTGTTGAATATTATTCTGGTCTATTCCAATACAGTCCTGTTGAATATTATTCTGGTCTATTCCAATATAGTTCTGTTGAATATTATTCTGGTCTATTCCAATATAGTCCTGTTGAATATTATTCTGGTCTATTCCAATATAGTTCTGTTGAATATTATTCTGGTCTATTCCAATACAGTCCTGTTGAATATTATTCTGGTCTATTCCAATACAGTCCTGTTGAATATTATTCTGGTCTATTCCAATACAGTCCTGTTGAATATTGTTCTCTTCTATTCCAATACAGTCCTGTTGAATATTATTCTGGTCTATTCCAATACAGTCCTGTTGAATATTATTCTGGTCTATTCCAATATAGTCCTGTTGAATATTATTCTGGTCTATTCCAATATAGTCCTGTTGAATATTATTCTGGTCTATTCCAATACAGTCCTGTTGAATATTATTCTGGTCTATTCCAATACAGTCCTGTTGAATATTATTCTGGTCTATTCCTATACAGTCCTGTTGAATATTCCCTTCTATTCCAATACAGTCCTGTTGAATATTATTCTGGTCTATTCCAATACAGTCCTGTTGAATATTATTCTGGTCTATTCCAATACAGTCCTGTTGAATATTATTCTGGTCTATTCCAATACAGTCCTGTTGAATATTATTCTGGTCTATTCCAATACAGTCCTGTTGAATATTATTCTGGTCTATTCCAATACAGTCCTGTGGAATATTCCCTTCTATTCCAATACAGTCCTGTTGAATATTATTCTGGTCTATTCCAATACAGTCCTGTTGAATATTATTCTGGTCTATTCCAATACAGTCCTGTTGAATATTATTCTCTTCTATTCCAATACAGTCCTGTTGAATATTATTCTGGTCTATTCCTATACAGTCCTGTTGAATATTATTCTGGTCTATTCCAATACAGTCCTGTTGAATATTGTTCTGGTCTATTCCAATACAGTCCTGTTGAATATTATTCTGGTCTATTCCAATACAGTCCTGTTGAATATTATTCTGGTCTATTCCAATACAGTCCTGTTGAATATTATTCTGGTCTATTCCAATACAGTCCTGTTGAATATTATTCTGGTCTATTCCAATACAGTCCTGTTGAATATTCATTTTCATCTGAGACTGAATAAGAAGAATTTAATCCTGCTTTTGTGGCAAAAACAATGAGTATGAAATGATATCATGCCCGGATGTCTTCAGGCACACTATAATCACATTATACATGCTTAGGGGGGAGACTGTGTGTGTGTGTGTGTGTGTGTGTGTGTCTTTGTGCGTGTATGTCTGTGGTGCGTGCGTCTTTGCACTTGTGTGCATGCATGTGTGTGTGTGTGTGTGTGTGTGTGTGTGTGAGATGCTGAAGGGGATTTCCATAAATTCCAGGTTTATAATAATAATGTCTTAATTAAGACAAGATTGTACATGCAAATCAGACTGTATTTTTCTTATTTTTTTCTATGAGGGATTTTCCATGTTTTTCTTTCTTACGCTATCTAATCTCTTATCATGTTTAAGCAGATTTCTGGGACTTTCTAACAGCCGTCTTCTGTTGCATTCAGAGAAAGTGTTTTCGGTTATTAATGAGATCTATGTGATTAGAATACAGTGTCTACCCCCATCCACTTCCCTGAAGCACATAACACATCTAAGGCAGCTTATAGGGATCAGTGTGTTAGCTACACCACCCAAGACACTAAAATGAAATATGTTAGTATAGGCTGCAAGAGGCTCTCATATTCACGTTGTGGAACAAATCAAGTCAATATAAAATGTTTTATGAGTATTTATTTCAAACTAACTCTGTCCAAAGACTATAGCCCTCTGTGTTAGGGCTTAATACTGCCTGTTTGAGTTTGTTTGAGCTTATTTATATTGATAGATTACATACACTGCTCAAAAAAACAAAGGGAACACTTAAACAACACAATGTAACTCCAAGTCAATCACACTTCTATGAAATCAAACTGTCCACACTGATTGACAATAAATTTCACATGCTGTTGTGCAAATGGAATAGACAACAGGTGGAAATGATAGGCAATTAGCAAGACACCCCCAATAAAGGAGTGGTTCTGCAGGTGGTGACCACAGACCACTTCTCAGATGCTATGCTACCAGGAGCTACCAGGCTACCAGGAGACAGGCCAGTACATCAGGAGACGTGGAGGAGGCCGTAGGAGGGAAACAACCCAGCAGCAGGACCACTACCTCCGCCTTTGTGCAAGGAGGAGCAGGAGGAGCACTACCAGAGCCCTGCAAAATGACCACCAGCAGGCCACAAATGTGCATGTGTCTGCTCAAACGGTCAGAAACAGACTCCATGAGGGTGGTATGAGGGCCCGACGTCCACAGGTGGGGGTTGTGCTTACAGCCTAACACCATGCAGGACGTTTGACATTTGCCAGAGAACACCAAGGTTGGCAAATTCGCCACTGGCGCCCTGTGCTCTTCACAGATGAAAGCAGGTTCACAATGAGCACATGTGACAGACGTAACAGAGTCTGGAGATGCCGTGGAGAACGTTCTGCTGCCTGCAACATCCTCCAGCATGACGTGGGGTGGCACGTGGGGTGGCATTTCTTTGGGGTGCCGCACAGCCCTCCATGTGCTCGCCAGCGGTAGCCTGACTGCCATTAGGTACCGAGATGAGATCCTCAGACCCCTTGTGAGACCATATGCTGGTGCTGTTGGCCCTGGGTTCCTCCTAATGCAAGACAATGCTAGACCTCATGTGGCTGGAGTGTGTCAGCAGTTCCTGCAAGAGGAAGGCATTGATGCTATGGACTGGCCCGCCCGTTCCCCAGACCTGAATCTAATTGAGCACATCTGGGACATCATGTCACGCTCCATGCACCAACGCCACGTTGCACCACAGACTGTCCAGGAGTTGGACCAGGAGCATGCCCAGGCGTTGTAGGGAGGTCATACAGGCATGTACGTGGAGGCCACACACACTACTGAGCCTCATTTTGACTTGTTTTAAGGACATTACATCAAAGTTGGATCAGCCTGTAGTGTGGTTTTCCAGTTTAATTTTGAGTGTGACTCCAAATCCAGACCTCCATGGGTTGATAGATTTGATTTCCATTGATAATTTTTGTGTGATTTTGTTGTCAGCACATTCAACTATGTGAAGAAAAAAGTATTTAATAAGAATATTTCATTCATTCAGATCTAGGATGTGTTATTTTAGTGTTCCCTTTATTTTTTTGAGAAGTGTATATAAATATATAGACATATTAAAAAAATATATATATTAAAACGTTATTGTATATAAAATATATACTGTATAAAGGAGATGGACCATGATAAGCAGAAGGCTAGTTGGAGACTACAACATTGACTGTCCGTGTGGCGAGGCTGTCTTGTATCCTGCCTCTCCCTCTTTCTTCGGAGTCATGAGAAATGGAATGTGAACAATACACACATTAAAGAGAGGAGATCAGGAGCAAAGAGGATGGGGGGAATGCATGGTGTATCTCCATGTGTGTGCCGATCGATGGTGCCAGTACATCTTAGATAAACACTGAGTGTACCAAACATGAGGAACACCTTCCTAGTACTGAGTTGCACCCCGTTTTGCATTCAGAACAGCCTCAATTCGTCGGACATGGACTCTACAAGGTGTCGAAAGTGTTCAGCAGGGATGCTGGCCCATGTTGACACCGATGCTTCCCACAGTTGTGTAAAGTTGTCTGGTTGTCCTTTGGGTGGTGGACAATTCTTAATACACACGTAAACTGTGTGCCTGGCACCTACTACCATACCCCGTTCAAAGGCAATTCAATATTTTGTCTTGCCCATTCACCAGGGGTTGGAACTGAAATGACTTTCCAATCGTTTTGTTCTGAATAGAACCACTATTTCATTCATTTTGTTCCACTGTATCGACCAGCAAACTGAAGTTCAGAACCGGTTAGAACAACAACGAAAAGTAAAGGTTTATATTGTTCCTTTTTTTATCCTCTGAATATACAGTATATATATTATTATTATTTTTTACATTGAGCTCGACATTTAATTAGTTCACCAATCAGTGAGGATAGAGCAGCTTGCTGTGGACCGGGTAAGTGATTTAATCTGTATAGGAAAGTCATAACAGCAAATTGTATTTTGCCATAACAGCATGGTTTATTAATAATGAAAGACAAAACAAACATACACTGTGCTGCCAATCGAAGTGTAGGACGTGAGATGCAACTGAAATTGTGAGGGTTAGGAGAGAGCGAGAGAGGATGCCGGAAGCTTGCCTTGAAGCGCTGGGCATCTTGTTATGGCATGCATTATCTGAATTAGGCCCACTTAATCATACCTAACGAGGAACGGCTTCAGTCGAGGAACTTTTAATGTCTTTGAACTTCCAAGTTGGTTTAATGTTGGACCAGAACAAAGCTAGCTAGCTAACAAGCTTGTGTGTGCAGAGCAGCACTATAATTAAAAAGAGTGTAGAGCGTGAGATTCAACTGTCATTTTTAGGGTGAGGAGAAGGGGCAGGTAGCCTACACATACATGCTCTCCCACTGGAAAAGATTTCCAGCTGGCAGGCAGACACTGGAGTAAGTTTCTGGGCTTTGCATAGGCGCTTTTTGTGGGACCTAAAAATAAATGCCCGGAACGTAAAAGAACGTGATTAACCAGTTCCCATGCTTTTAAGATAACGGTTCTGTTCCAGAACAGTATAGAACACCTTTCTTTTTCGTTTGGGGTTCTGTTCCTCAAATAATGTAGTTATTTTCTTTCTGGTTTTTGGAACAGTTCCCTGAACCGGTTCCAACCCTTGGTTGTGGGACTAGAAAAAAAATGCCTGGATGGCTTTGACAGAAATGGTAGCAGAAGGTGAATGTTTAACTTTCGTTGCACACATATCAAGATGCTGCGTAACATTTTGCACAACGCCGCTGTCTGTGTGATCAAGGCAACGTTAGGCTGTTGAATATCCATATAGTGGAGCTATGTGTAATGTACCCATAGTTGCTTTATCTGTCCACATGGTGTAGCTGTAGCCCCTCCCTGTCAGATGGTTGACTGCTAATTTGACCCTGAGTGAACAATGACCTCAGTAATTGTCCTTGACTTTCATTGTCTCTCCCAGATACCCTGTCTCCGTGTGTGGGTTAGAGACGGAAATAGAGGGGGGAGATGTAGATGTCTTTTTCTTTTAGAGAGAGGAAGTGTGTGTATGTGTCTAATGCATTTAGGCAATGATAGAGTGAGAGGGAGTGTGTATGTGTTTCAGTGACAGAGGCACAGCAGAAGTGTGTGTGTGTGTGTGTGTGCGCGCGCGCGCATGCATGTGGGCGCATGTGTGTAAGGGTAACAGGAGTGAAGGTTTGCTATATTCAAGAGTTAAACCCTGGTGTTTCTCAGGTTAATCTGCAATGTCTGTACATTGTGTATGTACATGCATGTGTGTGTGTGTGTTTTCGCTCACAGGAATATTGGCTCTTGATATTTTTGCATCCCTATGACCAATAATCCTAATTTGGCATTCACGTTAGACACTATGTTTTCTGATAAGGACCACCCACTAGGCACAGACGTGTCTATTTTTGATTTTAGTTGTTAAAAGTTGGGTGAAAAAAATACAAAATTACCTTACGTTGATTACTTTGTGTAAATCCAATCAGTTTTCCACGTTGATTCAACGTCATCATTTTTGTTGTTGTTGAAATGATGTGGAAACAGCATTGACTGAACCAATTTTTGCCCAGCGGGCAATTCTGTTTGACCATTTACCGGTAGCATCCCCAGTGTTTACAGATAAGGTCTTGCTCTTTTCTTAGCATTAGTGTAGCACTCCCAGTAGAAACAGAAAACAACATGTTTCTCTCCTGAGCTGAGCTAGCATACTACAGTACAGTAGGTACCGGTGGGAAGTCTAGCCCAGAAACGTATTAAAACCTTTAGGAAACTTCTTAGACTTCTCAGTCTGTGTGTTTAGGAATAGCCTAATTATAAGGTGCTTCGTTCGGTAAGTGGTTGTCTGGTTGGGGAATGCTTTTGTAACAATAGTTAATAGAAGACTCAAGGTAGGGTGCTCTTGCATATGCCAATGCAATATTTATTAGGCGCCCAGGGCTTGAAATACTGGAACTGAAAGATAAATGGAAAAAGTTACTTCCTTAGGAGATAGACGTTTTTTAATTTTTTATTTAATGATCATTGGTCCCTTAAATGTCTTCCTCACCTTGTCTCCTACCTAACTACAGCAATTACCTGGAGTGAAACCCCGGTGTCATTTACAACATTTAGCTTTTTCTCTAAAGCTATTCGCCTTATTCTGGAACGTCAGCGAGATCGTTGCCATTGTGTTTCTATTTCCGGCAATATTCGCGTGACGCTAGCGCATGCAAAAGTGGTACTTTCGGTTGAGAGCTTGACGGTTTCACACTGACCGAACCGCACAAAATCTTAAAATCGATCAACATGACAAGCGTTATATGTTCAGTACGAGGTTGTCACAATAATTGGATGAAGAGGAGGGAGTTTTTACAACAGCAATGTTTTGAACACCAACCTCTACGTCGATCGGAGCCCCATACGACCTGCATCCACCTCCTAAAGACACAGCGTCTTTGCGGCTCTGGCTCAAAGCGTTGAACCTAAAGCTAACGTGAGGGTTCATGTGAAACGCGTCATTCAAAGGCTCAAGCGGTTTAGAGTCATCTCAGACAGTGTCAATCAACCTCTCATCTAAAAATGGACAAAACACTTTTAATATGTGCTGCCCTGTGTAACCTGCGTGGTGATATCATTCATGAAGATGCTGAATGAACTGACCAGTCAAATGCAATTCACAGTATCGATTTCCCAATATGAATTAAAGTTGTCAAAAGTTACGTTAAATACATTTCAATTCATTATATAACAACTCGACTTAATTATTTGTTTTACATACTCATGAATATTAATTTTAAAAACAAAGCCATAAAAATAATTGCCACATTACTGTGACTGTTGATGCATTAAGTCAATAATTGAAAACAATGTGTTAATAGTAGCTGCAAACAGGCGAGACATCTGACTACATCCGTCTACAGAGCTGCATGTATTTGTCACTCGGTGACAATCTGTCTGCCAGATGCTCCTCAACAATAAACTGTAGCATGTGGGTAAAGTAGAATGCCTTCAACCTCAGGACAGCCTCTGCACAGAACTGTGCATCATGGGGAACAGGGATTACAACTTGCTGGGACGGAGTCCAGATGAGCACCTTACTTTCTCTCAGTCCTGTGCAAAACATACCAATTTGCACCTGCATGTAGTAGACACATGACCCATGTGGTCATATCATAGGCTTTCCCATTGAAGACATCTTCCAGAGAATCACAGCCCTTCCCCATGACAGGAAACTTGATCTCCAACAGCTCCTCGGAGTTCAGCACTCCGTCAGGGCTTGCTGATAGCCATGGCTCTTCAACACTGACAGCAGTGCCTCTGTGGTCCACAGAGTATCCACAGTCTTCCAGCCACTTGGAGGCCATCAGCTCATTATTTTTCCGGTAGCGTGTGGCTGCATTCCCTCGGAACCTGGGACACAGATGCTCTTGGAGAAATGTAACAGGGTTGGTGGATTCCCTGACAGGGACCTTCTTTGCTGAGCTTGCAGTAACTCTAAGCTTCCTTGAGTCATGCCACAAGTGTGAGGCACTCTGCTCCTTTGTGATCTGCTCCAAAAGCAGTCGCCTGGGTTGGGTAAAGTTTCACAAATTCTTTGTAAAAGGACAGGGAGCCTGGGCAGTTGTAATTGATATGTTCTCCATGTGGCTGGGAAAGAGTAGGGACTCTATATTAAGTTATTATATGGAGTTAGAAAGCATTGAACAGAAGAGACACACATCAGTTCAAATACAAATGGTACAGCCAACAATAAATATTCCTTTCAGTCCCATTTTACCTGGGATGCTACTGGCTTGAATATTATTGCCAGTTCAGCAGACCCCCCCACAGGCAGAGTCAGGTGTCTCAGGCTCCTATTCAATTCCTCCTGTGAGTGGAATGCAGGGGTGGACATTCTGGATGCTGTTCTGCGTATTGGTCACTGGCCTTATGGTGTGTGAAGTCAATGCTGTTTAACCGCTTTGGCTCAAGGTTCCTCCGAGTCCCTGCATTCCATTGTCGCTGCTCATCTGTGCAGGCTATGCCAGTTAGCCCACTGGACACTGCATTCTCCACCTGTGATAGAATGTTTGTTGCAAAAAGACATTCAGAGAAAATCCCATTATTAACTATTTCGTAGACTGAGGACCATGTGATCAACTTCATCAAAACACATGCAAGTTTCATCATAAGCTCACCTTGCTATTGTTCCCAATGAGATTATACCACTTAAACTTACCATACTTTAGGCATTACCCCCAACCACAATGATATTTTACAAACCTCATTCACCCAGATAAACTATAACACTAAAGATGTTTAAATACATTTTCTTCCCTTACTCACCGGGAATCCATAAACCTACCTTGTTTCACCAACATGAGATTTGACAGGATACTTACAGATTCCCCACATTAATACAGCAGTTCTGTTGATCCGCAAATACAGGTTAACATAACCAGTGATGCTGGATACAAGTACGTTCTCAATTCCGCCTGTCATCCTACAGAACGTTTGGTCTGACTGCTATGTTAAACATGACTATTTTATCATTCTGTGTCTGGATGAGGCGGTATTGCGCACATTCGTCTATAAAAGGAACAAAGAATATAGGCCATAAACATCGATTACAAGATCAAGTAATGCGGAGATTGATCATAGATATAATCTGAGAATTCTATCATAATGTTAGCCTATGGATTATAGTAGCTGTCACCACAACACATGTATGCTGCTTGTAGGCTGCTTGTAGGCTGCTTGTAGGCTGCTTGTTGGCTGCTTGTAGGCTGCTTATGTGCTGCTTGTATGCTGCTTGTAGGCTGCTTGTAGTCTGCTTGTTGGCTGCTTGTAGGCTGCTTGTAGACTGCCTGTATGCTGCTTGTATGCTGCTTGTAGGCTGCTTGTATGCTGTAATCGCTTATGTCAAGTAATGTTAGACTTAGAAATGCAAGTGACTTTGCTTATTAGCCGACCTTCCACAATATTGAGGCTGCATGACTTTCCAAGGTCAGCGGTGCAAGCGCATCCAGCCGTCTCTACTGATCCGCTGTTGGATACAAGTACCCAAGCTGAGTGGTAAGAGCTGCTTGATTGGCTGGGCTGAACATTGGGCTTCAAAAATATACCAATCCTTTTCCCTCCTCCTGGTGAAGAAGAACTCGGCCCACCTTACCACTGTGGAGGTACTGATAGGCTTCTGTACTCTTGTAGTTTTTCATAGTGGAACCATCTACTCCCAAGGAGAGCACAAAGTAATTAAAAATGTCAAATTTCAGGCCATTTTATCATGTCATCCACCCAAGTATTAATCATGGACGGATGGGGTATGGTGATACCATCAACACCATTATCCAAGAAACCCTAGACCCACTCCAATTTGCATACGGGCCCAACAGATCCACAGATAATGCCATCTCTATTGCACTCAACACTGCCCTTTCCCACCTGCAGCTGGATCAAATCAAATGTATTTATATCGCTCTTCTTACATCAGCTTATATCTCAAAGTGCTGTCTTTTACGCTGCTGCTACTCTCTGTTTATTATCTATGTCTAGTCACTTTAACTTTACCTACATGTACATATTGATAATGTTATTTTACTGCTTCTGTTTAATTATTTGTTACTTTTATTTTCAATTTTTTACTTAACACTTGTTTTTCTTAACTTCTTAAAGCATTGTTGGTTAAGGACTTGTAAGTAAGCATTTCACTGTAAGGTCTACTACACCTGTTGTATTCGGCACATGTGACAAATAACATTCGATTTGATTTACTGAGAGATGAAATGACGTTTACTGGTTATTCAAATGTTGTTCAACTTGGTGCACTGGACATAACCCTAATCTATTTTCTATTTTTCCTCTCTCCTCTGTTTCTGTCCATTCTTTCCTCTGATGCCGTGGGCCTTCCTGAAACAGGTAAGAAAGATGTTGTCTATTTTTTTTCAACTTTCTTTTAACGGGTAGCTGCATCCATTTCCTCCCGATGCTAAAAGCTGCTGCTGATGAAAGCTAGCTACTTTTCTCCATAACACCACATCTTTACTTTGACACACAGAGTAAGGGTGTGTGTGCGTCTGTGCGCTCGTTTGCCATGTGGGAGTGTAACCGCTGGAACATTTTTATCTGAACATGGTACCTCTCATTACGCCTCGGTTGTAGTAATGCTCTATTTACCGTAACACTGACCAGGTCTAGGCACTTCCTCTCTGTCTTTTTTGTTTGTTTGTAACACAACAACATCATCTAATTGAGAATGAATGATTGAATGGAATTGTTTTTTTCCTCTAAGAGCTGGAGGAATTTGCTCAATTGTTATTTCCATTTCAATGTGACACCGGTCAAAACACAGCCTCTATTATTGATTCATATGTCACATATAACACACAGGAGTAGCCTATGCAGAATACATTAAAGTCTCATTACATGGAACTGTACTGTATACTGTTGTCATACACTACATGGCCAAAAGTATGTGGACGTCCCTTAAAATGACTGGATTTGGTTATTTCAGCCACACCAGGGGCTTACAGGTGTATAAAATCGAGCACACAGCCATGCGTACTCAAGAGCTCGGTGACTTTCAACATGGCAACGTCATAGGATGCTACCTTTCCTACAAGACAGTTCATAACATTTCTGCCCTGCTAGTGCTGTCCCGGTCAACTGTAAGTGCTGTTATTGTGAAGTGGAAACAACACTTCACAACACCGGCTCATCCACAAAGTGGTAGGGCACACAAGCTCACAGAACGGGACCACCGACTTAGCACGTAAAAATAATCTGCAACACTCACTACCGCGTTACAAACTGCATCTGGAAGCAACGTCAACACACAAACTGTTTGTAGGGAGCTTCATGAAAGGGGTTTCTATGGCCAAGCAGCCGCACACAAGCCTAAGATCACCATGCGCAATGACAAGCGTCGGCTGGAATGGTGTAAAGCTCGCCGCCATTGGACTCTGCAGCAGTGGAAATGCGTTCTCTGGAGTGATGAATCCCGCTTCACCATCTGGCAGTCCGACGGACAAATCTGTGTTTGGCGGATGCCAGGAGAACTCTACCTGCCCGAATGCATAGTGTCAAGTGTAAAGTTTGGTGGAGGAGGAATAATGGCCTGGGGCTGTTTTCATGGTTCGAGCTAGACCCCTTAGTTCCAGTGGGAAAAGCTTAATGCTACAGCATACAATGACTCTGGAGACGGTTCTGTGCTTACAGCTTTGTGGCCATTGTTTGAGGGAGGCCTTTTCCTGTTTCAGCATGACAGTGCCCCTGTGCACAAAGCAAGGTCCATATAGAAATTGTTTGTCAAGATTGGTGTGGAAGAACTTGACTGGCCTGTGTCCCATACCAACACACTGTCTGCCTACGCCACTCCCTTGGACCTCCGTGTAGTCTTGCTTTGAATGATTTTGTTTTGGCTCTCATTTGCCTCGTTGACACACACCACCTTTTCATCCAGAGCCCTGACCTCAACCCCATCGAACACGAGCCAGGTCTAATTGTCCAACATCAGTGCCCGACCTCACTAATGCTCTTGCGGCTCAATGGAAGCAAGTCTCTGCAGCTATGTTCCAACATCTAGTGAAAAGCTTTCCCAGAAGAGTGTAGGCTATTATAGCAGCAAACGGGGGACCAACTCCATATTTTTGCCCATTATTTTGGAATGAGAAGTTCGACAAGGAGGTGTCCACATACTCTTGGCTGTGTAGTGTATTTAGATTGATGCTGTCACGTTCTAAGGAAGTGAAACATGGCTAATGATTGGACAGTGGGCTCCAAGCCGTGCTTGTCAAGGGAACGTTGAGGTTTGTGGATCGCGACCAACAACACCATTGATTGACAGACGAAGAATTGCTATGGAAACGAGGGGGATTCCTCTTCTCTGCCTGTCAACCTTGCTCAGGTGTCGCTGTGAGAAAGCCTTGTCTTGGTTTTTAGGGTGTGTGTGTTCTTTTGTGGGTCTATGACCTGAATGTGCTATAGGCTATTACCTAATTCACAAGTGACACACACACACAAACACACGCTGACAGTGGGAGCTCTAAAGATATTATAGACAGAGCTGTGTTTGTTGTCTCTCTCTCCTCCGTATATTTAGTCTTTATAATGGCTCCTTGCCCTCTATAGCCGTTCTCTTTTTTCTCCATCTCTCCTTGTCTCCATCTTCCCCCCCCCCCCCTTTATTTCAATCTCTTTAATCTTCTCCTCTTTCACTCACTATCTCCATCTTCAGCTCTGTTCCTTATCCCTTATATCGTTGCTTCTTCCCTCACTCTCCATGGTTCAGTGTACTGGAGTAGACTTGTGTTAATACTAGGGAGGGCGTCACTGCCAGCCCTCCCCAGCAACTCAGTGTTGTCTCCACTGGTGGTCTTGTCTCCTACCATGGGGGGGCTGTCTCCGTGGGTCTGTGTTTATCAAATCTTGTTCAACTGACGCCTGGCAGGCCGGCACACGAGGCTAGTATTTATCTAACATCACACACTCCCTCTTCCCAACCCTAACATATTAGGCACGGGCAGGGTTTAAAAAAACAGGTGAAACATTGAAAGGATGTGTCCAGTTGGGCCTAGCGTTTGTTTGCCTTTGTTTTGGAAACCATCGTGAACTCCTTAGCCTTGGCTTAGTGCTTTTATTGGCCACCGAGGCAGAAACCAGGACAACCAAATACGGTGTGCAGAGGTGACCAAACAAAGCACACCCCTGGGTATTACAGTCAGTATTGCAATGTAAAAATATATATTTCTCTGCGTTTTCTATTTCTTTAGCAACGTCTTGTCTGGCCTGTAAGGAGACAGAGTGGGTGCTGATCGGGTTGTGTGTGTGTGTGCGTGTGTGCGTGTGCGTGCGTACGTGTTTGAGGGGACTGTTGAGTTGACTGCACTTGGAACACTGTGTCTAACCCTCACCCCCAGCCCCAACCCCCACCCTCAACCCCACCCCCACCCATGCCACCAGAACAGCCTCATTGCCTCTGTGGCTATTTTCACCCTCCTGTTAGACGTCACTCCCGCTGGCTCTGGTTGAAGCTTTCCTGGCAGGGCCCTCTGAGCCGTACCCGTCCAGGAAGGAATACTCGTCCTGGGCCTCGAGTCAGGCCCAGCCAACCTGTAGAGCAGATGGACTCTGGATGTGTTGGTCTTGCAATGTGAACTGTGTAGCCTGTTTCCTACATATGTTATGTGAAGATGACGAACTCACTCGTTACACAACTTACAGCAGGACTGCCTGGGTGAAGTCTGTTAACACAATTCGAAACAAGCTACGACAGCGAGGCCCTGTTGACTTCGGGGTGAACTCTTCGGAGTACACACGAGCAGAGAGAGTGGGAGGGAAGAAGAAATGAAGGGATCCATCCCCGCTGTCTGTGTGACGTTGAGGTTCGATGGCAGGGGGGCAGTGGATGGCGGATGAAACGAGGGAGAGGAGGAGGTGGCAGAGGGATGAAGAGGAAGGGAAGGAGAAGTTGTAGGAGGAAGGAGGGCAGGTTGGGAAAAGGGTACGTGGGGCAGAGGGAGGACGGAGGAGAGAGGTGGAGGGTGAGAGCCAGATGTTTTGCCATGGGATGCGTAGCTGTAGCAGCACTGCTGTGTGTTAAAATGGAAAATAAGAGGAGCTAAACATGTGAGGCTGGTTAAGTCCCTTTATGTGGTCCCCTCTCACTCTTTCATTAGGGCTTTTATGGCCATTTTGGTGTAAATTGGGATTTTCTAATGCGTCATTGGCTTTACGTAATTGACAGTGGCTGCTTGCCTGTGTGGCAATGTGTGTGTGAGGTTGGGGACAACGTTTACTGGTTACTGACTAGTTCTGCGTTGCATCCAAGGCTGATAGAAAGATAGGCACACAGACTAGATAGGCAGATAAAAATATACAGACAGAAAGAAACTGTCCCCGTAGGGTCAAAGGGCAATGACATCGTTGCTAATCTGTCCAATCAGAGTGTGTATTGACAGAGTGAGTGGATAAGTGGTGGTGCGTGTCCGGACCCACCGATCTGCCAAGACTACTTATTGCTCTACTACACTAAGAGTATCATAGTAGGTAAACACAAAACCTGTTTACTGTACCTGCTCCATGTCTGTCTCTGTGGTAAGAAGATTACTCCACTCAAATGTGAGGAGCAGCTGGTGTGTGCGTGTGTGCGCGCGGGTGTGTGTGTGCAGGCGTGCGTGCGCTTGCGTGTTTGTTAGGGAAAGTATTGCCTTGAAATGTCTATGGGTCATCCACTCTTATGAGCTAAAAGGATCTCTCTGTTTTTCTACACTTTATCTTGTTCTGTCCTCTTAATCTATTCTGTCCTGCTCCCCCCCCTTTGTGCTTTGGTTTACATTCATCGACTCTGTGATAGTGTGACTTTTAGTCCGAGGCGCTAAGCTGAGGTGTGCGTGTGGACTTTTGTGAATCCTTACAGTTGTCAAGCATTGCTGTCGCTTAGCAGCCTTAATAGCATAATGGGATGCCCAGAAAATTAGGCTCGGCTGGATAACCCTCACTCTCCTCTCTTTTTCTGTCTCGGTCCTCTCAATGCCCTCTCTTTATCGCCTTCTCTCTCTGACGTTCTTCTCTGTGTCTCTCTGTCTACCCCCAAATTAGGCTCATCTGGACCACCCTTCCTATCCTCTCTCTTTCTCTCCTTCTCTGCCATATTGTCTCCTTCTCTCGCTGCCCACTTCTCTTTCTTTCTCTATCTGTGTCTCTCTACCAAACCCACTTTCTCTGTCCTTTACATTTTTTACATTTATTTATTTCACCTTTATTTAACCAGGTAGGCCAGTTGAGAACAAGTTCTCATTTACAACTGTCGACCTGGCCGTGATAAAGCTACGCAGTGCGACAAAAACACGCAACACAGAGTTACACATAAACAAACGTACAGTCAATAACACAATAGAAAAATCTATGTACAGTGTGTGCAAATGTAGAAGAGTAGGGAGGTAAAGGCAATAAATAGGCCATAGAGGTGAAATAATTACAAATTTAGCATTAACACTGGAATGATTGATGTGCAGATGTTGATGTGCAAGTAGAGATACTGGGGTGCAAAAGAGCTAGAGGATAAATAACAATGTGGGGATGAGGTAGTTGGGTGTGCTATTTACAGATTGGCTGTTTACTGGTACAGTGATCGGAAAGCTGCTCTGACAGCTGATGCTTAAAGTTAAGAGAGGGAAATATAAGACTCCAGCTTCAATGAGAAGCTGTAATCTGTCTGCTGTAGGTTAACAAAATATTCAATCAACTTCCTTATATTGTATTACAAAGTTTAAAAAAAAGTGAGATATAGGCTTTAGGCACGAACGCAACGGCCATCACCAGCGAGTGACCTGGCAATCATGGGGTGAGTCAGTGAAACTGGAAAGCATTTTTTAGGACTATAATTTCCTCCTCATATTGTAGCCTACAATATGTCTCCACACACCTAGACCTAGGCCATTTGTGGATTCAACGTTGTTTTTGTTGATCTCAGATTCTCAGTTTGTAGCATAATTCCCTGTAATTTCGATAATTTGTGCGGTATTAAAAAATATTCAGACAAAGTCTCCAGCCATGTAAAATGATGTCCAATTGCATGAACGGCGTATGTAAAAGGCCACCCTAGGCTCCTAAAATGTTCCCCATGTGTGCATCTTCTATAAATGCCTCTACTGCTCTATGCCACTACACAAATGCGATGATAAGCATGATTTTTTTGTATTAGGAACACCTTCCTAATATTGAGTTGCACCCCCTTTTGCCCACAGAACGGCCTCAATTCATCAGGGCATGGACTTCACAAGGTGTCGAAAGCGTTCCACAGGGATGCTGGCCCAGTTTGACTCCAATGCTTCCCACAGTTGTCAGGGTTGGCTGGATGTCCTTTGGGTGGTGGACCATAGAGTACTTGATAGACACAGGAAACTGTTTCTTGACACAAACCAGTGTGCCTGGCACCTACTACCATACTCTGTTCAAAGGCACTTAAATAGTTTGTCTTGCCCATTCATCCTTTGAATGGCACACATACACAATCCATGTCTCAATTGTCTTACGGCTAGTGCTGTGGCGGTCATGGAATTTTGTGAGCAGGTGATTGTCAAGCAAATGCCTGCCGGTCTCACGGTAATTGCTGTTAATTAACATAAACACATTTAGCATCTCCTGGCTTTCACGTATAGCCTATAAGCCACTACTGCTGTCACGCCCTGATCTTTTTTTTCTGTTTTATGTGTTATTTTGGTCAGGTCAGGGTGTGACGAGGGTGGATATGTGTGTTTTTGTCCTGTCTAGGGTTTTTGCATGCCTAGGTAAATGTAGGTCTATGGTGACCTGAATTGGTTCCCAATCAGAGGAAGCTGTTCACATTTTTCAAACCTCTACTGTGAATGTTTAAATGATGTATTCAATATAGACAAGAAAAATACAATCATTTGTGTGTTATTAGTTTTAGAACAATGTGTTGTTTGTCTATTGTTGTGACCAGATAAAATTGTATGACCAATTTACGCAGAAATCCAGGTAATTCCAAAGGGTTCACATACTTTTTATTGCCACTGTACACTAAATAATGTGAAATTGTGTGTGAAATTGGTTTTGATTTAGAATGGACCATTATCATGCAACTGTCTTGAAATGGGCAGGGGGGAAAAATACATGTAATCTATGCACTTAAATAGGGAATGGAGGATGCTTTTCCCATGGTTCATTTTCATGCCAGCCAAGTAGGCTATACGCTTGTTGTAATGAGAAGCAATGTGCTTAATATTAGGAAAGTTGAGAAATAAATATAGAAGGCCTAGTCTGTAGAAAGCTGATGGGATCCTCCTCTTTTTAATAGAGGCCATCACTGTGTTTGCTTGAGCAATTGCAAATCCTATAGAAATGTTGCGCCACATGCGCTCATGGGCTCTCATAAGGTGTTTGATTAGAGTTTAGATTACATTTGCAGTGATGTCAGAGTGATTAGAGGGACAATAGAGTGCTGAGTACCAGGCAGTTAGCAAGTTTGGTAGGCTACTAATGACCATCAACAGCATCAGAGCTTGGAGAAGCCTAATTACCATGAGTAAACGATCACATGGAATTTGACTGCCACCATGATATGGTCACCGTAACAGCCCTAATCAAGGCTTTAAAAATCGTTCTTTGAACTGTCTCCTCCCCTTCATCTACACTGATTTAAGGACATTTAAGAAGTGACATCAAGACGGGATCATAGCTTTCACCTGGATTCACCTGGTCAGTCTATGTCAAGGAAAGAGCAGGTGTTCCTAATGTATTGTACACTCAGTGTGTATATCTTACATGGATTATTAATTACTGGAGCTCTGGGTTCTCCATCTCCAGCCTCCCTCTCACTTCTCAAGGGGCCTGTTCTGTTAACCATATGAATGTAATATAGCTGCTGGCTGGTATGGAGATGTAGGGTCTAAGAGAAACTGGGGTTGTGTGGGATGCAGCATGTCCACGAAAGCTGCATCTGTTGAATACAGAGAGACTCATTACTATGACTGTATGTAATGTATTTCTATAATAGCATACACCAAAATAGGGCTGTCTTCTGTATACCAGCCCTACCTTGTCACAACACAACTGATTGGCTCAAACGCATTAAGGAAAGAAATTCTACAAATGAACTTTTAACAAGGCACACCTGTTCATTTGAAATGCATCACAGGTGACTACCCCATGAAGCTGGTTGAGACTATGCCAAAAGTGTGCAAAGCTGTCATCAAGGCAAAGGGTGGCTACTTTGAAGAATCTCAAATATAAAATATATTTTGATTTGTTTAACACTTTTTTGGTTACTACGTGATTCCATATGGGTTATTTCATAGTTGATGTCTTCACTGTTATTCTACAATGTAGAAAATAGTCTAAATAAAGAAAAACCCTTGAATGAGTAGGTGTGTCCAAACTTTTGACTGGTACTGTAGTTCTCAGGTACAATATAGACTAGGGCTGAGCTATTTTCCTTCAAGATTTAAGGAACTGGTGTTGGACTGTGTGTGTGTGTGTGTGTGTGTGTGTGTGTGCGTTCAGTGTGTTCCACAGTACTATGTTAGAGAGGGAGGGGCCTACAGCACATGCATGGACAGTATTACAGGGAGTTGAATTCTAAAGACGTCTGTGCATGAAGTCTTTTAAGCTCTCGACAGCGTTCACACTGCCTGCCTAATGTTCAGAAATGGCCATTTTCTAGTTTTGCAGCTCTTTACGTCCACATGCCGAGGATTGCGGTGGTTTGTTGCCATGGAAACTGCAGTCGAAAGCAGCGAGCGTAGATGTATGTGAGCGGGAGAGAGAGTTCTCCCTTGTGTATGACAATGTCGTGTGTGTGTGTGTGTGTGTGTGTGTGTGTGTGTGTGTGTGTGTGTGTGTGTGTGTGTGTGTGCATGCGAGGATGTGTCTGTGTGTATGGACTCCATCGAACGCGGTGAAAGGTTTTTTGGTCACCCTTGCTTAGTCCCTCACCTAGCAGTGCGTGCTTCTATAAAACGTATTAAACTCATACGATATTAATGGTGTGTGTGTTTGGACTTAGTGTTTTATCATTTTTTTTGTACAATTTTTTTTTAAATATATTTTTTGAAACAATACTAAACATACCAACGACAACATGCAGACGCTCACAAACATCTATGACATCACCTCTGGCCAGACCCACATCACCTCACACCCTCATCTCCAGCGCCCGCATCATTCTCCGCCACATGACCTCAAACTGCACCGTTTTGTTTCTCTCGGTCGCCCACACACTTTGAACATTTTGAAAATAAAGCGAACATTTGACCTTTCCATTGTGTTAACAATGGAGAATTGGTAGTTTTCCTTTTTTTTTTTTAAGTATATGCTTTTTCAAGATGATTGATGAGAAAAGTATCATCCAACCCATCGGGTATCTCACTGCATCCTCATGTGCCATGTCTTGAAATATGCAGACAGACAGATTAAAAGTACATTTACATTGTAATACTTCTGAGCCAACGTTCTAACTCCGCCCATAACTGTTGGACATCATAACATTCCCAGAAGGCATGAATTATCGAGTCATTGTTCTTTTTAAGACATGACTCTGCCGTTGAGCTGTAGAATTTGTGAATTTTGTAATAAATTCTGTACATTAGTTTATACTGGATTGAGCATACATTTTCATTAACAGTCATTTTTGTTAGTTAGATTCCAACATTCCCTCCATCTGGTGCCAATATCAGATTTCTGTTTTATAATAACACACTGGGTCAGCAGTGCTGTACATCTGGAGAATTGCATGACAGGGCAAGCCGCCTGTCCGTTTTATTGTCCTGTTTGACGTTTCCAAAGGGCACCATGGTTAAGAGTCATGGCAGCCTGTACCCTTTATGACAGCAGTATTTCTGACATCACACACACACTCTTCCATCAAACCTCAACATCTGAGAGTGGAGGGTCTAGGGAAGAACATCGCTATGGGAACCTGTGATGGACCTTTGACTGTAAATACGCAGGCCTGCTCTGCTTATATGTTAAGTTCTCTCTCTTGGTGTTGCAATCTATCACCCTAGAAATGGACTATTAAGATGTACTTATACACATATTGGAAGTATGACAGAGGATTTGATCAAGGAATTCAAAACCGTCTATAGGATGAATATCAATATCTACCCTGAGAGATCAGGTACTTTCCATCTTTACCACTTCCTCTCCAACACCCAATCACAAGCTACAGCATCTCCCATAGTTATGCTAATGACGGGTTTAAATGTCACAGGCAGAATCCTAAATAGTGTTTTTCTGTCTTATTTGGCTGGACCAGTCCTGATTTGTAGCGTCATTAGGGTTATTATGATGGGGTCTGACTGTGAGAGGGACCAACCAGTTAATCAAGTGATTAGATACGGAGCTCTAGGCTTACTGATGATTGAGACTCCGACTGAGATGTTAAGCTCAGGTTTTTAATGAGCTCAAGGTCTTGATAAAGAACACAGCCCCAGAGAAATATGAGTTTCAGACCAAAGTGGGGAAATTTGTGTAGATAAGAGTAATTGCAGTATTGGTGGTTTCACGGACGAAGAATGTTCCTCAAAGACTCTTATGACTCAGGAGTGAAGGTCTGTAGGCGTTAGTTTGGCACAATTCGCTTCAGTCAGTCTTCTACTAGATGGGTTTTCAAGTGAGACCCAGGCTTTAAATTCTTAAACACTACGCTCAGAAAGAAAAGGTGCTATCTAGAACCTTAAAGGGTTATTCAGCTGACCCCGTAAGAGAAGCCTTGGAAAACCCGAAGCTTTGATTTCTGGTCCACTGGTCTCTACTCTTTTAGAAAAAAAAGGGTTCTTAATCTGTCCCTTTCAGTTCCAGGTAGAACCCTTTGGGTTCCACGTAGAGATCGGTGAACCAGAAATCAAGGCGAATCTAACCCTTTTTATCTAGTGTGTGGTAGAAGAACTATACTTCAGACTAATTGGGCTCGGATTTTGATTGCTCTCCCTGTTTAGGCTTAACGGTGTTTCTGGGGGCGTGTAATCGTCCTGGCACTGCAACCATCTCTCCAAATCACACCTGTAGTGGCTGATCAGTACATCTCTGAGTGCAGGAGGGATGAGTGTTATAAGAGAGAAGCTCATTCAGACTTCAGGCTGCTCTTCAGGAGGAAGATGGAGAGCGAGAGGGGATATAAGTAGAGGAGAGAGCGAGAGACTGAACCCACACTATGTTTGGGCATTGCAGCCCATCTGAACTGCTGTCACGCTTGGTCTTGCTCGGTTTCATCCCAGAGAGACAGTTGGTGGATGGAATCAGAATGCATGACGCCACACTCAGTCACCCACACCAACTCAACCGCTTCAGAATGCCAGTACCTCCTACAAGATTATTATTAGAAATTTCCTGTAGACACAAGATGCCATTTTGAATAGCGAAACTGACGAACTGTGTTTGCCATGATTAATTACATTTGCTTGATGTCAGAGAGAAAAGAAAGTCAGTTAAGAACAAATTCTTATTTACAATATTGGCCTAGAAACAATGGGTTAACTGCCTTGTTCAGGGGCAGAATGACAGATTTTTACCTCGTCAGTTTGAGGATTCGATCTAGCAACCTTTCGGTTATTGGGCCAACGCTCTAACCACTAGGCTACCTGCCACCCCATATATACACAGTTGAAGTCGGAAGTTTACATACACCTAGTTTGGAGTCCTTAAAACTAGTTTTTCAACCACTCCACAAATTTCTTGTTAACAAACTATAGTTTTGGCAAGTCGGTTAGGACATCTACTTTGCGCATGACAAGTAATTTTTTCAACAATTGTTCACAGATTATTTCACTGTATCACAGTTCCAGTGGGTCAGAAGTGTACATACACTAAGTTGACTGTGCCTTTAATCAGCTCGGAAAATTCCAGAAAATGTCATGGCTTTCGAAGCTTCTGATAGGCTAATTGACATAATTTGAGTCAATTGGAGGTGTACCTGTGGATGAATTTCAAGGCCTACCTTCAAACTCAGTGCCTCTTTGCTTGACATCATGGGAAAATCAAAAGAAATCAGCCAAGACCTCCACAAGTCTGGTTCATTCTTTTCAAACACCTGAAGGTACCACGTTCATCTGTACAAACAATAGTATGCAAGTGTTACGAATCCCTTTGGCCCGGCAGGCTAGGGGGGATGGTATCGAGACCGTTAACATAACTCATGCAAATTATAACAGCGAGAACAAAAACCACAGACAACTAAATTACCGTCAAACACTCATGGTTTATTTGGTAAACACACGGTAAAGGGGGCAGGAAAAGGGGCTGAGCTGGACCCAAGGAAATGAACAAATATCCAAAAACACCCCTAAACTAGACTAGCCTACTTCAATACAGCTAACTAACCAAAAATACAGTGGGTGGTCCGCCCAGTTCTAACGAGTGTTCTTAGACAAAGTATTCCTACGGGTAGTGTATGCCCATGGGCGACTTGTCTTGGTACCCCCTTTTCCCACCATCAAACAAACAGTCAAACACCATAACAAAACTCACAGGATAACGGACAAAGTGACATGTAGTTGCTAAACCAAACAAGATCTCTACAGAGAGATATTGCATGACAGAGAGATCGAGCTCATGAGAAAACAACTGACAGGGTTTTTAAACCAAGGGAAAGGGAATGTGATAGGGTAAGGGAAAAGGAGCAGATGTCTTCTGCTTGATGACTGATTGGTGACTGATTGGGGAATGATGATTGCCACCTGTGAGGGGAGAAGGAGAGAAAAGAAACACACAGGATACCTGTATCCATAACAGCAAGTATAAACACCATGGGACCACGCAGCTGTCATACTGCTCAGGAAGAAGACGCGTTCTGTCTCCTAGAGATGAGCGTACTTTGGTGCGAAAAGTGCAAATCAATCCCAACAACAGCAAAGGACCTTGTTAAGATGCTGGTGGAAACAGAAGTGTCGATATCTACAGTAAAACGAGTCCTATATCGACATAACCTGAAAGGCTGCGCAGCAAGGAAGATGCCACTGCTCCTAAACCACCATAAAAAAAAGCCAGAATACAGTTTGCAACTGCACATGGGGACAAAGATCGTACTTTTTGGAGAAATATCCTCCTCTACACTTTCTCACGACCGGAGCCGGGTGGACAGTTGCCAGGTAGAGGTCAAGCTGTAACAGGGAACCCTGGCAGCGTGCAGCCGTCCCGTCATACTCCCTGGGAAGGGCGAGACAAATCCCACTGGGACTGGGTGAAGGGGGGGCGAGTAGTGGAGACCCTGGTTTGCTCGTGAAGGCGCTGGAGGAACTCCCTGTCTCTCCCAGCGGTCCATAGTTTGGACAACCTGGTCCATGGCGGCGCCGAGATGGTGGAGCATCGCCGCATGCTCCTGGACGCGGTCCTCCACCCCTATTCCAGGGGCACCTGCTCCTGCTGACTCCATATAGTTGGTGTGGGATTCTGTAAGGGGTGCGTAATCGGTGGCAGGGAAGTCAGACGCAGGAGAGCAGAACTTGGTAATAGCCGACGAGTTTAATCCAAAAACTAACGGCATAAAAATAACAAGACATTTGGGTACAAAACCCGTCGCGCACCAATCAACACGTGCACAAGCATTTACAATAAACAATCCCACACAAAGACATGGGGGGTACAGAGGGTTTAAATACACAACAAATGATTGAGGGAATTGAAACCAGGTGTGAGGAAAAACAAGACAAAACACATGGAAAATGAAAAGTGGATCGATGATGGCTGGAAGACCGGCGACGCCGACCGCCACCCGAACAAGGAGAGGATCCGGCTTCGGCGGAAGTCGTGACAGTTCCAAATGGACAATGACCCCAAGCATGCTTCTAAAGTTGTGGCAAAATGGCTTAAGGACAACAAAGTCAAGGTATTAGAGTGGCCATCACAAAGCCCTGACCTCAATCCTATAGAAAATGTGTGGGCAGAACTGAAAAAGTGTGTGCAAGCAAGTAGGCCTACAAACCTGACTCAGTTACACCAGCTCTGTCAGGAGGAATGGGACAAAATTCACCCAACTTATTGGCTACCTGAAATGTTTGACCCAAGTTAAACAATTTAAAGGCAATGCTACCAAATACTAATTGAGTGTATGTAAACTTCTGACCCACTGGGAATGAGATGAAAGAAATAAAAGCTGAAATAAATAATTCTCTCTACTATTATTCTGCCATTTCATATTCTTAAAATAAAGTGGTGATCCTATCTGACATAAAACTGCATTTTTACTAGGATTAAATGTCAGGAATTGTGAAAAACTGAGTTTAAATGTATTTGGCTAAGGTGTATGTAAACTTCCGACTTCAATTGTATATATATATATATATAATGGCGGAGCGCTTATCAGGCGCCATGATTCATACTTTGCAGATTACCCTGACAACCAGCTGTGAGCACGGTGACATCTGTATTGACAGGCGCGTCTGATTACATGGAGATTTTTTTAAAATCCAGGTCGCCCTAATTTAATTTCCTCAACATGTCTGGATCACAAATCTGTTGTAATGACTCGATCAGGTTTGGAGAGAAGTCACATGCCAGATTGCGTGGCGGGATCGGTGAAAAGAGGTACGGTATTCAGCTGTTGTCAACATAGGATTAAGGGAAACAGGGCACAGATCCAAACTCACAGATTGACACAGCATAGTCACTCTATTGAATAAACCCAAGATCGAAACGGCACCATAATCTGAAACCAGGTCATACAAAGGTAATTTATCCAACATGTTGAGACGTTGACTAAGGAAGTAATGACATCAACAGGAGACATTTCATTTTGTGGTTTAAGGAAGTCTCAACATAACCACAGACACTAGTGAACCTCAAATAAAGTCAGAGGAAGAGTCGTGTTTGATTCCAGGACACCGGTTGATACTCTATCAGAGCCTTCGCAGATTAAAAACAGGGTCCAGTCTTTTAAAAGTTTAGCATTTACGTCTTTACCCTCTGTGGCTCTCCCTACCTCTGTGTCCCCCTGTTGTGAGTCTATAAGTTAAGTAGAACCAGGGGCCGCCAGGCAGAACCAGCAGATCATTGCCAGCTAAAGAGATTGTTGTTCTGGGTTGGAGCCAGGACAGTCTGGGCTATATTCCAGAGCTGGGCATCAGACCTGCTTAGACCCATATGGAGCCCCACACACACACACACACACACACACACACACACACACACACACACACACACACACACACACACACACACACACACACACACACACACACTTAATTGGACTACTGTGACCTGCAGCTGATCTATCCTTCCCAAAGATATTGAACTCAGAGTAATCTTCCCTTCTTGCTAGAGAGCAGTATGTCATTTGCTGTAACCTTTAGTCTGATGCTCTCTGACTCATATATTATTTGAGACTTCCCTTTTATTGGTTCCCTGTTATCCAAGCACCACCAACCATCCCCTTTAGCACATTGAATTGGAGGTGAGCAAGTTCCTAAATCCATCCCCCCCCATCTACTCTTTCTCCCTATCCACTTTCCCTTCCCTCTCTACCTCTACCTCTCTAATACTATACCTCTCCCCCCTCTCTATCCGTCCCTCTTTCCTTCGCTCTCTCTGGGGTTGGGCCTTAAAAAACCCAGGCCTCAGCAGATCCAGAGGTGACGGTGGTTATGGTGTGACCCTAACTCAGTGTCAGGGTTAATGAAGAGGGAAGATGGTGGTGCTCCAGGCTGCAGTAATATCCTGGCAGTGTGTCTGACTGAGTGACTGAAGTGGAGTCCCACAGCAGAGAGGTTTACGGGAAAGCCTACATACTTTACGACCCAATATACTTGTTTATCGCTCCCCCCGTAGGCTCCTGCCCTTTTTGGGGGAATTGAGTTTATGTGGTGTAAACCATCAGTTGGGGTCAATGGGGTTAGGGTTAGCTAGCCCTTGGGTCCTTCTGACTTATGGTTTCTCATAACCGGCCCTATTTTTGCAAGCCTCACTTAAAACGTTATGGCAGCTTGGTAGGGATTATGTCTGTCCAGTTCGGATGTTAACCGTTACAAGATCAACTGGCCAATTGATTTGGAAGTCCATGCACAGTCAGGGAGCTGGCCATAGTGAAATCTGACAGGGGAATGGAATATAGTGGCACCTTATGTTCGCCAAACACTGGATTTTTCCACCACACTCGGAGAATATGGAAAACCTCTTTCGGCAACATGATTCCATTGTTTATTTGAGGTCATTTTGATTAAAAGGGAGATCATTTCCCCTCCATTTGTTGCATATTCAACCTTGTCAATCAGCTTGCAATTTTCCTGACTTTAAATGGTTTCAATCCTCATTTGCCGTTTTTAATCATGTCCACCTTCTAAATATTGGAGGAAAATCTACGACTCTCCCATCTCACTAGGAATACTTTCCATTTCTCCTAAGAAACCAATTATCCTCCATCTGCTCAACGGGGGGAGGGGGGAGGGGGTTAGTGAGAGAGATAAGAGGGAGATAGGAAGAGAGAGAGAGAAGCTAATGTTTCCCAGCCTGTTGTTCAGTAAACATCGATTTGGTAACCAGGGAATTATCATCCTTTCTTTTCACTGGCTTTTTAATGATTCACTTATTTTGTGAGAGATGATCACAGTTTAAGACAGTAGATGTCAGACCTATATTTTAAAGTTTAGCGAGAAGTAGTGAGAGAGTGACTTGTATCAGTCCTGTATTTCTCTGCTATTGGGGGAGATGATGGAATGCCGTTCCTGAGTCTCCTTTCTCTCTCTCTCTCTCTCTCTCTCTCTCTCTCTCTCTCTCTCTCTCTCTCTCTCTCTCTCTCTCTCTCTCTCTCTCTTCTCTCTCTCTCTCTCTCTCTCTCTCTGTCTGTCAGTATACTAAGGTCGTCGCTCATATCTCGTCTGTAGCCCTGAGGGAGTCTGTCTGTCAGAGCCACCATGGCCCCTCCAATGCAGTGTTCCAATGCCGTCATGCTCCACAACATACATTATCCTATCCCTGGCTGCTGCCGTGGACTACTAGAAAGAGCCTGGAGAGGAGAGCGAGCAAGTTGAACTGGGTCACATGTGACACTGAAAGAGAGAGAGAAGAGAGGAGGGGGGAGTGGAGAGAGGAGACAGTGAATGCAATAAGGGTATTAGAAATAAATCCCTAAGGGGAGTCTGGTGAAAGGCTTCCCTTAACGTCCCCACACCGCATCGCTGACAATCCGGCCGCGAAACCTGCTTACCTCGTCATATCCATGTTCACCAGTGATACAGGGCGTTAGGATCCGGAGGCAGGGTCAGCGATGGGGAGCAGTAGGGGGATTTGGGTTTTCATGGTAAGCTGTGTGATTGGTGGTCACGGGGTGGGGGGGGTGGGTAACGAGGACAGAAGAGGGGCTGAGTTTGGGTTCGAGGAGTGTGTGGGTGCCATCATATTATGAAGACATTCTTAAGGAGATTGGCTGTCAGTAAACCAGCCCAACCCTCGCTGTCTCCCGGGGATGCAGGCTTTGCTGCTGCCTCTGTGGCTGTGTGTGTGTGTGTGTGTGTGTGTGTGTGTGTGTGTGTGTGTGTGTGTGTGTGTGTGTGTGCTTGAATGCTGGCAAGGACACTGATGTGATCTGACACGGTTGAGGCTTCCAGAGGATGCTGAAGGGTCTCTGTGGCTCCCAGCACAAACAGCCAAATCTAATCCCCCCCCACACATACACACACACACACACACACACACACTCACCGCTGTATACCATCCCTCAGTCCACCGCCTCTTTCTCTCTCTTTATCTGGGGCGTTTGCCTCCCAGCAGTCTTGCAGGGTAATTTCATGGCGGTTTAAAATGGGTTTCTTTGCCATGTCACCTGTATGTCTCTTTTTCTTTTTTCTCTACTTCTCCCTTTCTCATTTGTCTCTCTCTCCCCCCCCCCCTCTCTTCCTCCTCCTTTTTCTCTCCTCGGCCGTTTCGCGAGCGTCATCAGTGTTCAACGGGTGTGTGACAAGTGGAAGCGGAGTGAAATGAGTCATCCGTCACTGTGCTGTGTGATGGGATGACGGAATGTCTCTTTCAACCTATTGCTGAAACCAGGGACATTCCAAACATTGAAACGTGTGATATTCCACAAATGTAGATACGCATGTGATAAACATGCATTAATTATGTTTGCCTGTATGGAATGTAAAAAATGTAAATGGATGGTAAGAACTCCTATGTGGATTTTCAGAATTCCTATAGCGTAAAGTTAGAAATTCCTACATGGGACATCACAGCCCCTGGAGCGTGTGCGGTGCTAGTGACTCGTCTTGTACCCTACAGCCCCCTGACTCATCCTTTTGCCCTCTGCACATAAACACACTTGTCATTTGTCCTTTTCCCTTCCTCGCCTTACACTGAACTTGGGCGGCGGTGATGACGCGATCTAAGGGTGGCACACACACACACCGCTCTCGCCACGAAACGGGATTAGTCCTAAGACAAGCGTGCGGGAAAGTGGGCGAGAACGGCCTTACTGACCCACCTGCCTTAAGACTCCTGCCTTGGCTGCCCGTCTGCCTCTCTAAGCTCTTTAAGAGATTGCTAGACTGACGGAGCACTCACCTCGTAATTTGATCACAGGATTGCTGCTATGCGATAAATTGGGCTACTGTAGTCTTACTGACTGCTGCATCTGGTGCAGAGAGACTGAGAGAGTGAGTTCTGGTTAGTTAGTTAGTTAGTCAGTTAGTTAGCTAGTCAGTCAGTCAGCCAGTTAGTTAGTTAGTTAGTTAGTTAGTTAGTTAGTTAGTTAGTTAGTTAGTTAGTTAGTTAGTCAGTCAGTCAGTCAGTCAGTCAGTTGTTAGTTAAAGCTGGGAGGAGATTGTTACGGTGGGTTATGGGGTCTGGGAGTTTGTTGTTGTCATCTGTGGTTCTACGAGACAAGGACACAGTTGTAGTTAATCTGGGGGGGGGGGGGCAGGTAGCCTAGTGGTTAGAGCATTGGGCCAGTATCCGAAAGGTTACTAGATTGAATCCCTGAGCTGACAAGGTCAAATTCTGTAGTTCTGCCCCTGAACAAGGCTGTTAACCAACTATTCCTAGGCTGTCATTGTAAAAAAAAAAGAATTTGTTCTTCTCTGACTTGCCTAGTTAAATTAAATCAATAAAACTAAGCTTTGAGTGTACACCTGGCAACCTAGGGTGCCTTCTCCTCCACCTTTATGATAGGATAGTTTAAAACAGAGATGGCCAACCTAGCACCGGATTATTTGAAACACTCTTATGGTCTTTCAGATTTGGCCTTTAAAAAGGATCAGGTCTGATCTTTCTGAAAGCCTGAGACACCAGTGCCAATGAGTGCTCTCTAGGAGTGTGAGAACAGGATGAAACATTCATCCACATGGTTGTATTCTCTCCACTCACCGTGGCTGTATTCCTGGCAACCTATCGCCTCTCTGGCTAAAACCAACTTCATGGTTGCCAGATTGGCCTGTGCAGAGTTGAAGCAAGAATTAGTGAATGGTTTCTGCCATTGACTTGAATTGTGTTTTGGTCTCGGAGGGGTGGATGTCCACTTCTCTCCCCCCCCCCCCGCTTTGGCAACCCTGGTGTTCACAGGAGAGGCCTCTGTTTTCTCACTAGTGATTCTCTATTAGAGCTGAGAGCCAGGACACGTTTGGACGCAATGTGTGGGCCCTCGTAGAACAAGATGCACACACATTCTCACTCAACATTATACCCATTGACACGCAAACCTATCTTTCATTTCATTTATTACTTTCATTAAAAGGCCAAGCAACAACATAATCCTTTCAAGTGGCTGGGTAGGCTTTTGCTTTAGCTTTAATATGCCTTCTTCCTGGGTTTGACTGGTGGAGTGGGCTGAGGAGAACCAACCACGCGAGCGCGGGGCCAAATTAGACGGTAACATTTCTGTTCCGTTTTGCGGCTGGGATTCAGTGTGTTTTCGATTTCATGAATCCCAAACTGTTTTGAATTGGATTCTTTCCAGAGCCCTGGGTTCAAACGTTATGGCTTTAATACATTTCATCGAGCAGCGTTCGTCAGTACAGAGCTGGCATCAAAGACCCAGGGCAGGAAATGAGGCTAATAACAATGCCTTACAGAAGATTTCCTTTCTGGTTAACTGGTGTGTGATGTGTGTGTGTGTGTGTGTGTGTGTGTGTGTGTGTGTGTGTGATGTGTGTGATGTGTGTGTGTGTGTGTGTGTGTGATGTGTGTGTGTGTGTGTGTGTGTGTGTGTGTGTGTGATGTGTGTGTGTGATGTGTGTGATGTGTGTGTGTGTGTGTGTGTGTGTGTGGTCTGCACTTTTGCTTCTGTCTTTCATTTCATTTTTCCTCGTACATCCCACCCTAAAGGATTTGTCTTTTCAACAACTTCTCCCATAGGGCTTTACACATTAGGCAAACATCATACTATTGTATAACCGAGCATTATATTCACACTGCATGCTAAACAGGTGTGTAAAAGGTTCCCGTGTTGTTTATTTCCCATGTCATAAAGCCGGTTCATCGGTACTACGTCACCACGCCAACACTATTACCCGACGAATGGAAGCTATGACTAAGAGCTATAAAAGAGGAGGCTATAATGGAGGCTTTGGGTGGGCATTAGTTGGCAGTACATTTCTGAGGGTTGGCACCTGGCGGGTAGAAGCAGGTCATAAACGCGATTGATCGCTCACTGAATGACCTCAGCTAAAGGGGAGTTGGCTCGCTGGGCGAGGGCTAATAAGGTTTCCTTTCCTTTTTCTCCCGAAAGAATATAATGGGTGTAAGCTGTATGACAATTACCACACGGGCAAATGAAGCACACGGGCAAATGAAGCACAAGGGCAAATGAAGCACACGGGCAAATGAAGCACACGGGCAAATGAACCACACGGGCAAATTAACCACACGGGCAAATTAACCACACGGGCAAATTAACCACACGTGCAAATGAACCACACGGGCAAATGAACCACACGGGCAAATGAACCACTCGGGCAAATGAACCACACAGGCAAATGAACCACACGGGAAAATGAACCACACGGGCAAATGAACCACTCGGGCAAATGAACCACTCGGGCAAATGAACCACACGGGCAAATGAACCACACGGGCAAATGAACCACACGGGCAAATGAACCACACTTGGGTGGAATTTTGATCGTTTTGCTTTCACCGTTCTCACTCCTCACCTTTTTGGTGTATTGTAAACATTTTAAGTTCAGGTCATGACCAACTAACTGACGAACCTATTTTCTCTCTCTTCCTTCTTTCCTATGTTTTCGTCCTTCCTTTCCTCTGATGCTGGGGGGGGGGGCTTTATTTAACAGGTAAGCAACATTTCATTTTGATCTACTCTCTCCTAGCTGCGTCCATTTCCTCCTGAAGATTAAATCTGATGATGAGGATGATGAAAGCTACTCTTTAAGCATTTCATTGACAAACCGCAGACAGTTACGATTGGTAATGGTGTGTGTGTGTGTGTCCTCTCCTGTGAATACCCTTGATATCGCCATGCCTTTGATTCGATGTGAGAATTCTTATGACAGCTTTGGGTCAGCACTGCCATCCACAAAGGGGCGGGGGGGATCTCTCTGCAGTGGCTCACACACACATCCGTCTGCCAGGATGGGGGTACCGAAAGGACACTGGTTCGAATCCCTGAGCCAACTAGGTGAAAAATGTGTTGATGTGCCCTGGAGCAAGGCACTTAACCCTAATTGCTACTGTAAGTCGCTCTGGATAAGAGTGTTGATTAAATGACAAAAATGTAGTGTGTGTGTACACTTCTATGTATTTGTGTGTGTGTGTGTGTGTGTGCATCCAAAATCTCCTCTCCCTGGCTGACCCTGGGAGGAGCTTAAGCAGGTCTCACCTCCCAGCAGGGTTGTGTTCTCACCTCACAGTAGGGTTGTGGTCTCACCTCACAGTAAGGTTGTGGTCTCACCTCCCAGCAGGGTTGTGTTCTCACCTCACAGTAAGGTTGTGGTCTCACCTCACAGCAGGGTTGTGGTCTCACGTCACAGCAGGGTTGTGTTCTCACCTCACAGTAAGGTTGTGGTCTCACCTCACAGCAGGGTTGTGGTCTCACGTCACAGCAGGGTTGTGGTCTCACCTCACAGTAGGGTTGTGGTCTCACCTCACAGTAAGGTTGTGGTCTCACCTCACAGCAGGGTTGTGGTCTCACCTCCCAGCAGGGTTGTGGTCTCACCTCACTCTGCTGATTTATTCTGATGCCTGGACTACCAGTACTGGTTCAAGGACAAACACACATCTACACACACATGGAGGCACACTCACATGCACACACATCAGTACACCGTTCTTCCGAACTACTTAGTAAATATGGGTTCTTCTTTTATATTCTTGACAGTTCTGTTGTAAACAGCAGTGTGCGAATGCATGGTTTCTATAATTAGCTCAGTGTGTGTGAGTGTGTGTATTCCCTTGTGTTATTGCTATAATATGTGACGGGACTGTCTTTCTGAGGCAGGGAAATGAGACCATTTGAAGGATGCACCTGTGCTGGTAGAGAACGGGATGTTTACCTTCGTTAGGCTGCCACTCTAGCACTTTTTTTTTTTTACAGTATTTTTTTTATCCCTCATGCCTTCTCTCCTCTCACTTTCTCTCGTCTCTCCCTACCTCTCTCTCTCTACCTCTCTCCCCGTCTCTCTCATACTCTCCCCACACCGTATATCCCTTTTTACCTCACACCCTCATTTTCAATCACATTTATTTCTGTGTCATTTCGTCTGTCTCACGAAGACGAACAGAACGACTGATTGTGACATTGGTTGAGGGTCATAGGCTTATAGCTAACCTATCTTACGGCCTGCGGCTACTGGCTAGATGGTGTATTTTGTGAGTATGAAAAACATGTTACATTTCCGTATCATCATCATTTTTTAAATATCAATTACTGCGCTTTTGTAAGGATAGTGTTTGCATGTGGATATTAGAAGTCGTAATGCAGTCCACTTATCAGTTATTTCAGCTTTATTAACACCTCATTTGGAGCAGTCTCTCTCTCTCTGCAAGTAGACATTCAGTTGTTTATGTTTCCTACGTGAAAGGCTGTTTCACACACACACACACACACATACACATACACACACACACACACACACACACACACACACACACACACACACACACACACACACACACACACACACAGCGGTGAGTCCTATGTCCCTTGCTTGGCCTCCTTGTCACCTGTGGTTATTGAATGTGATGTGTTGTTTAGGTGCTGCTGGGAGTGTCGTCTGTGTTTATGCCGGCCGTGTATGCGTGGTTTGTTTGTGTGTGTGGCCCGTTTTCTCTGTGGCCTCAGTTGATTTTCTAGGTCATCTCCCTCTTAAGTGCAAGTGAACAATCAAACGTCTATTTTTCTTCCTAATTATCTCAAAAGGTCAATGCTCAAGTCGATGTTCTATTCGCTTCTTATCCTCCCAGCCCTATTCAAGTTATCGGAGACCACGGTTCCTCAAATGGTTTTATTTGGCCCCCCAAGCCCCCCCCCCCAAAATTCTAACATTTTGATCGTGTGCAAATGTAAGCAAGGTTTGAAATGATTAAGTTTTAGTCAAGCATTATATATGTTTGGGCTTCTTGAAGTCAATTTACAAATTATTTGTAATTATGTTCTGGCCCACCGACCATCCGCTCCAGAGAAAAATAGCCTGCCACTCAATCTAGTTGATGATCCCTGTCCTAGACTCACATTTTGTTCACGAGTTATATGAGTAAGGCAATACATTTTTTCCTGACCAGGATAACTTTGATCCGGGGTTTTCCCTGCTCAGGCCAAGTGGTTTGGGAAAACTGCTGCTCTTAGCTGTGAGGATGTGATACGGTCGTGTGTCTTGACAGTGAGCTATGTTCACTGTGACACCCGGAGACAGAGCCCTACATCTCTCTGGCACTAATGGACTGTCCTCTTTGTGTGGCTCAGGCCTGGTGGGGTCACTGTTAGTTAACTGTGTGTGTGTGTGTGTGTGTGTGTGTGTGTGTGTGTGTGTGTGTGTGTGTGTGTGTGTGCGTGATACCCTCCATCTGTCCTGGGTGGTGAGTGAATAGATTGGTTGGGTTGACTCAAGCTGTAGATTCACCATTGCCACAGTGAAAATGTCAAGTCATTGTTACCATTAGAAAGGTTTGCCAAATACCCACACACTCTGCTTAAGAAAACAACCAGGAAAATGTGTGTGTGTGTGTGTGTGTGTGTGTGTGTGTGTGTGTGTGTGTGTGTGTGTGTGTGTGTGTGTGTGCGCGTGTGTGTGTGTGCGTGTGTCTTTGAGAAGATGCATTGCACGTTTCAGTTGACCGAGTCATCAGAGAAGTCCATGTTTGGATAAGGGTTTAATGTAAGCCAACACACTGGTTTAACTCATAACAAATACCCCACCTTTCATCTTCCTGCGCACACAATTGTAGGCTACATGAATAGTGAGGTAAATATATAGTAGATATATTCACATTGGTGTCATTATATCTCTGTGGCTGTACCGAGGGTGTTAGTTATTACATTGAAATAACACACTTTACAGTAGGCTTGACGTGTTATGAGAATGTACTGGACTGTCATCCAGCTAACTTCAAAGTTGAAATCACATAAAGACATACATTTTTTTTTTCTCCTCTTATTTTCCCCTGAGAGTTTTCCCCGGAGCTTGGCAGTGACATGTCGGTGCTAGGAATTGTGGATAAACCATGGAGTAGTTGTCACGTTCGCTGTCTTCAAACTCCCTGTCAGAGATGAGCCAAGGCGTAATTCCACATTTTTTAATAAAGTGAAACTTTCACACACAAAAAAAAACCAGGTCAACAGAAACCGAACGTGACTCAACCGTGACGCACACAAACACACACAGAAAATACATAATTACCCACAACATTAGGTGGGAAAAAGGCTGCCTAAGTATGATTCCCAATCGGAGACAACGATAGACAGCTGCCTCTGATTGGGAACCACACTCGGCCAAAAACATAGAAATAGAAAACATAGAATGCCTACCCAAATCACACCCTGACCTCACCAAATAGAGGAATAAAAACGTCTCTCTAAGGTCAGGGCGTGACAGTAGTGAAACATTCTGTTGGGCTTTTTTGGACGACGGGTATTGGTCAGCCAAAATGACTGCGTTCACCGTAATATCCGCTGAAATGGCCTCTTTTAAAAAACTGCATCTGATGCAGGGAGTGGGTGTTGCCTAGGCGAACAAAGACTTGTTCGCTACAACACCTTGCTCAACGTGATCACGTCGTAGAGTCCACGTTACAGCAGAAACTCACCTGCACGAATGCCCGGCCGTCCTTGTCAGTTCAGCGTCCCGTCTTCAGTCACACACACGCGCACACACACACACACACACACACACACACACACACACACACACACACACACACACACACACACTCACTCTCTCCATGACCTCTGAGAGATTTGACGATGATCTGTTCCTGGTCTGTTTCCTGAATGGATAGAAAGGGTGAACATCTAGGAAACACATGTCGAACCCAGGCAGCATCTCTGTATGTTCCATTACCCCTGTAGCCCTGTCCAGCGATGCCCCACTATTTATACAGTAAGACACACTGACATTCAAATGGGGGACACGTTACTGTATTCAGTCAGACTGGGCTATATGCTCAACTCCATCCTGTTTTGCATTGCTTTGACCATAGAAATATACAGCTGCATGAAGAAGTAGCGTGGGAACTCTTTGAAATGACCTGGATTCCTGCAGTGATTGCTGATGAAATGTGATCTGATCTCCATCTAAGTCACAATAATGGTCAAACACTTTTTCCAGCCTGCGCTGTGAATGATTACTCAGTGTCTTCAATTTTAAAAAAAGTGAAAAGTGCAACTGTTTGCGTGTTATTAGTTCAGTCTGATTGTGTTTGTCTACTCTTGTGAGCTTAGATGAAGATCAGACCACATTTTATGAGCAATCAATGCAGAAACCCAGGTACTTCCAAAGGGTTCCCAAACGTTTTCTTGCAACTGTCATTGGACACGTGAACCCGATCCAAAAATAGACACTCGTAATCAGATATGAGGGAACATTTCCACGATTTAGAGGTATGCTAATCAGATTATCATTAACATACGAACGGGGATTGGGGGCCTCCAGAAAGGATCCAATGATGTCCCCCCCCTCAAATGTCCCCCCCCCCCCGCCTTCACTGTGTGTGTGTTTGTTGCCTTCTCCAATTCTCTCCCTTTTGTCTTGTGATTAGAGAGTGTGTTTTAATGCTCTGCTGTTGCTGTCAGTCCTTCACGTTGAACTTCAGCTCCGGAGCAGATTAATAAACCATTTGCATAAGCTCTGTAGCCTGATATAGAATAAGATTGTTAGTAAATTAGGGCCTATCTCTAATCGTGGTCTGGTCTCCTGCCACTGGGCACGGGTCCGTAAGAATCAGAGACCTGAGAAAGCATCCAGTGTTGCATGCTGTGTGTTACATGCTGTGTGCTACATGCTGTGTGTTACATGCTGCGTGTTACATGCTGCGTGTTACATGCTGTGTGTTACATGCTGTGTGTTACAGGCTGTGTCTTACATGCTGCGTGTTACATGCTGTGTGTTACATGCTGTGTGTTACATGCTGTGTGTTACATGCTGTGTGTTACATGCTGCGTGTTACATGCTGTGTGTTACATGCTTGATGTTGCATGATGTTGGAGCCTGCTTTTAACTGTGTCGGTGTCATCTGGAATAGAAAAGGGAACAGAGAAAGACTGAGAGAGAGAAGGAGAAGAGGAAGAGGAAGAGAGAGAGAGGAAAATGTGATGGCGGAACAGGAGCAGGGCATCCTTTCCTAGCAGAAATCGCTCTCAACACAGGAGTAGGCAGTGGCCCAGAGCCCGGCTGTCTCTCAGACATGCACACACAGGGGCTTCGGTGACGCAACTTAGGAAATATCTGCCTAGTTTTTCGTACTGCACATCGGTTGGGTATTTCCCCCCCTAAATTCAAGTATTTACTCCGAGCATTATGATAACTTATGGAAAAGGGGAAAATAGGAAAAGGTCGCGGAGCAACAACAACAGCCCGTAACAAGACAGCAGAAGATCTAATCGTCGATGAACCCGAAATGGCTAATGCTAGCGCAAATAAGATAGCAGCAGCAAAAGAACCCTCATTTCGTGAGGTGATGAAGGAGGAATTAGGCGAGGTCGCTCATAGGCTTACGAGAGGAACACCGAAAAGATGTAAGAATATTACTAAATTAGTTCAAGAAGGACATTAACCAGAAACTGGAAGAAAACAAATGAGAACTTCACAGCATATCTACAAGAATGGGGGACTCAGAACAGCGCATTGGGGAAACGGACACATGGACCTCCTCAGACAAGGAAATACTTGAACAGTCACTGAAAAGCCAACACGCACTACAGGCAAAAGTGACAGAACTCAAAGGTTTCTCACTTCAAAACAACATTAGACTGTATAACGTAGTAGAGGGCGCAGAAAAAGACTCTATGCCCAACTTCGTGGTAGGTCTATTCAAGGGCATACTTGAAGACGACACTGACCTGGGAATCGAGAGAGCACACCGAGCTCTGGCCTCAAACCCCCCCGGCGGCGCCCCACCAAGATCCATAGTAGTACGGTTCCTAAAATTCTCAGTCAAAGAGAAAGTCTTACATGCAACCTGGAAAAAGCCTGTTAACTTCCGAGGCCAAACGAGTGTTCTTTGATCATGACCACGCGGGTGAGAGACTGAAAAGAAGGAAAGAATACATTAACAAAGCACTTAAAGAGAAGGGTGTTCGCTTCCAAACACCATACCCGGCAAAAAGGCGGGTATTTCTGGAAAATGGCCCGGTTACACACGAGCGTGCAGACGAGGCGGCTGAGGACCTGAAGTCAAGGGGCTTCCCAGTGGAGTATACCGCCAGGAGAAAGGCGACATCGCCAGCGTAAAGACTCGAGCAAGCTCTCCTCATGGATCGTTGTCGACAAGCAGGGTCATGGAGAAAGAGGGAAACCATCTCGGCGAGAGGACGTTCACATCCGAGAGAGACTCGGGCATTTCCAACAGGAAGATGTAAGACACGGAATCAGATTTAACAGAATGAATAGTTACCGCGAGCTGTTAAGACTTTGGGTTGCTACGGTTGACATTGCAATAGGTAAAACATATCCCCTATTTTCCCCCAATGCAGAACAAGGGTGAGTAGCCAAAAGCATGTGTTGTTAATTAACACACTAAGTAGCGTCACGTTAATAACATATATATTAGCTGAGGATTAATGACACATTGACAACGGGGCGACAGAAGGGCACATCAAGGTGAGGATTCATGATATGACCGATAGAGTTTTCACTTGTAATTAACCGATGTGTATAAGCGACGAAATAGGCGCCCTTATTATTTTCGGTTCCACCAGGTCTTGTTTGTGACTACGTCACGCATTTTCATATCTGAGCGAGGGGCCCATCCTGCGGACAGGCTCATCCCCTCAAACCCCAGAGGCAAGAGACAGTCCTCTGACATGGGAGTCCAAATACCAAAATATTTTCCTACTTTGGTTTACTTTATTATCGTTCTTGATTTTTCGTTCATTTTTAGGTTCATGATAAGCAGGCAGATATGGTGCACAGGGTTTTTTGTTTATATCGATGCATCATGGGGAATTTAAGGTCATCAGTCTCGATGTAAACGGACTGGGGAGTGACATCAAGAGAAATAAGGTAATAGCAGAGATGAAACGGGAGAGAGTTGACTTACTATTCTGGCAGGAAACTCACTTATCCACACCTGAACACGAGAAACTCAAGAAAATGGGATATAGGAACACTTTTTTTTCTTCTTACAAAATGGGTAGAAGGGGAGTTGCAATCTTGATCCCAAATTCAGTTTGTTTTGAGTTTATGTCAGAAATAAAAGACAAGGAGGGTAGATTTATACTTGTTAAATGTAAACTGGATAACAAGGAAGTTACATTATTTAATGTACACGCAACCCCGGGGAGTGACATGGTCTTCTACGGGAAGGCGTTTGATTGAATTGCCACAGAAACCACTGGCACTCTTATCTGTGGAGGGGACTTTAACACAATTCTAAACTCAAAATTGGACAGCACAAATCAAAATAGGAAAATGAGCCTAGTTGCCAAAAAGATCAATAGGATACTGCAGGATCTAGGACTGCTCGGTGTATGGCGTTGACACCCACAAGACCGAGAAGGAATATACTTTTTACTCAGCCCGCCACACTGAATAGTCCAGGTTAGACTACTTTCTTATGTACAGTGCAGATAGAAACAGGCTTAAGGATTGTAGGATCGGGCAGAGCGACAGATCACAATGGAGTTTACCTAACTCTACACCTTGATAGCAAACCAATAAATACTTCATGGAGACTTAATACAAGCATGCTGAATGATCCAGCATTCAAGGAATCAATAAAGTCAGAATTGAACATCTCTCTGGAGAATAATGATAATGGGGAAGTATCTCCCGCTATATTGTGGGATGCAGCTAAGGCGGCTATTAGAGGGAAGATCATAGCCGCATCATCTCTCAAGAAAAAGATTAAAGCACAGAAACTGCTGAAATTACAGGAAACCTAAGAAACTTAGAACGGTCTCACAGTCAACACAAAGACCCTCTTATATCACGAGAGATTCAAAAGGTAAAACAGAAAATTGACCAGATTTATAGAGAAGAAGTAGAGGAAAAGCTCAGGTTCCTGAAACAACGATGTTATGAAGCAGGCTCAGAGGCAACCCAATTACTAGCATGGAGACTCAGGAAACAACAAGCACAGAATACCATTTTCAAAATAAAAGACCCCAAAACAAAAAAGATCACATGCAAATTAGATGAAATACAGAATGCATTTGAATCATATTACACAAATCTGTACAAGCAACCAGAGAAGGCAGTTGCACAGACAATAGAGCACTTTTTGAACTCACTTGATCTCCCCTCAATTGGGACAGAGCAAAATGATTGACTAACTTTAGAAATATCCACCGAAGAAATTAATAAAGCAATATCTCAACAAAAAGTCAACAAGTCTCCAGGCACTGATGGCTTCCCTTCAGAATGGTTCAAGACCTTCAGAGAACAACTAGCACCTCTACTTAAGGCCTGTTTTAACTGGACTCTGAGGGAGGGGGGTCTCCCACCGTCATGGAGAGAGGCCATCATATCAGTAATCACAAAAGAGGGTAAAGATAAGAAAGAATGCAGTTCATATAGACCTATCGCAATTCTTAACACAGATTATAAACTATATGCATCAATAATAGTCAAAAGAATGGAGAACTTAACCCAGAATTGATTGACGGAGATCAAACTGGTTTCATACGAAATAGGCAGACGCAGGACAACGTAAGGAGAACACTACATGTCATGGACCACATTACTCAGAATAAGACAAGTGCAATATTAATCAGCCTAGATGCAGAAAAAGCATTTGATTCAGTGGGATGGGATTACCTATTCCAAGTTATGGAACGATTTGGTTTCAACAAAGAAGTGATACAGTGCATCAAAACACTGTATTCATGTCCGACCGCTAGAATAAAGATAAATGGACATTTGACACAAACGCTAAAATTAGAGCGAGGGGCAAGACAAGGCTGTAATCTTTCACCCACGCTCTTCTCCTTGTACCTCGAACCATTAGCACAGGCAATAAGACAGGACCCAACATTAGGGGGAATAACAATAAGAGGCAGTGAACATAAGATATGCATGTATGCTGATGACGTTCTGTTATTCCTTAAAGACCCAGGCTCAAGTGTACCTAGATTGACGGATGTTTTACAAACATTTGGAACATATTTAGGGTATATGCTTAACGTACACAAAACCCAAGCCCTAGTACTGTACAATAGACAAAATCAGTGGATTCATTTCTCTTTTTTAAATGTTTTATTTATTTCACCTTTATTTAACCAGGTAGGCTAGTTGAGAACAAGTTCTCATTTACAACTGCGACCTGGCCAAGATAAAGCATAGCAGTGTGAACAGACAACAACACAGAGTTACACATGGAGTAAACAATTAACAAGTCAATAACACAGTAGAAAAAAAGAAAAAAAGAGTCTATATACATTGTGTGCAAAAGGCATGAGGAGGTAGGTGAATAATTACAATTTAGCAGATTAGCACTGGAGTGATAAATGATCAGATGGTCATGTGCAGGAAGATATACTGGTGTGCAAAAGAGCAGAAAAGTAAATAAATAAAAACAGTATGGGGATGAGGTAGGTAAATAGGGTGGGCTATTTACCGATAGACTATGTACAGCTCTCTGAAGACATGGTTTAGGGTAGTTAAGCAAAATAATTTAGACAGAGAGATCAAACTGCTGAGTTGGCCCGCATACGACCCCAGCTTCATCACTGCAACTCAGGACAGCAGGTTTAAACAATGGACGCAGAAAGGCATCACATCATTCAGTACAATTATAAGGAATGGGAACCTAGATAACTTCCAGGACCTAAGTAAAAAAAAACATGGCTTGGATAAACAAGATTTTTACAAGTTCGACACTATTTCTTAAGGGAGATAAAAGTGACTGACCCTCGAGCACCTCCAAAATGAATCCAAGCATTCACTAACACATACAACTTGGGGAGTAACAAAATAAAACTATTTCAAATCTCTACTTGGGTATTCAATCCTCAAAGAAACATTCTACAAACTATATTAAAAAGAAATGGGAGGAGGAACTTAACATTGAAATAACTGATGAAACATGGTTGAACATATTAGAGACTCAACAAAGCTCCACCAACTCAAGGTCATGGAGAGAATTCTGTTGGAAGAATGTTATAGGTTTCTTCATAACACCTAAACTGAAATCAAAACAGACTGGCTCACTACACCCTTGTTGGAGAGAATGCGGTCTATTGAGGGCGGACCACTCTCATATCTTTTGGACTTGCCCCGCAATCGAAACTTACTGGGGAGAAATAAGATCTAACATTGGAAAAATAATGGGATTTGACATAGAACAAACATTCATTTCTTTGTACATGGGTGAAATACCTGATAACTTACACAATAGAGAAAAGTACCTCTTGAAGGTCCTACTGGCAGCCAGTAAAAAGGCTGTCACTAGGAAATGGTTACAAAAAGACCCTCCCACAGTGACACAATGGATAGACATTGTAGAAGATATACACCACATGGAGCGTATGACCTTTGCTTTAAGAACTCAGCAGGAGAGAGGTCAAGAATACTGGGGAAAATGGGTTTCGTACTTGGAAAAGGTCTAATTCAAAGATGTCAATGTAACGAATATGATGATATGATGATGAAGGTATGAAGTGCACTGTAACTGCCAGATCTTTTTTTGTTGTTCTTTTATTTGATTTTATTTGTTCTTTGTGTTCCTACAATAAAAAATAAGTATATATATTTTTTAAAAGACACGCACACACACGCTCACACGCACACACGCTCACACACACACACACACACACACACACATGCACACACGCTCACACGCTCACACACACACACACACACACACACACACACACACACACACACACAAACACTCAGAGCTATTTGCACACACACACACACACACACCAACTTTTTGTGTGATAATGTGTATCTCAGCAGTTGATCTTAGTCTGCACAGTGTGTATGACTTTACGAAATACATTGCCTGTCTCTACAGTGGCTACAACTCTCCCTCTAGTCCTCTCATCCAACCCTACCAAACTGGAATGAGGGAGGGAGGAGGAAGGGAGAGTGAGAAAGGAAGGAGAGGGAGAGAGCACGCCTAAGGCTGTCATCCAAACATGTCCGTCCTCCACTACCCCTAAGCCACACCTGCTACAGGGCTAATACTGGGGAGGGAGGGATTGAGGGAGTTGGAGGAGGAGGAATAGAGAGAGGGCAGTCAGTGCAGTGCAGTCACAGGCAGAGCGGTCGCCGAAGCGAGTGGTCCTCTGTTGCTGTTCTCTCGTTTTTTCCTCATTTTCCTCATTCCCTTCTTCCTCCTCATTTCCTCGAGGGAGCAAGGTGTTTGTCCATCTCTCATCCAGAGAAGATAATTAACTCAGCTCACCAGGAAGAGACTCCCTCGACGAATACTCACTGCATCTGGGCAAATGGAACACTGCCAACTCCTGCATCAGAGTACAGGGAATTCCCGGTAAGAGACTGGGAATACCGGTAAGAGACTGGGAATACCGGTAAAAAACTGGGAATACCGGTATTCCTAATAGACCGGAGCAGGGATTGCAGCCAGGGAACAGGTGGGATCTTAGGGAGAGAGCTGGACCTGGACTAATGCTCCCACTGTCGGATCGAGACTCAGATCCCTCCTCTTAAAGATAGGAGCGTCAGGATTCAGGAAGACCACACGTACACTTCCCGACACATTGACTGTGTCTTATTATCCCACTCTCGTATTCCAGCTGGTAAGACTGTTTGTTTACTGGGAGGACAGCGTCGGCTTAACTGCTTGAGTGTGGTCGGACAGTACTGTGTGTGTGTGTGTGTGTGTGTGTGTGTGTGTGTGTGTGTGTGTGTGTGTGTGTGTGTGTGTGTGTGTGTGTGTGTGTGTGTGTGTGTGTGTGTGTGTGTCTGAAACTATTTGGTACCCCAGAGGAAGATGCCCGCCATTCTGCTGGCCTCTAAGATGAAGTCGGGACTGCCCAAACCCAAGCCGGTGCACAGCGCTCTGCCCATTCCACAGGTGCCCTCACGCCCCCTCACCCTGCCCCTACCTCTGCCCATGCCCCTCAAGCCCTCCTACAGACACATTCCCACAGTGGGTCCCCAGGGGGGCTCGGGACACAACCAGGGAGTCTGGGGAGCCCCCAAAACCAAGAGTGCTCCAGCGACAGACGGTGGAATTGACACGCAGGTTAGAGAGAAACACACTGCTCCATCGTTCTCGTCTTCTGTCGCTCTATTTTCTCTGTCCCTCTGTCTCCGTCACTCTGTCTTTCCCCTCTTTCTCTCTATCGGTGGATCGCCATCTCTCGCTCTCACTCCCTTTATCCACACCTCTTTCTCTCACTCTCTCTATTCTACACCGGTGTGTGTGTTTGTGCTGCTGTTTTTACTGTAGCTAGGTGGTTCTGCATTGATTTGTTACCCCTTCAAGGAAGTGATGTGATTCCTTGAATGCATGCCCTTGAATGTAAAAGTGTCTTAGCATGGACTTTGCCAGTGTCCAGGCAGGCTAGCAGGCAAACTGACTATCAGGACCAGCAGGGTGGATGTTTTGGTTTGTTTGCGAGTTATTGGTCTGCTTAGCAACCCTGCAGAAATGCCTCCACGGAGAGAGCGATCGTTTGAATGCCATGTAAGGCTGGGCGGTGGGGGGTGGGGGATGGGGGGGGCGCAAGTGTGTGTGTGTTGTGTTTGAGTTTGAGCAAGTGCTTGGCAACGTGTCCGTACCAAAACCTGACTTGGAGCGACTTTAAAAAAAAAAAAAAAAATTAAAGAACAGAAACAATTTAATAACACACTGGCCACAAGTCATCCCTGTGTTATTACATGTAGCTTACTGATAGTGTGATTTATTAAGGCAGCTCATCACGTTTTCCTGTGTGACCCAGTTTCTCTTTCTCTCTCTCTCTGTGTGTGTTAGCTCAGTCTAACAGAGAGAGACAGCCATGCCACCGCTGTGACTATAGGCCATGGATCACTACACACAGGCTGTGTTTATAGTATACATGTGTCTATGTGTGTTCGTCGAGTCTCCAAAAAGCAAGACCTCTCTATCCAGTCCTGTCAGAGGATGCTCTGTGGTGGCCCAATCCCTATGAGACTTGTAGGCTTTGCCTCTGTACCAGAATACAGTAGTTAATCTACCTTGGCCAACCATGGTTCCCTTCACTACAGCCTAATTACACAGAATCATTGCCTGGGAACCACCATGCTTCCCTCACCCTCATCCATTTTTTTCTCCCTGTTCCTCTCTCCCCCGTCTTACTCTCCTCTCCTAGGAGTGCAAAGGCAAGAGAGTTGGGAGGAGAACATTTATGTTTGGTCCAGAGATGACACAATTCTCCATGGCTGCTCTGGGTTGACACAGTTCTCCATGGCTGCATGGGGTCTGGCCCTGGCCTCTCTCTGCTCTCTCTATCCTCTCCTGGGTGAATCCTATCACAGTCTCTGGCCAGAAACAAACAGGGTGATAAGGAGGGAATTAGATGATCATCTCTAGAGGGTTCTGATTGCTGTGGGGCTTCCATTCTAATAATTGTCTTTCTCTCTCTCTCTCTCTCTCTCTCTCTCTCTCTCTCTCTCTCTCTCTGTTTGTCTCCGACTCTTTTGCGCCCTTTCTCCTTCAGTTTTCTAGGATTAATATAGAGTTGCAAGAAAAAGTTTGTGAACCCTTTGGAATTACCTGGATTTCCTGGATTTCTGCATTGATGGTTGAGGTCGACCAATTAATCGTAATGGCCGATATAATCGGAATGGCCGATTAATTAGGGCCGATTTCAAGTCTTCATTACAATCGGTAATCGGCATTTTTGGACACCGATCATGGCCGATTACATTGCACTCCACGAGGAGACTGCGTGGCAGGCTGACTACCTGTTACGCGAGTGCAGCAAGGAGCTAAGGTAAGGTGCTAGCTAGCATTAAACATATCTTATAAAAAGCAATCAATCTTAACATAATCACTAGTTAACTACACATGGTTGATGATATCACAAGTTTATCTAGCTTGTCCTGAATCATAGCCTACTTCGCCAAACGGGTGCTCTTGGGGCTAGGGGGCAGAATTTTCACTTTTGGATAAATAGCGTGCCCAATAGCGCTGGTTTGTTTTAATTCCTGTATTGAACACAGATTGCCCCGTCTACAATTTGATCGATTATTAACGTTTAAAAATACCTAAAGTTGTATTACAAAAGTAGTTTGAAATATTTTGGCAAAGTTTATAGGCAACTTTTGAAATATTTCGTAGTGACGTTGCGTTTTTTGTAAGATGTTTTTTCTTGATCAAACACGCTTTATAAATGGACATTTTGGATATATATGGACGGAATTAATCGAACAAAAGGACCAATTGTGATGTTTATGGGACATATTGGAGTGCCAACAAAAGAAGCTCGTCAAAGGTAATGCATGTTTTATATTTTATTTCAGTGTTTTGTGTAGCGCCTGCAGGGTTGAAATATGCCAAGCCCTTTGTTTACTGCTGGTGCTATCATCAGATAATAGCTTCTTATGCTTTCGCCGAAAAGCCATTTTAAAATCTGATATGTTGGCTGGATTCACAATGAGTGTAGCTTTAATTGAGTATCTTACATGTGTGATTTAATTAAAGTTTGAATTTTATAGTATTTTATTTGAATCTGGCGCTCTGCATTTTCCCTGGCAATTGGCCAGTTGAGACATTTGCGTCCCCCCTATCCCTAACTAGTTGTAACAAGCGCATTCGCGAAAAAAGCACTGTCGTTGCACCAATGTGTACCTAACCATAAACATCAATGCCTTTCTTAAAATCAATACACAGAAGTATATATTTTTAAACCTGTCTATTTATTTCATATTGTCTGCTAACATGAATTTCTTTTAACTAGTGAAATTGTGTCACTTCTCTTGCGTTCTGTGCAACAGAGTCAGGGTATATGCAGCAGTTTGGGCTGCCTGGCACGTTGCAAACTGTGTGAAGACTATTTCTTCCTAACAAAAACAGCCAACTTCGCCAACGGGGGATGATGTAACAAAAGCGCATTTGTGAATAAAGCACAATTGTTGCACGAATGTACCTAACCATACACATCAATGCCTTTCTTAAAATAAATAAACAGAAGTATATTTGATTAAACCTGCATATTTAGTTAAAAGAAATCCAGGTTAGCAGGCAATATTAAACTAGGGAAATTGTGTCACTTCTCTTGCGTTCATTGCATGCTTGTTGCAAACAAATTTGCCAGAATGTTACGTAATTATGACATAACATTGAAGGTTGTGCAATGTAACAGAAATATTTAGACTTATGGATGCCACCCGTTAGATAAAATACGGAACGGTTCCATATTTCACTGAAAGAATAAACGTTTTGTTTTCAAAATGATAGTTTCCGGATTTGAACATATTAATGACCTAAAGGCTCGTATTTCTGCGTGTTATTATGTTATAATTAAGTCTATGGTTTGATAGAGCAGTCTGACTGAGCAGTGCTAGGGCGCAGCATGCTCGTAAGCATTCATTCAAACAGCACTTTCATGCATTTGCCAGCAGCTCTTCGCTGTGCTTAAAGCATTGAGCTGTTTATGCCTTCAAGTCTATCAACTCCCGAGCTAGTTAGCGGGGTGCGCGCTAATAGCGTTTCAATCGGTGACTTCACTTGCTCTGAGACCTTGAAGTAGTTGTTCCCCTTGAGCTGCAAGGGGCGACTGCTTTTGTGGAGCGATGGGTAACGATGCTTCGAGGGTAGCTGTTATCGATGTGTTCCTGGTTCGAGCCCAGATAGGGGCGAGGAGAGGGACGGAAGCTATTCTGTTACACTGGCAATACTAAAGTGCCTATAAGAACATCCAATAGTCAAAGGTATATGAAATACAAATGGTATAGAGAGAAATAATCCTATAATTCCTATAATAACTACAACCTAAAACTTCTTATTGAAGACTCATGTTAAAAGGAACCACCAGCTTTCATATGTTCTTATGTTCTGACCAAGGAACCTAAATGTTCGCTTTCTTACATGGCACATATTGCACTTTTACTTTCTTCTCCAACACTTTGTTTTTGCATTATTTAAACCAAATTGAACATGTTTCATTATTTATTTGAGGCTAGATTGATTTTATTGGTGTATTATATTAAGTTAAACTAAACTACACTGTTCATTCAGTGTTGCTGTAATTGTCATTATTACAAATATATAAATAAATAATAGACAAACACAACCTGACTAAACTAATAACACACAAACAGTTGCACTTTTCACATTTTTATTGAAGACACTGAGTAATCATTCACAGTGGAGGCTGGAAAAAGTAAGTGAACCCTTGAATTTAGAAACTTGTAGATTCTCCTTTAGAAGCAACAACCTCCACCAAACGTTTCCTGTAGCTCCTTATAAGACTTGTGCAATGGCGAGGAGGAATTTTGTTTCAGTTCATCAATGTTTCTGGGTTGTCTTGATTGCACAGCCCTCTTCAGGTCATGCCACAGCATCTCAACTGGGTTAAGGTCCGGACTCTGACTTGGCCATTCCAAAGCACGAATCTTCTTCCTTTTCAGCCATTCATTAGTTGATTTACTTGTGTACTTTGGGTCATTGTCGCACTTGTTGCATCACCCAACCTCTCTTAAGCTTGAGGTCACGGACTGCTGCCCTGACATTCTCCTATAAAATGTCTTGATACACTTTTGAACTCATTGTTCCCTCAATGATTACAAGACCTACAGGCCCTGAGTCAGCAAAGCAGGCCCAAACCAAGATGCCCCCCTCCACCATGCTTCACAGTTGGGATGAGGTTTTGGTGTTGGTGTGCAGTGCCCTTTTTCCTCCACACATAGCGTTGTGCATTTCTCCAAAAAAATGCAACTTTTGTCTCATCTGTCCACAGCACATTTTCCCAGAAGCGTTGTGGAACATCCAGGTGGTCTTGGGAAAAACCTGAGACGTGCCGCAATGTTTTTTTTTTAGACAGCAGCTGTTTCCTTCGCGGTGTCCTTCCATGAACGCCATTGTTGATCAGTGTTTTTTCCCCGATAGTGGACACATGAACACAGACTTTCGTTGTTTGTAGAGTTTTCTGCAGGTCTTTTGCTTTTAGCCTTGGGTTCCTTTCTCACCTCTTCCAGGATTGCCCTTTGTGTTCTTGGGGTGATCTTCGCAGGACGCCCACTCCCAGGTAGAGTAGCGACGGTCCTGAATCTTCTCCATTTGTAGATAATTTGTCTCACTATGGACTGGTGAACACCGAAGGTCTTTAGCAATGCTTTTGTAACCCTTTTCCAGCTTCGTGCGTCTCCATAATGCGTCTTCTAAGGTCCTGTGAAAGTTGGTGGGATCGAGGCACGGTTCACAAATCTTTCTGGAGAAGAACAGATGTGTCAGTAACCAGGCTTTGTGTGCCTTTATTTAAAGGGCAGGGAACCTGTGCAACCCACACCTCCAATCGCATCTCCTTAATTGAAACACCTGACTCCAAATAGCTTTTGGCAAAGTCGTTATCGCAGAGGATCACTTACTTTTTCCAGCCTGCGCTGTGAATGATTACTCAGTGTCTTCAATAGAAATGTGAAAAACACAACTGTTTGTGTGTTATTCGTTTAGTCAGATTGTGTTTGTCTATTATTGTGATTTTAGATGAAGATCAGACCACTGTTTTATGAGTAATCAATGCAGAAATCCAGGTAATTCCACAGGGTTCACACACTTTGTCTTGCAACTGTATATTAATCCAGTGTAATGCAATATATATACAGAAGTATGTGAACACCCCTTCAAATTAATTGCTGACAGGTGTATAAAAGCGAGCACACAGCCATGCAATCTCCATAGACAAAAATTGGCAATAGAATGGCCCTACTGAAGAGCTCAGTGACTTTCAACGTGGCACCGTCATAGGATGCCACCTTTCCAACAAGTCAGTTCAAAACATTTCTGCCCTGCTAGAGCTTCCCTGGTCAACTGTAAGTGCTGTTACTGTGAAGTAGAAACACCTAGGAGCAACAACGGCTCTCTTGTGAAGTGGTAGGCCACACAAGCTCACAGAACAGGACCGCCGAGTGGTGAAGTGCGTAGCACATAAAACTTGCCTTTCCTCGTTTGCAACGCTCACTTCGGAGATCCAAACTGCCTCTGGGAGCAATGTCAGCACAAGAACTGTTCGTCGGGAACTTCATGAAATGGGTTTCCATGCCCAGGCAGCCGTACACAAGTCTAAGATCAACATGCACAATGCCAAACGAAGTGGTGTAAAGTTTGCCGCCACTGGACTCTGGAGCAGTGGAAACGTGTTCTCTGGAGTGAAGAATCACGCTTCACCATCTGGCAGTCCAACGGACAAATCTAGGTTTGGCGGATGCCAGGAGAACGCTACCTGCCCCAATGCATAGTGCCAACTGTAAAGTTTGGTGGAGGAGGAATAATGGTCTGGGTCTGTTTTTCATGGTTCAGGCTAGGCCCCTTAGTTCCAGTGAAGGGAAGTCTTAACGGTACAACATACAATGACATTCTAGATGTCGATTCTGTGCTTCCAAATATGTGGCAACAGTTTGGGGAAGGCCCTTTCCTGTTTCAGCATGACAATGCTCCCGTGCACAAAGCTAGGTCCATACAGAAATGGTTTGTCAAGATCGGTGTGGAAGAACATAACTGGCCTGCACAAAGCCCTGACCTCAACCCCATCAAACACCTTTTGGATGAATTGGAACGCCAACTGCGAGCCAGGCCTAACATCAGTGCCCAACCTCACTAATGCTCTTGTGGCTGAATGGAAGCAAGCAATGTCCCAACATCTAGTGGAAAGCCTTCCCTGAAGAGTGGAGGCTGTTATAGCAGCAAAGGGAGGACCAACTCCATATTATTTGGAATTAGATTTTCGACGAGCAGGTATACACATACATTTCAAACAAAAACGAATTGTTCCTGTGTCGTATCGGAGCCCATGTATCTAGATACGGATCAAATCATTTTGAAAGGGAAATATGCACATTCCTAGTCTTTATGGGAGAGGGAAATCACCTTCCCAGTCACATCACTTGGCCCACTGACATTGAGGGATGAGCAGTACACACGCAGCCTCTACTGGCCTCTAGTGGTGAGCATACTGCATCTCCTCTCCCTTTTGTACTCAGCAGTGAAGACAGCCAGACTGGCACAATTGCCATGCAGGCAGGAAGGAGTTAGTCAAGGCCATCAATGGTGTGTGTGTGTGTGTGTGTGTGTGTGTGTGTGTGTGTGTGTGTGTGTGTGTGTGTGTGTGTGTGCGTGTGTGTGTGTGTGTGTGCGTGTGTGTGTGTGTGTGTGTGTGTGTATGTGTGTGTGTGTGTGTGTGTGTGTGTGTGTGTGTGTGTGTGGTGTGTGTGTGTGTGTGTGTGTGAGACGTGTAAGAGACGTACACGTGTGTGTGTGAGAGACGTGCGTGAAGGTGTGTGACGTGTTTGTCACAGTCAAGGGCATTGCTGCCACTCCTTGTCTATGGTGTAAAAATGCTGCTCACTATACAAAACATTGTCTATGTATTTAGAGAATGCCTCTGAACGAGGATGTGTGTGTGTGCATGGGGGGGCTGTGTGTGTGTGTGTGTGTGTGTGTGTGTGTGTGTGTGTGTGTGTGTGTGTGTGTGTGTGTGTGTGTGTGTGTGTGTGTGTGTGTGTGTGTGCGCGTGCGTTCACCATGCATTCATAGCACTTCTCTACCAAGTATTTTCAGGACCGTGTTTTCTTTGCTCTCCAGGGATCACATTTCACACTTTATTTATCCTTTTTCTCCTCTATTGTTCCTCCGCCTCTATATTTCACTCCTTCCCCACTCTCCCTCCTCTCCTTTCCCTCTCTCCCTCCTCTCCTTTCCCACTCTCCCTCCTCTCCTTTCCCTCTCTCCCTCCTCTCCTTTCCCACTCTCCCTCCTCTCCTTTCCCACTCTCCCTCCTCTCCTTTCCCACTCTCCCTCCTCTCCTTTCCCACTCTCCCTCCTCTCCTTTCCCACTCTCCCTCCTCTCCTTTCCCTTTCTCCCTCCTCTCCTTTCCCTCTCTCCCTCCTCTCCTTTCCCACTCTCCCTCCTCTCCTTTCCCACTCTCCCTCCTCTCCTTCCCCACTCTCCCTCCTCTCCTTTCCCACTCTCCCTCCTCTCCTTTCCCACTCTCCCTCCTCTCCTTTCCCACTTTCCCTCCTCTCCTTTCCCACTCTCCCTCCTCTCCTTTCCCACTCTCCCTCCTCTCCTTTCCCACTCTCCCTCCTCTCCTTTCCCACTTTCCCTCCTCTCCTTTCCCACTCCCCTTCCTCTCCTTTCCCACTCTCCCTCCTCTCCTTCCCCACTCTCCCTCCTCTCCTTTCCCACTCTCCCTCCTTTCCTTCCCCACTCTCCCTCCTCTCCTCTCCTTTCCCACTCTCCCTCCACTCCTTTCCCTCTCTCCCTTCCCTCCATATCCAACTGTGCATCGTCGCTGGTTCCTTTATCCTTGGCTGTGGAAGTGACAAAGAGAGGAGGTTGGAATAACTACAAGGACTGTAAATTCTAGGAGCTTCTAGGATGCTGAACACCTCAATCTGTCTAAGGGGAGGTGGCAGGGAATTAAGTCTAAGCACTGACGACAAGGTATCAGAAGGTATCTATAATCTTTGACATTGTTGCGTTGATATTTTTGTTCAGTGGAGATAACGTACCTTCCTTCTTTCAGCCATAAACACATATTTGGAACTATTTCTTATTCACTGGAGGGAAAAATCTATATCGGAGGAGAGGGAGACAGAAAGGTAAAGGAAGGATGTCATTCTGTTTGCTCAATTTCTTCATTTGTGGCATTGATCTGTCTGTCACAGCTAGGGCTGTAGTGAATGACCCTTGTCCTATTGTGGAAGTGTGTCACAGACCTTTTTAATGGACATGTCCACGCACGCCCGCACCCACACAAAACTCGTTGAGTCAAAGTTTGCTGGTGACGTACACAGATTTGCAGGTGTTATGGCAGGGGCGGCGAAATGCTTGTGTTACTCGCTCCAACAGTGCAGTAGAATGTCTCGCAAATACAATAGAAATACATTTTCATTCGTTTTTGTTCATCAAGAAATGTCAATCCAAGCCGATATATTTGAGAGTGAGAATATAAATACTGTGTGTGATGTGTACAATTTGTCAAATTGTTTTTGTTTTTGTTTTATTGTCATGTACACTGGATCGGTGCAGGGAAATGTGTTGTTTCACAGGGTCAGCCGTAGTGGTGCAGCACCTCTGGAGCAAATGAGGGTGTTATGTACAGTAGTAGGTATATTAGGATAAACTATGTCGACAATATAGGAAATACATACACAGGGAGTAAACAACAGTATATGAACACAGTATGAGTTGATACACACACACACACACGCACACACACGCACACACACACACACACGCACATACACACACACACACACACGCACACACACGCGCACACACACACACATCCATCCATCTGCCCATAGTGTGATAAGACCTCTATCTTATTAAGCATTTCTCCAGATAAAGGCTTTAAGTCTGTCTTTATGAGAAGCCTGGGTCTCATTAAGAGTCATAACCAAGGCTTGGGGCTTATCTACGTTAGTGTCCAAATGAAAAGCACACAGCAATGACCGCCTTTTGGAGAGGTTTAATTTCTCCCAATATTTGCTCAAATTATCTCAAAGCAAATATCGATTCAGGATATAGGAGGACCTTCAGTCAAGAGAGAATGAGCTTTGCTGAGAGCGGGATTAATATCTGAAGGACATTTCTTTATTATTTTCGGGGACGCCGGAAGCCGAGATGTTCATCTATGTCCCCGCGTGCGATTTAGCGTTGACACAGAGTTCCGTTAATCCAACCGTCAGATAAGAGCATGTGCATAATGTGTAGTTAATGCATGTAGTCATTTGAATTATTGTAATTGGGTCCAATTGAATTCAAAGACTCAAATTTCATTCTGAAGACTTTGAACCCGATCAGGTGCTGGGTTCAGATAGCGGCCACGCTTTTGATTGGTGGTATTTGTGAATACATTTGATTACCGTGCGGACTCTTATCGGATGAAATGACCCTTAATGGAATGATATCGATCGACTAGCGGTAGAGAGTTCTCTCCTCTTCTCCCTTCCTCCCCCACACCCTCTTTACAATCAACAGCCTCCGGAACTCTCTTAACCTCTAGTATCGTCTCAGGGGACCATTGACTTTTAATGGTGCCCGTATTCCAACAGTTGTTTAGGCCTTCTAAAGACCCATAGAGTCCAGCAGGTGAGAATGAAAGGGAACGGAGGGGGGGGGGGGATTGGACTCTATATCCTGCTGCATTCGATTGCTAATTCCCCCTCACAGTGGATAGACTGGCTGGAGGTCTGGCGGACTTCATTGCCATTTACCAAGACAAAGGGAAAGGAGAAGGGGAATGGATTCACATGCGTTTTCCTCAGGATGTGTAGTGAGCCTATAAAACAAATGGAATAGCAGTTATCGTCATAGAAGATAAGCCGGGGCGGCAGCGTAGCCTAGTGATCAGAGCGTTGGACTAGTAACCAAAAGGTTGCAAGATCGAATCCCCGAGCTGAGTACGACATCTGTCGTTCTGCCCCTGAACAAGGCAGTTAACCCACTGTTCCCAGGCTGTCATTGAAAATAAGAATTTCTTCTTAACTGACCTGTCTAGTTAAATAAAGGTAAAATAAATATATATAATACTGTCAGCTGCAGACAGACAGAGCATGAGGAAATTACTTTTGATCAGTCATGGAAATGAAAATGCTGAAAACATTTAAAAAGAAGGCTACTTAGCAAAAATGAAAAAATCCCAAAAATCCCAAATATATCAGGTACCAAGTGCAGACCGTGTAAACAAGGTTTATTGTAACAGGGGCAGGCAAACGACAGGTCAAGGCAGGCAGGGGTCGATAATCCAGAGTAGGGGCCAAGGTACAGGACGGCAGGCAGGGTCAGGGACAGGGACAGGCAAGGGTCAAAAACCAGGAGGACGAGAAAAAGAGAAACTGGAAAAAGCAGGAGCTGAGACACAAAACGCTGGAAGGCTGAAACAAACAAGACAAACTGGCAACAGACAGAAAACACAGGTATAAATGCAGAGGGGATAATGAGGAAGATGGGTGACACCTGGAGGAGAGTGGAGACAAGCACAAAGACAGGTGAAACAGATCAGGGCCTGACAGTATATATAATACATTTTTGGGGTCCAAGAATCAATATAATATTGTCCAAAATAATATTGTGATATGTAACTATCAGTTCTTTTCCCCCATAACAACTTTTCCCCCCGTTCTTCTCTCTGTGATTTTCATGTCCGAGCTAAAAGAGAAGAGGTTTGTCTGGCTTCATCCCCCACCGACACACAGTGAAGCTCGCACACATTGACGCTCACGTACAGTGAACACGCGCCGGACTAGTTTGAATCATTTGACTAATGTGTGCACAGCAGGTGTCTACAATGTGTGAGGACCACAGAACACAGGCATTGCTCGCTCAGTGGCGGGCTGTGTCCACTGTGGAATCTTATCAGACCAGAAATAGGTATAATATTAGAGGGGGTGGGGGTGTGTGTAAATGTAGGCTATGTGTGTCTTTTTTTGTCGTCTGCTCCTATATGGACGTGTGTCCTTGTCTTTTAGTGTTTGTTCCACATTGAAAGTCTCTGACGGGAGCCTATATTGGCGGCACGCCTCTTTGCCCCTCCCACTGAGCGAAGGCTAGATGGCTCGCCCATGAATCCATCAGTGCAGGCCTTGCCTCCGTCTCGAATTCAGACACAGACGTCACACGCTGCCCATGCACCATTTGATTCTTCGATAATATTGGAGTTACTCTGTTTCAGGATAAGGATCTTGGCTCCCCCCCCCCCCCCCCCCCATAGAACTAGCAGGTTCTTTCTATAAAGAAGAGCCGCGGTGAATCAATACAGAGATGTATACGTGGATAATAAATGATTCATTGGCATGGACCTGTTTCTATCTTTCTCAAAGCGACACAAGGGAACGGCCTCTATCTGCTTTGATATCAGATTTCATTCTGTTTTGTTTGGGTAGAGTTAGTATTCTAGCCTGGTTGCCGGTCTGTTTCGGCTCTCTTGCCAACTCGTTATGGGATTGCCATGCCAAACATGACGATGTGGGCAAAAGCACACACAAAAAAAGCACAAACAGGTCTGGGACCAGGCTTTTAGTATCCATCTGTGACAGAATATCGAGCCGAACAGTCACAAACAACACACACTTTGTTTATTGGTAATGTTTTATGAGTCAACACACTATTTTATGGGTAGCGTTTTGGCAAGGCTATATAAAACAGACTGACTGCTGTTGTAGCTGTTGTCACACTAGTCACAGCTACATTATATCAATGTCAACAAATACAATGTACTGTATGTAGAATGCCCACAATATACCCAGAAATATAGTGATATATTTCCAGGTATATTTGTAGTTCCTGTACCTGTGCTAGAATCAGATAGAGAAGGATTAGACCGTGATGTCATACATCTCAAGACTGTTCAGGAAGTACAAAGGATCATCCTCACCTATGATGTCGTATGTGGACGTGATGTCTATGTGAACCGAATGAAATGATTGGACCAGCTGACTCCCATGTGCACTTTATGACATCATGTCAATTTGATCCTTCCTGATCTAATTCCAGTTCCTGTGTCTCCCCCCGGTCTTTCTGTGTGAGGTCACAGCCCCTCCTCTCCCTGTCCGGCGGATAACCATATTCATTAGGTCTGCCCATCTGTTTCTACTGGGACAACGTCCGTTCAGAGACCTCCCTTAGGTGCCCTTCTCTCCTTCTCTCCTCTTTCGCTCCTTCTCTCCATTTCTGCGCTTGTGTCACAAAGAGCACGTCAGTCAGACAAACGGGGCCATTGTACGTGGTCACTCCTGGGACCATGGTGGAACCACGGTTAGGCTACCACAATCAGACACCATCTTCATCTATTCCGGTCTAAAATGCGTGGTGGCGCCGATAGGGAGGGCGGGTTCATGAGGTTGAAGTCACTGGTGGTGATGACGTCACGTGACCTCCAGAGGGTAAATTGTAAAGTCGCCGTCAAATGGGATGGTGGTAGGACTGAATGACCGCTGAAGGCTGACCAAAGAGATCCACGTTTACCACAGAAATCATGACTAGAGCAACGAGAGGTTTCTGGTTTGTCCACTTTCTGAATGATTCCGTTCATTCTGAATGATCTGATTGGTGTGTGATTGATCTTCCCATCTGATCCTTTCCTTTCCCTACCTCAATATGAACTGGGATGTGGATGAGTCCTCCCGAAGCTGCGTGATTATAGGAGCTCTGTCCTTCTCTGCTGTGTTAAACATTCAGCATTCAGCACCCACTGCCTCAGGGAAGGCTGTTTTAAAGGCTTTGATTTCTACCTGCGTGGAATCACAATGACGCTCAACTGGACGTCGTTGGATTCGCTGTGTGTGTGTGTGTGTGTGTGTGTGTGTGTGTGTGTGTGTGTGCGGGTGACTTATTCCCTGAGATGCTTTTAATTGCAGAGCTTTAGATCCCCACTTAGGCTTTAGTACTCATCAGGGGAGGCTCAGGGATTGCCTGTTTGGGAATAGCGAGAACACACACAGACACACCGACACTCACACACGTGCACACACCAAAAGCTAACAGAAACAACCCAGCGCAACCACTTAGTGCCAAACACCCTTTTGTTTACCTCTAACAGTGACACATTGACTATGTTTCAGTGTTGCTATGTAGGACCTTGTCTCCAGGAATTAACTTGATGTTTATATATTTAAACACACACACACACACACACACACACACACACACACACACATACACACACACACACACACACACAGCAGGTGAAATCTGACCAGCCAGCTCACTGCAGCACATTTAGATGTTCTTTCATTAGCAGGGTTACAGCTGGTACCCATAGCAACCAGGCCCAGATGGCATTCCGTGATTCGGAGTGTTGGAAGTTCTGCCTGACTGCGCCATAATGTGAACTAAACTGTGTTATAATCATACATCACATTACTATGGTAATGCAACACTAGCTTCCCTCTTAGGTCTGTGAGTTAATGGAGCACAGTCTACAGAGAGTGAGAGAGAGAGAGAGAGAGAGAGAGAGAGAGAGAGAGAGAGAGAGAGAGAGAGAGAGAGAGAGAGAGAGAGAGAGAGATGGTGAAAGTCTTATAATGCACTGAATTGATAGTGGTCTATTGTTTCTCTCTCCCATTTCTCCTCTCCATATTTTTTTGAGGGGGTTATTAATATCAGTGCACCCCCCACCCCCTGCACACACCCTCACCCCATAACAGCCAGCAGCAGGACCACCCCAACCCCCCACTCCCCACCTAGCCCTCGAGACCCAGGCTGCAGGGGGCCCCCAAAACAAAGCCCCCTTCCGCAATGGGGCTAGGGCCCATTGTCCAGGGGACACTGAGATGAATCTCCCCTCACAGGGTTCAGAAACAAAGCACACCCTGCGATTCTCGGCCCCACCACTTAAGGGACTTGTTTATAGCTGTTAAACACATGTCCTAAATGGCCACATCTTCTCTGCCTCTAAGGCCACAGTGCATAGTCATTAAATTTACAGATGCTTATAGGGCTAATATGAAATGGATGTATTATAAGCTGAATTGACAGACTAGTAGTGAGCTGGAATTGTGTGTGTTGTGCTGCAGGCTGGCTGGATTTTTAACTATGTAACTAGTGCATCGGTGTGGGAGAGCACAGTCGAATTCAATGAATTTGTAAAGTACTAGATTGAGTGCAAGTATGAGAGAGGAATCGGGTAGGTGGGCTTGCGGTACACTGTATTGAAACACCATTTGGTAGCATGGGAGTTCAGTAGCTGCGTTGGTTTAAAGGTCTTCGGGGCTCTTTAAAGTCTTCAGCGCTGTGGTAGTGTTGTCGATGCAACAAATAGCTACAGGCGTGTGTTCAAAATGTGCAGAGTCCTGGCAATGATCATGTCTCCCGTACTGCGCTTCGTCTTGGGCGATTCTTAAAGTTCAAATTCGGCTTGTAATTTGTGGTTCGTGGCGGGGTGTGTGTGTGTGTGCGTGTGTGTGTGTGTGTGTGTGTGTGTGTGTAGGTGGTTGTAGTGTGCTCAGATGGTGGCTATCCCGCAGGAGGCACACACACACACGTGTGGCCACGCACACATGTACACACACACACACACACACAAACTGTGCAGCAGTAAGCTGTGGGTGAATGGTGATCAGAGACTGGACTGTTCCATGTTTGGTTCTGGAAAATAAAACCTTCCCTCTCTTTTTTTTAAAGAAAGGAGGAGGACTGGTTAAATACAGAATAAATAGAAAACAGAGAGGGGTAGTTAGGAGGCCCGTGTGGTTTGTCCTCTAACCTACCCTCCTTTACCCGCTCTTCACCCCTTCTGGTATTATCATGCACCAGCATGATACTTTGTGTGTGTGTGTGTGTGTGGGGGGGGGGGGGGGGGGGGTCACAGAGGGTAGAAGGTTAAGAGGTCTCTCTTCTCTTCTCTCCTTTCTCTTCCCTTTCTCCTCCCCGTATGACGAGTGGTCCATTTGAAAAGCAATAGCACAGTGCCCAGCGTTCCCGAGGGCGTCCACGTGGGAGGTGGAAGAGGAAGGGGGTTCCCCTCCGTTGGTCCTCCCCCCTTGGTCCTCCCTCAGCGCGTGTGTTTGGTTTGGCTGGCCCTCAGACAGAGCAGTGGTATAACGGTAGAGGTGGTGGAGCTCCTCTTGACTGAAGCATTCGTTTCCCTTCTCCTTCTGCGGATTCAGAGGGGTTGGAGAGAAAGGAGGGAAGTGGTAGGCTGTGAGCAGGCACAGTGAGACCTGCTGGGCTAGAGATGGGTGCAGGAGCAGGCTCTTTTATCTGGATGTATAGTGGATTTTCTGGATCTACTGCTTTGCGTATTTCTCTGGAACTTTCTCGGATCTCTCGCTCCCTCTAACTTTTTTGGGGGCCTTTGTCTTTCTTTCTTTCGTTTTTTTCTTTCTTTCTTTCGTTCTTTTTTTTCTTTTTCTTTTTTTCCTTTCTTTCTTTCTTTCTTTTTTTCTTTGTTTCTTTTTTTTTCTCTTTCTTTCTTTCCTCAAAACCCTCTCACATTTGATCTCTCTCTCAACCTCTCTACTCTACTCGATCTATCTATCCTCTCTTTCTGTGGATCTCTTCTTGGTTAGTTGTCCTCCTCGGTCCGCAGTCCTGTTTCTTCCTCTGGCTCTGATGGATTCTGGGCCTGGCTAGCCGTTGGTCCTCCCACTCCTACCTTATACAGGTGTGTGTGTGAGAGGGAGGAAGAGGAGGATAAGGAAGAGAGAGGAGGAAGATGAATGTGCTGCTGTGTCGCTGGGAGCAGAACAACATCACCATGAAGCTGGTAAATATGTCCAGGTCGTCCCAGGGGTCAGTCTGGGCGGGCTTCGTTTTGAGGTTTTAAGGTGGCAAAAGTAGTTATGAACAGGTTTTGTGTCAGAAGGAGATCTCCTTCTGAGGATTGTATTTTTGACCGCATTTGCCAGAGGTACTGTTCACTGCATTGTATGCATGCTCTTGTTGCCTCAATCCCCGAAAGAAGAACACTTCTATTGTATTTCAAAGCTCCAAAAAAAAAAGGACCCTGCAATTGCTGTAAAAGAAAAAAGGCTGTTGAACGACGCTCCTCTCTTTTCCCTCCACTTGATTCCAGTCGTTCCTCACCCCCAGAACAGCTCTGCTCTGTCCCTCCGACATTGATCTTGTGTTCGCTTGTGGTTGGAAGACACGTGCTTCTTCACCAGCCCTCAGCGTTCATTGTGGCGTCCGAGTGCACCAGGCTCGACCGTCTGTGTCTGTCCGGGAGAAAGTGCTGAAGCCACACGTGTTTTCCCCCCTCGCTGTAGCGACGCTTCGACGTCTGTATGGAAAGTCCAGACAGGCTTGGTGAGGTGTTAGCCACCAGGGGTTGAAGAGTGTTGAGCGCGAGACTCTGAGAGAGCATGTGTGTTTTGTTTTCTTCTGAATTATTCGTGGAAATAGACAGACAGAGTGACAACAGAGAGGCAGGCGGGCGGGCGGGCGGGCGGGCAAGTAGACAGACAGGCACGTAGCCAGATGGGCGGACGGACATACGGACAGGCAGGATGGTATCTGCGTTGCCTCTCTGTGTTTGACGTCATACGGTGCTGACTGTGTTAATAATAATAGTGAACGGGATCTGGGGCCCGCTGATAAGACACGGTATTGGTCAGGTACAGAGAAGTCCTGTGGTGTGAGCTGATGGAAAATAGATCTTCATATTCAGGGAATTACGTGATACCTTTTGCCGCGTCGAAGGAAAGCGGAATTACATTTGCTGTTACGAGTGACACACGGACTCTTCCCAGGTTAACAGGCTTGAAAGGAAGGGCAGAATCTCTCTTCCCTCCCGCGTTTGTCTTCCCCTCGGTACTCATCCCCCGGTTATTATCTCAACTCCCATGAGTGACTAGTCAGACAAACAGACACAGTCAGCAAGTCAGTCAGTCATAGGTAGAGCTGGCAGTTTATTGCTGGTCTGGGGAGGAGAGATGATAAACCTGTTTAATTATGGACCACTGCCTTCACGCAGCGTGGCTGACAGAAGACCCACAGAGTGCAGGGGTCAGGCCTGTGTCTCTCTCTCTCGCTCTCTCTCTCTCTCTCTCTCTCTCTCTCTCTCTCTGAGTTTGTGCGTGTGTGCGCGTGTGTGTGCGCGTGTGTGCGCGTGTGTGTGTGTGTGTGCGTGTGTGTGCACAATGATCTTTATTTTTATGATGTGTAGTCGGTGTCCACCACCTACTTCATCCTAATAAAGGACTCTTGATTATTTACTGATATGACCTTTTCTGAACAAATTGTGGACATATGGAACATGCAACATCAATCACAATGGAATATTTGCACCAAGCAGTCCAGCGGTGTCTTATTGACATTCTGGGGATGAGAGAGAAGGAAGGGGGGCAGGGCGAAGGATAGAAGGAGGGAGGCAGGGTGAAGGATAGAAGGAGGGGGGCAGGGCGAAGGATAGAAGGAGGGAGGCAGGGTGAAGGATAGAAGGAGGGGGGCAGGGCGAAGGATAGAAGGAGGGAGGCAGGGTGACGGATAGAAGGAGGGGGGCAGGGCGAAGGATAGAAGGAGGGGGGCAGGGCGAAGGATAGAAGGAGGGAGGCAGGGTGAAGGATAGAAGGAGGGGGGCAGGGCGAAGGATAGAAGGAGGGGGGCAGGGCGAAGGATTGAAGGAGGGAGGCCGTGCGAAGGATAGAAGGAGGGGGGCAGGGCGAAGGATAGAAGGAGGGAGGCAGGGCGAAGGAGGGAGGCAGGGCGAAGGATAGAAGGAGGGAGGCAGGGCGAAGGATAGAAGGAGGGAGGCAGGGCGAAGGATAGAAGGAGGGAGGCAGGGCGAAGGATAGAAGGAGGGGGGCAGGGCGAAGGATAGAAGGTGGGGGGCAGGGCGAAGGATAGAAGGAGGGAGGCAGGGCGAAGGATAGAAGGAGGGAGGCAGGGCGAAGGATAGAAGGAGGGAGGCAGGGCGAAGGATAGAAGGAGGGAGGCAGGGCGAAGGATAGAAGGAGGGAGGCAGGGCGAAGGATAGAAGGAGGGGGGCAGGGCGAAGGATTAAAGGTGGGGGGCAGGGCGAAGGATAGAAGGAGGGAGGCAGGGCGAAGGATAGAAGGAGGGAGGCAGGGCGAAGGATAGAAGGAGGGGGGCAGGGCGAAGGATAGAAGGAGGGAGGCAGGGCGAAGGATAGAAGGAGGGAGGCAGGGCGAAGGATAGAAGGAGGGGGGCAGGGCGAAGGATAGAAGGAGGGAGGACACGTATAGGGATGAATGGAAGCTTTTCTCTTTCTCAAGGATGTAGTTGGAGAGATTTTGAGAAGAGTGTGTGTGCGTACGCATGAGAGAAAGCGAGAGAGGCAAGATGGACAGCACGAGGGAGATGGGTGTGAGTGTGTGCGCGAGTGGGTGCACACGCTTACGGGCAGGCATCTCTCTGTGTGTGTGTAGTGTGTAGTGTGTGATAAAGTGCACGCTAATTAGCCGTGTATTGTTTGTGCTGCTCAGACCAGACCGCTGTCTGTATTGGTTTGAGTGGAGGAGGAGGAGGGGCTCGTGTGTTTAAGATGGCGCTCTGTGCCAAAGAGGGAGGGGTCACACTGTCATTAGCCGCTAACACACTGGGCCTCGACAGCCACGCTGCTGCCACCAAGTCCGCACAATAGCGACAGGCACGCGCTCACTTTGGCATGCACACACACGCAAGCGCTCGCACGCACAGTCACACACACGCAAGCGCTCACACGCACAGTCACACACACGCAAGCGCTCGCACGCACAGTCACACACACGCTTGCACACACAGTCACACACACACTTGCACGCACAGTCACACACACGCTTGCACGCACCCCATATTTTCTGTCGGTCTTTCCACGTCACACCTAGGCCCATATGTTTACCATCAGGGTAGAGAGTACAGTACAGAAGTACACCACCTCAACCTGTGTCATTGGGGGTTGGAAAAGAATGAGATGAAGAGGAGATGAAGATGAGATGAGGGGGGGTGGGGGGGGGGTGGTGGATGGATTTAGGAAGAAAAGGGGTGGGGGAAGCAGAGTGGGGGTGGGGGTGGGGGGGTGTATCCGTTATGGCTTCCAGGCATTTCCAACCACAGCTCTTTCAAGCTCAGACATGACAAGGGTCATTTAGAGTGGGCCTGATATCGTTCTGTAACTATACTGCGAGCTGCGAGTGGCCAAAACCACTTAAAAGAGCTGTGTGTGTGTGTCCACCACAGACTGCAGAGAGAGAACGTGCAGTTTAGGAAGCCCTCCTCAGCCCTAAACCACTACGCTACAGAGACCGGGAGATCTAGATCTCTACCCTGGTCTGTGGTGGTGGGTGGGTGGGTGGGGGGGGGGGGGGGGGGGGGGGGGCTTCTCAAAGAGTTGAACAGCTGTGCTTATAGATAGACCTCCCCATCTGCCTATTTTATAAGCTGAATACATTCTCTCTCTCTCTCTCTCTCTCTCTCTCTCTCTCCCTCTCTCTCTCTCTCTCCCTCTCTCTCTCTCTCTCCCCCCCTCCTTTTAATTGTGTTCATTACCCATGTATTCCTATGATGAGTTGTGACAGGTGTTGAGGGGTCACTGTAGTCCAGCAGCAGTTAGATAGCCAGCCCCCCCCCCCCTCTCTCCCCCTCCAACAAATTGTTGTCATATCATGCAGAGGATGAATATTGATTTCCCATAAGCCATCTGTTTGTGAAACCAATGAGAGGACTGGGTTCAGGGTCTGGCCTGTCACTCAAATAATTTTTTTTATTGTACTTTCTAGTGTGTGTTTCTGTTTTGGAGGTGTAGGTGACATCATCCAAATAGGACCAAAGTGTGTGTGCGTGTCTGTGTGGGTGTGTAGCGGGGGAAAAAACACTTCCACGGGCCACTCTGTGATAGTGGTAAGCGATTTACCCTAAACACTGCTGTTGCACCTCCTCCTTTCCTGGGTCCTCCCCTTCAGATGGGCATTGGGTAGCGTAGGATGGCCATCCATCATTCTCCCATCAGCCATCTGGTGCCTACCCTGGCGTGGGCGGTAAGTGTTGCCACGTGTTATCGCCAGCCCCAGCCGTATGGATGCTGAGAGGACAGAATTGGTTTAAAGGTGAGGGGTGAGGTAGCATGTTAGGCTAAGACTGGGAAGTGGAGGTGTGTGTGTGTGTACAGTACACTATACCGTTGATATGACCCGTGACAATGTAGAAACACTCGTAACACGCACACTCATGCTTTTCAGATTCACTGCCAAAGGCAACAAGTGATAGTTTAAAGGACAGAGAACTTTCTCTCTGTAAAGAAACAAAGACATCGTATAGCTTGGAGCTGGTAGATGTGAAATATGGGGTCACGGGGTCATGACTTTGCCCTTTTGTCCCGCTGTCTCCGGGTTCTCAAATGTGTCAGACCTCACCTGAACAGGTCTGTGTGTGTGTGTGTGTGTTATTTATGGACAGTGCCAGGTGTGGAGGGTGTGAGAGGGCAGCTAATGGGCTGTTATGAGGCATTTGCCTGTTACTCTGTTACCTCTGACACGGCCATTCATCTTGTTTACTCTGTCCGCCTGGGGGCCGCCTGGGGAAGGGGACTATTGAGCTGGGATGGGAGGGTTATGAGTCAGGGCGTTGGGAAGAGGGGAGGGCGGGGGTTAGAGATAGAAGGAGGCATTGGAGAGAAGAGTTGACTCAGTGATTGAGTGAGTGATTCAGAAAGAGAAAGAGAGAGAGAGAGAGAGAGAGAGATAGTTGAAAAGGAGAGGGAGTTTGAGACAGTGACTAAGAGCACGTCGGAAGGAGAGCAGAGACGGTGCGCGACAGAGTGGAGAGAGGTATAAAATGGGAAGTTTGTAAACAGAGTGGGTAGTAGAGAGAGGGAGAGAGAGAGAGAGAGAGAGAGAGAGGTGTGAGAAGGAAAGAAGAGAGTCGTCAGACGGACATCCTGGATGGACTCGTCTACGTGACAGAGCGCCGTTATATCGAGCGTTCATCGATAGTCCTGTCTTTTTGGGGGAGTTTTCTGGACAAACAGCCTCTACCCCCACCTGAGGGGCCTGGATGGCGGTGTGTGGGGGACAGGCACCCAGCCACTTCTCCTGTGGGCACTTTAAAACGGTAAGGGCCTCCAAAGGGGCTTGCTGAGAGGTGGTTACGATCAGGGAGAAAGAGAGACGGTGAATGTAGAAAAGAGAGAAACATGAAAAATAGACAATGCATTAGAAGTGGGAAAAGTGGAAAAAGGAGGGAGGGAGAAGGGATGAATGGAACAGGGAAGATGAGAGGAACAAGGGGAAAGAGAAGAGAGAGACCAGGCACTGATGGTAACATCCTAGTGTGCGAGAGAGGAACGATAAAGAGAGGGAAAGGAAAAGAGAGCGGAATGGAGGTATAGAAAGTGAAGAAGAGGGGTCAACCCAAAATAGCTGGTCTGGGGTTGAGCCAGGTATCTCTGAGCCCTTATAGAGGAAGTTGTGTGTATTTATGGGGGCAGGCAGGTTGAATGCTGTGTGTACAGTAAAACAATAATACAGCAGAATAACAATATTAAAATGTATGTGTGGGGCCTCCTGAGTGGCGCAGCGGTCTAAGGCAGTGCTTGAGGCATCACGACAGACCCGGGTTTGATCCCAGGCTGTGTCGCAGCCGGCCCCGACCGGGAGACCCATGAGGCGGCGCACAATTGGCCCAGCGTCGCCCGGGTTAGGGGAGGGTTTGGCCGGCCGGGATGTCCTTGCTCTCTAGCGACTCCTTGTGGCGGGCCGGGCGCATGCACGCTGACTTCGGTCGTCCAGCTGTACGGTGTTTCCTCCGACACATTGGCACGTCTGGGTTCCGGGTTAAGTGAGCAGTGTGTCAAGAAGCAGTGCGCCTTGTCAGGGTTGTGTTTCGGAGGACGCATGGCTCTCGACCTTTGCCTCTCCTGAGTCTGTACAGGAGTTGCAGCGATGGGACAAGACTGTAACTACCAATTGGGGAGAAAAAGGGGTGTATGTATGTGCGTGTGTTAGCATATGTTTGCGAATGATGTGTGTGTGTGTCTCTTCACAGTCCGCGATGTTCCATTAGGTGTAGTTTTATCCGTTTCTTAAATCTGATTTTACTGCTTGACTTAGTTACATGATGTGGAATAGAGTTCCATGTAGTCATGGCTCTATGTAAACTTTTTCAGGACCCTGTCTTTCAAAGATAATTTGTAAAAATCCAACTAGCTTCACAGATCTTCATTGTAAAGGGTTTAAACGCTGTTTCCCATGAATGTTCAATGAAGCATAAACAATTAATGAACATCACCTGTGGAATGGTCATCAAGACACTAACAGCTTACAGACGGTAGGCAATTAAGGTCAAAGTTATGAAAACCTAGGACACTAAAGAGGCCTTTCTACTGACTGAAAAACACCAAAAGAAAGATGCCCAGGGTCCCTGCTCATCTGCGTGAACGTGCCTTAGGCATGCTGCAAGGAGGCATGAGCCTAGTGGTTAGAGCGTTGGGCCAGTAACTGAATGACAGTGAGAGGACTGAGTTTCTTTTTTTTCGCTGAGTTTAGCACTGTGCGTTTCCCGTAGTTTTTTTCTGAACTTAAAGACACTGTGACGAGACCTCTGACGGCATGTCTTGCGGGCTATGTATGAGTGTCTGAGCTGTGCGCTAGTCGCTTAAACAGAAAGATTGGTGATTTCAACATGTCAATACCTCTCACGAAGACAAGCAGTAATGCAGTCAATTTGGGACGAGGTTGAGAGGAAAAAGTGTGCATGAATGCCTACACACCACGGAGACTCATGGATGTCACGGGCTCAATTGAGCGAACTCGGGGGCGCTGTGCTTGCAAAAATCACACAAGTCACAGAATTTTGTCAAGTCGTCTATACAGTTGTTCTGTTATGCGCCTGAGACTGGAGACCCCACTTCAGGAGCGCGAAAGTAAATGAGTGAAATGCAGCCTACCATTTCACCTCCTCCAAAGTGTAATCACAGCAGAGTGTGGGTTTGGTATTTTCTGCGTCCATTGCTATGCCATTAGCAAATTTAACAGAGTTTGACTTCCAGGCACGCTCACTGTTTGTGGCATCTCGTGAGTCCTGGGGGTTTTCTTAACCTGGTTCTCTTTCACTCCACTAGATTAGGACATAATGGTATGTTAAGTGTTGTGCTGTTTTAGGCTTCCTTGTGACTGCTTGGAGAACCCTAATGGTTGACAGGTTATTAGTGTATGTGGGTTGGAAAGCACATGTTTTTTTTAGTGTGGGAACCATGATGCTGAATAGACTCAAAGTGCTGTTATTGCTCTTTGGTTGTACTGTGTGTTTGTGGCCAGGGCTGCTCTTTGGATGAGATCCCTGCTGTGTGTGTGTGCGTGTGCGTGTGCGTGTGCGTGTGTGTGTGTGTGTGTGTGTGTGTGTGTGTAGCATGCAAGTCAAAGGATGCATGGCAAACAAAGTGAAAGATGAAAGGATAAGTTCATGAAAAGTTGTGGCTCCTGTTTTTATTTTCAACCCCTTCTCTTTACACGTGCATGCATGTACACACACACACACACACACACACACACACACACACACACACACACACACACACACAGACACACACACACGCACACACCTGTTTAGCATTCCTCACTTCAATCAGTATGCAATGAGTAGCTGTGACATCTCTGAGAGTATGCCTTTGACATCAAAGCATCCACTCCAATCACAATTTCTTCCCTTCCTGAAAGCCCCTACCAACACAAGTAAAGGGCATGTCAGTGTGATGAGCTGCCTGTCCTCTCCCTCTCTCTCTACCTCCCCAGCCCATGACCCAGCGCTGTAGGGGAAGGCTTGTGTGCGTCATGCCCTCTGCGGGGCATCATATGCTGGATTGATGAGTCGGCAGGCCTGGGTGGTGTGTGGAGACTGGTTGTGAGGCATGTTTGTGACCCATTTTAAACGAGACGTCACACTGTTGCTCATTCACACGGCTTTAACCCCTTCGAGGACACACCGACAGACACACACACAGAAACAAACACACACACATACACACACAGGGGTCTTGTAAAGGGTGCAGTGAGTGGTCAGATCCCAGCCACTCAGTGTCATGTTGCATTCCCTTGAGGAGGGGAATGTCCCTCTTACCAATTTACAGCTCCCCCAAAAATAACCCCAATCCGGGGATGAGAGGGTGGGATTACTGGGAATTTTCAGGACTGATGCTGATGTGGGATTTCCCCCCTTGAAAGAATCATTGATTAACGTGTAACAAACACAACACTGATGAAATAGGAAATCACCTCATCTCTTTTTCCCCTATTTGCCATTGTAGGTCCATGTCTTCCCCCGCTGACTTTATTTACAAACTCAACACTAAAATGGGTTATTCTACTATTACGAACACACATATTAGTTTAGGGGGTTGGGATGCTGTCAGTGCGGTTGGTGCCTATAGTTGGCGAAGTTAAGGAATAATCAGATATGTTCTGGAAGAGAGGGGCTTTTCCCTGTGATGTGGAGAAGTCCCAGAGTGGCTGACAGCGCCGTCAGACACGGATCAAAGGCATCTTCTGGTGTGTCAAGTGCTGTTTTGGGCTTCTTTGCTAACGGGGTAATAACCCTAATAGTTGACAGGTTATTAGTTTAAGTGGATTGGACAGCACAGGCCTTTTAATGTGTGGTGTTCTGGTTTTAGTGAGCAGGATTTCACCGGAACTTACACTATAGTGTTTTGAAAGTAGGATTCTCTCCCTCTTCATTTCCCCTCCCTCTGTGTTCCCTATTCTCAGCGCCCCGTACTGCTTCAAATACACTCGGGGTATGTTTTGATCTGAAGTCAGAGGTCCTATGGGTTGTTATTGTTCCTGTTCAATAAGTCATGACATCCAGTGATCCGCTGTATCCTTTAACCTTTGGTGTCAATCGTCGATTGGTGTCAATAATGAAAATACATTGTTTTGGTTGAAAATATGTTTTTTTTAAAACGTATTTTCTACGCCTTGTGCTGACCGGGTTGATATTCCCCAGATACAGTATGTTACAGCATTTCATCCTCATAGAGAATTAACACATATTACCAGCTTTACTTTCAAGTCAAGGGCTATTGGGGGGGGGGGGGGGGGGGGGGGGGGGGTCGGGGGGGTCGTTCAACTAGGCCTATGTTTCTTCTCCAATAGCAATGACGAGCCTAGATGAGCTCCTGAGCATGGCTCTGGATAGGTTGAATCCACCATACTGCCCCTCCTCCCTTTAAACCTGCCCCCTCCCACCCTCAGGGGGTCTCCGACTGGTTCCTGTTCTGCTCCAATGATTGACAGCTTCTCAATTTACCTGCTTTTTAATTACACCCGAACCCCTCATTTCACCTGCTGCAGAAAACTGCTTCAAAGCACACCCACATTCCTTTTCTTACTGCAAAACCCCCCCCGGCGTTTTGAGAGAGTGTTATCTTTTGCTTAAAGGCTTGGTTAGCGCTCTCTGAGCCATGTTATAGCTGTGTGTGTGTGTGTGTGTGTGTGTGTGTGTGTGTGTGTGTGTGTGTGTGTGTGTGCGTGTGTGTGTGCGTGTGTGCGTGTGTGTGTGTGTGTGTGTGTGTGTGTGCGTGTGTGCGTGTGTGCGCGTGTGCGCGTGTGTGCGTGTGTGTGTGTGTGTGTGTGTATGAGTGTGTGAGAACGAGAGAGAGAGAGAGAGAGAGAGAGAGAGAGAGAGAGAGGGAGAGAGAGCGTGCATGTGGAGCCGACATAAAACAGTCCTTGAACCTTGCTCTTCGTGTGTATGTTTGAAATGAAGCGTTCAGAGCAGTGATTCATATGATGAGTAACACTGAATAGGCCCCAGGTCTATTTACCTTTAAAAACACAGAGAACCGGGGTCACATTGTGTGTACGTGTGCATGTGCGCGTGTGTGATGCTTAATTTAGCTGTTTGAAGTACTGAAGTGATGGCAGCAGAAAAACATTGCTCAGATTCATCGGGATGCCTTAATTCGGTTACTCCAGAATTGTATTTACAATTTGCCTTGAGATTTTGAACTTGTTTCTACAACTTTCCACATGAAACACACCATTTAGAAACATTTTCTGAATCTATTTCAGCATTCCCTTCCCTACCAAATTGCTGTTATTTCTAATTAGGCATGACTGTGTCCTTACTTCAGTACTTTTGTTTGGTACCAACATTTTCCATCTCAATTTGAGATGGTATCTCTCTCTCCGACCATTTGCGTCTTTCTCTCCCTCTGCTCTTGCTTGGGTTTTTTATTTACTCAAATGCATCCCTCACCGGCCTTCAACCCGGGAGAGGCAAGCAGCCTTGGGGAGAGAGAGAGAGCAGGAGATAGAGAGTTGTCTGCAACAACCAATTACAAACGAAACTATTCAGATTATTCAGACGCTTAATTCAACCCCCCCCCCCCCCTACCCCTCCCTCGCACACTTTGAAGGGCCTTTTCTGTCCCCGAGTTCGCGATGTCAGCGCCTCATTGAGACCGTCTGTTGTCGCTGCTGCGCTATCCGAGCACAATGGTCCCAATTTCAATACCACGCAGATATATGCCAGCTCTGCGCCCCCAAAGAAAGAAAAGGGGGTGGACGGGTCCTATTCAACCATGTTGTTATTTTTTTTACATTTGAGTCGTAAACGTGTTTAATTTGAGTAATTTGTATTTTTATTTATTTAAGTGTTATGGGATTTTAAACACTCTTCTAAAAAGCGGAGGCGCAAGAGTTGTGTTTCGCTTTTGATATTAGCGGTTCCCTGGGCGTCTAATAAACGGACGCTGATGTTTTGCGTCCTGAACAGATCTATACGGACTGGGCCAACCACTACCTAGCCAAGTCAGGACACAAGCGACTTATCAAGGACCTGCAAACAGACGTCGCAGACGGAGTGCTGCTTGCGGAGATCATACAGGTTGTCGGTAAGGGCTACACTTTATTTGCCATCTCTTCTCATGATGCCATGTTATTACTGTTTCTGCTAATGAGTTCAGTTGATGGACTAGACTTCTCATGCAGACACCGTGTTTATACATCTTTGAAGTTGTATCGCTATGTATACTAATGTATAATTGTACAGTAATCGCCATAATGGTATATGCTACTGCTGATGAACTGTCCTCCTAAAAGTATTCATTTCAACAAAAAATATTATTAACGTATTATCAAGAAGTTATTATTCTCCACAATTGAGTTAGGAAAATCGCTCAGTTTAACGGTGAAATATTTGACAGTGGCGCAGTCAGAGAGAAGTTTGACTGAGGGAAGTCATTATGCGCCCCCTCCCCTTAGTCCTGTAATTTCCCCACTTCACAAGCTGCCCTGTCATCTTTTAAAGAGGACAGAGGGGGGAGACAGTGCCCCGAGGTTACAGCACTGTCACATCAGCTGACCAATGACGTATTATCACTCTGCTTTCCAGAGTTCTATAGAACTGTATCAGAGAATATAGATTATATTTCTTGGTATACAAAACAATGCCTCAAATCTAAGAATATGTACAGAACATCATACAATACCAATGTAGAGCACACACAGAATTAGGAATAAGAATAATTTAGTACAGAACACATCATAGTCCCACGTCATGCAACATTTGTGTAGACCAGCGTCTTCTTCGTAGAATTCAGACTAGCATCTGGAGTAGAGAACAAGGAAAACCTCATCATTATGAAAAATGAATTCCGCACATTCTCTCACGACTTCTCTGAAAGTCAGAGTAGGCTAGCGGGTCTTTAGAGCGGAAGACTGATCTTTTGGGGATTTTTGTCGCGTCAACGGCAGGATGGGGGGTTTTTTGGAGACACTGAGTCCTCTGTTCTCTTCCTCGTTGTCTTCCGATGCTCAGATTGAATCTCTGTAGTCACTGGACAGTGAGCATCATCAAGGATGCACGTTGTCGTAAGCATGCGTCTTTGATGACCTGTTATGACACAGACTGGGTTGTCTTCTGTCCCCCTGATATAGTAGACCCCCCCCCCCCCCCCCCCCAGAGAGAGCACGATTTCCCACCATCAGCAGTCTATGTATCCCTAGGGGACAGTGTAGGGTTAGAAACAGTGGCACGTGCTATTGTAAACATGCACGCAAGCAAGCGCACACACACTTCAGCAAGCAAGCACACACTTGCACTTCAGGAAACAGCAGAGGGAACACCCCCCTATCCACATCGATGGAACAGTAGTGGAGAGGGTAGCAAGTTTTAAGTTCCTCGGCATACACATCACAGACAAACTGAATTGGTCCACTCACACAGACAGCATCGTGAAGAAGGCGCAGCAGCGCCTCTTCAACCTCAGGAGGCTGAAGAAATTCGGTTTGTCACCAAAAGCACTCATAAACTTCTACAGATGCACAATCGAGAGCATCCTGGCGGGCTGTATCACCGCCTGGTATGGCAACTGCTCCGCCCACAACCGTAAGGCTCTCCAGAGAGTAGTGAGGTCTGCACAACGCATCACCGGGGCAAACTACCTGCCCTCCAGGACACCTACACCACCCGATGTTACAGGAAGGCCATAAAGATCATCAAGGACATCAACCACCCGAGCCACTGCCTGTTCACCCCGCTATCATCCAGAAGGCGAGGTCAGTACAGGTGCATCAAAGCTGGGACCGAGAGACTGAAAAACATCTTCTATCTCAAGGCCATCAGACTGTTAAACAGCCACCACTAACATTGAGTGGCTGCTGCCAACACACTGACACTGACTCAACTCCAGCCACTTTAATAATGGGAATTGATGGGAAATGATGTAAATATATCACTAGCCACTTTAAATAAAGCTACCTTATATAATGTTACTTACCCTACATTATTCATCTCATATGCATACGTATATACTGTACTCTATATCATCGACTGCATCCTTATGTAATACATGTATCACTAGCCACTTTAACTATGCCACTTTGTTTACCAACTCACCTCATGTATATACTGTACTCGATACCATCTACTGTATCCTGTCTATGCTGCTCTGTACCATCACTCATTCATATATCCTTATGTACATATTCTTTATCCCCTTACACTGTGTATAAGACAGTAGTTTTGGTATTGTTAGTTAGATTACTTGTTGGTTATTACTGCATTGTCGGAACTAGAAGCACAAGCATTTCGCTACACTCGCATTAACATCTGCTAACCATGTGTATGTGACAAATAACATTTGATTTGATTTGATTTGATTTGACACTGACATGCACAAGTTGGTGAGGTAAAGCAGAGGTGGTGTTCATTGCAAAGGTTGTCTACAGCTGACTCATTGACTAAGTCTGTCTGGCTATGTCGCTGGGCTGTTTTTGACACTCTCGCCCCCCTCTCCCCCCCACACAGCTGACTACTGCTATCCTGGTGTCATGTAACTGAGCTCTATCCCTCTTCCAATCCCCAATATGAGTGTCCCATTCACCAGTTCATTCATAGTTTCCTTCCCCCCTCTCTATGTAGATGGGGGGGATATCACACCAGACAATTGCTACTGAAATCTGACCATGCAGCTTAGTGGGTGTGAAGCAGAGGGACAGTGACACGGTGACACAGAGTCAGAGACCCCGCTGGGATCAGTAGCACATTATTTTGGTAGGAGACAACAGGGGGGACCGAATGACAGATACTGGTGGGGTTTAGAGTAGTCATAATATATACGGAACAAAAATGTAAACCCAACGTGGAAAAATGTCTACGATTTGACTGAGTTACAGTTCAGGAAATCAGTCAATTAAAATCAATTCATTAGGCCCTAATCTATGGATTTCACATGACTGGGAATACAGATATGCATCTGTTGGTCACAGATACCTTAAAAAAAAAATGGGCCTCGCAATGGGCCTTGGGATCTTGTCAAGGTATCTCTGTGCATTTAAATTGCCATTGATAAAATGCAATTGTGTTCGTTGTCCGTAGCTTATGCCTGCCCATACCATAACCCCACCGCCACAATGGTTGACATCAGCAAACCGCACACCCACACAATGCCATACACGTGGTCTTCACTTGTGAGGCCGGTTGGACGTACTGCCAAATGATCTAAAACGACATATGAGGTGGCTTATGGTAGAGAAATGAACATTCAATTCTCTGTCAACAGCTCTGGTGGACATTCCTGTGACATTGTGTTGTGTGACAAAACTGCACATGTAGAGTAGCCTTTTATTGTACCCAGCACAAGGGGCACCTGTGAAATGATCAAGCTGTTTAATCAGCTTCTTGATACGCTACACCTGTCAGGTGGACGCATTATCTTGTCAAAGCTAAACACATTTATTTGCACAACATTTGAGAGAAATAATCTCTGTGTGCTCATGGAAAATGTCTGGGATATTTTATTTCAGCTCATGAAACATGGGACCATCACTTTACAAGTTGTGTTTATGTTTTGGTTCTGTGTACATTCCACAGGGTGTGTTTATGTTTTGGTTCTGTGTACATTCCACAGGGTGTGTTTATGTTTTGGTTCTGTGTACATTCCACAGGGTGTGTTTATGTTTTGGTTCTGTGTACATTCCACAGGGTGTGTTTATGTTTTGGTTCTGTGTACATTCCACAGGGTGTGTTTATGTTTTGGTTCTGTGTACATTCCACAGGGTGTGTTTATGTTTTGGTTCTGTGTACATTCCACAGGGTGTGTTTATGTTTTGGTTCTGTGTACATTCCACAGGGTGTGTTTATGTTTTGGTTCTGTGTACATTCCACAGGGTGTGTTTATGTTTTGGTTCTGTGTACATTCCACAGGGTGTGTTTATGTTTTGGTTCTGTGTACATTCCACAGGGTGTGTTTATGTTTTGGTTCTGTGTACATTCCACAGGGTGTGTTTATGTTTTGGTTCTGTGTACATTCCACAGGGTGTGTTTATGTGCAAGCGCGTGTGTGTTTGTGAGAGTGTTTATCCACCTGACACAAAGTTTGGACCCACTGGGATAACCCTTCATTTTCCTGCAGTAGGTGGTAGTCAGGTTCCTGTGGCGGAGATGCCCAGTGGGCCCCACCAGGCTGTAGTGTTGAAAGAGGACAATCTTGTCTCAGCTGCTGTGGGCTGGGCCTCTAAAGGACGGGAGGGATCCACACACACCCCTTCTCCCAGCCAACTCTGCGTGGCCCCTAGTGGCCCCACGCACATTTGCTATAACTAGATTGGGTTTCATTTCTCAGAAGAAAGAGGAGGCAGTGACCCTCTCTACCCAGTCACAGGCCTGCTCTCCTCACTCACCCTCTCTGGCACTGAGTAGGAACATCCTGGAGGAAGAACCAGGGATACCACTAAGAACACCTTTTCTTCTCTCTCTCTCTCTCTCTCTCTCTCTCTCTCTCTCTCACTCACTCTCTCTCTTTCTCTCTCTCTCAGCCAATGAGAAGATTGAAGACATCAATGGCTGCCCTAAGAGTCGTTCTCAGATGGTGAGTGACCTTCATAGGGTTTCCTTCTATTGGTTTGTGTGTTTGGCAGTATAACGTTATAATCCTTGTGTGTGTGTGTGGGGGGGGGGGGGGGGGGGGGGGGGGGGTTGTTTGTATGGGTGAGTGTGTGAAGTAAAAAGTAGCTTTTGATGTCTTGGTCCACCACAGTAGAGCATCTGTGTTTGTGTGTTGACTCATACGTGCGCGTGTACTTGAGAGTGAATAAGCTGTGCGTGTATAAGCTGTGCGTACATACAGGGCCTTATTTAAGCAGGAAATTAGAATTTAGCTCTGTCTCAGAAGACATTGGTCCAATTGAATGGTTATGGCTATTACTCCTGTTATTTTTAAATGTGTGGCTTTGCGGTCAGTCTTTGTAAAAAGGTCTGGCCCATAGACAGGCCATTGGCTCTCACTTTGAAGCACCAGAGACTGAGGTTTGGTGTCTGGAAGAGAACCAAGCTTGCTTCATCACATTACTACTAGAAATAAAAACTCCACTTATGTTATCTAAGGGGACAAAATCCAGACGGAGAATTCAAGTTACGATGACAATAAAATCGTTAGCAGGGCGATGTTGTAATGGCTGTGGCTACTGTATAAGGATTCCCTTTTGGAGAGGGCTTTGGCAAGCGTACTCTTTTCCCAGGCAAAGGCTTAGTCCTACTGTATATTCATTTCTGTGTTTATTGTGGTTTGTTGTGGCAGTTTAACATTAGAACACATGAGTGTGAGAGAGAGAGAGTGTATCTGTGTCTGCGTTTATATCCGCGTTTATTAGGGGCGGGCGTTTGAAAGAATGTCTAATTTTGAAAGGGCTGACCACAATTAGTCGACTGGTCGATTGGCTGTTGGTCGATAGGCTGTTGGTCGACCAAGATTTTTATTTAGTCGAGCTGTAGCAAATATATATACAGTGCCTTCGGAAAGCATTCAGAGCCCATTACTTTTTCCACATTTTTTTTTATGTAAAAAAAAAAAAAAAAAGTACCCCCTTTTTCTCCCCAATTTCATGGTAACCCTTTTGTTAGTAGTTACTATCTTCTTTAATCGCTACAACTCCCGTACGGGCTCGGGAGAGACGAAGGTCGAAAGCCATGCGTCCTGCGAAACACAACCCAACCAAGCCGCACTGCTTCTTAATACGGCGCACGTCCAACCCGGAAGCCAGCCGCACCAATGTGTCGGAGGAAACACCATGCACCTGGCGACCTGGTCAGCGTGCACTGCGCCCGGCCCGCCACAGGAGTCGCTAGTGCGCGATGAGACAATTCAAAAAAACTGTTTTTGCTTTGTCATTATGGGGTATTGTGTGTAGATTGATGAGGATTTTTTTTTTTTTTTAATAAGGCTGTAACGTAACAAAATTAGGAAAAAGTCAAGGTGTGAATACACTGTATAAATGTGCCCATTTTAGGATCTGATAGTATTCCTGATTGGCATAAAAGCACCACCACTAATGAGCTGTGTAGCATCTCACAGTAATCCGTTGAGAATGTTCCTCAATGTATTTGAAAAATCTTTCCAGCTCTCTCCCTTTCGATAACCACTCACCGTGAAAGGGAAAAATGTCACGCCCGGTGGAAACGTCATAAAACAGGCCTACCTGATTACTTCTAATCAGTGCTTGACTTGGACTGAAGTAGGTTCCGGTCGTCATTTTGGGTGCTGGTACTGTTTATATTTAGTGTGCAGGAGCTCCACATTACTTTTGAGCTAATATTCTCTAAGTGGAACAGGAGCTCAAGTAGAAGAAAAATTGAGGTGTCGGTACTCAGCTCCGGTGAGCTCCTGCCTAAGACAAGCAATGCTTCTTATCCCTTGCGCAAATAGCCAACAGCTGTGTCTGTCCCGAGCACCACTCTGAGGGCCCAGAATATTTTATACGACGTTGCATCGCAAGCTTCCGCATTGATACAATGTTTTAAGTTCGTTGCAGACGAATGTGATTTATAGGATACGTTTTTTGTTTATCAGGATATGTTCCACCTGCAGGATGCAATGTTTTTCTTTGTTGGCTTTATGTAGGTTATTTTTGACATAGTCGGTAATGGCAAATAGAAGTCACTTTTTTAGGTTTGTACCATTTTCAGTTAGATTTGGATAGAATTTTGATGAATCACATGACAATGATTTTGAGACACGAAGACGTTATTATAAATGAAATGAAACTGTCCCACGAACACGTGTATATAAAAAACATAATTGGCACGCAGATTGGTAGAAATGGTCATGTAAATTGACATTCCACATGAGAAAGGTTGCCGACTCCTCGTGTAGCCTTATTACCGGCAACTTAAGCAGAGCAATGGCAGAATCTGCGAAAGCCAACAGGAGCAGGAGGAGAATGGTTGGTTCAGGTTAAGGTTTATTTTTCCTTCTGGTTATCTGGCTCCCCCTTGTGTCATTTGTGTGTTATTTCATCGAAAAGGGAACTTAAAGCGTCAAACAAGCTCAATGCATATCATTGATTTTATTAAAACACACAGAGTGTGTCGATATACACTGTAAAAATGTTGATCAATCGATTGACAACCATCGATTGACAACTTTCAGGTCGGCTAAGATTTAATTTTGTCGGGACCGCCCTAAATTTATAGCACTCGCATCTTAGCTTGAAACCAGTCTGAAGGCAAGCGTTTACGGTATGCTATCTGTTGTTTCACTTACTGGTTGTTCTGATACAAATCAGAACATATTTTCACTTGTCACACTCCAAACAATAAACACATCTTGGAGTTAGACATTTTGTCAGTGCTTATACATTTGACCTTACATTTGCACATTTCGTATTCAATCATACTGCTTGTGATTTCAGTTTTTTTTTTTTTTTACTGCAATGGGAAACTAGCCGGTATCCCTCCTCTGAATGTGGAGGGTTGTAAATTGGGCCAGTGTGCCAGTTGAAGGCTAATTTAGGCTGCTAGCCAGACCGCGCCCCCCCCCACCACCAACACACACACACACACACACACACACACACACACACACACACACACACACGCGCCCCTTGTACCGCTAGTCCCTCCCAGGCTCATACCCTTGCCACCCAGGACATAACCGTAGCTTTCGCAGTGACATGCTGTCATTGGGGTAGTGGTGACACAGAGGTGCTAAAACCACACAGGACGCTCCCCCTACTGCAACCCCACTCACATATCCCCTGAAGTGCTTTAGGTCTGTCAGAGGCTTACTTCTTACTGTGGAGGGATACAGTTGTGTTTCACACACACACACTGTTCTGTTGTTCGGGTATTGGTGTGTATTGTTTAATTGCTGTGCGTGTCGTGTTTCTGGGTCACAATATTTTATTTCCAACTTCCTGTTTCGCCCTCAGTTTGGCTCGAGTTCCCGAGAGATCTGCTTCTCTCCTCTGCTGGGAACAAACGTTACTACTAGCTCCATACAGGTCGAAACCAATTCAAACCCGTCTTCCCAAGTAGGCCTCTCTGACTGGGGGATGATGAAAACGAGGCCTTAGAAGGCTTCATAAGCCCTCGGAGAACGTCAAATGGCGTTTTCTCCTTTGCATCAAGGCATTGTCCGTTCTCAACTTCAACCCGTGTCTCACCTTCAGGTGCCACTCACGGCCATGGCGGCTGTAAGCCTGACCAGCCAGCGTTTGACTTAAGTGAAATTATGTTATATACGGCGTCAGGTTATCACGACTGACGCTCCTTCCATGTCCCCAACGGTTCAGTACTAAGGCCATGGTCGTTCATAGATTATATGACTACTATATTCACGTAGTATATGATCATCTAGATTGTATTGATTGATAATGTGAGTCCCCAGAAATGAATAGGGGAAGCAGGATACTGTCTGAAGTTAGTGTGTAGTCAGGTGTGTGACAGCTAGGGGGATACCTCCTTCAGATAACGTGTGTGTATGTGTGTGTGTGTGTGTGTGCTTGCATGTGTGTGCACACGTGTGTGTGTGAGTGTTATACCTAATTGTATCAGCTGGCCCGAACTCCATGTAATCAGATGCGAGTGCAGAGCAATCACAGGTACCGCGCTGCGTATTGTTGCTCGGCAACCCCGTATGGAGGAGTGTCACCCGTTTGACCACAAGGTATCGGCTGGAGCCACTGTTTGGGTTAGCGCCCATCCTGTCATCCCGCTCTCCTCCTCACCTTCTTCTCTGCGGGTAGAGAATTGTGTATTTACCTAGTTTCTTGTCGCTCTGTGTCCTCTGCTGTATCTAGACTGCGTTCAGTTTGATTGTTTCACTGTAAAGTGCTGTAGTATTGGTGCTATTGTTTTTTTTTTTTGTGTGTTGTGTGTGTTGGGTTACTTGCCACTTGGGCGCCAGTACTAGCAGCTTTCAAAGAAGGTAGTTGTGTAACACTATGAAACTGTCTAGTTGAATTACATCAGGAGGTACAGTACAGTCGTGGCCAAAAGTTTTGAGAATGACTCAAATTTACATTTTCACAAAGTCTGCTGCCTCAGTTTGTATGATGGCAATTTGCATATACTCCAGAATGTTATGAAGAGTGATCAGAGGAATTGCAATTAATTGCAAAGCCCCTCTTTGCCATGCAAATTAATTGAATCACCAAAAAACATTTCCCTGCCACAAAAGGACCAGCTGTTGACGAGGATTAGGCTGGAGATCACTCTGTCATGCTGATTGAGTTCGAATAACAGACTGGAAGCTTCAAAAGGAGGGTGGTGCTTGGAATCATTGTTCTTCCTCTGTCAACCATGGCTCCCTGCAAGGAAACACGTGCCGTCATCATTGCTTTGCACAAAAAGGGCTTCACAGGCAAGGATATTGCAGCCACTAAGATTGCTGCTAAATCAACCATTTATCGGATCATCAAGAACTTCAAGCAGAGCGGTTCAATTGTTGTGAAGAAGGCTTCAGGGCGCCCAAGAAAGTCCAGCAAGTGCCAGGACCGTCTCCTAAAGTTGATTCAGCTGCGGGATCGGGGCACCACCAGTACAGAGCTTGCTCAGGAATGGCAGCAGACAGGTGTGAGTGCATCTGCATGCACAGTGAGGCAAATACTTTTGGAGGATGGCCTGCTGTCAAGAAGGGCAGCAAAGAAGCCACTTCTCTCCAGGAAAAACATCAGGGACAGACTGATATTCTGCAAAAGGTACAGGGATTGGACTGCTGAGGACTGGGGTAAAGTAATTTTCTCTGAATCCCCTTTCATATTGGTTGGGGCATCCGGAAAAAAGCTTGTCCGGAGAAGACAATGTGAGTGCTACCATCAATCAGTCATTCCAACAATAAAGCATCCTGAGGCCATTCATGTCTGGGGTTGCTTCTCAGCCAAGGGAGTGGGCTCACTCACAATTTAGCCTAAGAACACAGCCATGAATAAAGAATGGTACCAACACATCCCCCGAGAGCAACTTCTCCCAACCATCCAGGAACAGTTTGGTGACGAACAATGCCTTTTCCAGCATGATGGAGCACCTTGCCATGAGGAAAAAGTGATAACTAAGTGGCTCGGGGAACAAAACATCAATATTTTGGGTCCATGGCCAGGAAGCTCTCCAGACCTTAATCCCATTGAGAACTTGTGGTCAATCTTCAAGAGGCGAGTGGACAAACAAAACCCCACAAATTCTGACAAACTCCAAGAATTGATTATGCAAGAATGGGCTGCCATTAGTCAGGATGTGGCCCAGAAGTTAATTGACAGCATGCCAGGGTGGATTGCAGAGGTCTTGAAAAAGAAGGGTCAACAATGCAAATATTGACTCTTTGCATCAACTTCATGTAATTGTCAATAAAAGCCTTTGACACTTATGAAATGCTTGTAATTATACTTCAGTATTCAACAGTAACATCTGACAAAAATATCTAAAGACACTGAAGCAAGCCGCAAACTTTGTGGGAAATTGATATTTGTGTCGTTCTCAAAACGTTTGGCCACGACTGTATGTTAAAGTTGTGTTATTGCGTTGTGTTGACCGACTACAGGGTTGCTGCCTCTCTAAAACCCACAATGTAAGGGTACCGTGAAGCGAGAGAGGTATGTACGGGGTTAGTGTCACCTTGGTTCACAGGTGAGGTGGTCTCAGTTAAACTGTCTGAGAGTGTGAAAGGCGGGAGGAGAAACAGACAGGCGCCGACTCAGTCATGCCACAAGCCAGGATTCCTTAAGACATAGCTTCTTCCGGTGAGGGGGCGTACACACACACACACACACACACACACACACACAAACAATAGATTCTCTGTGGTGTAAAAAAAACAGTGTTTGTTCATAGTGCAGTTGCAGGGCCGGCCCTACTGTGCTGCTGGCTGGCTGAGACCCAGCATGTGATGACAGCCTTAGAGAGAGGTGTGTGTGTCTGAGAGAGAGGCCCAGTACAATAGAACAGTGGTTAGTGTGATACTGTATTTGCTGTGTTCATGCCATCAAGACAGGTTCCAGAGAACTTTCTAGGTAAGAGGAAACTCTACGGACATGTTAGAATTGTATCTTGGTTTTGAAAGTTGTATTTTGCTGTGACGACGGTTGGTATTCTGTATTATTTTGTAATAATAATGGTCATTTTTTTAGGCAGTGTAATTTCTCATTGTTGTTGATTTAATTATCTAATTATTGTTGCTTCCCAAGGTGGCCAGATAACTGGGCCTGTTTCTATAAAATGTGGGATTGCAAGTCATTCAGTTGCAGTGTAATTTGAGTACTGCTTCTGTCTAGTGTTCAATCTACCTGCAGGGTTAGATTATCTGTGGCTGTGACACGTCTGTGACACGTCTGTGACACGTCTGTGACACGTCTGTGACACGTCTAGTGTTCAATCTACCTGCAGGGTTAAATTATCTGTGGCTGTGACACGTCTGTGACACGTCTGTGACACGTCTAGTGTTCAATCTACCTGCAGGGTTAGATTATCTGTGGCTGTGACACGTCTGTGACACGTCTAGTGTTCAATCTACCTGCAGGGTTAGATTATCTGTGGCTGTGACACGTCTGTGACACGTCTGTGACACGTCTGTGACACGTCTAGTGTTCAATCTACCTGCAGGGTTAGATTATCTGTGGCTGTGACACGTCTGTGACACGTCTAGTGTTCAATCTACCTGCAGGGTTAGATTATCTGTGGCTGTGACACGTCTGTGACACGTCTGTGACACGTCTAGTGTTCAATCTACCTGCAGGGTTAGATTATCTGTGGCTGTGACACGTCTGTGACACGTCTGTGACATGTCTAGTGTTCAATCTACCTGCAGGGTTAGATTATCTGTGGCTGTGACACGTCTGTGACACGTCTGTGACACGTCTAGTGTTCAATCTACCTGCAGGGTTAGATTATCTGTGGCTGTGACACGTCTGTGACACGTCTGTGACACGTCTGTGACATGTCTAGTGTTCAATCTACCTGCAGGGTTAGATTATCTGTGGCTGTGACACGTCTGTGACACGTCTGTGACATGTCCAGTGTTCAATCTACCTGCAGGGTTAGATTATCTGTGGCTGTGACACGTCTGTGACACGTCTGTGACATGTCCAGTGTTCAATCTACCTGCAGGGTTAGATTATCTGTGGCTGTGACACGTCTGTGACACGTCTGTGACATGTCTAGTGTGTGTTTAGTGTATAGGTTGGAGAGGGAGAGACTTACAGTTGAAGTCGGAAGTTTACATGCACCTTAGCCATATACATTTAAACTCACAAATACATTTTTCACAATTCCTGACAATTAATCCTAGTAAAAATTCCCTGTCTTAGATTAGGATCACCGCTTTATTTTAAGAATGTGAAATGTCAGAACAATAGTAGACAGAATTTCTTATTTCAGCTTTTATTTCTTTCATCACATTCCCAGTGGGTCAGAAGTTTACATACACTCAATTAGTATTTGGTAGCATTGCCTTTAAATTGTTTAACTTGGGTCAAACGTTTTGGGTAGGCTTCCACATGCTTCCCACAATAAGTTTGGTGAAGTTTGGCCCATTCCGTAACTGAGTCAGGTTTGTAGGCCTCCATGCTCGCACACGCTTTTTCAGTTCTGCCCACAAATGTTCTATAGGATTGAGGTCAGGGCTTTGTGATGGCCACTCCAATACCTTGACTTTGTTGTCCTTAAGCCATTTTGCCACCACTTTGGAAGTATGCTTGGGGTCATTGTCCATTTGGAAAACCATTTGCGACCAAGCTTTAACTTCCTGACTGATGTCTTGAGATGTTGCTTCAATATATCCACATAATTTTCTATCATCATGATGCCATCTATTTTGTAAAGTGCACCAGCCCCTCCTGCAGCAAAGCATCCCTACAACATGATGCTGCCACCCCCGTGCTTCACGGTTGGGATGGTGTTCTTCGCCTTGCAAGTCTCCCCCTTTTTCCTCCAAACATAACGATGGTCATTATGGCCAAACAGTTTTATTTTTGTTTCATCAGACCAGAGGACATTTCTCACAAAAATAAGAGTTTGTCCCCATGTGCAGTTGCAAACCATAGTCTAGCTTTTTTTATGCCGGTTTTGGAACAGTGGCTTCTTCCTTACTTAGCGGCCTCTCAGGTTATGTTGATATAGGACTCGTTTTTCTGTGGATACACTGTAGATACTTTTGTACCTGTTTCCTCCAGCATCTTCACAAGGTCCTTTGCTGTTGTTCTGGGATTGATTTGCACTTTTCGCACCAAAGTACGTTCATCTCTAGGAGACAGAACTCGTCTCCTTCCTGAGTGGTATGACGGCTGCACAGTCAATTTAGTGTATGTAAACTTCTGACCCACTGGAATTATGATACAGTGAAATAATCTGTCTGTAAATAATTGTTGGAAACATCACTTGTGTCATGCACAAAGTAGATAACTATAGTTTGTTAAAAAAGAAATTTGTGGAGTGGTTGAAAAGCGAGTTTTAATGACTCCAACCTAAGTGTATGTAAACTTCCGACTTCAACTTTATATACTCCATCACGGTTACCTGTGTTGTCCCCATGACGTCAAAGCTCGGCACAACACCTATTGACTCAGTGGCTTGATTACACTCTAATGAATAACCAGACTGTATTTACTCAAGGTTGATTAATCATGCACACCGTTGATGAGAGGAGCACTGCCTGATCAGAACAGAGGAGAGAAAGGAGCGGAGAGCCCAGGAGAGAAGGCGGGACAGGAGAGGATGAGGGGGAATACGAGAAAAGTAGAAAACGATAGGACATGAGAGGAGGAGGGGAAGATAGGAGTGGGAAAAGTGGACAAGTGCGAGAGGAGGAGTGGCAGATAGGCAGTTGTGTTTAAAGTAGAAAACTCCTTGTCAAAGCACCGGTGTCTCCCTCGTTCGATTTTCCATTCCAACAGTTAGATGAGTTCTCAGTTTTCCCGCACTACACTGGAATTCCCAAAGTTGACATTCTGAATCGATCCCCTGTTTGAATACAGATTAAACATGTTTTCTAAAATGCATGAGTACTGATCTCTCAGCAGGTTTTTTTATTTAGCCAGAAGCATCTTATTTTTACCCCCTCAGTACCAGGGGTATTTGGGTCAGGGGTATATCAAAGAAGGGACCAGGGCAGTATTTTAGTAGTGTGTGTGTGTGTCTGTGTGTGTGTGTGTGTGTGTGTGTGTGTGTGTGTGTGTGTGTGTGTGTGTGTGTGTGTGTGTGTGTGTGTGTGTGTGCGCGCGCATGAGTACCTGTACCTGTATGGGTGTGGGTATATCACAAGGAAGATGGTGACATTTAAGAGGAAGGGTATCTTAGTCAAGCTAGGGTCTGGGCGGTATTTCAGGGTGGCTGGCGGGTAGTTCAGTGAGGCGATGGAGGCATTTGGGTCTGGGGTATTTAAAAAGAAAGGGCATTTTAGTGAATGGGGGATATTTTAACTTTGTAGCGAGCAGAGCCTGGGCTAAATTCCTCCTGGTTCTCAGTCTGTGTGCTCCCTGACCCTTCCAGCATGTGTCACCCTATAACAGCTGTTCTGGGGTCAGCGGGTCACAGAGATGACAGAGGGGCCAGACTGCCGTTACAGCTCACTCGCTGATCTGGAGTCTGCTTCCGTTTCGTCATATGACGTCATTGACAGGCCTGATCTAGAATCATAGGGCTAGAAGGAGGATGTTGCTATTAATGTATTGAATAGGTCATGTTATTTTAGTTAGTTTCCTACAAAGTACGATGTTATTTTCCTAAATGGAAACTCTGAACTCTGCTCAGTTGGAACCCAATCCACACGAATAGAAGGTAATTGTGATTGCTTCTATTTCAGTTCAGCTGTTTATGTATTCTAGATCTGCTTATAGCATCGTTTGTGGACAGTTTGCAGGGACAATGTTCGACCTGTTTTCAGAGTGGTTTGTAGTAAGTGCTTTGGTGGAAAATGTCCTACTGAAGTGTATTACTCGGGTGTGTGCTAGCTGTTACCGATGGCGGTGATTCAATATGCCTCGGTATATAGCGTAAGACAGATTCCTTTTTGATGAAGGTTCCCTGGTTGGAACAGTCTAAGAGTATAGTCCCAATGGCCGCTCCTCAACAGCATGAGCAGTGAAAGTGACAGCTGGCTGTGGCGTACGAATCAAATGGTATATTGCTGAGTCACTCCCTGTTTGTTCACCTGAACCTCACCGTTGACAACCTTTGTTCTCCCATATTTTTTTATTATTGATGATGTCATTCGATTACTCCATTTGATTTGGTTCACCTGGTGATGACATGTGCAGCCAATGGGCCGTATCGAAATAGGGCCACCTGACCCGAAGCTAATTCTGTCTACCAATCATATCGCCTGGCTGTCGATTGCTGACAGCTCAGCACAGCTGGGTCGGTGTGGTTCCATTGGCTGGTATCTTAGTATCAAAGTAGAACGCTTCGTCGTCTAAGGTACTCCAGGAGTGGTGTACGTCTGGCTTATTTGTATACTGCTTTGACTAGGCTATGTCATTAAACGATCCACTCACCTTACTCAGGTCGGCACTCTGCGAAGTCAACCCCTGTAAACATGCCACTAAGTAGGCTGCCGATAACTGCTTACGTGCGTTGTGACTGTGCGATGAGTTGAGTTCAGTCTGAAAGTTCTCTGTGTCGCTCTCTTCTTCTCCTCCAGATTGGGAACATTGATGCCTGCCTCAGTTTCCTGGTAGCCAAAGGAGTCAACATACAGGGCCTGTCTGCAGAAGGTAAACACTCACACTCACCAGTCACACACACCTGCTGAGACTACTTTGACTGACTGTAGTGGCTAGAATATTGTGTAGTGAGCTTGTAGCTTACTTTCCTGTCTGTATCTCTCTCTCTCTCTCTCTCTCTCTCTCTCTCTCCCGCTCTCCTTCTTCCTTCCTCTTCATCTCTCTCTCTCTCTCTCTCTCTCTCTCTCTCCTTCTTCCTTCCTCTTCATCTCTCTCTCTCTCTCCTTCTTCCTTCCTCTTCATCTCTCTCTCTCTCCTTCTTCCTTCCTCTTCATCTCTCTCTCTCTCCTTCTTCCTTCCTCTTCATCTCTCTCTCTCTCTCGCTCTCCTTCTTCCTTCCTCTTCATCTCTCTCTCTCTCTCTCTCTCTCTCCTTCTTCCTTCCTCTTCATCTCTCTCTCTCTCTCCCTGTCTGTTTGTTTACCTCTCTCCCCTGCTCTCCTTACGCAGAGATCCGCAATGGGAATCTGAAGGCCATTCTGGGCCTCTTCTTCAGCCTGTCTCGGTACAAGCAGCAGCAGGCCCACCGCCAGCACTCCCAGCCCCCCCTTAAGTCCCAGTCCCATAGCCCTCATCCTCCCCTGAGCCAGCAGACCAGCGCCCCTGCCCAGCTCAGCAGCCAGCCTGCCCCCCATACGCATGAGACTCCGGCCCCCACAGCACAAGCAGCCCAGAAAACAGCACAGGTCGAGATGCAGTCCAGGTAAGCCTGTTGGATCACTGGGAGATGTAGTTCATAATACTTTGAATTTTACATGTCTTCCCTCTTTCCCTCTTGTTGATGTCATCAATGTTCAATTCATTGTCTCTGTCTGATTTCCTCTCTCTTTCCAGGTGTCTTAGCTCCAGTTGTCTGCAAATGTAAAATGATCCTTTCTTTCTCTCTCTTCTCTCTCTTGTCATATCGCTCTCCTTCTCTTTCTTTCTCTCTCTCTCCTCTAGGGATGGGTCTCAGAGTAAACTGCTCAGGTTTTCCCTTGGTCAGAAAAAGTCCTCTAGGTCAGCTCTTTTTCTCTCCCTCTTTCTCACTCTCTCTTCTTTGTGGTCATGCATCTTCCTCCTCCACTCCTCCTCCTCCTCATCTTCTAATTATACCCCTTTCCTCACCAGAGTAGGTAGAAGTTGTCAATAACAACTGATACAGGGTCAGATCTTTGTCAACATGCTATGGTTACTATAGAGGGTGTATTAATATGATCCTAGATCTGTGGTAAGGGCAACTTCTACCTGAAACTGCTATTCTACCCTGCATGAGTTTTGAAGAGAGGGGACTCCATTTTGGAAAGTCCTGTCTGACTCTGGCATCACGCCTCATTTGGCATATCTGCTTAATGGGCTGCGAGGGACCTTTGGATAACCTGTGCGTGTGTGCGTGCGATGTGAGTGTGGGCACGTGTTCCGCGCACACAAGAATGTGAGCGAGCACGTCTCACTGTGAACATGACCCTAATAGTTAACCCGAGATGGAGGAGTGGACGGCTTGAATTCGGTTGGACGTTACGATAGCGGATAGGATAGGCCACGACTACTGTCCTACTGCTGCTGTACTGTGTACTGTGAGAGAATGTTTATTCGGTGATTCGGGTTTATACATTCATCTGGGCCCGTATTCATAAAGTGTCATAAAGTAGTAGTACTGACCTAGGAGCAGTTTAGCCTTTTTATATGAGTTTCGAAAGGAAGGACCTAATCCTAGATGAACGCTCCTACTCTGAGACGCTTTATGAATGATGGCCATGGACTTTGTTTCACAAGCATGTCACTGTTTTTCTGAACTAAATGACTGCATGCTGCCTAAAGCCAACATAGCAGGCATAGGAAGATGCCTGAACAGAGTCCCCGCATCTGTTTTTCGGGGGAAACAGAAGTTAGGTTGAATATACTGTATACATGAAAACAGGAAACATCGTCTTTTTGTCGACGCAGTGGAGAGCGCATGTTGTCCATCCCTGGTCGTTTTTGTACCTGCTCCGGCAAATTTACCTCAAAAACAATGCAATAGCCCCGCCCTCTGGTCAGCATGTGTAACTGCAGGTGAATGTTCAGCTGGGCATAAATACATTCAATATCTGGAAATGTGTTTTTCTCTCTCCTTTTCAGATTGTAATGCGTTTCTCCTCCACTGCTTTTGCTTTTAATCTGAATTTGTTATTTTCTTACTTTCTCGACTTGAATGAAAACTGTCTTGGATGTGCAGCCAAGGGGAGCACAGGTGACATTAGGATAATTTCATGATTACGATTTAATGTGGCCACATCCCGAACGAGAACGGACAGAACACTTTTCATCAGTGAATTGTAAACGGTGTATATCATGAATAGGCTAGCAGGGAAGCCTGTGACTTAATATCTCCCTCAGAATTAAATTGGGTATAACATTTTGCTGCTCAGTTGGTAGATCACAGTTCTTGCAATGCCAGAATAGTGGGTCTGATTCCCAGGATCCCCCGTACGTAAAATGTCTGCATCGCAAGTAAGTCGACTTTAACTCCCTTTAAATAGAAGTGTCTGCTAAATGGATTAAAATATATATATATATATATTGTTTATACACTAACATTTTCAGTGTGTTCATTTCAGAACGCTCATGTCATCATAGTCTTTTATTGTCAGACAGGAACTTAATAATGACTTGTTATAGCCCAGAACCCAATTTTAATTCACAAGACAGTTAATTCACGAGCTAACAGCAGTCTGAGCTAGACCTATTCTCCCACTAACAAAAGCCCATGCAGTCCTACCTGGTCATGTTAAGGATTAAAAAAAAATATCTATTTTAAATTTAAGGTCACTCAAATCAGAGTGGCAAGAAGGAAATAAGATGTTTCACACCGGTATTGAACTACCGGTCAAAATCTATTTATCAGACCAACGCCGAACAGCCACAGAATTATGTTTCCTCCTCTAATGCTGAATTAGCAATTTATAGGTCTACGTGAGAGACAGACCCGGCTGGAATAGAGTGTAGAATGCGGACTTTGACTCCTGGCTACGGCTACACAGGAGATTAGCTAATAATATGGGGTTACTGAAATGTGGAAAAATATTGGACGTTTAGTGAATGTATTGCCTAAACTTTGCTGTTTGTGCCATTGAGTGTAAACGCTCTCTCTCTCTCTCTCTCTCTCTCAGACTTCCAGGCCCTAGTGCGAGGGTGTCCACTGCTGGCAGTGACATCACACCTCGTGGGTCGGTTGGCGCCGCCGGCAACCGGCGCAGTCAGGGCTTCACAGACAAGACCAAACCAGCCGCTCACCTGCACAAAGGTACGTCTGTCCTTCGCACACTCACACACACTCACACACACACACACACACACACACACACACACACACACACACACACACACACACACACACACACACACATACACACACACACACACACACACACACACTCACCTTTATGACTGTGCACGTGTCTGGAATTCAACCTTGGGCAATATGGCCCACTCAAAGCCTGATCCATGAGTCGAAATACGATCAATGTATGTACACCCACACACACACACACACACACACGTCTTGATTGTATTTCGAGTCATGGATCAGGCTCTGAGTGGGCCATATTGCCCGAGGTTGAATTCCAGACACATGCACAGCCATAAAGGTCCAAATGTCTAAACCACCTGTCATTAAACGCTGGCAGTCTGTCCTGGTCATGGTGTGGATGATGACGTCTGTGAGTATAGCAGCTATCCCAATCAGGCCGTTATAGTGTGGGAGGCCATAGGAGTCACCCTTTCTCAGAATAGACCAAGGCCTATCCACAAAGCGTCTCATGTTACAGTAGGGGTGCTGATCTAAGATCTGTCCGTATAATATTATTCAGGATGATACAAAAGGCTAGACTGATTCCAGATCAGCACTCCTACTCTGAGACGCTCTGTGGATACAGGTCCCTGAGTGCAGACACCCTCTTCCACCCACAATGCACTGCATCAGTGCTGAAGCGCTTTACTGCGATGTGAGTGAGTTGGGCCATGAAATAGAGTATTCGTCTTTGTTGCCCATGTTGAGTGCATAAAAGGTTATTCATTAGATAAACAATGTTATGAGTCAAACTAGATATGATTTATGGTGCCAGATGCTTCACCAATTTACCTGTCTGGCCATAGGATTCTTCTATCTTGGCTAAGGGAGCTTTGGGATACAGGACATGAACAGTACAAGCTTCAGTACTGTGTATTACGAGGACAGTCGAAACACTACTTGTGTTCGTGTGCGCGTGCGTGTGTGTGTGCGTGCCTGCGTTCGTTCGTGCGTGCACGTGACACTGACCTATAGAGAGTGTGTGTGCTGCATGTCTCCTCGCTAAATGACATTGATATGGGTTACAAGGTGAGGTGACAGTGTGTGATTTATAGAGGTGTGTGTGTGTGTTAGATCTGGTGTTGCGCTATAAAGTTTACCATGGCCTCTAGCTGGTATGACCGCTATGCACTGTGCTCTGTCTAACCTCAAAGGTGCTTGCCTATAGCAGGACACTGTGAATGACCCATGACTAGGGCTGTGGCGATCATGACATTTTGTCCTCTGGTTAATATCATGCAAAAGTCTGCCGGTCTCAAAGGTAATTGACCTTTAATGAACTTAAACACGTTTAGCATCTCCAGGCCTCCAAGCTTTATGTCATATGATGTGCCCTGAATCAATTTCCTAAATCAATTACCATTGCTTGGCCTGCATCTTGTTGGTGTGTGTCACGTTTACCCCCTGCTCCCCCTCTCCGGCGCCCAACGCCGCCAGTTGTCTCATCATTACGCACACCTGCCATCATCATTACGCGCATCTGTGCCTCTGGACAGTCACCTGGACTCTATGACCTTCCTGATTACCTCCCCTATATTTGTCACTCCCCCTGGTTCTTTCCTCAGGCCTTATTGACTCTGTTTCTGTTTCATGTCTTTATTATTAAATATTCACTCCCTGTACTTGCTTCCCGATTATTAGCGTACACGTTAAAGAATAACGCCTCAACAAAAGCAAGCAACAGGGATATTTATTTTCATTTTTTACTGGTGACGTCGGGTCCCAGTGCCGCAACTGGGGATGCCTCAGCTGGCTCGACAGGCTTCCATGCCTCAGCTGGCTCGACAGGCTTCCATGCCTCAGCCGGCTCGTCAGGCTTCCATGCCTCATCCGGCTCGACAGGCTTCCATGCCTCAGCCGGCTCGTCAGGCTCCCATGCCTCAGCCGGCTCGTCAGGCTCCCATGCCTCAGCCGGCTCGTCAGGCTCCCATGCCTCAGCCGGCTTGTCAGGCTCCCATGCATCAGCCGGCTCTACAGGTTTCCGCGCCTCAGCATAAGCGACCGGCCCGCTTCTGGCCCCCAAATCAATCAAATCAAATCAAACTTTATTTGTCACATGCGCCTAATACTACAAGTGTAGACCTTACCGTGAAATGCTTACTAACAAGCCCTTAACCAAAAGTGCAGTTCAAGAAGAGTTAAGAAAATATTGACCAAATAAACTAAAGAAAAAAATTATATATATTTTTTTAAAGTAACACAACAAAATAACAATAACGAGGCTATATACAGGGGGTACCGGTACCGAGTCAGTGTGCGGGGGTACAGGTTAGTTGAGGTCATTTGTACATGTAGGTAGGGGTGAAGGGACTATGCATAGATAACAAACAGCGAGTAGCAGCAGTGTACAAAACAAATGGAGGGAAGGGATCAATGTAAATAGTCCGTGGCCATTTGATTAATTGTTCAGCAGTTTTATGGCTTGGGGGTAGAAGCTGTTTAGAAGCCTCTTGGACCTAGACTTGGCGCTCCGGTACCGCTTGCCGTGCGGTAGCAGAGAAAACAGTCTATGACTTGTGTGACTGGAGTCTCTGACAATTTTATGGGCTTTCCTCTGACATCGCCTATTATATAGGTCCTGGGTGGCAGGAAGCTTTGCCCCAGTGATGTACTGGGTCGTATGCACTACACTCTGTAGCGCCTTATGAGCAGTTGCCATACCAGGCGGTGATGCAACCGGTCAGGATCCTCTTGATGGTGCAAATGTAGAACTTTTTGAGGATCTGGGGACCCATGCCAAAAATGTTCAGTCTCCTGATGGGGAAAAGGTTTTATTGTGCCCTCTGCACGACTGTCTTGGTGTGTTTGGACCATGATAGTTTGTTGGGGATGTGGACACCAAGGAACTTGAAACTCTCGACCCACTCCACTTCAGCCCCGTCGATGTTAATGGGGGCCTGTTCGGCCCGCCTTTTCCTGTAGTCCACGATCAGCTCCTTTGTCTTGCTCACATTGAGGGAGAGGTTGTTGTCCTGGCACCACATGCCCAGGTCTCTGACCTCCTCCCAGCGTCAGGGAGGGGTACAGGTTAAAGCGTACTGTCACGTCACCAGTTGTCTCATCAGTACGCACATCCGCCACCAGCGTTACGTGCACCTGCGCCTCATGATACTCACCTGGACTCCATGACCTTCCTGATTACCTCCCCTATATCTGCCATTCCCCTTGGTTCTTTCCTCAGGCGTTATTGACTCTGTTTCTTGTCTGTACGCTTTTCGTGTTTCTTGTTTTGCATGTTCTATTCATTGTTAAATATTCACTCCCTGTACCCGCTTACCGATTATTAGCGTACACGTTAGTGTGTGGTCACACAAATCAAAATTCAATCAATCGTCACTGTATTCAGATCGACGGACACTCTGTTTACTGTGCTGACTTAATGCGGCTCTATTTTCGGCTGTGTTCAGCCATGGTGAATCTGTGTTGACTGTGCATTTAGTTAGAGGTTTTATGTCGCTTCTCTGCGCTGTTGTCACCACCCAGCTGGTCTCCCGGGGTTGTTTCTAGACTCACTGTGTTTGCCTTCCACAGTCTCAATCCATTCCCCTGTGTTAGACTGTATGAACGATGGAGGCAGGAGAGATGGAGGGAAACGAGAGAAGGAGAAGGTGATGTGTGTGAGCGAGAGAGAGAGAGAGTGATGTGAAGGGTGCAGAGGGACAGACGGCAGGTAGGAAGGGGGGTTTGGAATCATCCCCCCCCAAAATCATTCCCCCCTCCCCTGCCTTCCCTGTTGAGTGTCTGCCAAATCCCTCCCCCCTCTCCCAACTCACTCCTGCACAACAGTTCCACTCAGACTGCCCTCTGTGGAACGTCTGTCAGAGTTTGGAACCCTGGCTTCTGAGCTCAGCTTCTTTTGGTCTCTACTCTACTGGGACAGTGATACAACTCCTGAGGTTTGTCATCTATCTTTTCACTGCTCTCCTCTTAGCCTCACTGGGTGCTGAAACTAGCTTTCTCCCAAATCATACATGACGTCAATGTGCGATTCGTATGACAGTTAGGATTCGACCCAGACTTATAGTACCATTGGTCATGGTCTTTCACCTAGTGACCAGACACAGGGTCTGACTCAGTCATATTTTACATTTTGTGATTAGTTTGTGTTTAAAAAAAAAAAATCATACACTGTTTTAATACATAATTTTACTTAGTAAGCTTTACTGTACCAAATTAGCAACAAGTTTACTAGCGGGAGCATTCAGTGATTTACTACCTTGAAATAAAATGCTGAAGATGCTAAGGCTCAGTAAAAACGAGCCTGAACTGTTCAGTGTTGCTGACAGAAGAATATAAAACATGTCCTTGGAACCATCCTGTTTTACACAGTAGAGAGACATGAGCATACAGTTGGCCTTCCTCTTATGCTTTACATTCTCACCTTGACAGACATAATATGACATTTGAACTGTCTCTATTCCTTTGTAGCTTTTGTGGGTGTAATGTTTACGGTTCATTTTGTATTCATTATTTCACATTTAGTTTATTATCTGTGTAAACATATGTTTCTCATGCCAACAAAGCCCTTTGAATTGAATTGAAAGAGAGCGAGAGAGGGTGTTGTGTGTGTGTGTGTGTGTGTGTGTGTGTGTGTGCGCTCTATGCGAATGTGCGCGTGGGTACTTACTCTTGTATGTGTGTGCGTGCGTGTTGTGCGTGCGTGCGTGGTGTGCGTGCGTGGTGTGAATGCGTGTGTGGTGTGCGTGGTGTGCATGCATGCACACATGTGAGAGTGTACGGACAGTGCAGACAGTGCTGAATGACTGGCCAGCCGATGAGCCTGTAGCCTCTCTGTTTGAGTGTGTTCATGTGGAGGAACTTTAAAAGTTTCACTCCAAATCAAGACTGGCTGTCCCACTTGGGGATATGAGTAAGCAGTTTAGACAGAAGTCGACTATATTAAATAATACTCAATTGAACGGAGTAATAGAACATATAAGCAACAAAACAAAACAATTCACTTTTAGTTGTCTATTTATCTATTTATTTAAAAAAAAAATTCTGGCAAGACATCTGTGTACGGCAAAAAATGGTTGCTGTCTGGGCAGTCCTGGAAATACGCCTGAGCTATTTCTATAAGTATCATACAGTACTGTACTGTATGTTGCTAAAAAAAGTATCTTCCTGAATCTGGACACATTCATCATCATATGTTTAGGCTGCGCGTCATTCTAAGCTGTATACAGTGTCTATAAGTATGATACTGCTCCCCCCCCCCAGGCTCAGTCATGGCTTTATGTTTAGACTTTAAGTCTATCTCTCTATGTTTCTATAGGCAGGGAATGTACAGGTCAGTACTGACTGATGGGTGATCTAAATTACGGTCTTGCGACAGTGAAATCGGTCATGTGGGCTACGCAGTGTCGGCCGATGCTAGGCCCCTCTAATGCGTTTTAAGCTTGTTTTTGCGTGCGGTTGCGGTTGCGGTCTCGGCAGCGTTTTCCTCCCGGGTTTAGTTTGGGACGAGGTTGAGCCGTTACACGCTGTGGGGAAACCATGGGCCTTTTGAAGTGGCTGTGCTGAACAAACATGTCTCTGACATGCGCACTCGCCCGCACACATGCTACACACACACACACACATATTGTGGACGTTTGTATTGTACACTTGGTAATGGCACGTATAGACAAAGTGGAACAGACACAGTGGAACACACACACAGGCGCGATGATCCGTGAAAACAGGGGGATATCCCAGAAGCCGATGGCTTCATACACAGACAAATAAGGCACAGCCCGCTTGAAGTTTGCCAAAAGGCACCTAAAGGACTCAGACCATGAGAAACAACATTCTCTGGTCTGATGAAACCAAGATTGAACTCTTTGGCCTGAATGCCAAGCGTCGCGTCTGGAGGAAACCTGGCACCATCCCTACGGTGAAGCATGGTGGTGGCAGCATCACGCTTTGGGGATGTTTTACAGTGGCAGGGACTGGGAGACGAGTCAGAAAATCTACTCCAGAGTGCTCAGGACCTCAGACTGGGGCAAAGGTTCACCTTCCAACAAGACAGCGAACCTAAGCACACAGTCAAGACGACGCAGGAGTGGCTTCGGGACACGTTTCTGAATGTCTTTGAGTGGCCCAGCCAGAGCCCGGACTTGAACCCTATCGAACATCTCTGGAGAGACCTGAAAATAGCTGTGCAGCGACGCTCCCCGTCCAACATGACAGAGCTTGAGAGGATCTGCAGGGAATAATGGGAGAAACTCCCCAAATACACGTGTGGCAAGCTTGTAACGTCATACCCAATAAGACTCAAATCAAATCAAAGTGTATTTGTCACGTGGTGCCGAATACAACAGGTGTAGGTAGACCTTACAGTGAAATGCTTACTTGCAGGCTCTAACCAATAGTGCAAAAAAGGTATTAGGTGAACGATAGGTAAGTAAAGAAATAAAACAACAGTAAAAAGACTGTGAAAAACAACAGTAGTGAGGCTACATAAAGACACCGGTTAGTCAGGCTGATTGAGGTAGTATGTACATGTAGGTATGGTTAAAGTGACTATGCATATATGATGAACAGAGAGTAGCACTAGTGCAAAAGAGGGATTGGCGGGAGGTGGGACACAATGCAGATAGCCCGGTAAGCCAATGTGCGGGAGCACTGGTTGGTCGGGCCAATTTAGGTAGTATGTACATGAATGTATAGTTAACGTGACTATGCATGTATGATAAATAGAGAGTAGCGGCAGCGTAATAGAGGGGTTGGGGGGGGCACACAATGTAAATAGTCCGGGTTGCCATTTGATTACCTGTTCAGGAGTCTTATGGCTTGGGGGTAAAAACTGTTGAGAAGCCTTTTTGTCCTAGTGTCACGCCCTGGCCATAGAGAGGCTTTTATTCTCTATTTTGGTTAGGCCAGGGTGTGACTAGGGTGGGCATTCTGTTCCTTTTTCTAGGTTTTTGTATTTCTTTGTTTTTGGCCGGGTATGGTTCTCAATCAGGGACAGCTGTCTATCGTTGTCTCTGATTGGGAACCATACTTAAGTAGCTCTTGCCCACATGGGTTTTGTGGGTAGTTGTTTTCTGTATTGTTAGTTTCCTTACAGAGTTGTTAGTTTTCCTCTTTGTTGTTTTTTTGTTCTAGTGTTCTGATTTTAATAAAATTTCATGAACACGTCTCACGCTGCGCCTTGGTCCAGTCATTCACAGGAAGAGGATCGTTACACCTAGACTTGGCAATCCGGTACCGCTTGCCATGCAGTAGCAGAGAGACCAGTCTATAACTGGGGTGGCTGTAGTCTTTGGCAATTTTTAGGGCCTTCCTCTGACACCGCCTGGTGTAGAGGTCCTGGATGGCAGGCAGCTTAGCCCCAGTGATGTACTGGGCCGTACGCACTACCCTCTGTAGTGCCTTGCGGTCGGAGGCCGAGCAAATGCCGTACCAGGCAGTGATGCAACCAACCATGCTCTCAATGTTGCAGTTGTAGAACCTTTTGAGGATCTCAGGACCCATGCCAAATCTTTTTAGTTTCCTGAGGGAGAATATGCTTTGTCGTGCCCTCCTCACGACTGTCTTGGTGTGTTTGGACCATTCTAGTTTGTTGTTGATGTAGACACCAAGGAACTCAACCTGCTCCACTACAGCCCCGTAGATGAGAATGGGGGCGTGCTCGGTCCTCCTATTCCTGTAGCCTACAATCATCTCCTTAGTCTTGGTTACGTTGAGGGAGAGGTTGTTATTCTGGAACCAACCGGCCAGGTCTCTGACCTCCTCCCTATAGGCTGTCTTGACTCGAGACTGTAATCGCTGCCAAAAGCGCTTCCACAAGTACTGAGTAAAGGGTCTGAATACTTACGTAAATGTGATATTTCAGTTTTTTTTTACACATTTCTAAAAACCCGTTTTTGCTTTGTAATTATGGGGTATTGTGTGTAGATTGATGAGGGAAAAAATCTATTTAATCAATTTTAGAATAAGGCTGTAACGTAACAAAATGTGGAAAAAGTCAAAGGGTCTGAATACTTTCCAAATGTACTGCAGATGAGATTTTGGTTTAATCCATTGTTTAACAGAGGTATGAAAGCGGCTGTGTAGACTAGAGTCGAAGTGTGTGTGTGTTTTAGACATGTATGATGTTTCAATACCCATAAACACACACACACACACACACACACACACACACACTTCGACTCTAGTCTACACAGCCACTTTCATACCTCTGTTAAACAATGGATTAAACCAAAATCTCATCTGCAGTACATTTGGAAAGTATTTGACTTTGACTTTTTCCACATTTTGTTACGTTACAGCCTTATTCTAAAAGACAGAGAGACAGAGTTGGGTTGTGGCAGGAAGTTCACTGGTGGTCTGTGGTTAAGTCCTGAGGGCCTCGCTCTGTCTGTCAGACTCAGATTTCAGACTACTAATTGACTGCACTAATTGAGTAGTTAAGATTTAAACACTAAAACCTGGGTCCTGTGTAAACTATGAGCATACACAAGTCATATAGAGGCACAAAGGTGTGTGTGTGTGTGTTGGTGGAGTTCTATTTTTGTCCCAAGGTAGTGAACTTTGTCACAGTGATCGCAGTAGCCAGGTCAGGAGGTCTATGATCTCTTGCGAGTGGGATGTCAGCAGTCCATGTGTTTGTGATATTGGACCAGACAAAAGTTGACTGTGTGGCAATCTTTAGGTGTGGAAGTGGGAGAAAGAATGCTGGTCAGTGGCTCAGGTGTGAGTGTTTATGTGTATTGATACATCACGTGTGTGTCTAAAACAGGAAACAAGTCAATTGTGTGATATAAGAAGGGGATTAAATTCAATACAACTTTATTGACAACTGTGGGGCAAAGGGGTTCATTGCAATTTCACTTCTGACCCAGGATGCGAAATGTGGATCTCCTTTTCATTCAAACTGGGGCATCTTAGGTGGTCATCTGGTTCTGGGTCATCCCCAGAAATGCTCTGTGTGTTTCTTGTGTCCAGTGTCCAAGCCAACACAATGTCCACTTCTCAACCAAAACCCAAGCTGGTTTCACCCCCTATTCTCCCTCTGGGGCACAGACCGTTCTGTTGGCACGACGTAAGCTTCTCAACGTTCCCCTTTTCCCACATCCCAGCCTCAGTGAGTCTGAATCCCTCTCTCTCTCTCTCTCTCTCTCTCTCTCTCTCTCTCTCATTCTCTCTCTTTCTCTCATTCTCTCTCTCTCTCTCATTCTCTCTCTCTCTCTCATTCTCTCTCTCTCTCTCTCTCTCTCTCTCTCTCTCTCTCTCTCTCTACCTCCTCTGTAATTACTGCTGGTCCTCTCTCTCTCTCTCATTCAGGCCCTCCTCCAATAGGAAGCCAGCTATTAGCAACCTGACCCACTTTCCGCCGGCTAACCTCTAGCACGGCTAATTGGGCCCTAATCACTTCCTAATGGGCGCATTGTTTCAATGCGGGCTTGCTAAATACTGAACTGGGGGGAAAGGAAAGGGGCATGAAAAGCAATTAGGGCATGAAAGGTGTTTAAAAAACAGGAATAAATGGGATGGAAAGGGATGTGGAGTGTTTAGTATTCCTAGTAAATACTTCCTTAACGAGGTTCAAATGTGTGAATATTAAATTAGATTAGTTTATGGAGTTACCAAGTGTTTAGAGTCATGTTAATGCAGTATACTGAAAAAGGGGTTGCATACTGCACTGTACGAAGAGATGGTACACTCTTACAAAAAAGGGTTCCAAAAGGGTTCTTCGGCTCTCCCCATAGGAGAACCCTTTTTGGTTCCGGGGGGGGGGGGGGGGGGGGGGGGACCTTATTGGTTCTATGTAGAACCCTATGTAAGAGAGCATTCTACTTGGAACTGAAAAGGGTTCTACCTGGATCAAAAAGGGTTTGACCGCCGAAGAACCTTTTAGAGGTTCTAGAGAGCACCTTTTTTCCCTAAGAGTGTATTGAAAAGGAATTGCAACGGATAAAGTTTGAGATCATGACTTAATAAAAGACCGTGTTTGTGAAGGTATTTGGGTAAGTGCAGCAGGACCTTGGCTTCTGTTTTGCCGTGTCCATGTGCTGTACTGGCTGACGAATGGGTTGGGCATGGGAGTGGCCACAAGGGCAGTTTGGCAGTTTGGCTTTGAATATTCAAAGTAATGCTAGCAGTAAGTTGGCACTTGGAGTCTCTACCGGCACACAACAATAACTACACTGTTCTTGTACAGTACAGTATTAGTCTCTCGAGGAAGAACATCTTAACTGCTCTATGAGTTCTGTATCTATGTTGGTTTTGGATTTGATTGTGACTGTTTTTGGTAAGTCAAACATTATTGATTTAGAGGGGTAACAAACTATAAACTTTTTAAAAAGTACTTTGTGTTGGTTTTTGTGTGCTCTGTAACAGTAAAACAGACGTGTCTTTTGTAAAAACCTTCATTTAGACAAAATAGTCAAATTTAATGAAAGTGTTTGTGTTTTAGCTAGCTCATTTCCACAGTAGTTCAGAATACAGACTTGGGATAGAGCAAGTCTTTGACTGTGAATTGGAAGATAATGAACCAGAATCAGTCCATATAAGTCCAAACCTCCCAAGGGTGTTAGTAGCAGTGTTCTATCTCAGCTAAAATTCCTAGGTCAAACTTTAAAGGGCTTTCCCTCATTGTTTTTATAAACAGTTAATGATGGGCACTCTCGTTGTTAGTGTCCAAGGGTTCTAATAGTTATCCGAGTGTCGTGTGCTCGCTAGCGTTAAGTAATGACACGTTTAGACTGTGTCAACACAGGCTAACTCAAGATTTCCACAGTGCAAGACCTTATATGGACAGTTGGTGTGGGGTCTATGAGGATTGCTCTATCTAACCATCTCTTATTTCTTGCCTTTCCCCTCTCCTTATCCTCTCTCCCACTCCTGCTTTCTCCCTTCTCTTCATCTTCTTCTTCACTCCTCTCATCTCCTAATCTCCTATTCTCCTCTCGTTTATCCTCTTCTCACTTCCTCCTCTCATCTCCTCATCCCCTCTCGCTCCTATTCTCCTCTCGTTTATCCGCTTCTCACTTCCTCCTCTCATCTCCTCATCCCCTCTCGCTCCTATTCTCCTCCCCTCTCGGTTATCCGCTTCTCACTTCCTCCTCTCATCCCTTTTTTTCATCCCTTCCACCTCTTCATCCTCTCCTCTTCCTCACAGAACCGTCCGAGGACATGACTTCACAGACTCCGGTAATGACTGAACATGCTCCGTCGTCCCCGGTGACCATCAGCACTTCCGCCAACAGCGTCTCTACCTCGGCTCCTGTACCTCCATCCTCCTCCTCCTCTTCCTCGGCCATCCCCCACCCCAACTCCAGCAGCAAGCCCTGGAGGAGTAAGTCTGTGAGCTCCAAGCACACCTCCTCCTCAGCCATGCTCTCTGTCAAGCAGGAGAAGGATACCTCCTCAAAGGCCTCCTCGTCCACCGAGCCCCCCCCTAAAGTCATCCAACAGAAGTCTATGCTGGAGAAGCTCAAGCTGTTTAACAGTAAAGGCGGATCTAAGTCCTCGTCCTCCAGCAATCAGGGAGCTCAGGCGGACAGCGGTGCCCCCGCCCGGCAGCTCGGGTCTGGTGAAGTAGAGAGGGCAGAAGCAGGGTCCAACACCGACTCCCTAGGGGAGGCAGAGGGGAACACCCGGCCCGGCGTCAACGGGACAGGTAACGGGACGACCCACGGTGGTGCTTCAGCCCATGTCCCTACCATCGCCACAACAACCAGCAGCCCCAAGATTGCACTGAGGGGAATCGCTCAGCGCACGTTCAGCAGAGCTATGACTTCTAAAAAGAGCTCAGTGAAAGGACTGGAGAAGGAGAAAGAGAAGGAGAAGGAGAGGGGGAAGGAGAAAGAGAAAGAGAAAGAGAAGGAGAAAGAGAGGGAAAGAGTGAAAGAGGCGGGGAAACACATCACCACCGAGAGGATGGAACTCAGGGGGGAGGAGCCTAAGGAGGAAGCGACTACCAGTGTCGCAATGGAAACAGAACCCTCCTCCAATAAGAGAACTTCTAAAATCGCCAGTTTCATACCCAAAGGGAGCAAAGTGGCCAAGAAGGAGAGTTCTGTCCCTGCACACAGCGGCATACCAAAGCCAGGGGGTAAAACCTCAGGGGTAGGGGGGAAGGCGCCCTCGGCAGGGGGGAAGGAGGGTGGGGAGCGTCCCCGGAGCATGCGGTTGGGAGGGGGTCTTGTCCTGCAACGCGGACACCTGGACAGAGACCGAGACAGGGACAGCAGGCACTCTAGCTCTACCTCTAGTCTGGCTTCTACAGAGGGCAAGGCCTCACAACAGGGCCACAGCGCCGCCCCGGTGGTGGAAGGTGGTAGTGGTGGCGCTACACAGAGCACAGCCTGCAACACAGTCAGCGTCCAGCTACCTCAGCCCCAGCAGCACCACAGCCACCCCAACACAGCCACCGTAGCACCCTTCATGTACAGGTGAGTAATACATACACTTTGGACTGATAAAACTGTCAACTTTAACATTTGTCAATCCTTTGCGAATCCGTAATAGTATCCCGAGAAAGTCTGAAAGGACCATTAGTCATTCATTAGTCACTGATCGTTAGTGGGAATCTGCAAGCCGTTTGCTCTGAATTTCCCCGTCATCTAGGTCACAAACGGACGTGGACGGTATCATGGCGACAGAGGCAGGGTCAGGAGGAAGGGGAGGAGAAAACATCCCCTTTAAAGCCAGCCAGCCATCCATTGAGGACCTTTCAGGTAGGCCATCGACTAGTTCTGTCTGTAGGAGCTGATGGGCGATTGATCATGTGTCTGCACTGTACAGAAGTTACATGGGCCATTTTTGGGGGGGTTATTTTTGATTGGGTGAGATTGTTAGTTGGAGGAGAACAGCACATGAATCCGACTGTGGGTTGATTCTATCTGATGGGAAACATACCTTCCTGGCTCATGCACACTCAATTCAGTTGTGGGTTTTTGTTGTGTCCATTAGTGAAGCGCAGGTTGACTCATAGCCCGCAGTCCCCTCCGTTATGTCCACGGAGCGGGCGAGTTTAGGGTCATGAAAATATTGTGTTGATGACGGGCGGGTTGAATCAAGTTAAAACGATACCTTAAAAAAAAAAAAATATCATTAATATCTATAGGCTATATTGAGGTTTTTCTTTCATTATTGTAGGCTATCTAGCATTAGTGTCTAAGCCTAAGATTTAGGAGCCTAACTGTGCGCGCGTCAAATAGCCTACACTCCAATTGCCAAATGTTTTTTAGGAACGGGAAGAAAAAGTTAACGTGTATCCATGGAGGCACAATCGGAGTTGACTCTGACTGTAGTTTAAGAGCGCGTCTTCTATATTAGCGGGTTAGGGTCCGGTGTGAGCCTCAGATTTGGACTTTATCACAAATAGTCTGGTGGTTGCTGATGGGTTATTAGCAATAGCGGGCGGGTGTGGGTGAATTGACAGTTGATCCGCGCACCGCTAGTGCCTATGTGCTCAGGTACAATGTTTGTTCCGTATAGAAGAAGATCCAGAGACACGGCGGCTGCGGACTGTTAAAAACATTGCAGACCTCCGCCAGAACCTGGAAGAGACCATGTCCAGTCTACGGGGGACTCAGATCACACACAGGTATGAACCTCCTGCAAATGAGAATGGACAATGGACAATGTCCAGCCAAGTAGCCAAACAGATGCCAGTTTCAATTCCACATTCTATTTCTGTGTGTCCGGCAAGTTCCACTGACATCCGTGAAGACATAAAAGACACAGCTCCTATAGAGAGACCACAATAGTGATCACAATAAAGCTATTCTTAGCAAATGATCCATAACACTTTCTCTTGTGAAAGAAAATCCCAAAAGCAGGCTGTTAATGTAGACGGTAAAGTGAGTTAGCACGTCTGTTTTAAATAGCGGTCGTGTTAATGGGTGGTCCACCCAGGACAAAGGTCTAATTTTGAAGCCGGTTTAAGTGGGACGTGACTGCCACCTAGTGGCCATGTAGTGTCACTAATAACTCACGAGTCTGACACTAGGGATGTGTCCCGGCCTCCAGGGTTGCCAGATAGAAATAGAATAAAGGACGAAGTTGGATTAACTTTTGCGGTTTGAGGCTTGTCTGTCTGATGCTCTATTCTAGTGTGTATGTAATGGAGGGCTTGTTCTCCAAAACCCACTAGACTGTGTCTTGTGTCTGGTTCTTTCAGCATGATCTACCCCCTGTATGAGATTGTCAGTGTCTTTGAACCAGTAATGGCTGGATGGAGCGGTGGTTTTGTCTTTGGATTTTGATTCAAGCTCCTGACCCAGTCTCTCTCCCTGCGGCTTGCTCTCTCCTTTTCGCACAATTAGAGAGGTCTTACCCACTGTCTAGTCCAGTTCAATACTACTGAGCTAATGTCTAGCCTTACGCTCAGTCTTTTTTCCCGCTTCTCCCCCTCCCTCCCCCCTCCCTCCCCCAGCACCTTGGAGACGACCTTTGATAGCAACGTCACCACGGAGATCAGTGGTGGCAGCGGCGGCGGGAGTGGGCGGAGCATCCTCAGCCTGACTTCCTCCCGGCCCTCCCTGTCGTCATGGCGACTGGGCCAATCCAGCCCCCGCCTGCAGGCGGGGGACGCACCCTCCACGGGGAACGGCTACGGGGGTCGTGCCTCGGGAGGAGGAGGAGGGCAGGGGGGCCGCTACCTGTACCCTGGCCCCCTGCGGAGACAGCTGGCGGGGCGGGGAGGTGCCCTCAGTATGGATCTGGGGGGGAGAGGGGAGGATATTGACCTGGAGGGCATCGCCATGGAGGTGACGGGCTACATGAGTGACGGGGATGTGCTGAGCAAGAACGCAGCGCGCTCTGATGATGTCACCAGTGGGTGAGTATTCTGAGAGAACTAGCATATGATGACAGGGTTAAAAAAAATAATGTATTTTGCAAATTGCAACTCATCCCTTTTGGGGCTGGTTTGGTTGGTTTTGCACACTTTCTCATAGGTTTGGGAATCAATCTATTGTAAGTGGCTGTCATGTCACAAGAGGGCGCCAGTGTATTTGTAATCTCCCCCAAGTGTAAAAATGTGAACATAGTATAGCCAACAGTAATGTGGCAGTTGTTCTTGTTGTTGTGAGAAGACATGCTGTAATCGCTTTTTGAGATGGTATACAGTGCATTCTCCTTGACTTTTTCCACATTTTGTTACGTTACAGCCTTATTCAAAAATGTATTAAATCGTTTTTTTCCCCTCATCAACATACACTCAATACTCGATGACAAAGCAAAATGGGTTTACATTTTTTTTTGCACATTTTATAAATAAAAGAAAACTGAAATATCACATTTACATAAGTATGCAGACCCTTTACTCTGTACTTTGTTGAAGCATCTTTGGCAGCGATTACAGCCTCGAGTCTTCTTGGCACACCTGTATTTGGGGAGTTTCTGCCATTCTTCTCTGCAGATCATCTCAAGCTCTGTCAGGTTGGATGGGGATTGTCACTGCACAGCTATTTTCAGGTCTCTCCAGAGATGTTCGATCGGGTTCAAGTCCGGGCTCTGGTTGGGCCACTCAAGGACATTCAGAGACTTGTCCCGAAGCCACTCCTGCGTTGTCTTGGCTGTGTGCTTAGGGTGTTCTTGTTGGAAGGTGAACCTTCGCCCCGGTCTGAGGTCCTGAGTGCTCTGGAGCAGGTTTTCATCAAGGATCTTTCTGTACTTTGCTCCATTCATCTTTCCCTCGATCCTGACTAGTCTCCCAGTCCCTGCTGCTGAAAATCATCCCCACAGCATGATGCTGCCACCACAATTCTTCACCGTAGGGATGGTGCCAGGTTTCCTCCAGACGTGATGCTTGGCATTCAGGCCAAAGAGTTGAATCATGGTTTCATCAGGCCAGAGAATCTTGTTTCTCATGATCTGAAAGTCCTTTAGGTGCCTTTTGGCAAACTCCAAGCGAGCTGTCATATGCCTTTTAATGTAGAGTGGCTTCCGTCTGGCCACTCTACCATAAAGGCCTGATTGGTGGAGTGCTGCAGAGATGGTTGTCCTTCTGGAAGGTTCTCCCATATCCACAGAGGAACTCTGGAGCTCTGTCAGAGTGGCCATCGGGTTCTTGGTCACCTCCCTGACCAAGGCCCTTCTCCCCCAATTGCTCAGTTTGGCCGGGCGGCCAGCTCTATGAAGGGTCTTGGTGGTTCCAAACGTCTTCCATTTAAGAATGATGGAGGCCACTGTGTTCTTGGGGACCTTCAATGCTCCAAAAATGTTTTTGGTATCCAATCCCCAGATCTGTGCCTCGACACAATCCTGTGTCGGGGCTCTACGGACAATTCCTTCAACCTCATAGCTTGGTTTTTGCTCTGACATTCAATGTCAACTGTGGGACCTTATATAGACAGGTGTGTGCCTTTCCAAATCATGTCCAATCAATTGAATTTACCGAAGGTGGACTCCAGTCAAGTTGTAGAAACATCTCAAAGGTGATCAATGGAAACAGGATGCACCTGAGCTCAATTTTGAGTCTCATAGCAAAGGGTCTGAATACTTATGTATATAAGGTTTTCAGTTTTCAATTTTTAGTAAATTTGCTAAAATTTCGAAAAACCTGTTTTTCTTTGTCATTATGGGGTATTTTGTGTAGATTGATGAGGGAAAAAAACAATTTAATCAATTTTAGAATAAGGCTGTAATGTAACAAAAATGTGAAAAAGGGGAAGGGGTCTGAATACTTTCCGAATGCATTGTATGTCCTTTGGGGACCAGGACCCGTATCCACAAATCGTCTCAGATTAGGAGTGCTGGTCTAGGATCAGGTATTGCCTGTCCATACAATTGTATTCTCATTATTGATCTGAAGGGCAAAACATATTCTAGATCAGCACTCCTACTCTGAGACGCTTCATGAACATGGGGCCAGATCAGATGCTAACTGTATGAAGCTTCGCTCTGTGAGTTCAATCCAGTAGAGTTGAACCTCATAACCTGTTTGTTTTCTAGGCAGTGCCCATGTTGTAACAGGCCTCCTGCATACCTTGGCTGTCATACTCTGCAATTTAAACCAATGCTGTCATTATTATCATATGAATTTACACACTGGGAGCCAACTCTGCTGCGGATGCCAGAATCAGGAGAGTGAATGGCCAAAATGAGAGTGTGAGACTAAGACACAAGGCAGCAGACTATGTATACATTTTTGAATGCAGCTTCGTGGGGGAACAGAAAGATATGTACTAGATAAAAAGGGACCTATGAGTAGCTAAGAACGGATATCTGAATACTGTATAGTCAAACATCAAAAAGCAAAAAAAAAAAATCCTTACGCTCCTCAAAGTCTCAAGAGGAAGGAAAATAGCCTTCTTTAGATCACATAATTCAAGTGATTCCAAAGTTTTTTGGCCCTCGATCCGACACAGACACGACCCCACCATGTATAGAAAATACATAAAAAAATAACTTAAAAGATGATGGAATCGAAGGTTGTATGAATCAAAAAAGCGGCAAGTTTCTCTCGCTCCATTTCACTTCCGCAGAGTCACCTGCTCTGAAAGGGGTGGGGTTAAGTGCTCCCCCTAACGCATTCAGATAACCTATTTCAAACCATGCACAGACACATACACACACACACACACACACACATTTGATTTAGTGGATCATGAAATCATTTTGACAAAATTAATGCATTATGGTTTTAAGGAGGTAGCATTGAATTGGGTACAGTCATATCTAACTGACAGGAAACAGTCCACCTATATCAATGGTTCATTTTCTTCCCCTAATGTGTTAAACTATGGTATACCGCAGGGCAGCTGCCTTGGGCCACTTCTTTATTTAATATTTACCAACGACCTTCCCTATGCCTTGGTTGAAACTCAATCTACTATATTTGCAGATGATACTACAATTTACAGTGCCTTGCGAAAGTATTCGGCCCCCTTGAACTTTGCGACCTTTTGCCACATTTCAGGCTTCTAACATAAAGATATAAAACTGTATTTTTTTGTGAAGAATCAACAACAAGTGGGACACAATCATGAAGTGGAACGACATTTATTGGATATTTCAAACTTTTTTAACAAATCAAAAACTGAAAAATTGGGCGTGCAAAATTATTCAGCCCCCTTAAGGTAATACTTTGTAGCGCCACCTTTTGCTGCGATTTCAGCTGTAAGTCGCTTGGGGTATGTCTCTATCAGTTTTGCACATCGAGAGACTGAAATTTTTTCCCATTCCTCCTTGCAAAACAGCTCGAGCTCAGTGAGGTTGGATGGAGAGCATTTGTGAACAGCAGTTTTCAGTTCTTTCCACAGATTCTCGATTGGATTCAGGTCTGGACATTGACTTGGCCATTCTAACACCTGGATATGTTTATTTTTGAACCTTTCCATTGTAGATTTTGCCTTATGTTTTGGCTCATTGTCTTGTTGGAAGACAAATCTCCGTCCCAGTCTCAGGTCTTTTGCAGACTCCATCAGGTTTTCTTCCAGAATGGTCCTGTATTTGGCTCCATCCATCTTCCCATAAATTTTAACCATCTTCCCTGTCCCTGCTGAAGAAAAGCAGGCCCAAACCATGATGCTGCCACCACCATGTTTGACAGTGGGGATGGTGTGTTCAGCTGTGTTGCTTTTACGCCAAACATAACGTTTTGCATTGTTGCCAAAAAGTTCCATTTTGGTTTCATCTGACCAGAGCACCTTCTTCCACATGTTTGGTGTGTCTCCCAGGTGGCTTGCGGCAAACTTTATACAACACTTTTTATGGATATCTTTAAGAAATGGCTTTCTTCTTGCCACTCTTCCATAAAGGCCAGATTTGTGCAATATACGACTGATTGTTGTCCTATGGACAGAGTCTCCCACCTCAGCTGTAGATCTCTGCAGTTCATCCAGAGTGATCATGGGCCTCTTGGCTGCATCTCTGATCAGTCTTCTCCTTGTATGAGCTGAAAGTTTAGAGGGACGGCCAGGTCTTGGTAGATTTGCAGTGGTCTGATACTCCTTCCATTTCAATATTATCGCTTGCACAGTGCTCCTTGGGATGTTTAAAGCTTGGGAAATCTTTTTGTATCCAAATCCGACTTTAAACTTCTTCACAACAGTATCTCGGACCTGCCTGGTGTGTTCCTTGTTCTTCATGATGCTCTCTGCGCTTTTAACAGACCTCTGAGACTATCACAGTGCAGGTGCATTTATACGTAGACTTGATTACACACAGGTGGATTGTATTTATCATCATTAGTCATTTAGGTCAACATTGGATCATTCAGAGATCCTCACTGAACTTCTGGAGAGAGTTTGCTGTGCACTGAAAGTAAAGGGGCTGAATAATTTTGCACGCCCAATTTTTCAGTTTTTGATTTGTTAAAAAAGTTTGAAATATCCAATAAATGTCGTTCCACTTCATGATTGTGTCCCACTTGTTGTTGATTCTTCACAAAAAAATACAGTTTTATATCTTTATGTTTGAAGCCTGAAATGTGGCAAAAGGTCGCAAAGTTCAAGGGGGCCGAATACTTTCGCAAGGCACTGTATGCAGCAAGACAATCAGTTCAACAGGTACAGCAGGCTTTACAAGGAGATTTGGAGAATATCAGGAAGTGGGTTTGCCAAAACAAACTTGTTTTAAACACCAAGAAAACCAAAGTTATGTTGGTCTGTTCAACTAGGAAAAGGCTAAAACAGCATGGGATACAATTAAGTATGGGAGGAGTACAAACTTTTGGGAGTGCTAGACAACTGCTTATCATGGTCGTCTCAAATAACTAATCCATGTAAAAAAAAATATATATATATTAAAACAGCATGCATAATCAGAAGGATAGCTAAATATTTACCAGGAAAAATTCTAAGGCAAATAACACAAGCATTAATTGAGAGTCAGGTGAACCACTGTTCTGTGGTCTGGGGAAATGCATCATCAAGTGAAGTTAGGAGGCTGCAGAATGCACAGAACAAAGCAGCAAGGATTGTTTTATGTGGAGATATGGTTCTTCTGTTGTCGTCATACGCAATGTTCTTGGTCATCAATCAACAAGATAATTGAAAAAACATGCTTATTTTATTTCATAATATACACCATTTAAAACGGCCAAGTTCTATTCACAACGGTATTCAGTTGGTAAGAGACAGACATTCAGTAAATACTAGGAATAGATTGTCCACCATCTATGCGTTATCCAGACAGAAAAGAGAAATAGACAAAAGAACATTTCGATTTAGAGCAATACAGAAATTGAATAAATTAACTGAGCAAACTAGAAACCTTTCAATAAAAATTTAAACATAATTTTAAAACAATTTAAATATAGTATATAGAAATGTTGTGGGACTATAGTAGATGAAGAATCAATATGTTTTAGATTGAGTATTTATTGGGTCATTATGTTAGTATGTTATCTATGTTTGTAATAGTGTGTTATATGTGAAAGTGTTTTTGTATTATAAATTGTATTTGAATGTTTAAGGACTCTTGGAAGATTAGTCCAAATGGGGACTAAAAGAGATTCAAATCAAATCAAAATCAAAACACACACACCTGGGCAGGTGAGTGCTATGAAGGCCCCAACCATTCCCCTGCTAGTGCAGTATGATCTCCTACATCTATACTTAGGGATTGGGTTCGACTCCAGCCAAAGCCGTAGTGCCTTAGTGTAGAGAGATGAGTGATCAAGTGCTGTACAGAGTTTAGATCCGGTATCATGTTCTGTACCACTAGCCTGGCCATGTGAGAGAATTATGATGACATAGTGGATATAAAGGAAACACACAAAGGCTCTGAGGATGAACTATAGGCACAGGAGTGCGTGTGTGTGTGTGTGTGTGTGTGTGGTCCCAGCCTCGGCCTCGGAACAGGGTGATTGATGGTTGAAATGAGCCCTTATTCAAGTGACCAGATTACGCCTGTAGCCTGGGGGGTTGTGTGTGTGTGTGTGTGTGTGCGTGTGTGCGTGTGTGCGTGTGTGTGTGTGTGTGTGTGTGTGTGTGTGTGTGTGTGTGTGTGTGTGTGTGTGTGTGTGTGTGTGTGTGTGTGTGTGTGTGTGTGTGTGTGGTGATATGGTGGAGCCTCCCTGTGTCTTAACCATTTAAAACAGACACTGATAGCTTAGTCTCCTCCCCTGGCCTTGAATGGTTAACCACCAATGCTAGGTTGCGTTAGCAGCTAACTGATTAAAGCACGTGATATAGGTTTGACCATAGAGGATGAGTTGGCAGGGGGATTCCACGCCCACCTACAGAGTAGTCATTATCTGTGCAAGTGGCAAGGTCACACACACTGCCTTTTAATTAAATGTATCTTCTTAAATTAGATTTTAAACCTAACCTTTTGCCTAACCTTGAATAAAGACCAGAAAAATCCAAATGTTGTTTTCATAAATGTTTACGATATAGTAATCTATCTAGTTGTACTTACAGGTCGACTTACATTTGTCGTTCGTTATCTCATTCCAGTTGTGTAAAGGTGTTTTTATAATATATTATATTCATGTGGAGGAGTAAAAAAAAAAAAAATTATACATCAAATTTTTTGAATTGGTTGAAAGTGAGAGGTTAGCACCTGGTGGTGAAACAGCTATGAAGACCGGAGGTGTTTTGATCCTCGGTTCATGCTGTGGCTTCTAACCTGGGCATGTGAAGTGTGTCTGATGTCGTGCTTTTAGTGAAGTGCTTTCTGGAAGCCCCGGACACGACAACGTGATGTATGAGCCTTCTGATCACTCTGCGTGAGAATGAAGTACCTCAGCCAGCACTGTACACCCACCCCCACCCCTCCCCCTCTCTTACCCTTTCGGCTTCTCTGGCCCCTGGAGATACCCCCCCCCGGTCCAACTTCCCTCACCTCTCGCTCTGACTGGCTTGGGGGTGTGGTGTTCTCTTTGGACCCCTTCTCTTCTAAACCTTACCCCCTCCCCTCTTCACCCCTATCCACCTGGTGCTCTTTAGTAAGCAGACAGCCAGGCAGAGGCAGAGCCTTCAGTGAGTGGGAGCATGAGGAGTTAACAGAAGAAGCCCGCATACCAACACTGAGCACCCACCGAGGGACACACACTAGAAGCACACATGCGGCATATTCACAGATACTTATACACGCGAGAGACATACTTATGCACACACTTAGGTCTAAGTGTATAGACATTACACACACACACACACACACACGCACACGCACGCAAGACAAATAAGGCAGAGTATATGTATGCCAGTTACACTGTTTCTACATATAATATTTGGAACACACACACACACATTCTGATCTGAACGCTTCATTCTGATCTTTATCGAGGGGGATCTTAACTCACCTGGACACGTTTGTTTGAGGTTGGACGCCCGTCATTAAAGATGTGCGAGGCAAAAAGGTAGGTCCCAATGGTGGGTGAACCAGAAAGTTAGATCTGATGATTTTTTTTAACCAATCCAGTTGTCTTATCTGTTTTTAGATGAGTGGGGATAAAGGTGTGTGTGTGTGTGTGTGTGTGTGACTCTGAGATGTCGTCCTGAGTTGCTGAGCATGTAGCACCTCGACGTTGCCATTACCTGGTTTTTAGTGAGAGTGGCACTTCTGCTGTCGCCAGTTGCAGAGTTAGGGTCTATTTATTGTCCCACTGGGTGGGAACTCTGGGCATGAACTGGAAAGCCCTCACACAAAACAAATGGGTCCTTTTTGGTTTAGGCATCGGGAATTCCTTTCCGGAATTGAGTTCATTTCAATGCAATTTGAGCAGAACCCCGGTCAGTAGCCGTATAACATGAGAGGTGAAGCTCAGATGTTTGCGCCGATGTCACCGATTAGCTTTCTGCAGTAAAGCCCATAGATACCAGGTTATTCTAGAGATGTTTATGGAATGACAAAATGCTTCTGAGCGGACATACTGTTCGAGAGTAGGAGACAACCGCCCCTCTGTGTGGCTGTTATTAGATTGAACCACTTCCTATGGGAGTTATTGGTGTACGAAGTAAGAGACCTGGCCAGTTACAGTATCGTCGTCATCCTCCGCCTTCTTGTTCACCTGTTCCCCTCATACAGTGTCTCACCTCTGTGTGTCTCTGAAAAGGGCAAAGGGGACAGGTGGCTTGGAAGAGACTGGTATAATGAGAGGTTGTAGATATGTTATAGACGGGTTGTAGATATGTTATAGAGGGGTTGTAGATATGTTATAGAGAGGTTGTAGATATGTTATAGAGAGGTTGTAGATATGTTATAGAGAGGTTGTAGATATGTGATAGAGAGGTTGTATATATGTTATAGAGAGGTTGTAGATATGTGATAGAGAGGTTGTAGATATGTGATAGAGAGGTTGTAGATATGTTATAGAGGGGTTGTAGATATGTTATAGAGGGGTTGTAGATATGTTATAGAGAGGTTGTAGATATGTGATAGAGAGGTTGAAGATATGTTATAGAGAGGTTGTAGATATGTTATAGAGAGGTTGTAGATATGTTATAGAGAAGTTGTGGATATGTTATAGAGAGGTTGTAGATATGTTATAGAGAGGTTGTAGAGAAGTTGTAGATATGTGATAGAGGTTGTAGATATGTGATGGAGAGGTTGAAGAGGAGTTGTAGATATGTGATAGAGGTTGTAGATATGTGATAGAGGTTGTAGATATGTTATAGAGAGGTTGTAGATATGTTATAAAGAGGTTGTAGATATGTTATAAAGAGGTTGTAGATATGTTATAGAGAGGTTGTGGATATGTTATAGAGAGGTTGTAGATATGTTATAGAGAGGTTGTAGAGGAGTTGTAGATATGTGATAGAGGTTGTAGATATGTGATAGAGAGGTTGAAAAGGAGTTGTAGATATGTGATAGAGGTTGTAGATATGTGATAGAGGTTGTAGATATGTGATAGAGGTTGTAGATATGTGATAGAGGTTGTAGATATGTGATAGAGGTTGTAGATATGTTATAGAGAGGTTGTAGATCTGTTATAGAGAGGTTGTAGATATGTTATAGAGAGGTTGTAGATATGTTATAGAGAGGTTGTAGATATGTTATAGAGAGGTTGTAGATATGTTATAGATAGGTTGTAGAGAAGTTGTAGATATGTGATAGAGAGGTTGAAGAGAAGTTGTGATATGTGATAGAGAGGTTGAAGATATGTTATAGATAGGTTGTAGAGAAGTTGTAGATATGTGATAGAGAGGTTGTAGATATGTGATAGAGAGGTTGAAGATATGTTATAGATAGGTTGTAGAGAAGTTGTAGATATGTGATAGAGAGGTTGTAGAAAGGTCGTACAAAAAACAAGAGCGTTAAGTGTTCAGGGCAGTGTGTTGATAGAGCCTTTAGTGGGACGTTGACAATGCATCTCTGTGCGTTATTCTGTGTCTTTGCTCCTTCTGCAGTTTGTGTCTTCACCATACACGATATGAAAATGGCCTGTCTATGCACAGGCAAAGGGCTATTTTTCACACCACATTGGTTGGTTCAGTTCTTGTGACTCTCCTCAGGATTGGTTATTTTTATTTATTTATTTATTTAACCTTTATTTAACTCGGCAAGTCAGTTAAGAACAAATTCTTATTTTCAATGACAGCCTAGGAACAGTGGGTTAAACTGCCTTGTTCAGGGGCAGAACGACAGATTTGTACCTTGTCAGCTCAGGGATTTGAACTTGCAACCTTTCAGTTACTAGTCCAACACTCTAACCACTAGGCTACGCTGCTCTGACTCCCTGGTATTGTACACTTAGTATATGTACGAGGTGTACTGTATGTGTACAGTCAGTGGTTGTGTGGAAGGTTTAGTGTCGTACCTACACAGAGTTTACCAAACATTAGGAACACCTTCCTAATATTGAGTTGCAAAACCTCCGACAGCCACAATTCATCGGGGCGTGGACTCAACGGGGTGTCGAAAGCAGGACCAGTGCGTCCCACTGTTATGTCAAGTTGGCTGGATGTCCTTTGGGTGGCGGAGCATTGTTGGTACACACGGGAAACTGTTGAGCGAGGAAAAACCCAGCAGAGTTGTGACCTGTTAGATATTACTGCACTGTTGGCGCTAGGATCACAAGCTTAGTGAAGCAGGACTTATGTTATGTTACTAAAATGAAAGGCCGTTTAGTTGCCTAAAATGGCCCGCTATTTTCGGCATTTTGACAATAACCACACTAAATCGTTATTCAAATGACAAAAATGTGACTAAGATTTGATTATATTTGAGTCAAAATGACTAAAACGAGACTGAAATCTGAACAAAAAGAGTGCCAAAATGCACTGGGAAAAACCTCTAGGGGAAGTACTGGTCTAGCTGCACTGGTGTGTACGTTTTGTGTGTGTGTCTTTGTTCTTCTGTGCATGTGCACAGAGCCCCGGTGGTGTGGAGTTCATGCCCGGTCCAGTCGGTCAGCAGCCATTTCATCCTGATTGATGAGACGGGTGCCTGGGACGGACAAACAAGATGGATGTCCTTTCCTCTCCTTGTTGATTTTATTTCGAGCAGGAAGGATCGTCCGTCTCGTTTGTCCAGCCCAGAAAGGGATGGAGTTGTTGGCTTTCTCTGGGGTGTTAGACCAAGGGTTGGTCCATGCTCTGTTTCCTTCTTCCCGGCTTGAAAGCTGACATGATAAACTGTATTCCGTCAAAAGGGATGTGAAACTAATTGTTGGGTTATTTTTGTATTTTTTTTTACGTGAGCTTAGACTTTGGAAACCTTGCGTTATCTAATGTTGACCCATGCCCTTTTCTGTTCTCAGCTACATGACGGACGGCGGTCTGAGTCTGTACACGCGGCGACTCAACCGTCTACCTGACGGCATGGCGGCGGTACGAGAGACCATCCAACGCAACACCTCCACGGGCCAGGGAGACGCTGACAGGTATGACACGACACACACGCACCCATGCCCACACACGCAGACACACACACACACACACACACACACACACACACACACACACACACACACACACACACACACACAGACCATTTCCCTGCATCATTGGGAGATGTTCTTACATTGGGTCAAATTACAAAATGGTTGGATTTGTGTCCTTGTGACCTTGTGACCTTGGAAATAGATAACAGGGAAGCAGTTTGACCTCTTTCTGGGAGAGAGAGAAGGAGGGAAGGGTTTAATGTGGATAATTGACAGCGGGAAATGGATGGAGGCATTACACTATTAAGATAGAGTGTGTGTGTGTGTGTGTGGGGGGGGGGGGGGGAGAAGCGGACGGGTGTGTGAGACCGAAAAGGGCTCCTGTAGGAAGGAGTCGAACCCCATTGATGTTGTTTCTTTGTTGGGTTGGTAAAGCTAAGTAAGACTGCAGCTAATAACTCCTCTCAATCTGCAGGTGTGAGTGATTTCCTGTTCTTCCATCGTTTGACCTCTGTTTCTCCTCCTCTCCTTCTCTCACGCTAAGCCCTCACCTCTTCCCCTCTCCTCCCTCACCTCCTAACCCCCAGAGGTGAGGGATGAAAGCGTCCAGTCTCTCTCCTCTTCTCACCATGCACTGGCCCATCTTGACCTTTCGACCTTGCCTCGCTACCACCCATATCTTTCTCACCTCTGCCCTTCACCTTTCATTAAGGTCTTAGAGAAACCCCTGAAAGGTGTGTGTGAGAGAAAGCTTTTTCATATTGGTTGTTGATGAGAGAGAGAGAGAGGGAAAGAGAGAGAGAGAGAGAGAGAGCGAGAGCGAGAGAATAACTCAACCACATTTGAAGACCTATAACCAGACCTATGGGCCACCTAGAACCCCAACTATAGATTCATCATGAGGCAGGCGGTGAGGAACAAACACCATTGTGACTACAACTCCTATTTACTTGTATTTATTTCCCTTTTGTACTTTAACAATTTGCATAGCGTTACAACACTGTAAACACAGAAGTAAATCAACAACAGAATGGCTTCAACAGAAGAAAATACGCCTTCTGGAGTTGCCCGAGTCCTGACATTACAGTTGTGTGTATTTATAGTAAGACATAGAATCAGTAGTGTTTATTTTTTACTTTAATCTATCAGGGATGTTATTTTGTTAATAGTGCATTAATACTTGTGCCAGTAGTCTTTCTCTGTTGGTAGTCCCGACTGATCTTCAAAGAGCGTTCCACTCCTTTCTGGGGAAAAAATGCAGAGAGGTGGAGGGTTGGGGGAAGGAAAGGAGGGAGGGGGTAGGGGCTACACATGGAGAAGCCCCCCCCTGAAGGAATGTCTGATAAATGTGGTTACTGGTTTTGGTTTGCATTAATTGGGAGAGATGGAAAGTGGTGGATAACTGCGTTAGCATAATATAGCAGGGCTGAAGTGGCTTCAGGGTAAAGTGTGTGTGCGTGCGTGTGTGTGTGTGTGGTGTGGGGGGGGGGGGGGGGGGGGGGGGGCGCGGGTTCTCAAATGAGATCAGTCTAATTTAATAGATGACTGGGGGGTTAATGGAGCTGATTTGGGCAGATGGGGAGTTGGATTTGACACCTGAGCATCTTACTATGCCTAGTGTGTGTGTGTTTGTGTCTGCATGTGGCAGCCTGCTTGTGTGTGTGTGTGTGTGTGGGTGTGTGTGTGTGTGTGTGTGTGTGTGTGGGTGTGTGTGGGTGTGTGTGGGTGTGTGTGGGTGTGTGTGGGTGGGTGGGTGTGTGTGTGGGTGTGTGTGAGTGTGTGTGTAGTTGCAGTGTAAGTTTCACGAGCCCTGACAGAGAGTTCGCATCAGCTCCTTAGTTGGCCGCTCTGTAACGGGCTGTGGTAGACCACTGGATTGGAGACCTATAAAACAGATCAGCTTATAACGTCTTAATGATGCTGCTATGAATACCAGCGTCTTTGTCTGCCGTTAGGGCCCAGTCAGCGATAGGGTTGGGGGTTGGGGTGTCAAATATCACCATGGCAATGGGATAAAAGCCTTGTGACCTCTGGCTAAGGGGTCAAGAGCTTCAAAGTGTCATAGTGCACAGGGGGGGGAGGGGGGTTGGAAAATTCTCCTAAAGACAGGAGATTCTGACTCAAGAACTAGAGTATTTACTGCAGTGGACTCCAACCCTGGTTCTGGAGAGCTACAGATGGGCAGGCTTTTGTTTCAGCCCAGCACTAACATGAATGATTCAAACTCGTCGAGGCACTGGTGAATGCTGTCGTTGACGACGTGAATCCGGTGTTTCATTGCTGAGTTGGAGCAAAAGCCGGTATATTCTGTAGCTCGCCAGGACAGCGACGGTGTTTGTGAGAATATGATTTTGTATAGTGATTCCTGATAAAGGAACAACAACACCTCAAATCAGAAGGTGACGAAGGGATAGTCACTACAACTGCCACTGTTTTGACTCTCAAATGTATGCAAATACCAGTTCAAACGGCCACTATCGTCACCAAAGACTCCCTTTTAGTTACGGGACAACACAGACCCGTAGCGACAACAGACTGAGAGTGTCAGATCGGAGGAATGTGTTTGTGTCTTTCCGCTCTCATTTCATTTCGCGGCCAGAGAATGAGGAAGTAACGCGACTGTGACAATCCGTCCGCTGATTTCAATTCCTTTTGTCCAACCAGACAAAGAGACACTCTTTTCTGCGGTGTGTATGTGTGTGACACTCTTTTCTGTGGTGTGTGTGTGTGTGTGTGTGTGTGTGTGCAGCCTAAGGAGTTACAGTTATTTACAGCACCCTCTCAACACCCCAGCCCCCTGAAGACCACAGCAACCCCAATGCCCATTTCCGTACCTGTCTGGACTTGACTAGGCCTCTCGGGCAATTGAGAAGGAGCGAGGTTCTCTGGTAAAGGTTACATCTGGCAGTAAAACGGATGGACAGAATAGCTTCCTCTCTCTCTCCCTCGTTCTCTCTTCCTCTCTTTTCGCTCTCCTTAGAGGAATCTTCGTTCCCCCTTTTGCTCTCCCTCCTCTTTCCTCTCTCTCTCTCTCTCCTCTTTCCTCTGTCTCTCCCTCCTCTTTCCTCGGTCTCTCCCTCCTCTTTCCTCTGTCTCTCCCTCCTCTTTCCTCGGTCTCTCCCTCCTCTTTCCTCTGTCTCTCCCTCCTCTTTCCTCTGTCTCTCCCTCCTCTTTCCTCTGTCTCTCCCTCGTCTCTCTCTCTCTCCCTCCTCTTTCCTCTGTCTCTCCCTCCTCTTTCCTCTGTCTCTCCCTCCTCTTTCCTTTGTCTCTCCCTCCTCTTTCCTCTGTCTCTCCCTCCTCTTTCCTCGGTCTCTCCCTCCTCTTTCCTCGGTCTCTCCCTCCTCTTTCCTCTGTCTCTCCCTCCTCTTTCCTCTCTCTCTCTCTCTCCTCTTTCCTCTGTCTCTCCCTCCTCTTTCCTCGGTCTCTCCCTCCTCTTTCCTCTGTCTTTCCCTCCTCTTTCCTCTCTCTCTCCCTCCTCTTTCCTCTGTCTCTCCCTCTTATTTCCTCTCTCTCCCTCCTCTTTCCTCTGTCTCTCCCTCCTCTTCCCCCCGCCCTCTCGCTCTCTCTCTCTCTCTCTCGTGTGGTGTCTGTTTCCCTCTCTCCAGCGAAGAGGATGCTGTGGTTTTGCTCCGGGCTCTAAACATGTACAATCTTTTCTCCTTTCTCTCCCTCTCTCCTGTCATTTCATGAACCACCGATCAGGTTTCTCTGATAACCAGGGAGGCCTTTTTGCGTGCTAATACACTGCGCGCGCATGTGTGTTAAACCCAGTGCCCCCAAATAACATTTTTCTGTGTCTCGTGCTTAGACTGTTCACGTAACGTCGCAAACTAGGATCAGATCCGATATCAAACCTCCAAAGTATTCCGGGGGTGTTAATTTTGAGAGTCTCATGATTCCGGCAGCACGTGGGCTCTGGTCTGGAATACCAGGAGTGTTTGGATAGTGAGGCAAGAGGAGAAGATGGGTTTGTTACTGGCCTAATACTATCCTAATGCTATCCCAATGCTATCCCAATGCTATCATCGGTGTGTCTTTGTGTCTGGGTGTGGGTGTTATCCGTGGTATTTTCACCTGATGGCGCTGCTACTGACAGTTTTCTACATTCTGTGGTTATCTATGGTTGGAGTAGTGAATATCGGACACGGCAAAGTCTGTAGTCAGTGTTTTTGGAAGCACTTACTTTGGTTTGATTAGTTTGATTGGTTTGATTAGCTTGATTAGTTTGATTGGTTTGATTAGTTTGATTAGCTTGATTAGTTTGATTGGTTTGATTAGTTTGAGTGGTTTGATTGATTGGTTTGTTTGATTGATTGGTTTGATTGGTTAGTTTGGTTTGACTAGCTTGATTGGTTTGATTTGTTTGATTGATTGGTTTGATTGGTTAGTTTGGTTTGACTAGCTTGATTGGTTTGATTGATTGTTTGATTGGTTTGATTCGTTTAATTGTTTGAATAGATTGATTGGTTTTGATTGATTGGTTTGATTAGTTATGACTGTTTGATTGGTTTGATTGATTTGAATGGTTTGATTGGTTTAATGGTTTGATTGGTTTGATTAGTTTCATTGGTTTAATGGTTTGATTGGTTTAATGGTTTGATTGATTGGTTTGATTTGTTTGATTGATTGGTTTGATTGGTTAGTTTGGTTTGACTAGCTTGATTGGTTTGATTGATTGTTTGATTGGTTTGATTGGTTTAATTGTTTGAATAGATTGATTGGTTTTGATTGATTGGTTTGATTAGTTATGATTGTTTGATTGGTTTGATTGATTTGATTGGTTTGATTCGTTTAATTGTTTGATTGGTTTGATTAGTTTCATTTGTTTAATGGTTTGATTGGTTTGACTGGTTTGATTAGTTTGATTGGTTTGATTGGTTTAATGGTTTGACTGGTTTGATTAGTTTGATTGGTTTAATGGTTTGATTAGTTTGATTGGTTTAATGGTTTGACTGGTTTGATTGGTTTGACTGGTTTGACTGGTTTGATTGGTTTGACTGGTTTGATTGGTTTGACTGGTTTGATTAGTTTGACTGGTTTGATTGGTTTGATTAGTTTGATTGGTTTAATGGTTTGATTAGTTTGATTGGTTTAATGGTTTGATTGGTTTGACTGGTTTGACTGGTTTGATTAGTTTGATTAGTTAGACTGGTTTGATTAGTTTGATTGGTTTGACTGGTTTGATTAGTTTGATTTGTTTGATTAGTTTGATTTGTTTGATTAGTTTGACTGGTTTGATTAGTTTGATTAGTTAGACTGGTTTGATTAGTTTGATTGGTTTGACTGGTTTGATTAGTTTGATTGGTTTGACTGGTTTGATTAGTTTGATTTGTTTGACTGGTTTGATTAGTTTGATTTGTTTGACTGGTTTGATTAGTTTGATTGGTTTGATTAGTTTGATTGGTTTGACTGGTTTGATTAGTTTGATTTGTTTGACTGGTTTGATTAGTTTGATTTGTTTGACTGGTTTGATTAGTTTGATTGGTTTGACTGGTTTGATTGGTTTGACTGGTTTGATTAGTTAGACTGGTTTGATTAGTTTGACTGGTTTGATTGGTTTGATTAGTTTGTCTGGTTTGATTCGTTTGACTGGTTTGATTAGGTTGATTGGTTTGATTAGTTTGATTGGTTTGATTAGTTTGATTAGTTTGACCGGTTTGATTAGTTTGACCGGTTTGATTAGTTTGACTAGTTTGATTGGTTTGATTAGTTTGACTGGTTTGACTGGTTTCATTAGTTTGACTGGTTTGACTGGTTTGATTAGTTTGACTGGTTTGATTCGTTTGATTGGTTTGATTAGTTTGACTGGTTTGATTAGTTTGACTGGTTTGATTAGTTTGACCGGTTTGACTGGTTTGATTAGTTTGATTGGTTTGATTAGTTTGACTGGTTTGATTAGTTTGACTGGTTTGACTGGTTTGATTAGTTTGACTGGTTTGATTAGTTTGACTGGTTTGATTAGTTTGACTGGTTTGACTGGTTTGATTAGTTTGACTGGTTTGATTAGTTTGATTGGTTTGATTAGTTTGACTGGTTTGATTAGTTTGACTGGTTTGATTAGTTTGATTAGTTTGACTGGTTTGATTAGTTTGATTAGTTTGACTGGTTTGATTAGTTTGATTAGTTTGACTGGTTTGAATAGTTTGACTAGTTTGATTAGTTTGACCGGTTTGATTAGTTTGACTGGTTTGACTGGTTTGACTGGTTTGATTAGTTTGACTGGTTTGATTAGTGTGACTGGTTTGATTAGTTTGACCGGTTTGATTAGTTTGACTGGTTTGACTGGTTTGACTGGTTTGATTAGTTTGACTGGTTTGATTAGTGTGACTGGTTTGACTGGTTTGATTAGTTTGACTGGTTTGACTGGTTTGACTGGTTTGATTAGTTTGACTGGTTTGATTAGTGTGACTGGTTTGACTGGTTTGATTAGTTTGACTGGTTTGATTAGTTTGACTGGTTTGATTAGTTTGACTGGTTTGATTAGTTTGACTGGTTTGATTGGTTTGACTGGTTTGATTAGTTTGACTGGTTTGATTAGTTTGACTGGTTTGATTAGTTTGATTAGTTTGACTGGTTTGATTAGTGTGACTGGTTTGATTAGTTTGACTGGTTTGATTAGTTTGACTGGTTTGATTAGTTTGATTAGTTTGACTGGTTTGATTAGTGTGACTGGTTTGATTAGTTTGATTAGTTTGACTGGTTTGATTAGTTTGACTGGTTTGATTAGTTTGATTAGTTTGACTGGTTTGATTAGTGTGACTGGTTTGATTAGTTTGATTAGTTTGACTGGTTTGACTGGTTTGATTAGTTTGATTAGTTTGACCGGTTTGATTAGTTTGACTGGTTTGATTAGTTTGATTAGTTTGATTAGTTTGATTAGTGTGACTGGTTTGATTAGTGTGACTGGTTTGATTAGTTTGATTAGTTTGACTGGTTTGATTAGTTTGATTAGTTTGACTGGTTTGATTAGTGTGACTGGTTTGATTAGTTTGACTGGTTTGATTAGTGTGACTGGTTTGACTGGTTTGACTGGTTTGATTAGTGTGACTGGTTTGATTGGTTTGACTGGTTTGATTAGTGTGACTGGTTTGATTAGTTTGACTGGTTTGATTAGTTTGATTGGTTTGACTGGTTTGATTAGTTTGATTAGTTTGATTAGTGTGACTGGTTTGACTGGTTTGATTAGTTTGACTGGTTTGATTAGTTTGACTGGTTTGATTAGTTTGACTGGTTTGATTAGTTTGATTGGTTTGACTGGTTTGATTAGTTTGATTAGTTTGATTAGTTTGATTGGTTTGACTGGTTTGATTAGTTTGATTGGTTTGACTGGTTTGATTAGTGTGACTGGTTTGATTGGTTTGACTGGTTTGATTAGTGTGACTGGTTTGATTAGTTTGACTGGTTTGATTAGTTTGATTGGTTTGACTGGTTTGATTAGTTTGATTAGTTTGATTAGTGTGACTGGTTTGACTGGTTTGATTAGTTTGACCGGTTTGATTAGTTTGACTGGTTTGATTAGTTTGACTGGTTTGATTAGTTTGACTGGTTTGATTAGTTTGATTAGTTTGATTAGTTTGATTAGTGTGAATGGTTTGATTAGTGTGACTGGTTTGATTAGTTTGATTAGTTTGACTGGTTTGATTAGTTTGATTAGTTTGACTGGTTTGATTAGTGTGACTGGTTTGATTAGTTTGACTGGTTTGATTAGTGTGACTGGTTTGACTGGTTTGACTGGTTTGATTAGTGTGACTGGTTTGATTGGTTTGACTGGTTTGATTAGTGTGACTGGTTTGACTGGTTTGATTAGTTTGATTGGTTTGACTGGTTTGATTAGTTTGATTAGTGTGACTGGTTTGATTAGTTTGACTGGTTTGATTAGTTTGACTGGTTTGATTAGTTTGACTGGTTTGATTAGTTTGATTAGTTTGATTAGTTTGATTGGTTTGACTGGTTTGATTAGTTTGATTAGTTTGATTAGTTTGATTGGTTTGACTGGTTTGATTAGTTTGATTGGTTTGACTGGTTTGATTAGTTTGATTGGTTTGACTGGTTTGATTAGTTTGATTGGTTTGACTGGTTTGATTAGTTTGATTAGTTTGATTAGTGTGACTGGTTTGATTAGTGTGACTGGTTTGATTAGTTTGATTAGTTTGACTGGTTTGATTAGTTTGATTAGTTTGACTGGTTTGATTAGTTTGACTGGTTTGATTAGTTTGACTGGTTTGATTAGTTTCATTAGTTTGATTAGTTTGACTGGTTTGATTAGTTTGATTAGTTTGACTGGTTTGATTAGTTTGACTGGTTTGATTAGTGTGACTGGTTTGATTAGTTTGATTAGTTTGACTGGTTTGATTAGTTTGATTAGTTTGACTGGTTTGATTAGTGTGACTGGTTTGACTGGTTTGATTAGTTTGACCGGTTTGATTAGTTTGACTGGTTTGATTAGTTTGAGTAGTTTGACCGGTTTGATTAGTTTGACTGGTTTGATTAGTTTGACTGGTTTGATTAGTGTGACTGGTTTGACTGGTTTGATTAGTTTGATTAGTTTGACCGGTTTGATTAGTTTGACTGGTTTGATTAGTTTGATTAGTTTGACCGGTTTGATTAGTTTGACTGGTTTGATTAGTTTGATTGGTTTGATTAGTTTGATTAGTTTGACCGGTTTGATTAGTTTGACTGGTTTGATTAGTTTGACTGGTTTGATTAGTTTGACTGGTTTGATTAGTTTGACTGGTTTGATTAGTTTGACTGGTTTGATTAGTTTGATTGGTTTGATTAGTTTGATTAGTTTGACTGGTTTGATTAGTTTGATTAGTTTGATTAGTTTGACTGGTTTGATTAGTTTGACTGGTTTGATTAGTTTGACTGGTTTGATTAGTTTGATTAGTTTGATTAGTTTGACTGGTTTGACTGGTTTGATTAGTTTGACTGGTTTGATTAGTTTACTGGTTTGATTAGTTTGATTGGTTTGACTGGTTTGACTGGTTTGATTAGTTTGACTGGTTTGATTAGTTTGACTGGTTTGATTAGTTTGACTGGTTTGATTAGTTTGATTAGTTTGACTGGTTTGACTGGTTTGATTAGTTTGACTGGTTTGATTAGTTTGACTGGTTTGATTAGTTTGACTGGTTTGATTAGTTTGACTGGTTTGATTAGTTTGATTAGTTTGACTGGTTTGACTGGTTTGATTAGTTTGACTGGTTTGATTAGTTTGACTGGTTTGATTAGTTTGACTGGTTTGATTAGTTTGATTGGTTTGATTAGTTTGATTAGTTTGACTGGTTTGATTAGTTTGATTAGTTTGATTAGTTTGACTGGTTTGATTAGTTTGACTGGTTTGATTAGTTTGACTGGTTTGATTAGTTTGACTGGTTTGATTAGTTTGATTAGTTTGATTAGTTTGACTGGTTTGACTGGTTTGATTAGTTTGATTAGTTTGATTAGTTTGACCGGTTTGATTAGTTTGATTAGTTTGATTAGTTTGACTGGTTTGATTAGTTTGACCGGTTTGATTAGTTTGACTGGTTTGATTAGTTTGATTGGTTTGATTAGTTTGATTAGTTTGACTGGTTTGATTAGTTTGATTAGTTTGATTATTTTGACTGGTTTGATTAGTTTGACTGGTTTGATTAGTTTGACTGGTTTGATTAGTTTGACTGGTTTGATTAGTTTGACTGGTTTGATTAGTTTGACTGGTTTGATTAGTTTGACTGGTTTGATTAGTTTGATTAGTTTGATTAGTTTGACTAGTTTGACTAGTTTGATTAGTTTGACTGGTTTGATTAGTTTGACTGGTTTGATTAGTTTGACTGGTTTGATTAGTTTGATTAGTTTGATTAGTTTGACTGGTTTGACTGGTTTGATTAGTTTGACTGGTTTGATTAGTTTGACTGGTTTGATTAGTTTGACTGGTTTGATTAGTTTGATTAGTTTGATTAGTTTGACTGGTTTGATTAGTTTGACTGGTTTGATTAGTTTGATTAGTTTGATTAGTTTGACTGGTTTGATTAGTTTGACTGGTTTGATTAGTTTGACTGGTTTGATTAGTTTGACTGGTTTGATTAGTTTGATTAGTTTGACTGGTTTGATTAGTTTGATTAGTTTGATTAGTTTGACTGGTTTGATTAGTTTGACTGGTTTGACTGGTTTGATTAGCTGATGAATGGATAAAGGATCACTCACACATTTTGTCTGCTTCAAGGCTTCTCTCTGGCTCTCTCTTCCGCAGTCTCTCTCTCACACACACACACACACACACACACACACACACACACACACACACACACACACACACACACACACACACACACACACGTCTTGATTTATACATGGAACGCAAAATGCTATAACTCCCCTTTAGCCATGTTTTATGCAGAGCAGCACGTTCCTGTTTCCCCTGTGACGTGTCTTTGTCATCACATATAACGCTGCTCTGAAACGCTCGCGGCATACTAGAGCAGTCTCAACATCATAGTCCACGCGCACACACACACACACAGACGCACGCATTCATACACACACACACACACACACACACAGACGCACACACACACAGACGCACGCATTCATACACACACACACACACACACAGACGCACGCATGCATACACACACACCAGAGCAGTCTCAACATCATAGTCCACGCGCGCGCACACACACACACACACAGACGCACGCATTCATACACACACACACACCAGAGCAGTCTCAACCCCGCGGTCGATAAGATGACAGGAGTCTAAACTCCACACAGTGTGTGATATCTGGAGCTTCACTTTGAATGTTGAGCTTTCAGCTGAACTATTTGCCCAAGTCACTGATTCCCCCCCCCCCCAAACACACACGCACGTACCCCAGCTGCGGAAGTGCCCCTGAACTCCTGAGCACACACACCCTGGCCTTCTCCGGTGTGTGGGAGGGTATGGGATTAGACCAGGTCATAGGTCATAATTCAGATAGAGAGAGACTCCTAGGAGAGTGTACTGATGTAGTTGTAGCCATGGATACTGGTGCATCTATGGACCCTCTCTTCCCCCTGGGCTTTCCCTCTGTCAGAAAGAGAGAGAGAGAGAGGATACAACTGGTACAAAGAGGGAGAAATATAGAGAAGGAAACTTACATTGACAAAAAGAGAAGGGAAAGATAGACAATAGGGTTTAACAAGTTGTAGTGGAGGAGGAGAATCTGAGACGTGTGTGTGTGTGTGTGTGTGTGGGTGAGCGAGATAGAGACTCCTAGGAGAGTGTACTGATGTAGTTGTAGCCATGGATACTGGTGCATCTATGGACCCCTTCTTCCCCCTGGGTTTTCCCTCTGTCACCAGCACACCTGCCTCGCCCCTGGACACACACACACACACACACGCACACACACACACACATAGAGGGTGTGGTTCTTACACGCAGGGAGAGCGAGGACGTTTTCAGTTATCTCCTTCGCTCTCTCTCTCTCTCACACACACACACACACACACTCTGCTGTAATGGTCTATGCCTTTGTTTCCGACTGGCTGACTGTTATTGGATTAGTGCTCAGGGAAGTGGTGTTGAGTCTTGCTGTGCCACAGAGAGTGGCAGGGATCTCAGCCCTGGGACATACTGACTGCCTGCCATCAGGCCACTGCATCACAGTGGCTGTCTTCTATTCGGGAGTGTGATCAGAAGAGCGTAGAGAGCATAGAGAGCGTAGAGAGAGCGTAGAGAGAGAGTAGAGAGAGAGAGAGAGAGAGAGAAAACTTCCATCCACTGCCATGTGGATATTGGTTCTGAGTAACAGACCGTGTTGGACAACCTGAACTGGTTGGCTTGGGATTCTGCTGTGAGGGGTTGCTGAGCCCCTCCTGCTCTCTCGGCCTGCGTAACGTGGTAAAGGGTAAGTGATACCCCCTCTCCCCCACGGGGGGGTTTGATAGACATTTTGTTGAAGGCGGGGGGGGGGGTAAAAATGTGCGGAGTGGTGGGACCCAAGATAACAGGATTCATGTGATTCTCCACACTTAGTACACACAAACACACACATACAGACACGTACACACACAGACACCTTGTGTCCCCTTTAGCCAGTTAAAGTGAGGACTGGAGAAATGAGATGAGGTAGTTCACAGTGTGTGTATGGTCTGGTGTGTGTGTGTGTCTTCTGTCAATGTGAAATTCCACACTATGTCTGCCTCCCACTGGGTCCTTTCGATCAGTGTGTGTGCGGTTTGTGATTGTGTATGTGTGTGCGGTTTGTGATTGTGTATGTGTGTGCGGTTTGTGATTGTGTGTGCGTGTATGTGTGTGCGGTTTGTGATTGTGTATGTGTGTGCGGTTTGTGATTGTGTGTGTGGTTTGTGATTGTGTATGTGTGTGCGGTTTGTGATTGTGTGTGTGTGCGGTTTGTGATTGTGTATGTGTGTGCGGTTTGTGTGCGTGTTTGTGTGCGTGTATGTGTGTGAGGTTTGTGATTGTGTATGTGTGTGTGGTTTGTGATTGTGTATGTGTGTGCGGTTTGTGATTGTGTATGTGTGTGCGGTTTGATTGTGTATGTGTGTGCGGTTTGTGATTGTGTATGTGTGTGCGGTTTGTGATTGTGTGTGCGGTTTGTGATTGTGTATGTGTGTGCGGTTTGTGATTGTGTGTGCGGTTTGTGATTGTGTATGTGTGTGCGGTTTGTGATTGTGTGTGCGGTTTGTGATTGTGTATGTGTGTGCGGTTTGTGATTGTGTATGTGTGTGTGGTTTGTGATTGTGTATGTGTGTGAGGTTTGTGATTGTGTATGTGTGTACGGTTTGTGATTGTGTATGTGTGTGCGGTTTGTGATTGTGTGTGCGTGTTTGTGTGCGTGTATGTGTGTGCGGTTTGTGATTGTGTATGTGTGTGCGGTTTGTGATTGTGTATGTGTGTGCGGTTTGTGATTGTGTATGTGTGTGAGGTTTGTGATTGTGTATGTGTGTGCGGTTTGTGATTGTGTATGTGTGTGCGGTTTGTGATTGTGTATGTGTGTGTGGTTTGTGATTGTGTATGTGTGTGCGGTTTGTGATTGTGTATGTGTGTGAGGTTTGTGATTGTGTATGTGTGTGCGGTTTGTGATTGTGTGTGCGGTTTGTGATTGTGTATGTGTGTGCGGTTTGTGATTGTGCGGTTTGTGATTGTGTATGTGTGTGTGGTTTGTGATTGTGTATGTGTGTGCGGTTTGTGATTGTGTATGTGTGTGAGGTTTGTGATTGTGTATGTGTGTGCGGTTTGTGATTGTGTATGTGTGTGAGGTTTGTGATTGTGTATGTGTGTGCGGTTTGTGATTGTGTATGTGTGTGCGGTTTGTGATTGTGTATGTGTGTGCGGTTTGTGATTGTGTATGTGTGTGTGGTTTGTGATTGTGTATGTGTGTGCGGTTTGTGATTGTGTATGTGTGTGAGGTTTGTGATTGTGTATGTGTGTGCGGTTTGTGATTGTGTATGTGTGTGCGGTTTGTGATTGTGTATGTGTGTACGGTTTGTGATTGTGTATGTGTGTGCGGTTTGTGTGCGTGTCTGCGTGCGGCGGTGTGTCTCCCACATCTGTATTGGGCGTATTCATTTTATGGATCAGGGTAAGTCAGTTGACTCATAGCAGAGAGAGCGAGAGAAAGGGGTGTTTGTGTGAGAATATAACATGCGTTTACTCAAGCTCGAAAGATGAGAATTGAGGCTAGGGTGAGTAAGAGAAAGAGAGAACCAAAGAGAGACTAGAGGAAGAGGTGCATTCCTGACCCTGCAGTCCAGTCGTCCAGTCGTCGTGTCTTTTCTCCGCGCTGCGGGATCAGCTGTGTCATTTCGCCACCACACAACTCCGGCCCAGAATGTCCACAAGGAGAAGGAATGCACCGAGTCCCGTCCGAGATCCTCTCCACCTCTCCTTTACCCTCTCTCTTGCCCCGTGCCTCCCCATTCTCTACCTCTCCCCTACCCCCCCCCCCCCCGCCCATTCACTTCACTTCCTCACTCTCCCCCTCCCTCACCCTGTATCTCTCTCCCATTTCCCCCTCACTCCCTCCCCTATTCTCACACCCAATCCCCAGGGTCCTGTTCAAACTGCCCTCCCCCTTTCCCACCTTACCCCCCCGTCTCCCTCACTCCTCCCTGTGTAGAGAGGGGCCAGAGGGGGACAGAGGGACAGCCCAAAAAAAGTGGTTGTGTGTACAGTCAGCTCAGTCAATACACACACACAGCCCAGGCCCAAACACATACTTTAGATACCACACACACACACACACACACACACACACACACACACACACACACACACACACACACACACACACACACACACACACACACTGGTTTGTGTTCCTACTGGCTGTCTACACTAAAGGATAGGTTTGGATGAGGTTTGGGGTCAGGGTTAGTTTGGAGATTAAGTCTCGTAGCGGTGCAGCCAAGCTAGAGTTCTCATGATGGGGCACTTCTAAAAACACATCTGGTTTGTTTCTGCCCGTGGCTGACATCGCGGCTGTCGGGGTATACGACAGACTGAAACGTCCTCTCAAGGCTCTTTTTCTCATCCTTGACTTTGTTCCCCATAAAACAAACTATCCGCCTTTGAATGCATTAGCAGTGCGACGGATTAATGGGGTTTATAGTACGCGCGCCCGTCCAGGTACGCTTGTCTCTTGAGTGTGTAAGCCTCACCTGTCTCCTTCCCCCATGATATCATCTGTGGCCACACACCCGTCGGGGATGAGCTCATGTCTAGCGTGTAACCCCGTGTCCCATCCACTCACGCGGTCTCCAACAGCAGTCTACAGGGCGAGTCATCTGATCCTACGACAGTCTGAGTAACAGTAGCTCCCCCTTAAACAGAGGAACTTCCTCGTTGTCCAGAGGTTATTGTCTACGTCTGAGCGTGTATGTGTGCGCGCGCGTGCATCATTTTTAGGATTTATGTTGTTGTTGTTGTTGTACTTTTACCCCCTTTTTCGCCCCAATTTCGTGATATCCAATTGGTAGTTACAGTCTTGTCCCATCGCTGCAACTCCCCTACGGACTCAGGAGAGGTGAAGCGCAAATGTATGTAAGAGTTGGAGCGAGCTGAGCCGGGTAACAATATGGGCAGAACTAAAAACACACTTCCCCAGAGACACATATATAATAAGAAAAACTCAACAAACAGAGAACAACTTAAACAGAAGGTTTTCTCAGGACGCTGTCGGACACTCCCGTGGGTCCAGCCCCAACGGCAGCATTTTCTCATTGGTCAGCGGTCCCGGTTGAAAAACAGCAGGGTTTATGACCCCTGGCCTGTGTGTGAAAACAGAGGGCTATCTTAAGGGACACAGTGGAGAAACTAAGGCGGTAGCCCAGGAATGTGTTGATTTGGGTCAGGACAGCGAGTCAGTTCCTTCACCTGCTGTCCCTCTCTCCCCTGCTGTCTCTCTCTCTGTCTCTTTCTCTCTCTCACCTTCTGTCTACAGATTTTCATATCGTCACACTGTTCTTCTGCCATCCCGGGATTTACTGTATTACCGGCATAGCACACAAGGGGGCGCTAAAAAAGCAACCAAAAAAAAGCCATTGGGCCTCTATTACCAAAATCCTACCAAAATTAGGCCAAGTAATAGCGACATCACACGTAAGATATTCAGTAGTGAATTGCATTGCATTGCAAGTGTAACCTCCACCACCTCGTGTGCGTTGCACGACAGAGACTTGCCGTCAGAACGCTATGGACTCACCAGCTCCCACTTTCTCTTGTTGTGCTCTTAACAACGGACGTGTGACTGTTCTGGGGGGAACTACGGGGAGCTTCATAATGCTAAACAATGTGACTGGCTCAACTGTTCTGGGGGGAACTACGGGGAGCTTCATAATGCTAAACAATGTGACTGGCTCAACTGTTCTGCGGGGAACTACGGGGAGCTTCATAATGCTAAACAATGTGACTGGCTCAACTGTTCTGGGGGGAACTACGGGGAGCTTCATAATGCTAAACAATGTGACTGGCTCAACTGTTCTGGGGGAACTACGGGGAGCTTCATAATGCTAAACAATGTGACTGGCTCAACTGTTCTGGGGGGAACTACGGGGAGCTTCATAATGCTAAACAATGTGACTGGCTCAACTGTTCTGGGGGGAACTACGGGGAGCTTCATAATGCTAAACAATGTGACAGGTGAAATGAAGAACACAATCTGCTTTATCTCCTAGCGTATTACACAGGTTGATCTGCAGGTATTAACTTAAAAAGTAGGTAGAAATAGTCACATTTATTGAAAATAAATAACTTGACAGTATTGATCTTATGGCTTTTTTTCAAATACCCCGGTATATGGTATATACCGCCCAAACATACATTGTCTCTCCATCTCTCTCGCCCCACTGTCTCCTTCCATCTCTCTCTCTCCCCTACTGTCTCTCTTCATCTCTTACCCCTCTACTGTCTCCTTCCATCTCTCTCCCATCTCTCTCTCCCCTACTGTCTCTCTCTATCTCTCTCCACTCTTGTCTTCTTCCATCTCTCTCCCCTACTCTCGCCCATCTCTCTCCCCTCTACTGTCTCTATCCATCTCTATCCCCTCTACAGTCTCCTTCCATCTCTCTCTCCCCTGCTTTCTCCCATCTCTCTCTCCCCTACTGTCTCTCTCCATCTCTCTCCCCTCTACTGTCTCCTTCCATCTCTCTCTCTCCCCTGCATTCTCCCGTCACTCTTTCCCCTCTACTGTCTCCTTCCATCTCTCTCCCCCCTACTGTCTCCTTCCATCTCTCTCTCCACTACTGTCTCCTTCCATCTCTCTCTCCCCTACTGTCTCCTTCCATCTCTCTCTCCCCTACTGTCTCCTTCCATCTCTCTCTCCCCTCTACTGTCTCCTTCCATCTCTCTCTCCCCTACTGTCTCCTTCCATCTCTCTCTCCCCTACTGTCTCTCTCCATCTCTCTCCCCTACTGTCTCCTTCCATCTCTCTCTCCCCTACTGTCTCCTTCCATCTCTCTCTCCCCTACTGTCTCTCCATTTCTCTCTCCTCTGTCTCCTACTCTCCTCCTGTTACTTAGCCTTTTCTAAACTTTCTAAGCGTATTTGCTGTGGGGACTTGTGAATGTCAGTGTCAGTGTCTCAGTCTCCTAGGACTCGCTCCCGTTTTTCATCGTCACGATAATGCCTGGTACTTACAAAGGCAGTGTTTTTTTCCCCAGCAGATACTTTTATAAAGAGAATAGCCTGCCTGTACACCTAACCTAATCCTAAAGGCCAATGCTCAAAATAATCCATTTAACTCCATCTCTACAAACTACCACACAGCTGTGAAGGCCTCTGCCTTACTAAGATTTCCCCGCTCAGAAATCAACACAAAAAAAATCAGCTGAATTGATTGAAGTCTAATCACGCACATCAATTGAACCCGTAGCTTTCTGACGTTTCAGTGTTAGCGTGTCATGCTTGGAACGGCTACTCTTTGCTCTGCTCAATAGGGGGTTGGCCGTGGTTAGTGTCATCGTCCTTTCCGATTGGCTCTAAATGGCTGGGCGGTAGTTTAATATGTAGGTTGCGCTGCCAGCAGGAGGCTGTGGGTTCGGGCCATGTTTGCTGGGCTGATCTCTAATTAGTAAGGGGCTGTCAGTTAGTCAGGGTGGATCTGTCTGGGAACTCCGGGATCACACACACTGACACATATTACATGGATGGGAAGTTGGGAACGTTGGAATTCGGGAATATATGATAATAAGGAATAGTGTTTTGTATGTATGTGTGCGGTTGAGTCTGTCTGTGTGGCTATGATCATCCTATGAGCGGGACTGTGGCTTCGTACTGTTGTCGGGTCATTTGAAGGCGCCTTATTTTTGGTCCCGTAGGACTTGGGAATGCCTTATTTGGGAGAGTATGTCGCTGTGCTGTAATGTTACTGGTCTGGGCTTGGGGAAGATCCGATTACAAGCACCATGGGAGAACAGTCTCTTTCACGTTTCCCTCACTCAGCCCAGAGAGATGGGGGGGGGGGGGGGGGGGGGAGACAGGAGAGAGCGTAAAGAGGGAGAGGGAGGGATGATGAGTGCAGAAGACACAGTCAAAGGGCCCGAGTGAGCGAGGGATAAAGGCGTGGGAGTGGGAGGGAGGAGGTAGACACAAAGAGAGAGTGAGACCGGCAGAGGGAGAGGCAGAGGGAGAGGGATAGAGTGAGAGAAGCAGAAAGAGCGAGAGGTTGTAAGCTCAGTGTGTAACTCAGCAGTATGGACTCATGACGCTCTCTGTCCAACTCGGCATTCTCCCCCACACTTCTGGTTCCCACGGCATCCCGGGAACTCTGGCCAGGTAGAGAGACTGTGTGTGTGATGGCTCTTTTTCCTTTTGAAGTTGGGATATTCTATGTCTTCAGAGAGATTCTAGATTTTAAATATGGGCAAGAGCCTGTGATTCTCAGTTGGTCTGTGATGCTTTACTCTCTGCCTGTCTGTCTGTGTGTGTGTGTGTGTGTGTGTGTGGGGGGGGGGACTTTCCCCCATGAGCTGTGTGAACATGTTTAGACGGCTGTGGTCAGTCTAAATCTCTCACCAGTTCGCTCTGTCTGTCTGCAGTCCTGTCGAGGGCAGACATACTGTGGGTTCAAGGCAACTTCAAAGCAGCCGAGCCTCAGAGCTTCTTAAGCTGCAGATTGCGGTGCTTTTTATAGACATCAGATCTGTATGATGAGAATGTGTTAATGTGAGATCCCCCAGTATGTTGTAAAAGGGTGTGTGTGTGTGTGTGTGTGTTTTTGAAGTATGATTCATGACATCATCCTGTCTGCAGATGAGGATAGATGCTTCCTGGGCTTCTGCCAAAGTCAGCGTGTGTGTGTGTCTTTAGCGACACGACAGGGTTGTGTGTGTCTGTCGCATTAGAGGTGATGGATCTGTCCCTGGATGACTCTAATCCAAACACCAGGATATGTCTGTCGCATTAGAGGTGATGAATCTGTCCCTGAATGACTCTAATCCAAACACCAGGATACAATAGCGGCTGTGTGTTTTGTGTGTGTGTGGGCACGCGCGCTTGTGCGTGTGCTCAATAGTTGTCGAGCCTGCTTTTAACGCTTTGCCCTACCTGTGGTCCTTTCAAACTGATGTTTGCCCGGTCTCATCCATAGTCTCCCTAGAGATCACTCTTGTCTCTCTTGCTGGTCTCATCCCCCCGCCCCGTCCTCTGCCCCCCCCCCCCCCCAATTTGCCCCTGGGGTTGGGGATAGACGAACACAGCCTGTAAAAATTGTTCAAAGTTGGGTTAAGTACTGGTGTGTGAACAATGCGCGTGTGTTGTAGAACCTTCCTGTTCAACGTTAGTCTCCTCCTCTGTGTTTGATGGACAGCTTCAGTGTGTGTGTGTGTGTGTGTGTGTGTGTGTGTGTGTGTGTGTGTGTGTGTGTGTGTGTGAGACTGAGATTCCCAGGCAGCTTGGGGCTTTATGCTGTTGCCTGACTGTGAGCCGTGTCAGAAATTCAGCCTGCCTCTTAACAGGGCTTTTCTCGCTGGTGCAGAGCGAGACGGCGCGTTTTCACCCATTCACCCAGGATTACGCCCGTGCATAAAATAGCCCTCCTATCTCTGTGGGTTCACCAGCCAGCTTGTACGGTCACATAGCTTTAGCTAGGCTATTAGGGTGTCTAAGCTGTCATGGGGATTTGACATTCAGAGCCAGAACGAGTGACGCATTGCTGTCTACTGTCTAGAGCAGCGCTTTCCAACCCTGTTCCCGGGAGAGCTACCCTCCTGTTGGTTTTCACTCCAACCCCAGTTGTGTTTAACCCGATTCGGGCTTATCAACCAGATAATTATTAGAATCAGGTGCGCTAGATTAGGGTTGGAGGGAAAACCCTACAGGACCGTAGCTCTCCAGGAAGAGGGTTGGAGAGCCCTGGTCTGGCGTATGTGTTGCTCCGTAGACGTATGGTATTGCAATGTGTAATATTCACACTATTCAGCCGATTCCACGCCTGGAAACAAATTAAAGGCTCTAAAGTAGAGAATGCAACACTGATTTAATGGAGAGTCCGCTTAGGTTGCGTCCATTCAGCCACACACTGAACCCTTGTTCAGTGGGTATGTCCTTGCCTCTCTTCTCTTTGCTGTGGTTGGCATCTCACCTCTCCTCTCTTCATCCTCTTTACCCTGGTTGAAATGGTGTTGTTTAATTCAACCTTAAATCATTTTTTCTTCTTTCTCTCCAGTTGGGATGACAGCAGCTCAGTGAGCAGTGGCATCAGTGACACCATCGACACAGATGACATCAACACCAGCTCCTCCATCAGCTCCTACGCCAACACACCGGCCGCACAGCGCAAGGCCCTCAACGGACAGGTCAGTGTGGAGGCTAGACGCGCACACACACACACACTCACTCACACACACACATACAGCGCCAGGCTCTGAATGGACACTCAAATAGACTCTCGGTGCAGTACAGTCTCACACTCCCGCCTCTCGCCCTCTTTCTCCTCTCCCTCTCCCTCTTCTCTCCCCCTTAGCTCGGAGTGTGTCAATGATGTATTCCCTTCACAGTCTGGAAGGGAATATGAGCCTGTGGTATTGCTCTGGGTGGCAGACCGGTGAACCGACTAGACTAATGTTCATGTCATTAAATGCCAATTTTAAGAAGCAACAGAGGAACTGTCTGAGAAGTGACTCTACTCTCAGCTGGTTTTGGGTGGCTTTGGGAAGGGGCGGGATGTCTGGATAACGCACAGCCGCCGTGCAATAACACTTGTTTATTTATAGTGGTTATTTTATGTAGGATACACAAAGGCTGTACAAAGACCACATTCTCCCAGTGGTAGTTGACCTTTGACCCAGCCCTCGATGAATATAGTCTCTTTCCATAGAAACGGTCTCTACATTGGATCCCTGAAGTGCTGAGGTTATTGCATGCTGGGTAGGGCTTCACTTATGGTAGGCGCCAAAGAGCTTTCTGGTTTTTGTCCACAATCAGGATACTCTCGTGCCACGATCATCACGGCCCCATAGGCACTTACGGAAGTTACTAACTTCAACCCGATTTAGCCATTCATTTTATCCCCATATATTCCCCATGCCATCGCACCATAAAATAGATTGTGACTCTTCTCTCATCCTCTGTGTGTCCCCAGCCCGTGACGGACGCCGAGAAGCACTCGGCCTCTACCAACCCGAGCCCCGCCTGGTCAGGTGACGAGGTCAGGAGGTTAGACGGGTTGTCGGACAGCGGGGTCAGCAGGATGGACCAGGGCTCCAAGTGGACCCGCCGGAACCCCTCTGACTTGTCTGACGAGTCGGACAAGGTGGCCTCGCAAAGGAAGACTCCCTCTATGACACACACAGGGTCCTGGAGGAAGGGCATGAGTGCTCAGGTGGGGGTGACTAACCCCAGGACTAAAGCTACTGGAATGTCAGGGTCCACTGCAATAAAAACGCACAGCACAGGTACGGGTTTTTTCTCTCCTGGCAGTTGTTTTGCTGTCTGGGTGTTTGTCTCATTTGCGATTGCATGTGTGTTTCTGTGTGGGCTCAGGTTTCTTCGTCTTTGGCAATGCAACTCCTTATGTCTGTCCGTCCGGGCTGTGTACATCTGTGTGTGTGTGTGTGTGTGCGTGTGTGCGTGTGTGCGTGTGTGTGTGTGTGTGTGTGTGTGTGTGTGTGTGTGTACACAATATGCACTGTACCTGTACGCCTCCCTCTCGTCTATGTGTGTTTCTCTCTCCCCTTGTGTGTGTGTGTGTGTGTGTGTTTCTATGTGTCATTTTCTCTCGGGTGGTCTGAATCTTGAGTCCATTAACCCAGACTCCACAACTATTACAAACTCTCCTCTGACTTTAACCCCTGCTGTATGTCCCATCCTGTGTAGGTAAAACAGATGACGTCAAGGTGTCCGAGAAGGGCCGCCTCTCCCCTCGCTCCGACGGCCTCCACAGCTCGCCCTCCGACGCCGGACGCAGCAGTGACGACGAGGCCAAGAAGCACGCCCCCTCCACCGCTGCCTCTGCCCGCACGTCACACCCGCACTCCCTGTCCGAGCCCCACTCCCAGTCACACACACTCACCTCCCGCACCCCCACCAGCACATTTGGCTTCAAGAAGCAGAGTTCCGGGATGGTTACTATGGTTACCGCCAGTGGCGCCACCATCACGAGCGGGTCAGCGACTCTTGGCAAGATGCCCAAGTCAGGGACGAGATCCCTAGCCGGTGGGGTAAAGGTCGGTGGTCAAGATGTGGGGTCCGGTCTAGGTCACCATGACGACGGGTACCTCTCGGTGAGCGCCCGCTCCACACTGCAGTACCGGAGCCTTCCAAGACCCAGCCGGTCCGGCGCCGCCGCGCGTAACGGAAACCGGTCGTCGACCAGCAGCATCGAGGCGACCGTGCTTTCCGTTACCACTCACAGTAAAAGCAGAGATGTGGGAAACACTGGGAAAATGAATGGAAGTGGGACTGGGGTCTCGCTAGCCAATCAGACGGACCGAGAGAAGGGCGTGTCAGAGGGCGTGGACAACCTGAGGGGAGGGGCTTCCAACGTACCTCTCACAGGGAGGCAGCAGGTTGCCTCACCCACACTGCGCAGGTGAACAGGCTCACACACTCACACTCAGATGCAGAGCTATAATGTCACTCACACTTAAGTGTGGTCATGACACCCATTTACGGTACAGTGTCTGGAACCTGTTCCTAGTGCGACGCAACAAACACGCACACACACACACACGCACGCACCCACATTCACATCCATACACGAAGGCCATGTCTGTCCACTGTAGGAAAACTATCCCTTCAGCATTTCTGTTCAGCTGCCAGGTCTGAGCCCACACTTTTCATAGTGCCAAGTCTTTATATGTGCACAGTAACACAGGCAGAGTCTTACCTCAGCACTGCTGGGCTGGCTCATTAATCTCTATGGGTAATACGGCTTTGAAGATCCTGCTCTATATTACCACCCTGCCTACCGTCTTAACAGTCAACACACTCTGGGTTATATCCCAAATGGGCCCCTATAACAAATGTAGTGCACTAAATAAGGATCAGGGTGCCGTTTGGGACGTGGTCCCTGTCTTTTGGCTTAACGTCATGGGGTATGCTAATGTCATTTTTCTAAAGTTACTTTGATATAATCCCCCAAGCATTTACTCGATAGTGTGCAATAGGGGTGCTTACTAGAAATGACTTTAAAACAGAAATGTGTCTACAATACTCTACATGTTTTGTATCTCTCTCTCTCTCTGCGTCTGTCTACCTACATATTTTACATTTACATTTAGCAGACGTTCTTATCCAGAGCAACTTATAGTTCATCTTAAAATAGCTAGGTGGGATAACCACATAAACTATATGACCATAAGTATGTGGACACCTGCTCATTGAACATCTCATTCCATAACCATGGGCATTAATATGGAATTGGTCCCCACTTTGCTGCCATAACAGCCGCCGCTCTTCTGAGAAGGCTTTCCACCAGATGTTGGAACATTGCTGTGAGGACGCTTCCATTCAGCCACGAGCATTAGTGACGTCGGACACAGATGTTGGGCAATTAGGCCTTGCTCGCGGTCCAATTCATCCCAAAGGTGTTTGATGGGGTTGAGGTCAAGTTCTTCCACACTGATCTCGACAAACCATTTCTGAATGGACCTTGCGTTGTGCATGGGGGCAATGCATGGTGCCAACCGTAAAGTTTGGTGGAGGAGGAGTAATGGTCTGGGGCTGTTTTTCATGGTTCGGGTTAGGCCTCTTAGTTCCAGTGAAGGGAAATCTTAACGCTACAGCCTACAATGACATTCTAGACAGTTCTGTGATTCCAGATTTTTTGTAACAGTTTGGTGAAGGTCCTATCCTGTTTCAGCAAGACAATGCCCCCAATGGCTGTGAGCTTTACACCACTCCAGCTGACGCTTGGCATTGCACATGGTGATCTTAGGCTTGTGTGCTGCTGCTCGGGCCATGGAAACCCATTTCATGCAGCTCCCGACAAACGGTTCTTGTGCTGAAGTTACTTCCAGAGGCAGTTTGGAGCTCGGCAGTGAGTGTTACTTGCTTCAGCACTCGGCGGTCCTGCTCTGGGAGCTTGTGTGGCCTACCACTTCGCGGCTGAGCCGTTGTTGCTCTTAGGTGTTTCCACTTCAGAATAACAGCACTTACCGTTGATCGGGGCAGCTCTAGCAGGGCAGAAATGTGATGAACTGACCTGTTGGAAAGGTGGCATCCGATGACGGTGCCACGTTGAAAGTCGCTGAGCTCTTCAGTACAGGCCATTTTACTGCCAATGTTTGTCAATGGAGATTGCATGGCGGTCTGCTCGATTTTATACACCTGTCAGCAACGGGTGTGGCTGAAATAGCCGAATCCACGTATTTTCCTTAATAAAGTAGCTATCAGCAAAGTCAGAGCTAGTAAGAGGGAAGAGTAAAGCACAAGTGTTACAAAGGGCTTTTGGTGGGATTATTTAAGATACTCTTTGAAGAGGTAGGGTAAATATATATATATATATATTTTAATCCTTTTCAACTTTCTCCTTCTCTTCTCCCTCTCCATCTCTCTTCAGGTTGTTTGGTGGTAAGCCCAGTAAGCAGGCTCCGGTCACCACAGCAGAGAACATGAAGAACTCAACGGTGATCTCCAACCCTCACGCTACCCACGCTGCCCTGGACTCCCCTGGAGGTGTTGGGGTGGAGAGCGAGGGCAGCAGCCCCCTGTACGGAGGACGAAACCTGAGCACGGGCCATAGCACGCTGGGTAGTGAACAGGTGAGATAGGGAGATGAGCCTAACCATATGACATGAGCTGGTAATATCTTTGCAGCCTCTTGATAAGCATCAGTGTCCAGAGTTTATACTTGTACAAACAAGAAAATAGCTAACTTTATCTACCAGCGCCGATCACGATAGGTAGCCCTGTGGTAAGGTAGTTGGCTATGTAAGCTAGTGACAGCAGATCGTAATATGAAGAACACGGCAAGAATGCAGCAGACATATGATTTGACCTTGGCGAGTAGAAGCATAACCACGAAGCACAACATGGAAAATCACTTGATAAATCCTCAATTCCTCCCGTGTCCCCCAGAGTGCGTCCAGCCCCGGCTCTGTCTACTCCTCCACGGGGCCCTCCAACAGCCTGACATGGGGCACCACCACGAGCACGGGCTCCTCTGCCCAGAGCAGGGAGGGTACCCTGGGCGGGCACGGTGGCGGGGCAGGAAGCCTGGGCTACCCCTCGGTCAGCAGCATGCACACCAGCAGCGAGTCCATCGACATGAGCGTGAGCAGCGCTGGGCACGGAGGAAGGGACAGCAGGGAGGACACCCTCTCGGCTCTGGGCAGGACCAGCAGCGTCAAGACGGGCATGTCTGAGAGGTGAGGGCGGAAGGGTGGAAGGAAGGAGGGATGGAAGGGAGGGTTTGAGTGGTAAGAGTGGGAAGTTGGGGGAATCTTCTCTGATCTTGGGCATTATGTCTTTATAATGGACAGAAAAACAAGTGACCTGTCTGATTTTGCCATTGCATGCACGGTCATATTGTGTTTGTTCAGTGTGTCACTATGAAACATTCCTGATTACATGAATGTGTATACGACCAGAATGTGTCAGCCATATTATCACCAGAGATACAATCCAAGCATCTCCATGGGAAGCATTGTTTAAAGTATGCCTTAATGCTATGTCATTAATGCTATGTCATTACAGATCTATTCTGGTGTTACCTTCTCTGACACATCTCATTGTCTTTCCTTACTAGACTAGTAGATGAGATTCATTGGTGAGCTGCAGGTGGTGATTTTGCTTGTGGCAACGGTTGGACTCAAATGTGTCTCTCTCCTTCAGAGGATTCTTCTCCCTCTCTTTTCTTTCTAAAGTTCTTTCTCTCTTTGTCTGTTGTGCCCCCCCCCTTTTCCCATCAGCCCCCTGTCCTCCCCCTCCGCTAGCCCTAAATTCAACCGAAATACCTTACCTCGGAAACAGGAAAGGTAAAAGTGCTTGTGTGTGGGGCTCCTGCTTAGTGGCGGTGTGTGTGCGTGAGTGTGTGTGTGTGTGTGTGTGTGTGTGTGTGCTGTGTTGTTGCAGGCTTTTGTTCCCCCTACAGCGCTCGCTCCCAGTCCCCCATTGCTGTTTATATGCTGCCATCTTGTGGCTTGATATTTTAAAACACCTGTCATTGCTATGACATGATACTATACTAAGATGTGTTGCCACAAACTTATATTTTTCTGAAAAGCGATGGCATATACAGTACCAGTCAAAAGTTTGGACACGCCTACTCATTCCAGGGTTTTTCTTTATATATTTTTTTTTACTATTTTCTCCATTGTATAAAATGAATTCAAGTAACAAATAATTAAAGAGCAGCAGTGAAATAACAATAGCGAGGCTATATACAGGGGGTGCTGGTACAGAGTCAATGTGTGGAGGCACCAGTTGGTCGAGGTAATTGAGGTAATATGTACTTAGAGTTATTAAAGTGACTGCACAGATAATAACAGAGAGTAGCAGCAGCTTGTGGGGGGCAGTGCAAATAGTCTGGGTAGTCATTTGATTAGATGCTGTCGTGACTGGCCTGTTCGGGTCAGGTTACTGTGGATCACAGTTATACAGAGACATCTCTCCGTCCCGCAGAGGGGGAGAGGTACAGAGGGATTGATCGTGGGGTGGGTGGGTGGGTGGGGGGGGGTCTTTCTGTTACATTATGGAGAATCTGCCTCAGAACTGTAACATGCAATAAATTGACTTAGGGACTATATTATGGATTATAGGGATTATATTTCATCAGCCAAAATGGTGGTAACCATGATAGATGGAATATGAAAATGAATGTCGATTTTGCGATGTCATTCAAAGTTAAATGACGCATTTATAACGGAAACATTGTAACTTGAAGAGTTTTCATAATATGTACAGTTGAAATCGGAAGTTTACATACACTTAGGTTGGAGTCATTAAAACTCATTTTTCAACCACTCCACAAATTTCTTGTTTACAAACTATGGTGCTCTGGTACCGCTTGCCGTGCGGTAGCAGAATGAACCGTCTATGATTTGGGAGACTGGAGTCTTTGACAATTTTTCAAAGACCTTCCTCTGACACCGCCTAGTATATACAGTTGAAGTCGGAAGTTTACATACACTTAGGTTGGAGTCATTAATGTCTCCACAAATGTCTTGTTTACAATCTATAGTTTTGGCAAGTCGGTTAGGACATCTACTTCGTGCGTGACACAAGCAATCTTTCCAACAATTGTTTACAGACAGATTATTTCACTTATAATTCACTGTATCACAATTCCAGTGAATCAGAATTTATATACACTAAGTTGACTGTGCCTTTAAACAGCTTGGAAAGGTCCAGAAAATTATGTCATGGCTTTAGACGCTTCTGATAGGCTAATTGACATCTTTTGAATCAATTGGAGGTGTACCTGTGGATGTATTTCAAGGCCTACCTTCAAACTCAGTGCCTCTTTGCTTGACATCATGGTAATATCAAAATAAATCAGCCTAGACCTTGTAGACCTCCACAAGTCTGGTTCATTTTGGGAGCAATTTCCAAATGCCTGAAGGTACCACGTTCATCTGTTCAAAAAATAGTACTCAAGTATAAACACCATGGAACCACACAGCCGTCATACCGCTCAGGAAGGAGATGCGTTCTGTCTCCTAGAGATGAACGTACTTTGATGAGAAAAGTGCAAATCAATCTCGGAACAAGGAAGAAGCCACTGCTCCAAAACCGCCATAAAAAAGCCAGATTACGGTTTGCAACTGCACATGGGTACAAAGATCGTACTTTTTAGAGAAATGTCCTCTGGTCCTTTGGCCATAATGACCATTATGTTTCGAGGAAAAAGAGGGATGCTTGCAAGCCGAAGAACACCATCCCAACTGTGAAGCACGGGGGTGGCAGCATCATGTTGTGGGGGTGCTTTGCTGCAGGAGGGACTGGTGCACTTCACAAAATAGATGGCATCATGAAGAAGCAAAATTATGTGGATATATTGAAGCAACATCTCAAGACATCAGTTAAAGCTTGGTCGCAAATGGGTCTTCCAAATGGACAATGACCCCAAGCATACTTCTAAAGTTGTGGCAAAATGGCTTAAGGACAACAAATTCAAGGTATTGGAGTGGCCATCACAAAGCCTTGATCTCAAACCTATAGAAAACTTGTGGGCAGAACTGAAAAGGCGTGTGCGAGCAAGGAGGCCTACAAACCTAACTCAGTTACACCAGCTCTGTCACGAGGAATGGGCCAAAATTCACCCAACTTATTGTGGGAAGCTTGTGGAAGACTACCCGAAACGTTTGACCCAAGTTAAACAATTTAAAGGCAATGCTACCAAAAACAAATTGAATATGTAAACTTCTGACCCACTGGGAATGTGATGAAAGAAATACAAGCTGAAATAAATCCTTCTCTCTACTATTATTCTGACATTTCACATTCTTAAAATAAAGTGGGGATCCTAACTGACCTAAGACAGGGAATGTTTACTAAGATTAAATGTCAGGAATTGTGATAAACTGAGTTTAAATGTATTTGCCTAAGGTGCATGTAAACTTCCAACTTCAATTTTATATACTGTATTTTATACCATCTATTGCATCTTGCCTATGCCACTCTGTCATTGCTCATCCATATATTTATATGTATATATTCTTATTCCATTCTTTTACTTAGATTTATTTGTATTAGGTAGTTGTTGTGGAATTGTTAGATATTGCTGCACTGTCGAAACTAGAAGCGCTAGCATTTTGCTACACTCTCAATAACATCTGCTAACCATGTGTATGTGACCAATACATTTTTTTGATTTGATAAGAAGAAGAGATTTGCTTGGGCCAAGAAACACGAGCAATTGGTCTGAGAAGTCCAAATTTGAGATTTTTCATTCCAACCGCCATGTCTTTGTGAGACGCAGAGTAGGTGAACGGATGATCTCCGCATGTGTGGTTCCCACCATGAAGCATGGAGGAGGAAGCGTGATGGTGTGGGGGTGCTCTGCTAGTGACACTGTCAGTGATTTATTTAGAATTCAAGGCACTCTTAACCAGCATGGCTACCACAGTATTCTGCAGTGATACGCCATCCCAGCTGGTTTGTACTTAGTGGGACTATCTGTTTTTCAAAAGGACAATGGCCCAACACACCTCCAGGCTGTGTAAGGGCTATTTGAACAAGGAGAGTGATGAAGTGCTGCATCAGATGACCTGGCCTCCACAATGACCTGACCTCAACCCAATTGAGATGGTTTGGGATGAGTTGGACCGCAGAATGAAGGAAAAGCAGCCAACAAGTGCTCAGCATGTGTGGGAACTCCTTCAAGACTGTTGGAAAAGCATTCCTCATGAAGCTGGTTGAGAGAATGCCAAGAGTGTGCAAAGCTGTCATCAAGGCAAAGGATGGCTACTTTGAAGAATCTAAAATCAAAAATATATTTTGATCAGTTTAACACTTTTTTTTTGTGGTTACAACATGATTCCATATGTGTTATTTTATAGTTTTGATGTCTTCACTATTATTCTGCCATTTAGAAAATAGTACAAACAAAGACAAACCCTTGAGGGAGTAGGTGTGTCCAACCTTTTGACCAGTACTGTATAAATTCTTTACAATTGCAATAGCTAGATTGCGCACGATCCAGATTCCTCCTTTCCTCTCCTCCTTTCTTCTCCTCTCCCTGAAGTGTTTTTATCTGCCGATCCCACAGGGGTCCACACAGTGATAGAAACACTCTGCCCAAGAAGGGACTCAGGTACCTACTGTAAGATCACTCAGGCACTGTCTGCCAAGCTTAGCACCGTCCCTATCGCTTTCTCTCTCTCTGTCCCTTTCTCACAGCTTCAACTCATGCAATGCTGTTGTTGTGGTTATTCTTTATTTTTGCACTTGGCACAATTTTGTGTTGCGCGTCAGCGCCACGGCACGTCACCTGTCACTACTGTGTGTGTGTGTGTAAAGTTGTCACGGTTCCACGTCACACGCACACACCGTTTTGGATTTCTGTTGACTGTCCGCTTGATTTGTGTGTTGCTCTCGGGTTGAGGGAAAGTGCTTGTACGTTATGTGAAATTTACTCGGGACATATTCATCGGGTGCTCTTGGTAAAAAATACAATCACCATATGACTAATCAAGTTCTGCCTGGTAAAGATTAAAACAGACGGTAGAAACCGCACCAGGTTTGCACCCTACTCACGTAACCTTTACCCGGCAACTTATGAACCTCTGTGTTTGGCACTGCAGGTATGCCCCATCACCCCAGCTGCGAGGTCATGAGGAGGCGGCGCGTGATTGGCTGCGCTTCCATTCGCAGGGCGGGCTGCAGGACTCAACCAGTAACTCTCCCTTCTCACCTGGATCCAGCCTCACCTCACCCTCCGGGACACGCTTCAACTTTGGACAGCTCGGTATGACCTATAAACACCGTACAAGCCACTGTTCGTGTGTGTGTGTGTGTGTGTGTGTGTGTGTGTGTGTGTGTGTGTGTGTGTGTGTGTGTAAACTAACCTGTATAGTGGTGTCCCTTGCAGCAGGTAGCCCCACCACAGCTGCTCAGATAAACCTGGCCAGCCTCCGGAACAACAGTCTGACCAATCAGGACACCACCTTTGACCCCTGTGGTGACACCCGCCTGAGGAACTCCTGCGTGTCATTGGACGAGAAGACTCGCACCATGAGCCGCTCTGGTTCCTTCAGAGAGGGCTTTGAGGAGGGTGAGTAAAGAGAGAAGAGGGAGGGAGGGAAGCGACAAGATAGAGAGATGATTGCTCATGATAAAATCTCAAATCCTTAGATGGACATGGCTCTCCTTTGTCCTTCCCAGGTGGTGGTGTCAACCACGGTGAGTGTGGACGGTAGCTACAGGGTTGGAGAGCCCTGGTCTAAAGAAATTATGTCAGAGGAGGTTTTACGGTTCTCTCTCTCCCACCTGAAAGCATCTCATGTATCGTGGGTTCCCTGCATTCTTTCGGCAGTTCTGGTTGCGCCTCAGGAAGAACTTGAGGAAGAACCTGGAGGGAGAGGAGACAAGAAAACAGTCTAAGACTCATGCATCAGTGCTTTTGGCTCCTGACTGAATAGAGCTGCGTTGAATCAAGCAATGAGAGCAGCAACTCACCCACGTGTGTGTGTGTGTGTGTGTGTGTGTGTGTGTGTGTGTGTGTGTGTGTGTGTGTGTACAGGCGTGTTTGTGTGTATAGAATCTACACTACTCTGGACCAGGGGGTAGAGAGAGAATAAGAAACAGTGAACCTAGTGACACCAAAACCAGGTGTGTAAATGCCCTCTGGATAGAGTGTACGTGGCCTCATTAAGAATCCAGTCGATCCTCACACGCTCCCACCAAATATACAGGCCCTCCAGTGCCACTGTTTTATCTTCTGTTGTGCCCTTTCTCTTGCTCTCTCTTTTCGCTCCTCTCTCCTCAATTCCCTTCTTCCCTCCGGGGTTTAAAAAAGAAACGGAATAATTACAGGGTCTTTATAATCAAGAAACACGAGGACGTGCAGGAAACCGTATGTTTGTTGTGTGTGTGTGTCTACCCATGGGATTGGATTACTACGTGTGTCTATGTGTTCATATTAGTTTATGTGTGTGTGTGTGTTCATATGTTTTCCTGGCATAGTTCCTTTAGTGTTATCAAATGTGGACTGGGACATAAACAGTATACCTGCACACTTTGTTTAAGTTGCCCTATGTTGAGACGACCACACTTACACGCTGTGTCACTTGACCTAGAAATGTAGTTATTGTGTACCCCCCCCCCCCACACACACACACACACACAGGATAAGTCAGTGATTTCATAGATCGCCAGATTCAAGTCGAACTTCTTTGAATGGAACTTTCAGGACAGTTTGCCTACCATTACATAGGCGGGGCACCACCTTATTTCTTTAGGCCTTTTGCCCCCCACCCGGAAAATAATCTAGGGAAAACCCATCTCATGCGTAGAACTACTTCCTGGTCTCTTCTATGACATCATAGCCTAATCCTTCTCTATCTGATCATATCCTTCTAGCCTGTAGACAGGAAACCACCGAATTAAATATAACCCTATTATATGCAGGAAACACTCTTACGGCATTGTGTCTGGACTTTGATGTTAAGATCAGAGACTGACTTGTTAACCAATAGGATAATACCACTCCCATCATAACCCTGTACTGTACTGTGTGAAGGCTAGACACGCTCACACACACACTAACACACACACACACTAAGACATACACACACACTAACACATCCACACACTAACACACACACACACACACACACACACACACACACACACAGTATACCGCTGTGTGTGGTAGCGTTATCTTTATAGGGCTGTCATTAGGACTTTCACCACCATGGCGGCTGGTCGAGTCAGGACAAGTGAGAGGAGGTGGATAATGGTAGGGTGACTGGTGGATGGAGCGAGGTGGGTGGTGGAAGATGGGATTTGCATCTTAGGGAGATTGTCGGGGCTCAAATGTATTATGGTGTGCAGTAGTTTTTCTACATTGAGATATCTTTCGTATTTTTCCTTCTTTTGGTCACCAACATGCGGGTAAGTGTGAGTGAGTCTGACGTGTGTGTGTGTGTGTGTGTTTACTACATCACCTGATGTAGTGTGTGTTGTTATGCACTGTACAGTTCTGAGGCCTCATCCCTCTATGTCCTGTGGCTTTGTCTCTGCAGTTCACGGCTCCTCCCTGTCTCTGGTCTCCAGTACCTCCTCTATCTACTCTACGGTGGGTACAAATGGTTTAGATGTTTTATTTGATTCAAGTTTTTCATCTATTTAACATAGCTCCTAATGCTCTAATGGTAGAGCCCCCACTGCTCCACCAGTTTACTGCTTTACTGTATATGTAGCTATATGTTTATTCATGTTTATTAGTATGTACTGTATAATGTTTATTCGTGAGTTGTAGTAGTCAATGTTCAATACCACAATAATACCACATATAAAGACCCACTCCGAAATAACCAGGCCAGGTGGTCTGCTGCATTTATGTTGATGTTGGGAAAGCTCATCTTAAATCAGTTGTTGACGGTATAAAGTCACCAGAGTCCTTTATATGAGACAGGATAGAGTTTCTGCTTGACACTGATCTAATGTCAGTTAAGTGTTTCTCTTCCTATGGTTAACGTTAGGATTTGGCTGTGGTAAGCTGATCCTAGATCTGTGCTTAGGGGCAACTTTTATCCTTCACCTGAGACCGAGGGGGTGGCTGCTCTTACTCAGATCCGGGCCAGTCACGCCCACACACAGCCCAGCCAATCAGTAAAGGGTTTTTCTATTAGGGTGGGCCACTCCACCTACCCGTTGACAGGTACACTCCCCGAAAGCAGGTGTAGAGGCGGGTCTGTGTGGAGAAAGAGAAAGGAAAAGAGAGCGACTGAGCTCTCAGACAAGGTGGAACTACAGAGCAGGTCTGTGGCAGATAACTCAGGAGAGAGAGGAGTTACAGAAGCTGTCAAGATGATGGCCACTTTATCCATGACAGGAACGGTCACCGCTTGGGACATACGCACGGTAGGGATGGGATGGAGGAAGAGGAGAGGAGGATTTTCCACATTCAGACAGATTGGGGATTTGTTAATTTTCCATCTCCATTTTGAGATTATTTGTTGTCGTGAAGATAATGATGATTCAGTGAAAAGGATGATGATTCTAGAGCAATTGTTGCTCCGTCATGTGTTCATTGATCGACTGCTATTGACTTGGGGCACAGCGCAAGAAATATCTTCTCCTGTCAGTTTTGTTTTGTCTGGGATGAATACGAGAGACAGGTCTGTTTGTGTGTCTCACATTGTTTTGGCTACGCCCTCAATAGGATGCTTCAACCTCTAACCTTAACCGTTAGGATGGAAATGCAAAACTGAACTTAGATCAGTGTCTAGGAGGCAACTGTGAATGACAGCTTTGCTTCTGTGTGTGTAGACGCTGTGTTGACAGGTTGTACTTTTGTTATACCGCCCCCCTCACACTTCTTCAGGTGCGCGAGAGTGAAACAAAGTACACACACACACACACACAGTTTGTTTTTGTGAAATTTCTGGACTTTTTGGGGAGAAACATTTATTTTCAATAAAAAAAAACAATTTTCCCTAACTCCTAAACCTAACCCGTAATCTAACCTTAACCCCTAACTCCTAACCTTAACCACTAAACCTAACCCGTAAGCCTAAAATAACTTTTTAACAAATTAAGGACATGAAAAATATGTGTTCTTGTTGTCCTGCCTTGTCAGAACATTCTGGCATCCTGATAAAGTAGGAAGACATGTACACACACACACACACACACACACACACACACACACACCATTATTAGCTCTAACAAGCAAACACATTACAGCGCCAGACAGACAGGCGGGACCAGGGGGAAAAAAACATTATTAATTGCAGTTTGTTGTCACAATAACACGGCCACTACTAGTTTTTTTATTTGGGTTGACATCAGGGCTTGCCTAGCAACCGCCCACACGCTGCACAGCAAATCACAGGTAGACGATACAGAGATGTGTAGGAGTAGAATAGGGTAGAATGGTATTTTGGTTTGAAAAATGTACTGACTGGCTCTCTGTGTTGAGACTTTTACCTGTACATGTAAAGAGGGGATTGTGTGATATACTGTTTGATGGGTTGGTCTGTGTGTACGGGGTTTACGTGCATGTATGCTTGTGCCATTGTGTGTGTATACAGTTTACACTGTGTGTGGGCATGAGGCCAATAATGTCTACTTGTGTGTATGTGGTTTTCCAAGCTCTCCTGTGTTACCATTGTTCAGAGTGGAGTGCAGGGAGACAACACCTCTCAGCAGAGACACACACACACACACACACACACACACACACACACACACACACACACACACACACACACACACACTCTAAACACCTCCCAGGAGCATAGATCGCTGCTCTCCAGACCCATTACACCAGACATCTCTAATCACCATGTCTCTGTAACTTATAAATCATCAGGGAGTTTGAGCTAGATAAAATATACAGAGCCTGAAGACAGTGTTCTGGAGCCATGCTGGGCTGGTGTAGTCTGCTAGCCCCAGGTGCTGTAGAATTATAGTAACTATCACACCTCCCTCTTCCCTCCCTTTCAGGCCTGGCTGGAATAATGCTGCTTTCTTTCTGTCAATCGATATAGCTCATCTAATCATTCTCTCATTTTGTTTTCACAGACCGAAGAGAAATCCCAGTCAGAGGTACTGAACTCCCTTTCACCTTCTTTGTAAAGAAATGCACTTTCCCCCTTTCTTCGTTCTCTCTTACTTGTTGCTTTCTCTCTCTTTCCCCCTCTCTCTCTCTCTCTCTCTTTCCCTCTCTCTCTCTTTCCCTCTCTCTCTCTCTTCTTCTTCCTTCCTCTTCATCTCTCTCTCTCTCTCTCTCTCTCTCTCTCTCTCTCTCTCTCTCTCTCTCTCTCTCTCTTATTCTTGTCTCTGTATTCATATGACATGCTGGAACATGGGGGCGTATTCAGTATTGTATCTAGTTACACATGTCTGTGTTGTGGGTGACAATGTGACAACAAGCTCTTGTTCCGGACACCTGTGTGCTCCTTTATGAAGCCATGACACGGTGCTTCCTTTCCCTAACCTCTTTCTATCAGAGGGTAGATTTTTCCTTTGTATTGTCACACCTACAAAACTTTCTCAGCCTGTCAAACCTTCTCAGCCTGTTGTGTGTTTTTTTGGTGGTGGTGTGTTTGGGTGATGTGTTTTGATGTTTAATGTGTGTGTGTGTGTGTGTGTTTTATTTTTAGATCCGTAAGCTGCGTAGAGAGCTGGATGCCTCCCAGGAAAAAGTCTCGGCCCTGACGACACAGCTGAGTGCTAATGTAAGTACAACAGGAGGGAGATCTAGCTCCTCACACAGATGTGGAAACACGCGGCTACACAAACACACAGAAACTAATGTGGAAACACCAAGGCTGTTGCGGCGACTTCCTCACATTGAAAAACGACTTAGAAACGCACAAAAGCACACCTTTGACGGAAAAAAATACGAAAGCGTCGTCTCTACTTGCAGATGCTGCTAGCGAGGAAAATGGCGGCGAAGAACAGCCTGACGCAGTTCGAAATGAGATTCGCAAAATGAACAAAAAATCTCAGAAGAGAGAAAGGGGGCGAAAAAAGAAAGTGTATACTCTTGACAAGTTACAAACGCAGAAGAGAGGATATCAACCTTGGCGGACAAGAACACCTGTCTAAACGACACTGTTGAAATAATGGGGACTGTGATTGAAAAGACTTCAATAACAGGAAAATTACTGTCGGAGAAGAAACACTTTTGGATCAGATGGGTTCCCCAAAATCCACAGAAATACGGAGGATTGTGTGAAAGACGTTTTAAGCAACATATCTGATAACACACCGGAGGATGTTAACAACATGACCATCGAGAGAAATCGGACACCAATGACACTGCGCCCAGGACCAGCCCCACGCAATCCCCCGGCCTATCCTGGTGAAATTCTTACCTTACATCGACAGGGAGAAAGTCTGGTTCAGAGCAAAAGAGCTCAGGACTTTTCACTCGAAAGGGACAACGGTGGAGTTTTTCCCCTGACTTTTCCAAGATTCGGGACAAGAGAAATGCGTTCACGGAGGTGAGGTATATGTGCAGGAAACGGGGACTGAAACACTCATAACCTGCCGTGTTCTGGGTTACTGCGAGAGGATCACTACGTCGTTTCACAGACCCAAAGGAGGCAAAGAAGTGTGTCCGGCGACGTCAACGAGGCCGAACAAATTGAGTAGCGTGGTAGGCTGTGTAAGATCCGCATGCAGGCGCTGGTTCGTCACGGATGGACGACCATTTTTTCTTTAAGGTGATAGGAGAATTTCCTATGTTGTGAGTAACAGTCTCATTGAGTGTTTATGCTGCGAATGCTGCCTATAATTTATCTTTCGGGTTTACAGTTGATATCATTATATTACTAGATTAAGCAGAATTGTAGTCCCAGCATATCGTTCTGTTTTAGGGTTATAGCGGGGATAAACATATCAATTATCTAAAGTTTTCACTCAACAACAGTGGGGCAATAAAGTATTTAGTCAGCCACCAATTGTGCAAGTTCTCCCACTTAAAAAGATGAGAGAGGCCTGTAATTTTCATCATAGGTACACTTCAACTATGACAGACAAAATGAGAAAAGAAATCCAGAAAATCACATTGTAGGATTTTTAATGAATTTATTGGCAAATTATGGTGGAAAATAAGTATTTGGTCACCTACAAACAAGCAAGATTTCTGGCTCTCACAGACCTGTAACTTCTTCTTTAACCTTTCTGATCTCCCCATCCCGGATCCGGGATCGTGAATACAGACTCAAGCTCATTACCATAACGCAACGTTAACTATTCATGAAAATCGCAAATGAAATGAAATAAATATGCTAGCTCTCAAGCTTAGCCTTTTGTTAACAACACTGTCATCTCAGATTTTCAAAATATGCTTCTCAACCATTGCAAAACAAGCATTTGTGTAACAGTATTGATGGCTAACGTAGCATTTAGCATTAGCATTCAGCTGGCAACATTTACACAAAAAAACAGAAAAGCATTCAAATAAAATCATTTACCTTTGAAGAACTTCAGATGTTTTCAATGAGGAGACTCTCAGATAGCAAATGTTCAGTTTTTCCTGAAAGATTATTTGTTTAGGACAAATCGCTCCGTTTTCTGCGTCACGTTTAGCTATGAAAAAACCCCTGTATCCAGGATTGTGTAAATCTATCAGCAAGCTCATTAGCATAACACAACGTTAACTATTCATGAAATCGCAAATGAAATGAAATAAATATGCCATCTCTCAAGCTTAGCCTTTTGTAAACAACACTGTCATCTCAGATTTTCAAAATATGCTTCTCAACCATAGGAAAACAATAATTTGTGTAAAAGTAGCTAGCTAGCGTTAGCATTTAGCGTTAGCATTTAGCGTTAGCATTAGCGTTAGCATCCAGCACGCAACATTAACAAAAACATAAAAGCCTTCAAATAAAATAATTTACCTTTGAAGAACTTCTGATGTTTTCAATGAGGATACTCTCAGTTAGATAGCAGATGCTCAGTTTTTCCAAAAAGATTCTTTGTGTATTAGAAATAGCTCCGTTTTATACATCACATTTGGCTACCAAAAAAAATCCGAAAATTCAGTCCTCAAAACACGAACTTTTTTCCAAATTAACTCCATAATATCGACTGAAAACACGGAAAACGTTGTTTAGAATCAATCATCAAGGTGTTTTTCACATATCTCTTCATTGATACATCGTTCTTGGACACATGGTTTCTCCCCTATATCAAATGGAAAAGTACTAGCAGCTGGCAATTGCGCACCGAATTCCACGCAGGACACCAGGCGGACACTTGGAAAATGTAGTCTCTTATGGTCAATCTTCCAATGATATGCCTACAAATACGTCACAATGCTGCTAAGACCTTGGGCGAACGACAGAAAGTGTAGGCTCATTCCTTGCGCAATCACAGCCATATAAGGAGACAATGGAAAACAGAGCTTCAGAAATTCTGCTACTTCCTGGTTGATGCATCATCTTGGTTTCGCCTGTAGAATGAGTTCTGGGGCACTTACAGACAAAATCTTTGCAGATTCTGAAACTTCAGAGTGTTTTCTTTCCAAAACTGTGCATAGTCGAGCATCTTTTCGTGACAAAATATCGCGCTTAAAACGGGAACGTTTTTTATCCAAAAATGAAATAGCGCCCCTAGAGATCTAACAGGTTAAGAGGCTCCTTTGTCCTCCACTCGTTACCTGTATTAATGGCACCTGCTTGAACTTGTTATCAGTATAAAAGACATCTGTCCACAACCTCAAACAGTCACACTCCAAACTCCACTATGGCCAAGACCAAAGAGCTGTCAAAGGACACCAGAAACAAAATTGTAGACCTGCACCAGGCTGGGAAGACTGAATTTGCAATAGGTAAGCAGCTTGGTTTGAAGAAATCAACTGTGGGAGCAATTATTAGGAAATGGAAGACATACAAGACCACTGATAATCTCCCTCGATCTGGGGCTCCACGCAAGATCTCACCCCGTGGGGTCAAAATGATCACAAGAACGGGGAGCAAAAATTCCAGAACCACGCGGGGGGACCGAGTGAATGACCTGCAGAGAGCTGGGACCAAAGTAACAAAGCCTGCCATCAGTAACACTCTACGCCGCCAGGGACTCAAATCCTGCAGTGCCAGACGTGTCCCCTTGCTTAAGCCAGTACATGTCCAGGCCCGTCTGAAGTTTGCTGGAGAGCATTTGGATGATCCAGAAGAAGATTGGGAGAATGTCATATGGTCAGATGAAACCAAAATATAACTTTTTGGTAAAAACTAAACTCGTCGTGTTTGGAGGACAAAGAATGCTGAGTTGCATCCAAAGAACACCATACCTACTGTGAAGCATGGGGGTGGAAACATCATGCTTTGGGGCTGTTTTTCTGCAAAGGGACCAGGACGACTGATCCGTGTAAAGGAAAGAATGAATGGGGCCATGTATCGTGATATTTTGAGTGAAAACCTCCTTCCATCAGCAAGGACATTGAAGATGAAACGTGGCTGGGTCTTTCAGCATGACAATGATCCCAAACACACCGCCCGGGCAACAAAGGAGTGGCTTCGTAAGAAGAATTTCAAGGTCCTGGAGTGGCCTAGCCAGTCTCCAGATCTCAACCCCATAGAAAATCTTTGGAGGGAGTTGAAAGTCCATGTTGCCCAGCAACAGCCCCAAAACATCACTGCTCTAGAGGAGATCTGCATGGAGGAATGGGCCAAAATAACAGCAACAGTGTGTGAAAACCTTGTGAAGACTTTCAGAAAACTTTTGACCTCTGTCATTGCCAACAAATGGTATATAACAAAGTATTGAGAAACTTTTGTTATTGACCAAATACTTATTTTCCACCATAATTTGCAAATAAATTCATTAAAAATCCTACAATGTGATTTTCTGGATTTTTTTTCTCATTTTGTCTCTCATAGTTGAAGTGTACCTATGATAAAAATTACAGGCCTCTCTCATCTTTTTAAGTGGGAGAACTTGCACAATTGCACAACTTTTTTGCCCCACTGTAGGCCACAACAGGTGTGTTCAGGCCTCCCTGAATGTTCAGTGGTGTACATACGTTTTTATTGACCCGCGTGTAGTGCAGGGGTTAACTACACCGAGCATCCTAGACAGAGGAGATTAAACGTTCTTAGGTGATGAAGGTCTTCACACAGTGGTCTACAATTATATTTTTTTCCCGGGGGGGGGGGGGGGGGGGGTGATGTCATGTTTGGGTTTCAGGCGAGGCCGTTGTGGCTGTGTTAACCGTCAGCACACGTTCAATGAGAGCTTTTCTCACACTGCTCAAAGCAAGTATTGTCGTCTATGTTTAGCTGCAGTATCTCAACACGTGGTTGTTCAAGGTCTCCAGGTCTACCTTGTCTCTCCTTTTTATCACAATTGGGAGGAGTCTATCGTCACCCAGATACCACTTCTCTCTGTCTCCCCACTGTCTCGCCATCCCTCGCATTCGCCTTCAACCCTCCATGCACTCTCTCTCTCTCTCTCTCTCACCCACCCAGACACTCTGTCTTAGTTCTTAGACACGGGAGAGAATAGACACGGTTCGTGTGTCGGGGGAGAAGAGGTACTAAACAGCCACAGAGTCAGTGCTGTAGCTTTAGCATTGTTAGCATCCAGCCTCCCTGGCCATGGCGTCCAGCAGACCATACCCCAGAGCGGGCACAGAGGGCATCTGGCTCCCCCTGAACCACTACCCTTCCAGGAGGAGAAGCCATCCGGCACCGCCACTCAGAGGGGACCTGGGAGACCCTGTCGACCAAAGCTCTGGTGTGGACACATCTATTAGAGAGGTGTGAGAGGATTTAAGCCCGGATTTAGAGGATTTCTGGCGCCGCTTTTTGAGACATTTTGAAGTTGTGCGACTGACAAGAGTTGGTTATTATGATATGTAGCATTTGCTGTTTTTCGTTGTTTTTTTGTTGCTTTTGACTTCTAGTCTTTAACTGGAATGTAGGCTAATCAGTGCACCGAATAAGCTGTTGGTTTTGAGATGTTGTAACTGTTGTTATTCGGTAACTTGGCTTGGATTCCTGGCAGTTGCTTTTGTCTTATCGGCTACTAGCTCTGTCCTTGAAGCAGGTCATCTGGGAATGCAGCTACTGTTGCGCTCATCACTCTCATGCTTTGACAATAACCGCTTCTGAAGGATCTTTGGCCATCCAATCTAAGTTGAACTATAATATGACCTCTTTGAACCTGTGAGTAGAATTATAAACTGGGTGGGTCGAGCCCTGAATGCTGATTGGCTGACAGCCGTGATTTATCAGACCGTATACCACGGGTATGACAAAACATGCTCTAATTACGTTGGTAGCCAGTTTATAATAGCAATAAGACACCTCGGGGGTTTGTGATATATGGTCCATATTAACCACGGCTGTGTTCAGCCTAAGAACAGCCCTTAGCTGTGGTATATTGGCCATATACCACACCTCCTCTGGCCTTATTGCTTAAGTATAGTTTGACATATTCTAACCTGTGTTATTTCCCTGTGCAGGCTCACCTGGTGGCAGCATTTGAACAGAGCCTGGGTAACATGACCATCAGACTGAAGAGTCTCACTATGACCGCTGAGCACAAGGTGAGGCATGTCATTGCATAGCATGACATCATTTAAGGCAGAATTTAATTATGTTCATCTCGGCCAAAGGAAAATCCCCAAAACATAAAAATGTGATCATGTATATGAATTTTAGACACATGACTGTTAGTTGCATGTTGTTGTAATGTTCTAAATGTGTTTTCCCCTGCAGGACTGTGAGCTGAACGAGCTGAGGAAGAACATTGAGCTGCTGAAGAAACAGAACAACGTGGCCCAGGCCGCCATCAACGGAGTCATCAACACACCTGAGTTCACCTGCAAACAGAACAGGACAGGTAAGGAGAACCCGAACCACAACCATAGCAATAACACCAACAACCTCTCACAGTACCTTAAAGGTACAGTAGACTCAGATAAATGATGTTTCCACGAGCAGCACCACAGATCCAAGATATATACAGAAAGGTATGTGGACACCTCTTCAAATGAGTGAATTCGGCTATTTCAGCCACTCCCGTTTCTGACAGTTGTATAAAATCGAGCACACCGCCATGCAATCTCCATAGACAAACACTGTCAGTAGAATGGCCTGTACTGAAGAGCTCAGTGACTTTCAACGTGACACAAGTCAGTTCGTCAAATTTATGCCCCGCCTAGAGCTGCCCTGCTCAACTGTAAGTGCTGTTATTGTGAAGTGGAAACATCTAGGAGCAGGAACGGCTCAACAGCGAAGTGGTAGACCACACAAGCTCGCAGTGCTGATGCGAGTAAAAATCGTCTGTCCACCATTGCAACACTCACTACTGAGTTCCAAACTGCCTCTGGAAGCAACATCAGCACAATAACTGTTTGTCGGGAGCTTCGCAAAATGGGTTTCCATGGCCGAGCAGCCACACACAAGGCTAAGATCATCATGCGCAATGCCAAGCGTCGGCTGGAGTGGTGTAAAGCTCGCCGCCATTGGACTCTGGAGCAGTGGAAACGCGCTCTCTGGAGTGATTAATCACACTTCATCATCTGACAGTCCGACGGGACGGATCTGGGTTTGGCGGACGCTACCTGCCCCAATGCATAGTACCAACTGTAAAGTTTGGTGGAGGAGGAATAATGGTCTGGGGCTGTTTTTCGTGGTTCGGGCTAGGCCCCTTTGTAGCAACAATTTGGGGAAGGCCCTTTCCTGCTGTAGCATTACAATGCCCCCGAACACAAAGCTAGGTCCATACAGAAATGGTTTGTCGAGATCTGGCCTGCACAGAGCCCTGACATCAACCCCATTGAACACCTTTGGGATGAATTGGAACGCTAACTGCGAGCCAGGCCTAACATCAGTGCCTGACCTCACTAACGCTCGTGGCTGAATCGAAGCAAGTCCCCGCAGCAATGTTCCAAAATCTAGTGGAAAGCCTTCCCAGAAGAATGTAGGCTGTTATAGCAGCAAAGGGTGGACCAACTACATTTTCATTTTCATGAATTTGGAACGAGATGTTTGACGAGCATGAGATGAGATGTTCCACATGCTTTTGGCCATGTTGTGTATTATGACGAGCGAAATGCAAGACTTCGACGGGACCAAGACAGCAGAGAAGTTAAGCCTCGCACTTCAAAGCTCTTAGGTGTAGCGTAAATTTACCCACTATGCCAGGTGTAAACTACATTCAGCCGCGGGCTGATTTTCTTCTTGAGCGGATGGTCAGGTGGCCGGAACATCATTACAAATAATTTGTAGATTGCAAATTGACCGCAAGAAGCGAAAACATATAATATTTGAGTAAAACAGAATATTTTCAAACCTAGCTTACATTTGTATACGATCACAGATACATTTGGAAAGTATTCAGACCCTTTGACTTTTTCCTTGTCAATCTACACACAATACCCCACAATGACAAAGCAAAAACTGTTTTTTAGACATTTTTGCAAAGTTATTACAAATAAAAAGCTGAAATATCACATTTACATACAATTCAGACCCTTTACTCAGTACTTTGTTGAAGCACCTTTTGCAGCGATTACAACCTCGAGTCTTCTTGGGTATGACACTACAAGCTTGGCACACGTGTATTTGGGGAGTTTCTCCCATTCTTCTCTGCGGATTCTCTCAAGCTCTGTCAGGTCGGATGGGGAGTGTTGCTGCACAGCTATTTTCAGGTCTCTCCAGAGATGTCCGATCGGGTTCAAGACCAGGGTCTAGCTGGGCCACTCGAGGACATTCAGACACTTGTCCCGAAGCCACTCCTACGTTGTCTTGGCTGTGTGCTTATGGTCGTTGTCCTGTTGCAAGGTGAACCCACTGCCCAGTCTGAGGTCCTGAGTGCTCTGGAGCAGGTTTTCATCAAGGATCTCCCTGTACTATGCTTTATTCATATTTTCTTTGATCGTGACTAGTCTCCCAGTCCCTGCTGCTGAAAAACATCCCCACAGCTTAATGCTGCAACCACCATGCTTCACCGTAGGGATGGTGCCAGGTTTCCTCCAGACGTGACGCTTGGCATTCAGGCCAAAGAGTTCAATCTTGGTTTCATCAGATCAGAGAATCTTGTTTCTCATGGTCTGAGAGTACTTTAGGTGCCTTTTGGCAAACTCCAAGCGTGCTGTTATGTGCCTTTTACTGAGGAGTGGCTTCCGTCTGGCCACTCTACCATAAAGGCCTGATTGGTGGAGTTCTGCAGAGATGGTTGCTCTTCTGGAAGGTTCTCCCATCTCCACAGAGGAACTCTGGAGCTCTGTCAGAGTGACCATCAGGTTCTTGGTCAACTCCCTGATCAAGGCCCTTCTCCACCAATTGATCAGTTTGGCCGGGCTGCCAGCCTTTCCAAATCATGTCCAATCAATTACATTGACAACTGGTGGACTCCAATCAAGTTGTTGAAACATCTCAAGGATGATCCATGTAAACAGGATGCACCTGAGCTCAACTTCGAGTCTCATAGCAAAGGGTCTGAATACTTATGTAAATAAAGTATCCGTTTTTTTTTTTTATATACATTTGCAAAAATGTCTAAAAACCTGTTTGGCTTTGCCATTATGGGTTATTGTGCGTAGATTGAGGAGGAAAAATATTTATTTCATCCATTTTAGAATTAGGCTGTAACGTAATAAAATGTGGAAAAAGTAAAGGGGTCTGAATACTTTCCAAACGTGCTGTGCCTGTCTATCATACATGGGAATACTTTAGAACAGATTTCCAAAATGAAAATCACTTGGAGATGATTTTCTGCTACTGTATTTTTACAGTCATTTATGTCCCAAACTTGCTCAGAAAACTTGGGGGGCCAAAAAAAATCACCTGCGCCCCACCAGTTGGGGAACCCTGCACTATGCTCTTTATTTTATGCATCTACATCATATCACTGACTCTACCTTGAAGCTTACACCTGGCAAGGGAAAAGTGAACTTATAGACTTCCCCCAATGCTGTGATACTGTATTCTTTCCGAGTCTTTCAAACAAGTCTCTCTCTCTCTCTCTCTCTCTCTCTCTCTCTAAACCTCCTCCCTCTCCTTCCCTCTTTCTCAGGTTCTTTCTCAGGTGGTGGTGGTAGTAATGGCAGCTCCCTGCAGCAGCAGCAGCAGCAGCCAGACCTACGGATGAGGAGACAGCACTCGTCAGACAGCGTCAGCAGCATTGCCAGTGCAACCAGCCACTCCAGTGTGGGATCCAACATGGACGCCGACGCTAAGAACAAGAAGAAGAACAAGAAGAACTGGGTATGTGCTTTCGTAGACATGCACAAGTGCACACTCACACATGCACATTACTCACACACGCGCACACGCATACAGACACACACACGGGAACTGAGTATGATCGTGATCACTCACAAACAAACAACACACACAAACATATCTTACTCCAAATGACATCTAACAACTTGTTTTTAGGTTTGTCTCTGTCTCACTTGTTTTGTCTCTCGATATATGTGTTTGTAACTCACACTCTGGGTTCTCTTTCTCAGGCATCTTGCACAGGGGCCAAGGGGATTGCAATACAATTAGCTTTCCTTATAGACTCAGTTACTGTTAAAAAAAGAGTGTACTGTATAGGGAATAGTGTGTAATTTGGTATGTTACCTAGATCTACAATTGTAGAGGTTTTGTGAAATAGAGAAACGCAGAACACATTCAAATATTTTCCTGTCGATACAGGAAGTTAACGCTGTTCCATTTCTTGTTGTGTTCCCTCTTGCTCCTTGTTGCTGACAGATCGTGTCTTGCACAGGAGGACAGTTTGAAGATGATGATGTATGCATCCTATTTGTGTTTAGGTTACTATAGAGGCTTTTAGGCTGCGTGCCTTTATGTTGATATCTGTAGGCAACAAAATAGTGATCAACCTGAAAGCTTTCGTGTCAAGTATTTGTATGTGTACCGCTTCAAAGATGCTAGATGGAAACAGCTACGCTTGAGACTCTAAATATACTATTAGACTCTGTTTCGTTGCCTACATCAACAGTGTCTTAATAAGCTGATTGTTGCTGTGAGAGCTGCTTTCATACCCAGTGTGTCACTGCTGTAGTGTCTGTAGCAAATCTATCTCCTAGTCGATCCTCCAGACTTGGGCTCAATTCCAATAACATTTCAGAAATTGTATTACATACCAATAGAGGAATTTGGTTTCCAACAGGATTTGAAATGGAATTGAGCCCTACTCTTATTTGCTTCATGGTATTGGCTGCTATTGAACCTGTCTAGACCCTAGTGATTTGTGTTCCTATCCTCTTTTCCCATAGATGCAATAACATTGAAGTGACCCTGTGTAAAGCTGGCTTTAGCTTTGTATTTCTATATTTGTAGCTCTATAGATTTATCATAGAATACTCCTGTCCCAATCCCAATCCACTTTGTGTAAACAGGCGTACTGTCTATATTAGAGGTCGACCGATTATGATTTTTTAGCTCCGATACTGATTATTGGAGGACCAAAAAAGCCAATACCGATCAATCTGCCATTTTTTTATTTATTTCTCTCTATACCATTTGTATTTCATTAACCTTTGACTATTGGATGTTCTTATAGGCACTTTAGTACTGCCAGTGTAACAGTATACAGTGGGGAGAACAAGTATTTGATACACTGCCGATTTTGCAGGTTTTCCTACTTACAAAGCATGTAGAGGTCTGTCATTTTTATCATAGGTACACTTCAACTGTGAGAGACGGAATCTAAAATCCAGAAGAAAAAAAATCCAGAAATTAATTAATTCGCGTTTTATTGCATGACATAAGTATTTGATCACCTACCAACCAGTAAGAATTCCGGCTCTCACAGACCTGTTAGTTTTTCTTTAAGAAGCCCTCCTGTTCTCCACTCATTACCTGTATTAACCGCACCCGTTTGAACTCGTTACCTGTATAAAAGACACCTGTCCACACACTCAATCAAACAGACTCCAACCTCTCCACAATGGCCAAAACCAGAGAGCTGTGTAAGGACATCAGGGCTAAAATTGTAGACCTGCACAAGGCTGGGATGGGCTACAGGACAATAGGCAAGCAGCTTGGTGAGAAGGCAACAATTGTCGGCGCAATTATTAGAAAATGGAAGAAGTTCAAGGTGATTGACCGTCATACTCGGTCTGGGGCTCCATGCAAGAGCTCACCTCGTGGGGCATGAATGATCATGAGGAAGGTGAGGGATCAGCCCAGAACTACACGGCAGGACCTGGTCAATGACCTGAAGAGAGCTGGGACCACAGTCTCAAAGAAAACCATTAGCAACACACTACGCCGTCATGGATTAAAATCCTGCAGCACACGCAAGGTCCCCCTGCTCAAGCCAGCGCATGTCCAGGCCCGTCTGAAGTTTGCCAATGACCATCTGGATGATCCAGAGGAGGAATGGGAGAAGGTCATGTGGTCTGATGAGACAAAAATAGAGCTTTTTGGTCTAAACTCCACTCGCCGTGTTTGGAGGAAGAAGAAGGATGAGTACAACCCTAAGAACACCATCCCAACCGTGAAGCATGGAGGTGGTAACATCATTCTTTGGGGATGCTTTTCTGCAAAGGGGACAGGACGACTGCACCGTATTGAGGGGAGGATGGATGGGGCCATGTATCGCGAGATCTTGGCCAACAACCTCCTTCCCTCAGTAAGAGCATTGAAGATGGGTCGTGGCTGGGTCTTCCAGCATGACAACGACCCGAAACACACAGCCAGGGCAACTAAGAAGCATCTCAATGTCCTCCGTAAGAAGCATCTCAAGGTCCTGGAGTTGCCTAGCCAGTCTCCAGACCTGAACCCAATAGAAAATCTTTGGAGGGAGCGAAAAGTCCGTATTGCCCAGCGACAGCCCCGAAACCTGAAGGATCTGTAGAAGGTCTGTATGGAGGAGTGGGCCAAAATCCCTGCTGCAGTGTGTGCAAACCTGGTCAAGAACTACAGGAAAAGTATGATCTCTGTAATTGCAAACAAAGGTTTCTGTACCAAATATTAAGTTCTGCTTTTGTAATGTATCAAATACTTACGTCATGCAATAAAATGCAAATGAATTACTTAAAAATCATACAATGTGATTTTCTGGATTTTTGTTTTAGATTCTGTCTCTCACAGTGATGATATGATATGATAAATATGATAGATATGATAAAAAATTACAGACCTCTACATGCTCTGTAAGTAGGAAAACCTGCAAAATCGGCAGTGTATCAAATATTGTAGCTTCCGTCCCTCTCATCTCTCCTCCCTGGGCTCGAACCAGGAACACGACGACAACAGCCACCCTCGAAACTGCATTACCCATGCAGAGCAAGGGAAACAACCACAGGCTCAGAGCCTAGGCTGAAACGCTATTAGCACGCGCTAACTAGCTAGCCATTTCACATTGGTTACACCAGCCTCATCTCGGGAGTTGATAGGCTTGAAATCATAAACAGCGCAATACTTGACCCACAACAACGAGCTGTTGTCAAAATGCACGAAAGTGCTGTTTGAATGAATGTTTATGCGCCTGCTTCTGCCTACCACCGCTCAGTCAGATACTTAGATACTTGTATGCCCAGTCAGATTATATGCAACACAGGACACGCTAGATAATATCTAGTAATATCATCAACCATGTGTAGTTAACTAGTGATTATGATTGATTGATTGTTTTTATAAGATAAGTTTAATGCTAGCTAGCAACTTACCTTGGCTTACTGCATTTGCGTAACAGGCAGTCTCCTTGTGGAGTGCACAAGGATGAGTTAACTGTAAGGTCGCAAGATTGGATCACCCGAGCTGACAAGGTGAAAATCTGTCGTTCTGCCCCTGAACGAGGCAGTTAACCCACCGTTCCTAGGCCGTCATTGAAAATAAGAATGTGTTCTTAACTGACTTGCCTAGTTAAATAAAGATTAAATAAAGGTGTAAAAAAAAAAAACGGTGTCCAAAAATACCGATTTCCGATTGTTATGAAAACTTGAAATCGGCCCTAATTAATCAGCCATTCCGATTAATCGGTCAAGCTCTAGTCCATATGCAGTTTCAACAAGCAAAAGTAACGTGACATGTTTAAGATCTAGTGATCTAAGATCTAATAAGCTATTCTCAGAGAGCCCATGGTTCTCACGTGCTTTTTGCACAGAAAATAGGTGGGTCCCCTGATAATTTGCTGATTGGATAAGCCATATGTGGTAGGGTGTAGTATGTAGGGTGTATGTGGGCTGTCTGTGAAGTATCCTGGTAAGAAGGGTAGTGGACCGTACATGAGCCTCCTATTAGAAGGACATTAGTCTGCACCAGTGTGGGGGTGAAGCAAATGGATTTGGTATCTTATGGTGCCGAACGGTTGTATTCCTATTCGAGTGCATACATTCTATTTTAATTGCCTTCCATTCTGTACCCTGTTTAGAGATTCTAATGGTACACGTTCTAGAAGTGTAGATTGCGCTCCCGATTCCTAAGATTGGACTTTTGACATTCCTTAGAGCATTTACCACAGTACACTTTCTGTAGCCTCCACTGAACGCTGGCTGTCCCTACCACTAACACGCTCACACACTCCCCACTGAACCTCTGCTGTTTTGTGTCTCTCTCTCTCTCTCTCTCTCTCTGTCTTCCTCTGTGCTATCGCTTCATATGGCAGGTCTATGAGGTAAGAGTGGATAAAAAAAAACACAAAAAAACGAAAGGCAGCTTAACCTCAAGCTAACCTTAACCTAACCCCCTGCACTACGTAGGTTACTAACCCAATCCCTCTCCTTCCTCTCCTGTCCTCAATCATCCCTCTGCTTTCTTCTCCAGTTGTGTTCTTTATCCTGATCCCTTTCCTGATGTGACTTTGAGTCTGCTCTGAAACAAAAACGGAAAATCAGGCTCAATTGTAATGACGCCATTTCAGAGTAATTGCGTAGCAAACATACTATACCGCTTTGGCTGTACATTAAAGTTACATGAAACGGGTGGTCTCCGCGACAGCCTTAGGTGCTCTTTTCTAGTCCTATTCACTGCAGTGTAGCTAGTTCTCTCTACAGTCTACAGTGCATTATACAGCTATACACACAGTAGGTGAGGTTAGTGGACTGGATGTCTGTAACCACACACACACACACACACACACACACACACACACACACACACACACGGAATATCAGGCTGATGTAAGGGTGTATGTGGTTACACAATAACCACCTGACACTCATTCATTTGTGTTTAGAGCATAAGCTCAAGTCACGGCCTCCCTACAGCACTAGTCCTTCCCCTTTGCTTCTCCTTCCCTTCTCTCTTTTCTTGATCTACTTCTCACTTGCTCAGGCACTCCCCTCACAGCTGCCTTCCTCCTGCTTTCCTCCTGCTTTCCCTTGCTCCCCGTCTGTCTTGGGAGTGTATCCTCACTCTTCTCTCTCTCTCACGCACACATACACTCACCCTCCACTCCTCTCTGTCTCTCTCCCGCCTGCAGTTGCGGAGCTCCTTCAAGCAGGCGTTCAGCAAGAAGAAGTCTCCCAAGTCTGCCTCGTCCCACTCTGACATAGAGGAGATGACGGACTCCTCCCTCCCCTCCTCGCCCAAACTCGCCCACAATGGATCCACAACCTCCAGCCACATGCTCAGGAACTCGCAGTCCAACTCACTGTACGTATACGGTGTGGTGTTTGTGTGTGTGTGTGTGTGTGAGTGCGAGCGAGCGTATGTGTGCTCGTGTCTGTGTGTGAGAGAGAGAGAGAAAATGTACAAGTTATATCAATGAATCAATCTGTTTGTAGGCTGTCGGACTGTCTGGACGGTGAGGCAGAGACAGTGATGCAGCTCCGCAGCGAGCTCAGGGAGAAGGAGATGAAGCTGACAGACATCCGCCTTGAGGCTCTCAGCTCGGCCCATCAACTGGACCAGCTCAGAGAGGCCATGAACCACATGCAGGTAACACACCCACACACGGTGAAACGTACGCGCATGCACACACACACACACACACACACGCACACTGTTTTGTGGACCGACTGTTGCTATGTCTTCGGGTATTTTCTCTCAGGGGGAGATAGAAAAACTGAAGGCAGAGAATGACCGTCTGAAGCTGGAGAGTACGGGGAGCAGCCGAGCCCCCTCCCAGGCCTCCATTTCCTCATCGCCCCCTCACCATACACACACCCCTACATCAGGGCCTGGTCTGTGCCAGCACAGCATCAACCTCACCGAGTCCACCAGCCTGGGTGAGAATGGCATGTTTTGATGTGGTATCTGTACAGTTGAGTAAATGTGTGAGCATGTATTTGTGTTTGGGTGCGATTGCCTTTGAGAGTGTGTTTGCCTGATTGTGTGTTTGGGTGAAATGGGTGTATGTATGAGTGTATGTATGTATGACTCTTCTCTCTCTCTTCTCAGACATGTTATTGGATGATACAGTGGGAGATGGAGTGATGAGGAAAGAGGGACGACATGTGAAGATAGTGGTCAGTCTGGATGAGTACCTCTCCCAGGAGGCCAGGGCTCGCCACTTCCTGATTGGCTGTATCGGTGTGAGTGGTAAAACCAAGTGGGACATCTTGGACGGGGTGGTCCGCCGCCTCTTCAAGGTAAAAACACGGGAATGAATGACTTCATTTGTGAATAAAGGCTTCATTAAGAAAATGACTGTAAAAACGGTTCAATCTCTGTGGATTGACGAGGAATTGAAAAATGGTATGGTTGAGGGGGTTGAGGCAAAAGGAATGGCAAATAAGTCTGGCTACACAACCGATTGGCAAACGTATTGCAAATTGAAAAATCGCGTGACTAGCCTGGATAAAAAGAAGAAGAAACTACACTATGAAACAAAGAATGATAGTAACAAGCTTTGGAGCACCTTAAAGGACATTTTGGGGGGGAAAGCAAACACGGCTCCATCATTCATTGAATCAGATGGCTCATTCATCACAAAACCAACTGATATTGCCAACTACTTTAATGATTTTTTTAATTGGCAAGATTAGCAAATTTAGGCATGACATGCCAGCAACAAACGCTGACACTACTCATCAATGTATATCTGACCAAATTTTGAAAGACAAGAATTGTCATTTTGAATTCCGTAAAGTGAGTGTGGAAGAGTTTAAAAAGTATTGTTGTCTATCAACAATGACAACTTGGATGGAAAATTACTGAGGATAATAGCGGACGATATTGCCACTCCTATTTGCAATATCTTCAATTTAAGCCTACTAGAATGTTTGTGTCCGCAGGCCTGGAGGGAAGCAAAATTCATTCCACTACCTAAGAATAGTTAAGCCCCATTCCAGTCTGAATCACAACCGGCCGTGATTTGGAGTCCCACAGGGCCGCACTAAATTGGCCCAGCGTTGTCCGGGTTATGTTTTGTCCGGGGTAGACCATCATTGTAAATAAGAATTTGTTCTTAACTGACTTGCCTAGTTAAATAAAAAATACTGGCTCAAATAGCCGACCAATCAGCCTGTTACCAACCCTTAGTAAACTTCTGGAAAAAAATGTGTTTGACTTGACCAGATACAATGCTATTTTACAGTAAACTAATTGACAGCAAACTTTCAGCACAATTATAGGGAAGGGCATTCAACAAGCACAGCACTTACACAAATGATTGGCTGAGAGAATTTGTTGATAAAAAGATTGTGGGGGACGGGCTATTTTGTTAGACTTCAGTGCGGCTTTTGACATTATCGATCATAGTCTGCTGCTGGAAGAACGTATGTGTTATGGCTTTACACCCCCTGCTATATTGTGGATAAAGAGTTACCTGTCTAAAAGAACACAGAGGGTGTTTTTAATGGAAGCCACTCCAACATAATCCAGGTAGAATCAGGAATTCACCAGGGCAGCTGTCTAGGCCCATTTACTTTTTTTCAATCTTTACTAACGACATGCCACTGGCTTTGAGTAAAGCCATAGTGTCTATGTATTCGGATGACTCAACACTATACTATACAAGGGCATTGTATTTGGGACAAATCATTCACTAGACCCTAAACCTCAGCTAAATCTTGTAATAAATAATGTGGAAATTGAACAAGTTGAGGCGACTAAACTGCTTGGAGTAACCCTGGATTGTAAACGGTCATGGTCAAAACATTGATACAACAGTAACTAAGATGGCGAAAAGTCTGTCCATAATAAACTGCTGCTCTACCTTAACAGCACTAACAACAAGGCAGGTCCTACAGGCCCTAGTTTTGTCGCTCCTGGACTACTGTTCAGTTGTGTGGTCAGGTGCCACAAAAAATGAAATTTGCAATTGGCTCAGAACAGGGCAGCACGGCTGGGCCCTAGGATGTACACAGAGAGCTAACATTAATAATATGCATGTCAATCCCTCCTGGTTCAAAGTGTAGGAAAGATTGACTTCATCACTACTTGTATTTATGAGAGGTATTGACATGTTGAATGCGCCGAGTTGTCTGTTTGAAATACTGCCGCACAACTCGGACACCCATGTATACTCCATAAGACATGCCACAAGAGGTCTCTTCACAGTCCCCAAGTCCAGAACAGACTATGGGAGGCGCACAGTACTACATAGAGCCATGACTACATGGAACTCTAGTCCACATCAAGTAACTGATGCAAGCAGTAAAATTAGATTTTAAAAAACAATTACAAAAACACCTTATGGAACAGCGGGGACTGTGAAGCAACACAAACATAGGCACAGACACATACATGCACACACACACACACAATAACATACGCACTATACACACATGTACACATGGATTTTGTACTGTAGATATGTGGTAGTGGTGGAGTAGGGGCCTGAGGGCACACAGTGTGTTGTGAAATCTGTGAATGTATTGTAATGTTTTTAAAATTGTATAAACTGCCTTTATTTTGCTGGACCCCAGGAAGAGTATCTGCTGCCAAGGGGATCCATAATAAAAACAAATACAATTTCATTTGATTTCTCTTTCCAATATCAAAATAAGTAACACAAAACAATTCATAGTAGAGTTGCATATCACCTAACCCTTGACCTTTGCCCTTATGCTTCTGTAGGAGTACATCACCCATGTGGACCCAGTGAGCCAGCTGGGGCTTACCTGTGACAGTGTGGAGGGATACAACATCGGGGACGTGCATCGTCATAGCAACACCAGCGCCGCTCACCCCCCCGAGCTGCTGCCCTGCGGCTACCTTGTTGGAGACAGCGACACCATCAACATCAGGCTCAAAGGTAAGGAGTGCGTGTGTTTCTCTAAATGTGTGTATCTCTCCCTACGATCTGGTGTGTATTGTGCACATGGGTTCTGTGTGTAAGCATTTCCCTCTCTCTCCCTCTCTAGGTGTGAGCAGTGAGAGTGTGGACTGCCTGGTGTTTGACACCCTGATCCCTAAGCCCATGCTGCAGCGCTACGTGTCTCTGCTGAGGGAGCACCGCCGTGTCATTCTCTCTGGCCCCAGCGGCACCGGTAAAACACACCTGGCTCATCGTCTGGCAAGACACCTGCTCTTGCAGGAGGGCCGACCCCTGACCCCTCATTCCGTCGTCACCTTTAACGTGGACCACAAATCTAGCAAGGTACGTAGCTATGCCCCTGAAGCACCTCACGAAGCATGGGGCACCGACTGGCGAGACGATACTTTGTGTGATGTGACGATTCATTTGCCTTCTTTTCCCCCCTGTTATATTAGATATGTATCTTGGAGGCAGAACTTGAAAAAGTGTGTCTATGTTAAAGCAACTCAATAGGGTTTTTTTGTGCGTTGAAAAAAGACTTGGTGTGTAAACCTCCTCTCTCTCTCTCTCTCCCTCTCTCTCTCTCTCTCTCTCTCTCTCTCTCCCTCTCTCTCTCCCTCTCTCTCTCTAGGAATTGCGTCAGTACCTGTCAGGCCTGGCTGAGCAGTGCAGCAGTGACAGGCCAGAGGCAGAGAGCCCTCTAGTGGTCATACTGGATAACCTGCACCATGTCTCCTCTCTGGGAGAGATCTTCAACGGAGTGTTCAACTGCAAGTACCAATGTTGGTGAGTACATGCACACGCACACGCGCACACACACACAATTGTGTTCATTGTAAATGTGTTGATTTTCTGTATGTGTGTGTTCTCTCTGTTCCCAGCCCCTACATCATCGGTACTATGAGCCAGGCCACATCCTCTGCCCCCAACCTACAACTCCACCATAACTTCAGGTAGGCCAACTCAACAGTTCAACAGTAACTGAAATGAAACAGTAAAATGTTTGAATTTGAAATGCACTTTGCATGATTCTTCACTAGGTGGCAGCAACAGGCTGGGCGGCAATCCATTGCCCTCTCTCCATTCCTTCAGAATGGAAAGATGGAGCGTCTTCATTGGCTGTATTCATGAATGAGTACCTAACCTATTAACTCCTCCTCTCTCTCTCCTTTGCATATGTGACCAGGTGGGTGCTGTGTGCCAATCACTTGGAGCCGGTGAAGGGCTTCCTGGGTCGCTATCTGAGGAGGAAGCTGATCGAGACGGAGATCGGCAGCCGCAAGCGTAACCTGGAGCTGGTCAAGATCATCGACTGGATCCCTCGCGTCTGGCACCACCTCAACCGCTTCCTAGAGGCACACAGCTCCTCTGACGTTACCATCGGTAGGTAGGAAACACAAGAACGTCATAAACCAGCTCTATGCCCCAATCCAAAATGAATGGAAAAGATAAGCACAGTAATTTTGAGATTTGTGGTTCTTATCTTTTCCATTCCTTTGAGGTTTAAGGGCATAACCGATGGGGTGGGATGTGGACTAATCTTGACATTAGGCAAATTTTGTGCTCGGAGGACTTCTGACAAAAATATATTTTGGAATATAATGTGATTTATGCATGTTATTGTGCTTTGGTCACAATATTCTCAATATTCATAACCTCATCTGGCCATAAACTCATTTTCCAAATAGGAAGGAAAGGCACAGTGGCACTATTTAACATCCATCTGACCTTTTTATTTATTTTTTTATTTTTATTTTACCTTTATTTAACCAGGTAGGCAAGTTGAGAACAAGTTCTCATTTACAATTGCGACCTGGCCAAGATAAAGCAAAGCAGTTCGACAGATACAACGACACAGAGTTACACATGGAGTAAAACAAACATACAGTCAATAATATAGTATAAACAAGTCTATATACAATGTGAGCAAATGAGGTGAGAAGGGAGGTAAAGGCAAAAAAGGCCATGGTGGCAAGGTAAATACAATATAGCAAGTAAAACACTGGAATGGTAGTTTTGCAATGGAAGAATGTGCAAAGTAGAAATAAAAATAATGGGGTGCAAAGGAGCAAAATAAATTAATTAATTAAATACAGTTGGGAAAGAGGTAGTTGTTTGGGCTAAATTATAGGTGGGCTATGTACAGGTGCAGTAATCTGTGAGCTGCTCTGACAGTTGGTGCTTAAAGCTAGTGAGGGAGATAAGTGTTTCCAGTTTCAGAGATTTTTGTAGTTCGTTCCAGTCATTGGCAGCAGAGAACTGGAAGGAGAGGCGGCCAAAGAAATAATTGGTTTTGGGGGTGACTAGAGAGATATACCTGCTGGAGCGTGTGCTACAGGTGGGAGATGCTATGGTGACCAGCGAGCTGAGATAAGGGGGGACTTTACCTAGCAGGGTCTTGTAGATGACATGGAGCCAGTGGGTTTGGCGACGAGTATGAAGCGAGGGCCAGCCAACGAGAGCGTACAGGTCGCAATGGTGGGTAGTATATGGGGCTTTGGTGACAAAACGGATTGCACTGTGATAGACTGCATCCAATTTGTTGACCTTTGACCTTTGCCTCCCCAGGGCCACGCCTCTTCCTGTCATGTCCCATGGATGTGGCTGGCTCCAGGGTGTGGTTCACAGACCTCTGGAACTACTCCATCATCCCCTACATGCTGGAGGCAATCAGAGAGGGACTGCAGGTAGGCTATAAACACACAAAGGCATGCAACACACACACACGTACAACACATGCATGTGGATTCACACAGGCACACACATACATATCAGTCACAAAAATAAAAAAAATATGCACACACGCACTTGCATTATTTATGGCACTCACTGTGTTATCGTAATATTATCATACCTCTTCATTGATACTTAGAATTTTCTCTCCACTCCATCCGTCTCCCTCTCTGTAGCTGTACGGCCGTAGGTCAGCGTGGGAGGACCCTGCATGCTGGGTGATTGACAGCTACCCCTGGTCAGCCACGCCCACCGCACCTGCTGACTGGCCCCCGTTGCTGCAGCTCCGCCCAGAAGATGTGGGCTTCGACGGTTACTCCGCCCCCAGGGAGGGCATCAGGAAGGAGCCGCCGCAGAGCGACTGTGACGCAGACCCACTGGTGAGACAACACGCGCGCGCGCACACACGCAAATGCTCAAAACAGGTGACGTGAACACACAACACACACACAAGCAGGCACTGCAGATCCAGGAGACAACGCAGGCCCGCACGGTCACGCTCACGCTAACCTTTGACCCCTGCGTCTTCGTCCTCAGATGAATATGCTAATGAGGCTGAAGGAAGCAGCCACTTCCTCCAGCCCTCAGAGATACGACAGCGACTCTAACAGCAACAGTCACCAACACGACATCCTGGACTCAACACTGGAGTCAACATTGTGATCCGACTCCTCCCCCTTCCCAAGAAGACACAAATACATTCAGTTAACTTTTTTATGTTCAGTCAATACAACATTTCTTTTGAATGTGTTTTTCAAGCTCACGTCCACACAAAAAAATCAAGCCACTTTAATTGTCATGTCCAGAACACGACGGGTGCAGGTAACCCAAAATGAGAGAAGAACTGAAGAAGGAAAACAAATAGGAGTGAAACAGAAAGCTGCTGCGCTGTTCTATTTTTGCACCGTCATGGCTAACCGCTCTCCTACGTCCAATCCGGACGTGCCATTTAGACAAAACAACTGACATAAACCAGGATTTTACACTGTGCGTCATCTTCACCGTCCTCTACGTTTTCCTTATCAGCATCAGTACCATGGTCTCCTTATTTAAGAAGACAAAAGAGACTGCAGCTTTGAGCCAAACCCACCACAATCAGCAAGCCAGGCTCCTCACGGCTCTTCCCCAGCTGCAGTGCTCCAAACTGGTCTACAGATTGAGCTACAGGCCCTTTCCTTTGGAGCACGGTGCTGGGGGTCTCATCTTCGTCATCTCCACACAGACCAAATTCACTGGTTCCCAAATGCCTCCTTATGCCCCCGATGACACACACACACACCCATCACCATTCACCTGCCCCTACATGTGACTCCTTTTGTCCCAAACGGGTCGCCGTAGCATGAGTTTCTTCTCCAGACGAAAGTCTCTACTTTGGTGCTGGACTGAACTTAAATGAGGATGCCTTACTTTTTTTTTTTGGAACAGACTTTGTGCATTAGCTACTTTTTTATTTTGTCTTTTTGGCCGTAAACTTACAGGGCTTTAAGTCGGCACTCTCTTTGCGTTGTGCCTAGGCAGGCGGGCTTGAAGAGCAGCGTCGACTATCGTCATATTAAACACTAATGCCATGTTATAAAGAGGCTACTAGGGCTTGAATAGGGAAAGGGACTTGGGCTTTAATAACATGTCATGAATTGTATTGCTCCCAATGCTGAGATGTTTGTAAAAGTTTGGACATAACTTACTAAGGACAACTTGTGAGATGGGAAAGTACATTTGGTTGGTGCTCAAAGTACACATCATTGTGTAATAAATATGGGGGAACGTTTATTAAGGGAATTGTTTTAGTCTCGCTATACCTCATCTACCTTCTATACTCCCCTTTACGCCTTTGCCATGCTTCTTGTCTGTTTTGATCATGTGACGTGTAATGATTAGTGTTGTCATGACCACATGTTGAGTGAAGATGTAAACAATATGTATATGCTGCTTTGTTTAAAGTCATTTTTGCTTGAGGTCATGTTTAAAAGGTACAAATGGGAGAAGTTAAAGATTTAAGAATGGTTATGGCTTCAGGTCAAAACAGCTTTTTTTCCCCCTTGGCTTCAGAAATGTGTATATTGTCCCCTTTCCTCCAAAACCCTTCATCCTAGGAGGAGAAGTGTGTTTTTTTTGGGGTCCGATTAGGTTATTTGTTTCCAGCGTCGCTTCTATTATCTTTCAGAGTTCTTAGTCATCAAACCTATGCAACATTCATTTCAAACTCAAAATTGAAGCCAAGCCTTATGTCAGTTCTTTAAGGTTTTTCAACACTGCCAAGAGATGTACAGCAAGTGATCCGATTTTGTGAATCGTTTTTGGGGAGCTTGGTACAGTCTTTGTTAATTTACAAATCAAATGTGTCTGTGCATTTGGAGAAGGGCGTCTTGTCATAGTGAATGCAAGCACAACAAACAACGGATATGTATGTGTTTGTCCGTCTGTATGTCGACCGGTGAAACGACCTGCTCGCTTTGAGAAGTTTAGGATGGTGAAATGAATGGAGTTGCTGTTGAATTCACATGTTCTTAAAACTTAATGAATGTGTAGCCTTCTTTGCTATGTAAAAAAAAAAAAAAAAAAAAACACAAAAACATATGTAACATAACAGTGTAAATACTTGATTACCTTGCAACATTTTGATGACTTTTCTAGCCCATTTGTAACTACTTGAAAATGAGTATTTTGTGTACAGTCTCTTTTGCGTCAGAGCAGGCGTGTGGAGTTTATCGTCAATGTTCTCTCCAGAGCTTGGAGAACTGATTCTGAAGATCACTGTACTAGTCTTAAGTTATTTGTGATTCAATAAAAATCATGGTTATTTATTAATTCATGCAATGTGACTATCAATTATGGCTCTCTGCTAGCATAAACCTATCGATCTATTTAATGATTTCTACTGTTGTTCATTTCCATTTTGTAACAGAAGTTATACCATGTAGCTGTTACATTTTATTTGGTATTTGTACAAAACATAGTGAAATATTAACACATATACACACAATACATTGAAATAACAAACATAGTGAAATATTAACACACACACACACACATATATATATATATATATATATATATATATATATATATACACACACACACACACACAATACATTGAATTAACAAATCCGTATAAATTATGCACGAAATGTCTACACTTTTCAATAAAAACTGTAAGTCCAGGTAACTCCATTTTCTTGGCATAAAATATCCATACAAATAGTTGTACAAAATACTGTACAATTGAAAGAGCTGTGCAAAACAGCAAATCATTTCTAAGTATATCCTATAAACAGGGACGGCTCCAGGCATAAGCGATATAAGCTGTCGCTTAGGGCCACTTGGGCCCATTATATAATTGTTTTTAACTCAGTCAGGTTCTCAACTTACTGTTGAGAGTTAGAATAGTAGAATACACAAGGTGCAAGTTTGAAATTTGGTTGTGCATCAGCAGCTCTTCTCTTGTTTTGTCAGTCACTGACAGTCACTCAATTAGCCATTCCTGCAAACAATTTTTAGATTGGTAAATTAGTCTAGCCAGTCATCTAAACTTGTAGAAAATCATGGCCCGAATTCCGACCGAGCCCAGGGCCCCATTAATCACTCATGTCATGTCATGGCAAAATGAGTAGAATTTAATGACATTATTATAAAATGTCAATATTTTCTATCCACACCATGGCAAAATATGTAGAACTGCAACAACAAAAAAATGTAAAGCTGCAAAAATGTCTTACAACTCCATGGGAAAATGAGTAGAATTGCATGAAATGTGTTATAAAAATGCCACATTTTCTTTCCACCCAATGGCAAAGTGTGTAGACCTTTAAAACCGTGCTGTCAAGAGGGGAGCCACTAAAATAAAATTGCCCTCCAGGTGGGGGCCCCCCAACAAAATCTCCCTTAGGGCCCCCCAGAAGGCTAGAGCCGGCCCTTTCTATAAAATAAACCTTGCCATTATTTTTAAAAGAAAAAAATCATGGATGTAGCCTAAATTGATTTGACAGAAGTTCATTGTTTGAAAATATTTTGGAATATGAAATAAATACATTTCTTAGTAGTTGGGTCTAAATTAAGGGATACAGACTCTTGCAAACATGGTCACATAGGTACAGTTAACCTGTGGATAACCATTTTATAAACATATCTGAGTTTTTATAAATCAATTAAGAAACTGTGATCTCTTCTTCATCTGATTCTGAGAATTCCGAGTGCTTGCTGGAGAGAGATGGCGACGAGAGGTTCGATCCGCCGCTGTTGGACAGCTCGTGCCCCGCTGCGGGGGAATGGCAAAGGCCAGGCGCGCCTCTAGCGCCGAATGGGTTCTCTTCCATCTCGTCCTCCTCCGCGGAGGACTTCTTGCCGACGTCGCTGAGGTCTGGGTGTGGGTTCGTTTTGGTGGGCAGGGTCTGCTCGCGACAACCTCCTGAAGACAGGAGCTCCCTCTCTTTAGAGTTCCTCCACTTCATTCTGCGGTTCTGGAACCAGATTTTAACCTGGCGACGGAGAAGGAATAGTATAACCAGTTAGTTCGGTTTAAGTTTGTAGAGGTTGACTTTATTAGAGAGTTTCAATAATACAAACAGTATCGACTTTAGCATGCATATGCGGTAGAGTAATTGCGCGCGTATTACGCACAGCGTAGCCCTGTGCAAATAAAAGTAAATGATTCACCTGCGAGTCTTTGAGACCGAGCTTTGAGGCCAGCTTCTTCCTGTCTGGTTTGCTGATGTATTTCTGTTTCTGGAACATCTTCTCCAGAGCTTTGCGCTGCACGTCAGAGAACACTGCCCGTCTGAGCATCCCTCTCCTCGGCTTCCCTCTGTTGGCCAGTGGCCAAGAGAAGGTCCCTGGGATGGGCACGACCGATGAAGACGCTATAGAAGAGGGGGAAATGTTGATTCAACAAATAAACACTGTTCATTCATAAAACCATGCCAAAACGTAGCAATGGGCTTAAAATAGACGTTAACCTCTGTCCCCTGGAAGGCTATTTCTTTAGCCAACTAGCCTACTTTTTTACACTTGTGTACAAACTTTGCAATCTGTTATGATTGAATATGCTTCTCCCCTTTGGCCGCGGAATACATCTCCTTTTTGAGTGAAATGGCACGAGGTGACTAATTAGCACATTGGTCGGTCCCCAGGCGCATTGGTATGGTAAAGAGGCAGCGTATCCTTTAAGGAACCCCGCGAGGGCGGATAGAGGAGTTAATAAACCGTGAACGGTAATTGTGTAGTAATGAACTAACGCAGAAAAGACTCTGGACAGGCTGCGAAGGCCATATATTATCGCAACAAAAGGAGATTTACACTTTCAAACTAAACACCACTGCATACCTGAATACTGATGCCGAGGGGCCCATGGTGCATTTTTTTTCTGCCCTCAAATCATTTTCATTAAATGAACACGAAAAGCTATTCAGGCCGCTCGAGCTGTTTTGTGAAGGTATTCAGCGCAGCCCATGAAAAGACTCCAACTCCATTATGGTTTGTCTGAATGAAAGCACGGACTAGCGACTTTATAGACTTTTCTAAGAGATTATTCTTTATCTCGCCCTGTTGATTGGCCCCAGAGTTTAAAAACTGAGAGACGAAGGGGGACGTGTAAGGCATGGTGTTTTTTTCAGGTTAGGGATATAGTAAAACACTGAAATGTTTCAATGTGCACTGATTTGATTATTGTTCATGCAAAGAATACTTATTCCCAAGCCACTTAATTATAGCACACTTTCAAATGTATTCCTATCTGTAAGCCTACCTACCATTTATTGCCAAATAACTTGGGCTAAAACTACCTCCATATCCACAACTCATGGTTGCACTTCCCATAATCAGGCACAACAACAAGCTATGTGGTCTTGTGAGAATATTGAGAGCTGTGAATGGCGCCTAATAGGGAAATTAGTGTATGACTGGTCCACGCCTCTTGCCCGCCTGGTAGAAGTCACTCAGGGGTGCGTGGGTGGCTTGCGCCGGGGGGAGCTGACCAAATTGGTCATGGTGCTGAAAGCCTTGTTGGCATCCTGTGGCCCAGTGCCCCTGCCCTGTGGGAAAACGCGGGACTGTGCGGAGGAGACTCTAAAATGACCTTATCGCATGAGACGGTGGGGGAACGAGCTTGACCCGCATCCCGCCTCGAAATTAAACCGTCATGATTTCGGATAATTGGTTAATTAGCATTTGGGGAACAGAGGGCTTTATTAGCGACCAGTGATCTCAGCAGCAAAGAAGTCAGTGCAAATGGAATCAATTCAACCCAACCCACCACACCCACTCTGAAAGCGCTGAAAAGTTCACAAGCTAAGTGCCTATACAGGGCATGTGCAAAAAGGTGCAACTTTCAGAGCTTTGCAGAAAGCGTTCAAAGCATTATTTGGAAAGTCGTTCAACAAAACATGTTGATATGAAAAGTTCTGAACGTTGTCCCTGGCGAGGGAGGGGTGAGTATCAGCTGTGCGCAAAGTGCAATTCAACGGTGTCTGAAAGTGCATGATGAGTTCTTTACCTGGGAAATATGTCGACCTGAAGAAGGCGGGGTGAAAGGATCCGTCGAAGTAGGGGAGAGAGAAGGCCTTGGGGTGCATACTGTGGTGGATGGCGGGGGGCAGCGATGCTGTAGAGGAAAATAACGTGTCAAGGAACGCCAACAATCAAGGCAACACTCATGAAAAGACAAACATGTTTTGATCTGTTTTACAACATGCTAAGTGTAAGAAACTGCTCAAATTAACAATTTTAAAGAAGGTACAACTTTCCCAACATCACACTTACCGGTCTTTGGTGATGGTGCCAGGATTGCGCTGACTCCAAATTTAAGATAAGTTGGGTCTTTACTACTCGGTTGTGACATTTTCGGAGAGCATGATTCACGCGTCGAGGCAGTTGGAGAGACGATGCGCTCCTGTGGCATGGCACTGAAGGACATGGTTGTGGTGGTTGTCGCCGGGGAGACGCTTGCTGAGGGGAGCGTCCGGCTGAAGTGGTACTCCGCCGGCCTGCTTATCCGCAGCAGGTCCTCCACTAGAAAGCTGGAGTGGGTTGGAAACGCGTTCTGCAGAGACCGTTGGAGCGGCATGGAGGCGGAGGGGCGGTAAAGGCCTGGGTACATCGCATTAGGCGCAAGGACGCTTGGGATCATCATGGTCCCGTCTGTAGTATAACGCAACACGAAACAATCTGTTGAAATACTCCGTCAAGAACAAGTGAGGATCTGATAGGTTCCAATCTGAATGACTAGCTTTTACTCCTCTGGCCCCTCTACTCTGGGGAGAGGCGTTTTATAGCAGGCTGCCCCAAAGCTCCTTTCAGAACTGTCAGCCTCAACAATGAGGTTCAACAAAGTTCTCTACATGAGTCGCTTTCAAGCGTCGTCCCGGGATCGCTGATTGGCTAGAGAGTGCAATTTATGATTGGATTAGACTTCATAAGCAAGGAACACACAATGTCCCTTCCACAAAAGAGCCATAGTCATCAATTTTGCATATTGACCACGTTCCATTGAGGCCCTGCGATTGGGTTTTGTTTGGTGGAGACGCACGCAGGCTAATTAAAAAGCTATCCTAAAAGATTCAGACATAATTTGGAGCTTCTGAATGAGGGCTTAACCAGAAGAAGCAGCTATATTTATTCGTCTCCCCTGCTGTGTTTTAATGGATCAAAAGTCCTAATGAAAGCTATAGCCCACTAAAAATGACAATTGAATGCAGTTGAGTTTATACCACATTGCTTAGGCTATAATAACGCGATCATAACGACAACAACAACAATTAATTCGTATTACAACAACAAATTATAATGAATAAATATTGCATGAATGAACAAATAATATAGGCTATGAATATTGACAATCATTTTCACAATCATGATAAGTCTAATCGCCACGGTTTCATCTAGCAACCTTTATAACTACCCTACTTTAAAATGTGAAATTATTTAGGAATATGTGGATTGCGTTAAATGTCCATTGGCCTCGTGTTTCCTCGGATTCTCAACAGTCAATCTGGACCTCGTCATGGAATAGTGTCTTAAACGGATTTCTGCGCTCGGAACGCTTTAACAGATGTGTTAAATATCACGGGCTTTGCAAAATCTTCATTCGGTGCGCCAGACGTAGACCCACTGCACATTCGAGCGCAGAGAAGTGTGCGGCCCTAACCGCGTACTGCTGATCCTGTTAACCATGAACTAACTGTCACCATCAGCTGCCATGGTGCCCCTCTCCCGCTTTCATAAAGCCCTACTGGAATAAAAGCTTTATTTCTATAGACGGGTTTTGTTCTGCTGTTTTAACCAGCTGAATAAAAGTGCATCTATGATTTGATTTAAAACGCATTCATATGAGCGAACATTGAAAGCTGGTATAAAACTCACATTAAAGCGGGATTTGAGCCTGTTTTCCGTCGCGTTTAGTCTGCTCTGTCTTTAACCAGGCATTAGAGTTCAAATAAATCAATTTCCAAACAGAAATTCATTCATGCGACTATTTTATTTTTGCCGAAATAGTGTATAGACTAAAATAGTAAGCATATTTAAACAATGTCAAACGAATAGTTTACGAAAACATACTTGTTTATTAAAAGCAAAACAAAAATATAGGCTAACGAAATAAAATAACATATTAGGGAAGGAAAATGGGATACCTAATCAGCTGCACAACTGAATGCATTCAACCTACCCGAAATGTTTAATTCATATTAGCCTAAATACATTCTCATCAAGTTAAGCTATAATTTGCTTTCAGTACAAACAAGGTTAACGAAATGTTTTAAAGTACAAAAAACAAACCAAAAACGAATGTTATGATGTTAGTTTATACTTTCTTGCTTCATACTTCAAAGCATTACTTTAAGCACGTGATTTTTAATGTAGACTAAGTTTCATCAACAATACAGCCAAATTATTTATCCTATGTTTGATTAAATATGTTATTCGAGTAATGATAGCCTAAGTGGTTCAACATTAATCGAATGTAAAGTGGTCACAATCCGTTAATTAAAACGGAACGCCTCCGTGAAATGATTTCCAATGTGAGAGAAAGTGACCGCTTATCAGACGTGCGTTAGCCTTTCTGCTTGGCCCCCAAAAAAGGTCTGTGCCCTGCCGTAACACCGTCACCATTCACCGCGAAAGTAACTAGACCTTCAAAGCTTTTTTATGAGCCTATATTTCTTTGGTTTACTCAGAAAATCCTCCTTTTGTGACTGCAAGCAGATGGTTTGCAGGAAGCCTCGATCACCGAGACTAATTTCTACTAGCTTTGCAAGCTTTCCACGTCTTGGCCTCTTTTACCAAACAGAGCAAAAACAGCTGGCTCCGGCTGAATTAAAGCCATTAAAAGCACATCTCTAAAATATTACAGGACCACCCCCCCCCCCCCCCCCCCCCCGCTCTGTACCACCCTCGAATTGACACAAGACAGACTGCTTCTGCATTGAAACGGAAAGGGGTCTATGGAAAGACCCGGACCTCAGGTCCTTAACGCTGCCTCCACATCTCAAAACAATTTACTAAATAGATTAACTTAACCATTGTCTTGCGTCACTTTCTGCTTCGTTAAGTGAATGGGTTGAGTAAATATGTTACCCATGCATGAAGGCTTCTGTATGGGCCGTAACATTGTGTCCAGGGTCCGACAGGTGGTTGGCTGTTTATTATTCTACCATTATTTGATGGTGACGTCAAGGAAAAGGAACTCCCCATCTTTTCAACTCGCCGATGGACAGATTGCTCTGACTGGTGCGCATTCTCCTGTATGACACCAGTAATCTATCTACCCCTCTTTAGTGTCGCACGAGGAGGTGTCCCGTTTCATTTTCAAAGTGGGGGAATTCTCTTTTCATTATTGCATTATAGGCCTATACATTCGTCTAGGGGAACATTTATTTCACTCTTTGACGAAGAATGATAATGGGTATGACACTGATCAAAAATTATATCCGTCTTCTACAAAAAAGTACCCTGTCTACTCTATACATAACTGCAGATAAAGAAGTGATTATAAACACAACAGCCCATAGACATTATATGCTACCTTTTCTTAAACCAGTTCTGAAAACAGCCCAAACATCCAAAGACTAGGTTAAGCACAGCAGTTTGTTGACTTTCATTGCGTATCCAACGGCTGTACATTTCAATTGACTAATCAATGTCATTTAATGTAGCCTAACTTTATCTCAGAGAATCTACAATGCGGCTGTGCATGGACTGTAGACAGGCTCTCCGGTGAGGGCTAAGCTAACCTTAATGCGGCATCTGTTGCAGTGCATAAACCCCAGAACATCCAGGGAATTATCAATGCCACAAGATCCAGAGGAGCAGTGACAAGCATTACATCGATATTAACTTTGTATTAAACATAGGCCCCTCCTCCCCAAATGGAGTAAAGCCATATCTCCTCGAACAATGCGCTCTGTTCTGAGATTCCATGCACCTGTTCTTTGACTGCTACAGTAAGCAGCGCGCAGAGGGCGATGGGAGAAAACGTGTTATTTTCACCCGAAGCGGTTATTTACCTCATGCTTGTCAGATATGATCTTTCGACATTGTCGTCTTGAAGTGTATTTTGATTACTTAATGTTTAATTTCGTCTTCCTTAGCCAAATATATATGGCATGTCAACTGTATAGCCTCTGAATTGCACTGCCTAATTCATGAATATATAGTTATGCTATGATATCTGTATTATCAGTTTATAAGCATACCTTTGAATGGTTACTGTAGGCTATATTCGTGCCCTCAAACCTTTATACATTTAATATGTGTATTTTACTGTTCTGCAGTCACCATGTAGTAATGGGACAATGTGTGTAACTTAAACCTTTCTCCGTCTTTTGGCACTCTTCTATCAGCACCGTGCTGCCTGCATCTGAAGCAGTGTTCTAATCCTCTTAAGGACATGTTGGTACAGTTTGCATATCATTCACCCGTCGCAGAGAAAGGCCACAGCCCTCTCCATTCGCCAGGATCCTCTGCCTCCTTTCACCAGGGCCACAGCCACCAGCATTAGCATAATCTGACAACCAGTACTATTGTTTAGGACCTTGTATGCAAAGTTAATTGCTCATTAATACCAGACAAACCAGAGGGGTGCAGAGGAAGCAGAGTAGTCCGATTCGGCTCGTTTGTGGGTTGAAACAGGCAGGTAAAGTGGTTATTCAAATAAAATCTCACAAAGAAGTTTATTCTAGCCGAAAACATCAGGCAATGTAAATGCATTTCCTAAACAGACAGACCCAAGTGAAAGGGAAAGACATGCCATATCTCTGTTGCCTGCAGTTATGGCCAGTTATGCCATTTTCTTTGGGGGTTGAGTTGCAAAACAGATATTATCAGATGTTTTTTACGTTTTTACATTTCCATCTTGTCTCTGTTTGTAAACAGAAACTAATCAGTGAGGTAGCCTGTGTCTCAGAGAATGGACATGGGTGGCAGGGAAGTTACTCGAACTCTTCAGGGTCTTTTGTCTTTCAAATATATCATTTTCCAACAGTTCTATTGGGACCTGTTTTACTCCTTTTCAGGTCTAGCAGTACGTGCAGGTCTTAAGCGGTAAACACACACACACACACGCACACACGCACGCACGCACGCACACACACACACACACACACACACACACACACACACACACACACACACACTCCCCCAAAAGCCTTAAATTTGTCACAGTTGCTCAACGGTAATCAATTGCAAATGTATCTCACTCTGAGTTTAATCTCATCTGGCCAACAGTTTCACGGGTGCAGGACGATTTGCAAGAGGGGCCTGCCCTACCCCCTCAATACCCCCGCCATACCCCCTCAGCACCTGGCAGGCTTTTGGGGTAGCGTCTTGTAAACGCCCGCTGCTTAAACGGTTGCCCCCTCTAAGCACCCAAGCGTCCCTGCGCAGCACGGAAAGAGGGGTGAGCTCTGTGGTTGTCAACACCGGTTTAGATTAGAGGTCCTGTAGTGACATTAGCCATGACTCCCATAGTCAAACCAAGGATTGTTTAATTTAGATATATAGCCAATAGAAATAGCGGTGATTAGAGTGTGAGCGGTGAGTAAAATAGTATTGTCACATTACAGGTTTTTTCCATCTTTATTGTAATTTTAGGCTTTTAGTAATACGTTTGAATCTAGACCTAGGCATGAACGATAAGAGTTTTCATGCAAGTCTTTGGACATACAAACACTCACTGTGCTGTGTTATTGTAGTTCACAACTGTAAAAACTTTGAGAATATACACTTTGAGGACGCAAACTTTACCATCAAACACAGCCCTTTGAAAGCTGGCCTAATTGGTTGTATACTGTATACTGTGCTGTACAATTGCTAGGTTAATATAAAATGTGGTTTTCTTACCGGTATATCATGGGAATACTTGCTAATAATGTCTGGAATTTCCCATATAGACTGGGCACACACAGTGCCTTCAGAAAGTGTTCACAGCCCTTGACCTTTTCCACATTTTGTTGTGTTACAGTCTGAATTTAAAACGGATTACATTGAGATTTAGTGTCACCGGCCTACACACAATACCCCATAATGTTAAAGTGGAATTATGTTTTTCGAAATGTTTCAAAATTAATAAAAAATGTGAATCTGTAATGTCTTGAGTCAATAAAAGTATTCAACCTCTAAATAAGTTCAGCAGTAAAAATGTGCTTAACAAGTCACACAATACATTGTATTGACTCACTCTGTGTGCAATAATAGTGTTTAACATGATTTTTGAATGACTACCTCATCTCTGTACCCCACACATATGATTATATGCAAGGCCCCTCAGTCGAGCAGGGAATTTCAAACACAGATTCAACCACAAAGACCAGGGAGATTTTCCAATTCCTCGCAAAGAACGGCACCAATTGGTAGATGGGTAAAAATAAAAAAAACAGACATTGAATATCCCTTTGAGCATGGTGAAGTTATTAATTACACTTTGGATGGTGTATCAATACACCCAGTCACTACAACAATACAGGCGTCCTTCCTAACTCAGTTGCCAGAGTGGAAGGAAACCACTCAGGGATTTCACCACGAGTCCAAAGGTGTCTTTAAAACAGTTACAGAGTTTAATGGCTGTGATAGGAGGAAACTGAGTTTCTCCACAATATTAACCTAAATGACAGAGTGAAAAGAAGGAAGCCTGCGCTGAATTTTTTTCTTCTCCAAAATATGCATCCTGTTTGCAATAAAGCACTAAAGTAAAACTGCAAAAATGTGGCAAAGAAATTAACTTTATGTCCTGAATACAAAGCGTTTCGTTTGGAACAATTCCAACACAAATCATCACAGAGTACCACTCTTCATATTTTCAAGCATGGCGGCGGCTGTATTATGTTTTGGGTATGCTTGTCATTGGCAAGGACTAGGGAGTTTTTTAGGATAAAAAAAAATGGAATAGAGCTAAGCAGAGGCAAAATCCTAGAGGAAAACCTGGTTAAGTCTGTTTTTCAACAGACATTGGGAGAAAAATGTACCTTTCCACAGGAGAATAACCTAAATCACAAGGCCAAATATAAACTGGAGTTGCTTAACACAACATTGAATGTTCCTGAGTGTCCTAGTTACAGTTTTGACCTAAATAGGTTTGAAAATCTATGGCAAGACTTGACAATGGCTGTCTAGCAATGATCACAACCAACTTGACAGAGCTTGAAGAATAACAAAAGAAAATATGTGTAAATATTGTACAATCCAGGTGTGCAAAGCTCTTAGAAACTTACCCAGAAAGACTCAGAGCTGTAATCACTGCCAAAGGTGATTATAACATGTATTGAGTCAGGGGTGTGAATACTTACATAAATGAGATATTTCTGTATTTCCTTTTCAATAAATATGCAGCATTTTCAAAAAAACATGTTTTCACTCTGTCATTATGGGGTAATTTGTGTAGATGGGTGAGAAAAAAAATATTTGATAAGTTTTGAATTCAGGCTGTGACACAAAAAATGTGGAATAAGTCCTGAGCGGCGCAGCAGCATCTCAGTGCGAGAGACATCACTGTAGTTCCTGGTTCGAATCCAGGCTGCATCACATCTGGCCATGATTGGGAGTCCCATAGGGTGGCGCACAATTGGCCCAGCGTCGTCCAGGTTTGGTCGGAGTAGGCTGTCATTGTAAATAAGATTTTGTTCTTAACTGACTTGCCTAGTTACATAAAAAGTCAAGGCACTTTCTTTTGTAAGACTGCAACAAATAATCAAACCAATCAATCACTTTTCCTGTGGGGGGGGGGGGGGGGGGTTGTAGTATGGGAAGGGGTTCTTAAAACAGAACATATGAATGGGTGGCTTGGGGGTGTGAAGAGGAGGAATGGGGGGGGTTGGGTATGGTTGAGGGACTTTGGTGCCTGTTGGTCCTATGGTATTGATGCGGCGTTGGCCATATAATCGGATTGCGAGGTGGTGAAAGTGAGCCCTGGTGCTTATGTCAGTTTGTGTCTCGTCAAGCTGAATAATACGCATGGCTGAAGAGCGCAGCGGCCACTCACCATTGAGGCCTCTTGCCGCTCGTGGCTAAGCGATTCTAAAAGAAAGAAAAAGCCCTCATTGGATTCATATATAATTCTTACTCAAGCGTTTTGATGCATTTGCATAAGAGGGGTAAACCGGTGGTCGCTTTCAGCTGTGTGTGCGGGTGTATGTGTGTGTGTGGAGGTCTCCAAGCCTAGCCCCTGTAAAAGCAGCTCTGTGTAGAGGGACACGGTTCCTGTGCTCAAGCCCTCATGGTTAATTGAGGAGCAACAACAAAACAACTTGACATTTCACTTTTTCCTCTTATCTGGGGCTATGTTCGGCAAAAACAAAGAGTTGAGAAGCGATTGCCTTTAAAAAGCAACGAATCCCTTTGAAAATTGACTATGTGGCACCGATATGAGTCAGAAAGTTATTCTATTGTCAAAATGAACTAAAATGTAAATAGGTCATAAAGTCAGACTCATCTAAAATGGAGTTTGGAACATCCATGCGTCACAACAGGTAAATTAAAATCGGGTTTTGATTTGACAATGTCCATTTGCCCACTAACATGGGGTGAACAGCTGAGGTGATTGCTCTCTATCCAATAGCATAAACAGACTGTTCATATAAGACATCTTGTCGCACATTTTTTTACTTGAGAAATAACAGTTATATGTAAAAGTGCGCAACTAAAACATACTCGGCAAAACTGTCACATTTTATTACAGATTTCTTGAATTATGTTAGATTCATTCTGGTGGTTTTGTGGAAGTGAAGTAGGCTTCCGTGTGTCTACAGTGTCTCATAAGGGACAAACATCATAACCAAACGTGGAATCAGCCAGGGAACACACCAAGACTTAAATTGACATGGACTAGTATGAGATATCAGTTTGTGCCCAATTCAGACTTGAGATAAGTTGACTTGCCGATTGAGCCAACATATGCAGCGTTTACCGTAAATGTGGTCTCCACTAATGTGGTAACATTGCCTTTAACCTTTTCATACATGACTTCCAAATATCTATTACGGTCACCCCAGTGTGAGTTGTTTTATGCACGTGATGTCAGAATGCCCTCACTGTTCCAAAATGTGATTGTTACGCAACAGGACAATTAACACACGCACCTGCTAATTATCTATGTTTCAACTTGTCAACTTCAAATTATTTTATAACAAGTTGTATTTTCTAACAACAGTTTGAATTGAGGTGTGTTCCGCTTCCTCATTAATTCAGGGTGACAGGTAGCCTAGTGGTTAGAGTGTTGGACTAGTAACTGAAAGGTCGCAAGATCAAACCTCTGAGCTGACAAGGTAAAAAGCTGTTGTTCTGCCCCTGAATAAGGCAGTTAACCTACTATATAAGACGTAATGGAACTGAGAGTCATGAACGAGGGCCAGCTCTGGTCCAACGTGTTACTTAAGCCAACCTTCTGAAGTTCAAAGACATTCAAAGTTCCTTCATAGAAGCTGCTCCTCTGTAGGTATAATTCAGGGGGCCTAATTCAGATGCTGCTGTCATAACAACAAGATGCCCAGCACTTCATGCCCAATGCTCTCCTTTTTGAACTTCAGAAAGTTGGCTTAAGTAACGTTGGACCAGAGCTGGCCCTTCGTTCTTGGTTCTGGTTCTGTTCCCTGAAATGGTTCCAACCCCTGCACAGTGGTGGACATTTTAAATGCTACCATTCTGTATATTCTCTTTACAGTCTCACATTTTTTTTGTCCAAAATATTGAGAATTTGAAACTGAAACAGTGCATCCCAAATGGCTGGAGGCAGCAAACAATGTACCAGGTCAGCTGTGATTTACAACCTGAGAGCAATAGTGGTTGGACTACCAACAAATGTATTGGTGAATTAGAAAAGTACATTTCAAGAATAAAATGTGGTGTGCTTGCTAGCTTGTTTTAAAGTATTCATGGTTTTGAAAAGGTTAGACAATCTTAATGTTGTTTTAATGTTTGCTGCTGAAATGGTTAACCCACTAGAGTCGTCAATATTGTGGTCAAAAACTGAAGAATGTAACCAAGGCTGGGAATGTCAATACAATCAAACTAGATGCTGGGAGGATGTCATGTCATTGTACGAGTGGGTGTGTGGCCACCCCCCCCATATTGTTTTTAGGGGGCTACAGCTGGAGATGCAGATCACATTTGGTTAGTTAGCAAGAAATGTGAATCAATTTGCTAGCTAGCTATGCTGAACTTGAATGACTTACCCACATATCTCTTAGTTGTCAATCAAATGTATTTGGCATCGATCAAATGGGCGGCGCAGGCAGGCAAGTTCCCATTTAGTTGTTAAAACATTGGTTGGGACAAGCATGCATTGGCAGGCAAGCTGCAGAAGGGCGAGCAGGCTACTATTCCCCATCGTTTATCAGTGCAATTTTGAAAAAGCTGAAAAAGTTGATCATTTTTTGTTATTGTGGATCTTTTTGTGGTTGATGTGTTGATGTGCATAGGCAACTGAGGGAGAGATAGCCTACCTGTTCATATTTGTTTGAATGATAGGACCGTAAAGTTCTTAAATGTAAGAGGACTCCTGTGGTATTTACATATTTCCAGAAATTCATTCAGGTGTATTATAATATAATGATCTATAGTTGCGCTGTTGCTACTGCCTGTAAACACACAGTTCAGTTCAAAGTGAAGGATGGCAGGCCCGTGTGGCAAATGGCTTATTTCCATATAGGCCTATTGTAGCTCTGACTGGCTATGGTGTAGTGGTTTGTGTAGAGTCTGGTCCTGGACAAGACTGACACGTTTTTATTAGGTTTTATTTACTGCAGTGTCTATTAAATGTCCAAACAAACGGCCACTTTCCCAGTCTATATTGCTATCATTTTCTCAAGTGCCTTACAATGAAAGTATGAAAATGACCATATCTAAGTGCTCCCTTATCAGATTTTTTATTTTTTTAAAGGCGTTATATTCTTCCTTGGGCGTTTCATGTTGCTAAAAGGCTGTCAGTTCCACTTTAACTGCTCCATTTCCTCCTAGTGGGGCTGTGATTTATAATGACCACCGCCATTCAATTAGAAATCGAATACTAGAATGGATCTCAACCTTCTTAGGATGGGATAAAGGTCAGTCATTTTGGTCAGGGCGTTGGTCAACCATGGTTTGCCAGTGCTGTAATAAGATAGTGTGTGTAAAATAATGAATTTGAAGAATTGATCTGCACTGTATGTTTGTTAGCTAGCTAGCCAGACAGTTTTAAAATGATCACATTTTATTTTTATTAACTGCCAATATGCCAACATTCCATTCAAACAATTCAGTCAATACACAGCCATACACTGGCTGAAATCAGTTGATGGTAGGACTTAGGCAAGTTGTAAATGCAACAAGTAGCCTACTGATATGACAATATGACAATATTGCATCATATAATAGCACTTTATGGTCTGTTTACATATATTTTAGAGGCTATTTATACTGAAAGTGTATAAAACCCATATAAACCATATTTATAATTATATGACAATATTTTAGGTTGCCAATCATTCTATTAAACATCTGATATATCACATGCCTTTTGCTGCATAAGTAAAACCAGGATTATACCTCTACCGCCATTCAATCCATAGACTGGTAAGGATTTCTCCCTGAGCAATATGGCTGCCATTTTCACCCATTTCTGGAACTTTGAGGGTTTATGACATAGTCCCTCTACTAATTTAAGAGGATCTCCATGACCACTGCCACAATCCCTCACAGCCTGGAATGCGGTCAGGGCCTTTGGTCAGATGGATGGTCGTAATGTGTTCTGACTAACTTTGTACGGTCAATCGCAAGACCCCCCAGGTCTAGTCCTCGATTCTAGACCACAGTTGGTCAAAGCCATTGTCCTGTACTGCTGGTTTATACTAATGTGGAGTGTAATTGATCCCATTAGAACACTTAGAGCTTTCTAATAGGCACAAGGTGAGCTGACCTGACCTCTGACCTCTGATCTCACAGGACTTACGTGACCTTAACCTCCTGTCACCCCTCTAAAATCATTCCTCCATTTCCCCATCTCCCCTTATTCTGTTAAGTCATCTGAATTCTCTGCTCTCGTCTGTAACCATTCAGCTTTAGCTCAATGAGGTAGAATTGATGCCGTTCAGGAGATCAGAAGGCCAGCCCAGTACCAAGGGACTTTCATGTATTGTGCCTGGTCCATCGGCCGATCAGACACCAGGATGTGGGGTTAAGCCAGACCTCCGACAGCCCAGGAATGGTAAAGTTAGGCGAGCTAAGTAAATCAAGGCCTGATGAGAGAGGAGACGTGGAAGAGAGTTCAGTCAACTGTTTCAATGGGTATGCATGCCCAAAAAACCTCACAACCGTGTGCTATTTAATGGGATGCCATGCACTTGCGCTATGCTTGAAAGTGCTGTGATTCTGAAGAATCTTCTAAATGCATCACATTGTATTTTCCTCTTCTTCTCACTCACACATTTAGGTGCATGAGGTGTTATCTAATAAGGGTGATGATCAAACTACTTCTTACATTTAACCAAAAGGAATCCTCTTGGAGCCCCCTTGTACTTGGACAATAGGCAGAAGGGTGGCGGGAGGAGGAGAGGGGGAAGGGGCTTCCATCGGTATGTGACCTCTGGTCTGCAAGGCCTGATAAGAGACTTCAGGTCAAGGGGGACATAAAGGAGAGGAGAGAGGCTACTCAGACGAGCCACCCTGCAGAATGGAGAGGTTCTAAACTGCAGAAGGGGAATGTTGAATCCTTCTCTCAGCTGGGAGCTGAATGAGGTAGAGGAATGACGTTAACTTTTCAATTTGTCATAGTATTCACTGGCTGCCTTTGATGGCTTTAGACAGCAGCATACCACGCTGCATCCCACTGAAGCTAAGCTGGGTTGGTCTTGATCGGTCCCTGGATGCGAGATCAGATGCTGTTGGAAGTGGTGTTGGAGGGCCAGTAGAAGTCACTCTTTCCTCTCGTCTAAGGAGAGATCCCAGTGCCTCAGGACAATGATTGGGGACATTGCCCTGTGTGGTGTGCCGTCATTCAGATGGGATGTTAAACATTTGTCCTGACTCTGTGGTCACTAAAGATCCCATGGCTATTATCGCAAGAGTAGGGGTGTTAACGTGGCCTCCTTAATCATCCATAGCTTCCAATTGGCTCATTCATCCCCTCTCCTCCCCCTGTAACTATTCCACAGGTCATTGTGGTAAATGAGAATGTGTTCTCAGTCAACTTACCTGGTAAAATAATTGGTTAAAAAACAAATAAATAAGTGGTACTCAAAATATGTGTTTTCAAGAATATTCTCCCACAAGGAAATCTTTGTGGGAAAGTTTCGGTAAAACAGACTGGGCTCCCATCTCAAAATGTAAAAGGTGACATGTAGAAGGGATTGTGTTTGTGTCTGCTTTCCATTTCTGTGAATACAGGAGGAAGAGATAAAGCTCCTGCACGCATGAAACACATGAAACCGAAGTTAGTGTGCTGCTAATGTAGCAAATGGGGATATGTGAAACTTACTCCTCAGCCTGAAGGGTCCCGCTTGCATCGCATCATTAGCTGGCTTTTGAAGTGGCGCGATCGGCTAAGACTTTTGAAGGAGGCCGGTCACGTGTGCTAGCAAGGCAGAGGTTCTGAGTTTGTGCCAGGGTATGAGCCGAGTCGGGAGGAAGTGGTACTCGCTAAGCAAGCAGCGTCATGTCCTTAACCGTAGTGCCATGACAGTTGAGCTCAGCTCAGTGCTGGGATCGCTGTTGAATAAGTTTAAGAGGGGAATGTAGCACATGGAGATGTCAGCCTGAAGTGTCCTGCTTGCGTGGTAATCGCTAAGCAAGCAGTGTGACATCCTTTACACTAACAGTATAGCTTCCTCCACTGTCCCTGTTCATACCAGGTTTGAACTATTGATCCTCTGCTCGCAAACACAGGTGACCATCCTCCTTTACAACGTACCAACCGATATTGAGCTGTAGAAAAAGGTCCAAATTGGTGATATTTCAAGCTAGCTGTGGAGTGAGTTGACAGCATGTTCTTAACTCTGTTACATAGAGCCCCACAGTGGAGTTGTCATAAACTCAGCAAAAAAAGAAACAGCCCTTTTTCAGGACCCTGTCTTTCAAAGATAATTTTGTATAGGGTTTAAACACTGTTTCCATGCTTGTTCAATGAACCATAAACAATTAATAAACATGCACCTGTGGAACGGTCGCTAAGACACTAACAGCTTACAGACAGTAGGCAATTAAGGTCACAGTTATAAAAACTTAGGACACTAAAGAGGCCTTTCTACTCACTCTGAAAAACACCAAAAGAAAGATGCCCAGGGTCCCTGCTCATGTGCGTGAACGTGTCTTAGGCATGCTGCAAGGAGGCATGAGGACTGCAGATGAGGCCAGGGCAATGAATTGCAATGTCTATACTGTGAGACGCCTAAGACAGCGCTACAGGGAGACAGGATGGACAGCTGATTGTCCTCGCAGTGGAAGACCACGTGTAACAACACCTGCACAGGATCGGTACATCCGAACATCACACCTGTGGGACAGGTACAGGATGGCAACAACAACTGCCCGAGGAACACCAGGAACACACAATCCCTCCATCAGTGCTCAGACTGTCCGCAATATGCTGAGAGAGGCTGGACTAAGGGCTTGTAGGCCTGTTGTAAGGCGGGTCCTCACCAGACATCACCGGCAACAACGTCGCCTATGGACACAAACCCACCGTCGCTGGTCCAGACAGGACTGGCAAAAAGTGCTCTTCTCTGACGAGTCGCGGTTTTGTCTCACCAGGGGTGATGGTCGGATTCGCGTTTATCATCGAATGAATGAGCGTTACACTGAGGCCTGGACTCTGGAGCGGGATCAATTTGAAGGTGGAGGGTCTGTCATATTCTGGGGCGGTGTGTGCATAGCATCATCGGACTGAGCTTGTTGTCATTGCAGGCAATCTCAATGCTGTGCGTTACAAGGAAGACATACTCCACCCTCATGTGGTACCCTTCCTGCAGGCTCACCCTGACATGACCCTCCAGCATGATAATGCCACCAGCCATACTGCTCGTTCTGTGTGTGATTTCCTGCAATACAGGAATTTCAGTGTTCTGCCATGGCCAACGAAGAAGCCAGATCTCAATCCCATTGAGCACGTCTGGGACAGGGCTAGGGCCATTCCCCCCAGAAATGTCCGGGAACTTGCAGGTGCCTTGGTGGAAGAGTGAGGTAACATCTCACAGCAAGAACTGGCAAATCTGGTGCAGTCCATGAGATGCACTGCAGTACTTAATGCAGTTGGTGGCCACATCAGATACTGACTTTGATTTTGACCCCCCTTTTGTTCAGGGACAGATTATTTAATTTCTGTTAGTCACATGTCTGTGGAACTTGTTCAGTTTATGTTTCATTTGTTGAGTCCTGTTTGTTGAATCCTGTTGTACAAATATTTACACACGTTAAGTTTGCTGAAAATGAACGCAGTTGACAGTGAGAGGACGTTTCTTTTTTTGCTGAGTTTAACAACCAAAAAACCTGCCCAGCTAGCACAGTGGATCTGGGCCGATTCCAGCTGAGAGTCAGACTCGGACGATGTCATGTGGCCCGAGTCTGGGCCGTCTTCGGCAGTAATACTTATGACTAGGTGTGATAAGGTGCGTCTCGGTGAGAGGTGAAGGAGTCAGGCGCAGGAGAGCAGGGAATTTTGAGAAGCGTGTTTAATATATATTATATTATATATATTATATACATGTATATACACATAGTCCACCAATACAACATTGGCACCGATGAAAATCCAAAACTACGCTCTCGAAGGAACAGAAACTCGTGCCAATACACAGAGGAACAACCACAGTTCCGACACGACATACAAGTGCCTAAATAGTGAAGACAATACAGAAACTCGTGCCAAACGCACGGAGGAACAAACTCAGTTCCGAAACTTAACTACACGTACGTAATAGCGAAAACAATAAACATCATAGATCATCGAACTCAAATACACACAAGGTTAATCCTGCACGAATTAAGTCAGGGATCGGTGGCGGCTAGTAAACCGGCGACACCGAGCGCAGCCCGAACAGGAAGAGGAGTTACCTTCGGCAGAAGTCGTGACACTAGGATGCAGGGATTGAGCTCGGAATGATTCCGGTGAGAGTTATCTGGCCCAAATGTATCAGGCCGATTGGGGCTGCTTTATATAATTAACATTTCATGACTTATTGCTTTTTCCATATTTTCTCAAAAATCTAAAAATACAATTAACATTTAAATGAAATTCTTTAAGATTTCTGTTTAAGTAGTATTTGAGTATTTTGAGTATTTTGATACTCTGTGCAAGGCAATGATAAACATTAAAAACTTTGTGAATGTAGCCTCACGAGTGGCACAGTGGTCTAAGATCCTGCATCGCAGTGCAAACTGCGTCGCTACAGATGCTGGCTCGAGACCCGTGCCAGCTGCGACTGGGAGACCCATGAGGCGAAGTACAATTAGCCCAGTGTTGTCCGAGTTAGGGAGATTTTGGCTGGCCGGGATGTCCTTGTACCATTGTGCTGTAGTGACTCCTGTCCTCACACGGTCACCAGGTGTATGGCGTTTCCTCCGACACTAAATGTTTTTGTGGATGGGTATACTTTGTATGTATAAAATGTATAATAGTAATATTTAAAATTACTAAAATCGGGTCATTTTGTATTCGTTAATTAAAATTTGCATCGGGCCGATTCTGGTAAGATGCCGGCAAAGTTGGCTGAATTCCGGTAGACGGAAACGTCCAGATGTTCTTGGGCTGATTCTGGGCAGTCATTCATATTGATTCCGGGCCGAGTCAGACACCCAATTTCGAACCGATTCAATCAGTTCCGGCACCCTGGAAAAGGGCCGCTTCCTCATTGTAGCGGTCAAACAGGGAAATGGTTCCAATCATTTTCCCAGTTTCCTTTTTCCCATAGGGACTTTTAGAAACACAAAATGAGGGCTGTGTTTTGTGTAGGCTTACCCTGGCATGGCATTTTGATAATCATGTAAATCTCTCTCAGACAAGGTGACTTAATAATAATTTTGTTAAAAGTCACCTTGTCTGAGAGAGATTTACATGGTTATCAAAATGCCACACCAGGTTCTATTTACCCTCAGATTCGAAAACGCTAATTAGCATCAAAGTAGACACCATGCAAGACTGCAAATCCCTGCAAGCTCCTGCACGTCATCTCTAGCCGACACCTTTGCTAGCAAGTATTGTGTCAATTAAAAAAAAAAACGTGCACAAGACATTTCACAGAATTGTGCATTTAAAAAGATGTAGACAATTTATTCATTCATTACTAAATTTAGCTAACATTAGATTGTTAATCCAGAGATTCTTAGCTTTGCCTCGATTTGGTAGTCTTGTCCAGATCATCATGGCATTTGTAGTTCTTTATGATAGCCAGATTAGCAGTAATTAGCAGTAATTAACATAAAGATATATGTTCACCTATATTTAACCCCCTTGTCCTAGAGAGATTTACAATGTTATCAAAACATCACGCCGTGACCTGGATCCACAAGTAGGCTCAGCTCAACGGCTGGGATCACTCACTGTGTAGAGAGTTTAGAAGAGGTGAATAGAGTACCACAGTATAAGTCATATTACCCATAAAACCTAGTGGTCAGAGAAGGAAATGGTTCCAATCATTTTCCCACCATTCATTTTTCCCATAGAAGATTTTTAGAAACACATTAAATACGGGCTGTGTTTCATTTAGGAAACAGTGAAACCGACGTCAGTGTGCTGCTAATTCTATAGCGTCCTCCATGCACGTACGCAACATGCACACCAAATCCTGTTGATCACCACATCGCTTCCCACCATTCTCCCAAAACGTATTCGGTTTTATATCCTTGGGACAAACTGTCCTTCCAGCCATTTATCATGGCTCTGGTTCATCTCGAAAGCTTTCCCATCATCTTGTCAAAATGGTCACAGTATTACAGATGGCTGATACAGTGGAGAATAATTGATCCAGATAGAAAGCAACGCTTGGTGTGACAGTTCAACAAGGTTATGTTTATGACCTGTGTCCAACCAACAGAGCCAGTCTGTGTGTTTGTGTGTGTGTGTGTGTTGTAATGCCAATCTTTGTCTCTCTGATAGTTCCTCTGATCCAGCAGGACACATGGGAAAGGTTTGTTACCATTTGTTACTGATGCTGTGATGTGGCAAGAGAAAAGCCCACACACAACCCTTCCACTTCATTGAACTTTCACTTCGGGCTATCTCAGAAATGTTTTTTCTCTCGCCATAATGTGATCTGAATTAAGCACCTACGATGTCCTGTCTGTCTCACAAATTTGTTCCTAATTTGTAACGGTGTGTGTGTTAGGGCCAGTCTCTGTCTCTCTGACATGATCAAATCAAATGAATCAAATTGTATTTGTCACATGCTTCGTAAACAACAGGTGTGGACTAACAGTGACATGCTTACTTACTGGCCGTTCCCAACAATGCAGAGAGAAAGAAAATAGAGAAACAATAGAAAAGTCAAATGCGTAATAATAAAATTCATAATAGATACACAATGGGTAACAATAACTTGGCTATATACAAGGGGTACCAGTACCGAGTCGATGTGCAGAAGTACGAGGTAATTGAGGTAGATATGTACGCTACCATTCACAAGTTTGGGGTCACTTAGTGTTGTCCTTGTTTTGTTTTTTTTAAAGAAAAGCACTTTTTTTTTGTCCAATAAAATAACTTGATCAGAAATACAGTGATCAAATTGATCAGAAATACAGTGTAGACATTGTTAATGTTGTAAATGACTATTGTAGCTGCAAACGTCAGATTTTTGATGGAATATCTACATAGGCGTACAGAGGCCCATTATCAGCAACCATCACTCCTGTGTTCCAATGGCACGTTGTGTTAGCTAATCCAAGTTTATCATTTTAAAAGACTAATTGATCATTAGAAAACCCTTTTGCAATTATGTTAGCACAGCTGAAAAACTGTTGTTCTGATTAAATAAGCAATAAAACTGGCCTCCTTTAGGCTAGTTGAGTATCTGGAGCATTAGCATTTGTGGGTTCGATTACAGGCTCAAAATGACCAGAAACAAAGACTTTCTTCTGAAACTTGTCAGTCTATTCTTGTTCTGAGAAATGAAGGCTATTCCATGCAAGAAATTGCCAAGAAGCTGAAGATCTCGTAGAACGCTGTGTATTACTCCCTTCACAGAACAGTGCAAACTGGTGCTAACCAGAATAGAAAGAGCGGGAGGCCCCGGTGCACAATTGAGCAAGAGGACAAGTACATTAGAGTGTCTAGTTTGAGAAACAGAAGCCTCACAACTCCCCAACTGGCAGCTTCATTAAATAGTACCCGCAAATCATCAGTCTCAACGTCAACAGTGAAGCAGCGACACCGGGATGCTGACCTTCTAGTGACAGATAATAAACAGTAGCAGCAGTATACATGAAAAAGTTAGCACAAAAAGGGTCCATGTAGATAGTTAAATAGCTAACCAGATAATTACCCGGACTAACTTTTTAGCAGTTTTATGACTTAGAAGTAGAAACTGTTCAGGGTTCTGTTGGTTTCGAGAGAGAACAGTTTATGACTTGGGTGGCTGGAGTCCTTGACAATTTTTAGGGCCTTCCTCTCACACTGCATGGTATAGAGGTCCTGGATGGCAGAGAACTCGGCTCCAGTAATGTACTGGGCTGTCCGCACTACCCTCTGTAGCACCGTGCGGCCGGATGCCAAGCAGTTGCCATACCAAGCGGTGATACAGCCAGTTAAGAGGCTCTCAATGGTGCAGCTGTAGAACTTTTTAAGGATCTGAGGGGCAATATCAATTATTTTCCGCCTCCTGAGGAGGAAGAGGCGTTGTCATGCCTTCTTCATGACTGTGTTGGTGTGTTTGGACCATGATAGATCCTTAATGATGTGGACACCTCTCGCTCTCGACGCACTCCACTACAGCCCCGTCGACGTGAATGTGCTCGACCCTTCATTTCCTGTTGTCCACAATCAGCCCTTTTGTCTTGCTGTGGGAGATGTATTTGTCCTGGCACCACACTGCCAGGTCTCTGACCTTCTCCCTATAGGCTGTCTTATTGTCGTCAGTGATCAGGCCTACCACCGTTCTGTCGTCTGCAAATATATTGACAGAGTTGGAGTCGTGCGCTGGATCTGTTGAGGCAGTATGTGAATTGGAGTGGGTCCAGGGTGTCTGGGATGATGGTGTTGATGTGAGCCATGACGAGCCTTTTCAAGTCATTTCATGGCTACAAATGTGAGTGCCAACTTGGAGTTGTTGTACACAGGAACTATGGTGGTCTGCTTGAAACCTTTAGGTATTACAGATTGGGTCAGGGAGAGGTTGAAAATTTCAGTGAATACACTTGCCAGCTGGTCAGTGCATGCGCTGAGTATGTGTCCTGGTAATCCTTCTGGCCCTGTGGCATTGTGAATGTTAACTTGTTTAAATGGTCTTATTCACATTGGCTACGGACAGCGTGATCACACAGTCGTCTGGACTGGCTGCTGCTCTAACGCATGGTGAACTGTTGCTTGCCTCGAAGCGAGCATAGAAGGAATTTAGCTGGTCTGGTGGGCTCGCGTCACTGGGCAGCTCACGGCTGTGTTTCCCTTTGTATTCCGTGATAGTTTGCAAGCCCTGCCACATCAGACGAGCGTCAGAGCCGGTGTAGTAGGATACGATCTTAGTGCTGTGTTGACGCTTTGCCTATTTGATGGTTCATCGGAAGGCGTAGTGGGATTTCTAATAAGCATCCGGCTTAGTGTCCTGCTCCAGTCGTTAGATCAGTGCGGATGTTAAATGTAATCCATGGCTTCTGGTTGGGGTATGTACGTGCGGTTACTGTCAATGCACTTATCAATGAAGCTGGTGACTGATGTTGTCAACTCTTCAATGCCATCAGATGCATCCCGGAACATATTCCAGTCTGTGCTAGCGAAACAGTCCGGCAGCTTAGCATTCGCTTCATCGGACCATTTACATATTGAGCGCATCACTGGTACTTCCTTTTTTTTTGCTTGTGAACAGGAATCAGGAGGATAGAGATATGGTCAGATTTGCCAAATGGGGGGTGAGGGAGAGCTTTGTATGTCTCTCTGTGTGTAGTAAAGGTGATTTAGAGTTTGTTTTGCCTCTAGTTGCACAGGTGACATGGTGGTAGAAATTATGTAAGGCAGACTTGAGTTGTCCTACTTTAAAGTCACCGGCCACTAGCAGCCCTGCCTCTGGATGATTATTTTCTTGTGTGTTTATGGCCCAATCCGTTGTGTGCGGTCTTAGTGCTAGCATTGTTTGGTGGTAAATAGATGGCTCCGAAAAATATAGATGAAACCTCTCTTGTTAAATGGTATGGTCTACAGCTTATCATGAGGTATTCTAACTCAGATGAGCAGGACCTCAAGACTTAGTTAATATTAGAGACTGTGTACTAGCTGTTGTTAACAACGAGACACCTACCACCTCCCTTGAGCTTACCCGACACTGTCCTTCGGTCCTGCCGATGCATAGAAAAACCAGCTAGAATATTATCCATGTCCTTGTTAAACCAGGTTTCCGAGAACATATTACATGTCTTCAAGTCCCATTGATAGGATAGTCTCGAACAGAGCTGATCCAGTTTGTTCTCCAGTGATTGTATATTCGCCAATAGAACCGACGGTAGAGGTGGATCATTTACTTGTTGTGGTATTTTCATCAGGGTATCCGCACGTCAGCCTCTAAATAGTCGTCTCTTTCTCTTCCGAGTTTCGGCGATTAGGCCCTGGTCCAGGGTGAGCAGTATATCCTGTGCCGCTGACTCATTGAAGTAGAAATCTTATTCTAAATCGAGATTAGTGATCGCTGTTCTGATGTCCAGAAGTTTATTTCAGTCATAGGAAATGGCGGAAATATTATTTACAAAAAAAAGTTAAGATCAGCGCAAAAACACACAAAATCGCAGAATTGGTCAGGAGCCTGTAAAAGGTCCACTATACATTCCAGTGCCATTCTCTTCCAGCAGGACACATGGGAAATGTTTGCTACCATTTGCTGCTGTGATGTGTCAATAGAAAAGCCCACACACAACCACCCTCCACATCATTGAACTTTCACCTCAGATATATATTCCCCCCCCCCCCCCCCCGCATAATGTGGTGTGATAGGAATTTAACACTTACAACGTCTTGTCTGTCTCTCAAATTTGTCCCAGTTGTAAAAGCTGTTGTGTGTGTTTCTTTTCATGTAAATACACCCTTAATCCAGAGACATAGGGGTATCTGTTGTTATCTCTAATCCCTGAGATATTCTGTATATCAGAACATTCTGCTCACTGCTAGGACCAAATCATTGAAAAAATGTATAACATAAAAACTTTATAAACCCATATGTCCAACAAAAGAGGAGAGAAAATGAATGCTCAAGATTGAGAGACAGTTGCCAAATAAGAGGACTTCATTCAATCCCTGTCAGACCGACCCTTCATACACACACACAGCACGAAGTGACAAAGACAACCAGTTAATTAGCAAGAAGTAGCTTCTCAAGGAGCACTCTGGTGAAAACCCTTATTCTCCCTGGTCACTTGTCAATACTTTTGAAATACTAAGGGAGGATGAGAGGAGGCTCAGCTTAGCCCAGACAGACAGAGAAAGAGAGAAAAAGAAAGAAAGAGATGAAGAGAAAAAACGAGAGTGAGAGCCTGCATAGATTGATTTAATTAGGACTGTCTCTCCTTTATTTTGCAAAGCCATTGTATCTAATGGAGTTTCTCTATGGGCTGGCAAACAAGCAAAGGTCTTGGAGAGCACGTCAACGATTCCGCGTCTGTCTGCTGGAGGAGGAGAGAAGATGAGAAGGGGAATGGGTGAAAAGAGGAGTGAAGTGGGGGATTTGAAGGGATAATGATGGAAACTCAAAATTTTAATTAAGGCACTTCTTCTTTTCAACGAAAATTAGTTTAGCCTTAGTTCAAGACAAGTGTGTGAGATGGTTGAAACAGAGGTGAGAGTGAGGGGTGTAGAGAGTACTGAAGTATTTTTAAGGATCTGTTGTTGAAAGCAGATTTGACGTTCCTGAAAGCAATAAAGAAATGGGTATTCAGCAACACTAGAAACAATACAATCTGGGGTGAAATATTATGTTTTTTAAAGGGTTTTATGTACATTTTATTGAGATAGTACAGTTGAAAGGAGATGGGAAAGGTAGGATACGTTTTGAGTCAGAAGGGGCATGGATTCGAACCAATGCCAACGCTGGTAGTCTAGGCCATGTGCCCACTGCTGGACCACACAGTCTCTTTAAATGAAAAGTATACTCCATCTTTTAGAAATGTTTTTAAAAATGTGATCACTGTTTTAATAATGTATTTGATGATTTAATTGAAATATGGCAGAGTAATGTCAATGTCTAATTAATCTAAATATGCATACAAAAGCTCTAACCATTAGCATGGACCATTACACTTGGAGCAGAAGGGCAACAGCTTGTGGCTAAAGCCATCATACAGACAACCTGGTGGCTTTAAACACTTTTTTGTTTCATTTGTTAAAACTGGTCCTAGATCTCGGCTAGCTAAGAGCTCTCTAAGGTCCAGGGACTCTGGGGTATAGAGAGAAGACAAAGAGAGGTGTTTAACTGCTCTGAATTCAGGGTCCCTATCCACAAAGAGTCTGGGAATAGGAGTGCTGGTCTAGGATCAGTTTGGCCTGTTAATTTATAATAAAATAACAGTAGGGACCTGATCCTAGATCAGCATTCAGACTCTGAGATGCTTTATGGATATGTCCCCTGGTCTCGGTGGAATAGACTGGCCTAGACTTGGAGCCTCCATAGTAGAACTGAATCCGAATGACAATAGATTAAGAACAGGAGAGACTAAAGGATGACTCTCCTCTCTCCTGTTCTTAATCTTAATCTATTCAAATCAAATCAAATCAAATCAAATCAAATTTTATCACATACACATACAAATCAAATTTTATCACATACACATACACATTGTCACATACACATGGTTAGCAGATGTTAATGCGAGTGTAGCGAAATGCTTGTGCTTCTAGTTCCGACAATGCAGTAATAACCAACAAGTAATCTAACTAACAATTCCAAAACTACTGTCTTGTACACAGTGTAAGGGGATAAAGAATATGTACATAAGGATATATGAATGAGTGATGGTACAGAGCAGCATAGGCAAGATACAGTAGATGGTATCGAGTACAGTATATACATATGAGATGAGTATGTAAACAAAGTGGCATAGTTAAAGTGGCTAGTGATACATGTATTACATAAGGATACAGTCGATGATATAGAGTATGCGTATGCATATGAGATGAATAATGTAGGGTAAGTAACATTATATAAGGTAGCATTGTTTAAAGTGGCTAGTGATATATTTACATCATTTCCCATCAATTCCCATTATTAAAGTGGCTGGAGTTGAGTCAGTGTCAGTGTGTTGGCAGCAGCCACTCAATGTTAGTGGTGGCTGTTTAACAGTCTGATGGCCTTGAGATAGAAGCTGTTTTTCAGTCTCTCGGTCCCAGCTTTGATGCACCTATACTGACCTCGCCTTCTGGATGATAGCGGGGTGAACAGGCAGTGGCTCGGGTGGTTGATGTCCTTGATGATCTTTATGGCCTTCCTGTGACATCGGGTGGTGTAGGTGTCCTGGAGGGCAGGTAGTTTGCCCCCGGTGATGCGTTGTGCAGACTTCACCACCCTCTGGAGAGCCTTACGGTTGAGGGCGGAGCAGTTGCCGTACCAGGCGGTGATACAGCCCGCCAGGATGCTCTCGATTGTGCATCTGTAGAAGTTTGTGAGTGCTTTTGGTGACAAGCCGAATTTCTTCAGCCTCCTGAGGTTGAAGAGGCGCTGCTGCGCCTTCTTCACAATGCTGTCTGTGTGAGTGGACCAATTCAGTTTGTTTGTGATGTGTATGCCGAGGAACTTAAAACGTGCTACCCTCTCCACTACTGTTCCATCGATGTGGATAGGGGGGTGTTCCCTCTGCTGTTTCCTGAAGTCCACAATCATCTCCTTAGTTTTGTTGACGTTGAGTGTGAGGTTATTTTCCTGACACCACACTCTGAGGGCCCTCACCTCCTCCCTGTAGGCCGTCTCGTCGTTGTTGGTAATCAAGCCTACCACTGTTGTGTCATCCCCAAACTTGATGATTGAGTTGGAGGCGTGCGTGGCCACGCAGTCGTGGGTGAACAGGGAGTACAGGAGAGGGCTCAGAACGCACCCTTGTGGGGCCCCAGTGTTGAGGATCAGCGGGGAGGAGATGTTGTTGCCTACCCTCACCACCTGGGGGCGGATTCAGTTCTACCATGGAGGCTCCAAGTCTAGGCCAGTCTATTCCACCGAGACCAGGGGACATATCCATAAAGCATCTCAGAGTCGGAATGCTGATCTAGGATCAGCAGAGAGGAGAGTCATCCTTTAGTCTCTCTTACCAACATTACGACCAGGAATATGACTTTCCCGAAGCGGATCCTTTGTTCGGACCACCACCCAGGATATTGGATCTAATCCCAGAGGCCGTCCCAAAACAACATCGCCGCAGAAGAGGTAGACGGAGCGGCATCCTAGTCAGGCTTCGAAGGCGTGCACACCGCCCACCGCTTCCGAGTATACTACTTGCCAATGTCCAGTCTCTAGACAACATGGTGGATAAAATTAGGGCAAGGGTTGCCTCCAGAGAGACGTCAGAGATTGTAGCATTCTCTGTTTCACGGAAACATGGCTCTCAAGGGATAGGTTGTCGGAGTCGTTACAGCCACTGGCTTTCTTCATGCGTCGCGCCTACAGAAATAAACATCTCTCTGGGAAGAAGAAGGGCGGGGGTGTATGTTTCATGATTAACGACTCATGGTGTAACCATAACAACATACAGGAACTCAAGTCCTGTTCACCTGACCTAGAATTCCTTACAATCAAATGCTGACCATATTATCTCCCAAGAGAATTCTTGCCAGTTATCGTCACAGCTGTGTATATCCCCTCAAGCAGATACCACGACGGTCATCAGGGAACTCCACTGGACTCTATGTAAACCATATATCCTGAGGCTGCATTTATTGTAGCTAGGGATTTTAACAAAGCAAATTTGAGAACAGGGCTACCTACATTCTATCAGCATATTGATTGCAATACTTGCGCAGGCAATACACTGGACCTCTGCTACTCTAACTTCCGCGACGCATACAAGGCCCTCCCTCGGCCTCCCTCTGGCAAATCCGACCATGACTCCAACTTGCTCCTACCATCCTATAGGCAGAAACTCAAAAAGGATGTACCTGTGACTAGAACCATTCAGTGCTCCACAAAGTGGAGTCGGAATTCAACAGCTCAGACATGAGACGTATATGGCAGGGTCTACAGGCAATTACGGACTACAAAAAGAAAACATTGCTTCCAGACAAACTAAACACCTTCTTTGCCCGCTTTGAGGATAATACAGTTCCACCAACGCGGCCCGCTAACAAGGACTACGGTCCCCCTCCTCCTTCTCTGTGTCCGACATGAGTAAGACATTTAAACGTGTTAACTCTCGCATGGCTGCTGGCCCAGACGGCATCCCTAGCCGCGTCCTCAGAGCATGTGCAGACCAGCTGGCTGGTGTGTTTATGGACATATTCAATCGCTCCCTATCCCAGTCTGCTGTCCCCTTATGCTTCAAGATGGCCACCATTGTTCCTGTAGCCAAGAAGGCAAAGATAACTGAACTAAATGACTACCGCCCGTAGCACTCACTTCTGTCATCATGAAGTGCTTTGAGAGACTATTCAAGGATCATATCACCTCCACCTTATCTGCCACCCTAGACCCAATTCAGTTTGCATACTGCCCTAACAGGTCCACAGATGATGCAATCGCCATCACACTGCCCTATCCCATTTGGACAAGAGGAATACCTATGCAAGAATTCTGTTCATTGACTACAGCTCAGCATTAAACACCAAGGTAGTATCCAAGCTCATCATTAAGCGAGAGGCCCTGGGTCTCAACCCCGCCCTGTGCAACTGGGTCCTGGACTTTCTGACGGGCCGCCCCCAGGTGGTGAAGGTAGGAAACAACATCTCCACTTCACTGACCCTCAACACTGGGGCCCCACAAGGGTGCGTGCTCAGCCCCCTCCTGTACTCTCTGTTCACCCATGACTGCATGGCCATGCACGCCTCCAACTCAATCATCAAGTCTGCAGACGACACAACAGTAGTGGGCTTGATTACCAACAACAACGAGACAGCCTACAGAGGTGAGGGCACTCGGAGTGTGGTGTCAGGAAATCAACCTCTCACTCAACATCAACAAAACAAAGGAGATGATTGTGGACTTCAGGAAACAGCAGAGGGAGCACCCCCCTATCCACATCGAAGGGACAGTAGTGGAGAAGGTGGAAAGTTTTAAGGTCTTCGGCGTACACATGACAGACAAACTGAAATGGTCCACCTACACAGACAGTTTGGTGAAGAAGGTGCAACAGCGCCTCTTCAACCTCAGGAGGCTGAAGAAATTTGACTTGTCACCTAAAACCCTGACAAACTTTTACAGATACACAACTGAGAACATCCTGTCGGGCTGTATCATCGCCTTGTACGGCAACTGCACCGTCCTCAACTGCAAGGCTCTCCAGAGGATGGTGCGGTCTGCACAACCCATCACTGGGGGCAAACTACCTGCCCTCCAGGACACCTACAGCACCCGATGTCACAGGAAGGCCAAAAAGATGATTGAGGACAACAACCAACCAAGCCACTGCCTGTTCACCCCGCTATCATCCAGAAGGTGAGGTCAGTACAGGTGCATCAAAGCTTAGACCGAGAGACTGAAAAACAGCTTATATCTCAAGGCCATCAGACTGCTAAACAGTTATCACTAACTCAGAGAGGCTGCTGCCTACAAAGAGACTCACTAGTCACTTTAAACAATGCCACTTTAATAATGTTTACATATCTTACATTACTCATTTCATATGTATGTACTGTATCTTATACCATCTACTGCATCTTGCCTATGCCACTCGGCCACTGCTCATCCATGTATTTATATGTACATATAAATATATACTTATTCCATCCCTTTAGATTTGTGTGTTTTAGGTAGTTGTTGGGGAATTGTTAGATTACTTGTTAGATGTTACTGCACTGTCGGAACTAGAAGCACAAGCATTTCGCTAAACTCGCATTAACATCTGCTAACCATATGTATGTGACCAATAACATTTGATTTGATTTGCCTGCCTGTTCGACTTCACTGCTCTCCTCTGTACTAGTGACTACCCACTAGGAACAAAGTGGTTGAATCAACATTGTTTCAATGTAATTTTTCAACATATTGTGACGTGGAATCTATGTGGCAAATTCATTGGATTTGAAAAAAGTCTGTTGTTTTGAAGTAAAATTTAAACCACAGGATTATGTCATCATGGTGATTAATGTTCAACCTTGTATAAAATATGTTGAATTGTACCTTTAAAACAACGTCTGATTTTCAATGTCATATCCGCTATCAGGAAGAAAAAAAAACATTAGCATTCCTTCTGGAGAACTGATTTATCAACAGCTACCCAATTGTCGCAATCAATCAATCAATCAATCAAATGTATTTATAAAGCCCTTCTTACATCAGCTGATGTCACAAAGTGCTGTACAGAAAGCCAGCCTAAAACACCAAACAGCAAGCAATGCAGATGTTGAGGCACGGTGGCTAGGAAAAACTCCCTAGAAAGGCCGGAACCTAGGAAGAAACCAAGAGAGGAACCAGGCTATGAGGGGTGGACAGTCCTCTTCTGGTTGTGCCGGGTGGAGATTATAACAGAACATGGCCAAGATGTTAAAATGTTCATAGATGACCAGTCTTCCATCCAAGGTTTTAACCAAGCCCAGCGCTGCTTAGCTATGACATTTGTCACAGACTATTAACAATGTGCTATCGTGAGAATGACTGTTGGGAAATATCCACTTAAAAACTTCTTCAGGATCGTTCGGTCCCCCACGGGACGTTTGAGCTAACGTGGGTTAATGTGATTAGCATGAGATTGTAAGTAACAGGAACATTTCCCAGGACATAGATATATCTGATATTGGCATAAATCTTAAATTGTTGTTAATCTAACTGCACTGTCCAATTTACAGTAGCTATTACAGTGAAAGAATACCATGCTATTGTTTGAGGAGAGTGCACAGTTATGAACTTATTTAATAATAAACCGATTAGGCACATTTGGGCAGTCTTGTACAAAAAGTTTGAACAGAAATGCTATGGTTCATTGGATCAGTCTAAAACTTTGCACATACACTGCAAAATCTGAATTGCGCCTGGGCTGAAATAATACATTGTGGTATTTCTCTTTCATTTCAAAGATGATGGTACAACAAACGGTTGTTTTTTTCTTTGTATTTTCTTTTACCAGATTTAATGTGTTATATTCTTCTACAGTCATTTCACATTTCCATGTTTCCTTTCAAATGATATCAAGAATATGCATATCCTTGCTTCAATGCCTGAGCTACAGGCAGTTAGATTTGGGTGTCATTTTAGGCGAACATTTTACAAAAGGGTCCGATCCTTAATAGATTAACACTTCTTCGGGATCGGTGTCCCGTCCATGGGACGGTGAGCTAACGTAGGCTAATGCGATTAGCATGAGGTTGTAATACCCTGACTACACCGCTCGCGTCACGTGCACGAGCGTTGCAAAATAAATTTAGGAATCTATGTTATTCAATTATTGCACCCACACTGCTCGCCTGTGTCAACGAGCGTCTGCGTTGCCAGGGGCTAAAATGGAAGTCATTCCTATTTCTGACGCAGATCGCGCTGCAAGTCATGCCTCTCCCATCTCCTCATTTGTTTATAGAAGCAGGTACCCACGTGCCATCTCTTCATTGGTTATACCCACGTGGGTGATTGAAAGACAAACTTTGTTGCCGGTCGTCGTGGTAATACTATAAAAGTTTAGATGCCATTCACCATATAAGTTCAAAGATGAAAAAGCCTGGAAGGAGGAGAGATGACTAGAAACGATTTGGTTGACCGTTTATGTGTGGATTAATTGTCGGAGTAGAGGACCTTGTGCATTTCAGGTGAAATAACAACTCAATGTTTATATCCCAGGACAAATTAGCTAACAACAGCAAGCTAACTAAATAATACAAATTAGCTGGCAAGTGCAAGCAAGCTAGCTAAATTACCATACATGTTTAATGCTTTTCGACCTGTCCCCAAGTCAATGTAATTGGTTCAGAGTTTGTTTTGATATTTAAACCCAGAGCAAAATGGCGCACACGCGCAGCCGGTTTGGGTTCCATGTAAGTAAGTAACAAGAACATTTCCCAGAACATAGACATATCTGATGTTGGCAGAAAACTTAAATTCTTCTTAATCTAACTGCACTGTCCAATTTACAGTAGCTATTACAGTGAAAGAATGGCATGATATTGTTTGAGAAGAGTGCACAGTTTTGAACATGAAAAGTTATTAATAAACAAATTAGGCACATTTGGCCAGTCTTGATACAAAATTTTGAACAGAAATGCAATGGTTCATTAATTCAGTCTTAAACTTTGCACATACACTGCTGCCATCTAGTGGCCAAAATCTAAATTGCATCCGGGCAGCAATAATACATTATGGCCTTTCTCTTGCATTTCAAAGATAATGGTACAAAAAAATACAAAATAACGTTTTTTTTCTTCTTTGTATTATCTTTTAAAGATCTATTGTGTTATTCTCCTACATTCCTTTCACATTTCCACAAACTTCAAAGTGTTTCCTTTCAAATGATAACAAGAATATGCATATCCTTGCTTCAGGGCCAGATTTACAGGCAGTTAGGTTTGGGTATGTCATTTTCGGCAAAAATTGGAAAAAAGGGAGGATCTTTAACCAACAACGCAGTTTTAAGAAAATAGAGTAAAGAAAATATTTACTCAGTTAGCTAAAGTAAACATTTTTTTAAGTAACACAATAAAATAACAATAACAAGGCTATATACAAGGTCTAGTCAATGTGCGGGGGTACAGGTTAGTCAGTCATATGTATATGTAGGTAGGGATAAAGTGACTATGCACAGACAATAAACAGCGAATGGACTGACCACAAGTAAGATGGAATAGCAGCCATTTCATTAATTGTTCAGCAGTCTTATGGCTTGGGGGTAGAAGCTGTTATGGAGCCTTTTGGACCTAGACTTGGCGCAGTCATGGATGAACAGGGACTACAGGAGGGGGCTAAGCATGCATCCCTGAGGATGAGGATCAGTGTGGCAGATGTGTTGTTGCCTACCCTTACCACCTAGGGGCGGCCTGTCAGGAAGTCTAGGATCCAGTTGCAGAGGGAGGTGTTTAGTCCGAGGGTCTTTAGCTTAATGATGAGCTTAATGGGCATGATGGTGCTGAACGCTGAGCTGTAATTAATGAACAGCATCCTCAGATAGGTGTTAATTTTGTTCATGTGGGAAAGGGCAGTGTGGAGTGGGGTTGACTCTGCGTCATCTGTGGATCTGTTGGGGCGGTATGCGAATTGGAGTGGGTCTAGGATTTCTGGGATGATGGTGTTGATGTGAGCCATGACCAGCCTTTCAAAGCACTTCATGGCTACTGACGTGAGGGCGGTAGTCATTTAGGCAGGTTACCTTTGCTTTCTTGGGCACAGGGACTATGGTGGTCTGCTTGAAACATGTAGGTAATACAGACACGGTCAGGGAGAGGTTGAAAATGTCAGTGAAGACACTTTTTGTAACAATAATGGTAGTACAAACTCTAACCCAGGCGCAGAGAAACACAGAGAGCAGAGGTAAGGGTAAATCCAGAACTTCTACTTAGAGTCTTAACAGAAACACAACCGCACAAGAGTACACTAATAAAACATGAGACCTAAGCACAGATACAAGCCAACTGAGGCACCTAAATAATAAGGCAACCAGGTGAACAGAGGAGGTAATTAAACACAGACTTTAGTCTGGAGATGTGGAAGGTGGAATGAACCATCATGGACTGGGGAGACAAAGGCAATAGGCCACTGGATTAATGTGCTGTAGAACCTTGAATGGACCAACGTACTGGGGTGCCAACTTCCTTGATTCCACACGTAGAGGGAGATCCCTAGTAGACAATCAGACCATCTGGCCTGGACGCAGGAGAGAACTCAAACGGCGATGTCAGTTGGCCTGTCGCTGAACCCGAGCTGAGGACCTCAGGAGCGCTGACCGAGCCCTCTTCCTGGTCCGGCAGCAACGAGAGATGAGACGTTGAGCGGATGGAACTGCCACTTCAATCTCCTGATATGGAAACAGAGGAAACAATGGTGACAGGCCGGTGGAGGAACACTGGAGAGTGTTGTGTGCGTACTCCACCCAGGGAAGACGCTGACTCCAAGTGGCGGGATAGGCGGACACATAGCACCGTAAGGAGTTCTCCAGATCCTTGTTCACCCACTCCTTTTGACAGGTGGACTAAGGGTGATAGCCTGAGGACAAAGTGGTTGAGTACAGAACGCCATCCAGAATTTGGAGGCAAATTGGGGGCCCCGGTCGGAGACGATGTCCAGAGAAAGTCCATGAAGGTGGAAAACATGCTGAATAACTCGCTGAGCAGTCTCACGGGCAGATGGAAGCTTAGGCAGCATAATGAAATGTGCCGCCTTGGGAAAGCGGTCCACAATGACCAGTATGACAGTGTGACCCTCTGAGGATGGAAGACCCATTATGAAATCCATAGAAAGATGAGACCAGGGTCGAGAAGTTGTTGGCAGCGGATGAAGAAGCCCCAAAGGCTGCTGACGAGGAGTGTTGTTCCGGGCACATGTCTGACAGGCAGCCACAAAGGTCTGAGTATCCGCCTCCGCCGAGGGCGAGAAAGGGCATCTGGCTTCACGTTCTTAGACCCCCGGAGGGTAAGATAATGTGAATCTGAACCAAGTGAAGAAAAGAGCCCAACTAGCCTGTCGGGGACTGAGGCGTTTAGCGTCCTGGATGTAGGCCAGGTTCTTGTGGTCAGTCCAAACCATAAAGGGATGTTCCGAAACCTCCAACCAGTGCCGCCACTCCTCCAAAGCCAGTTTTACCGCAAGAAGCTCTCGATTTCCAACCTCATAGTTCCTCTCTGTCGGAGTGCGATGCCTGGAGAAGATAGCACACGGATGAAGCTTTATGTCTTTAGCCGAGCGCTAAGACAGAACCGCACGTTACGCCAACGTCAGAGGCATCCACCTCTACCACGAAGGGAAGAGAAGGATCCACATGAACTAGAATGGGTGCAGAAGAAAACCAACGTTTCAGGTCCTGGAACGCATTCTCAGCAGCAGGGGTCCACGTTACATTGACGGCGCTCACCAAGGGCTCGGCTGGGCATGTAAGCTGGACCCCTGTTGCTGAGAAGGACGCCTGCTTGTAATGTCGGTAGAAATTAGCAAAACCCCAAAACGCTGGACTTGCTTGACTGTGCTTGACTGTGCTGGACCACGGCCAGTTGACCACCGCTTCTACTTTTTGGGAGTCCATCCATACACAGCCCTGAGACACGATGTACCCCAGGAAGGAGATCTGTGGAACGTGAAACTCACACTTCTCGGCCTTCACAAACAAGCGGTGAGAGAGGAGTCTTTGAAGAACCTGGCAAACATGTTGGATGTGTTCAACCATGGGCCTGAAAAAGACGAGGATGTCATCCATGTACACAAACACGAAGGAAATCATGCAGCACCAGAGCCTGGAAAACGGCTGGAGCATTTTTAAGTCCAAACGGCATGACACGGTACTCAATGTCCTATTGTGGTGTTGAACGCTGTCTTCCACTCGTCTGATGCGCACCAGATTGTATGCGTTCCGTAAATCCAATTTTGAGAAAACCATAGCTCCCTGGAGTCTCTCAAAGGCTGACGACATAAGAAGAAGAGGGCTTGTTCTTGTTGGTAATGTTATTTAAACCCTAGTAATCAATACAGAGACGTAATTCCCCATCCCTCTTTCCAACAAAGAAAAACCCGGTCCGGCAGGTGAAGTGGACGGCCAAATAAAACCAGCCACCAGTGCCTCCTTAATATAACTGTTCATGGCTGCAGTCTCTGGACCTGAGAGAGAATACATCCCTCCTCTCGGAGGAGTGGTGCTGGGCAGAAGGTCAATGGCACAATCAAAGTACCTGTGAAGAGGTAGGCTGGACCTTTGTTTGCTGTAGACCTGACCCAGATCCCAGTAATCCCAAGGTACACGGGAAAGATCAGGCTTGTCATCCCCAGCCGGGGGAACAGGAGAATCGGAAGCCTCCAGATGAGCAGGGCCGGAAAGATGTGGAGAGAGTTGCTGGCAGGTGGACTGGCATGAAGGATTCCATCCCAGAACTCTTCCAGAGGGCCAGTCAATTTGAGGATTATGGATAGAAAGCCACGGATGTCCAAGAACCAGGGGAAGCTCAGGAGAGTCCACCAAATGTAACTGGATAAACTGCACATGATAATCCAGAACTCGTAGCTGAAAAGGCATGGTGAGTTGCTTCACCTTCCCAAACCCTAGGGTTTGACCATCCAGCGCAGTGACCGACAACGGAATGTCCAGCTTAGTGAGAGACAGCCCCTGTTGGCGAGCTAATGTGCATTCCAGAAAACAGCCGGTAGCCCCAGAGTCTATGAAAGCAGAAATGTCCAACTGCCCATTGTGCCACCGCAGGTTGACTGGAAGCACGGTGCTTACCGTGTCCATAGCTGGAGACTGTATCTGACTCGCCAGTATTCTCCTGTCTACTGATGAGTCATCCAGTTTCCCGTCAGCTCAGGACAAGCATGGAAATGTCCAGACTGTCCACAGTAAAGACAACGTTGCTCATTAATCCTGCGTCTTCACTCCAGAGCGAAAAGTGTGGTGAGTCCCAATTGCATCGGCTCCTCTGAAGGATATGAAGAAGAACCAGAGCTGAAGTGAGAACTCTGACGGGGTACAGGACAAGCAGACGCAGCATAAGGCAGTGGATCAAACAAAGAATCGACTCCCTCAGCCCGAAACACTAGAAGCAACTCGGAACCCCCTCTCACAACAACGTTCCCGAAGCTGGATGTCAATCCAGATGACCGGGTTATCCAGAGTGTCAGTGTTGTCCCGGGAAGCCAGTTTATCCTTGAGAACCTCGCTGAGTCTGTTCAGAAAGGCTGAGTGAAGTGCCCCTGTATTCCAACCGCTCTCAATGGCGGGCGTTCGAAAGTCAATGGTGTAATCAGCTACGCTCCGGCTGCCCTGCCGAAGCGCAATGAGTCTTTGAGCAGTGTTCCTGCCACAGGTGGGGTGATCAAAAACTCTCTTCATCTCCTGGGTGAAGCTTTGCCAATTAAAACAAATGTCTGATTGCTTCTCCCATATGGCCGTGGTCCAGGCCAGAGCCCGTTCTGAGAGCAAGGAGATGACGTATGCCACTCTGGAACGCTCAGTGGGAAACATTGATGCCTGCAGCTTGAAGGCCAGCGAGCATTGGAGCAGGAACCCACAACACCTCCCAGGATGCCCCTCATAGCGCTCCGGTGCCAGGAGATGAGGCTCCCGAAGGGAGGAAGATGCTGAGCTGGTAGGGAGTGGAGGATTAGGAGGTGCAGCAGCCGTTACTCCCGCCTGTCCTGTCTGCAGAGCAGACACAAGAGTTCTTAAATCATCCGGCAATTTCTGCAGCCACGCCTCATGGCGACCAATAACAGTTCCATGGTGGGTGAAAGCCGACCGTAAATGGTGGAGTTCGGAATGTTCGTCGGACGACTGAGAAATCTCTGCTGGGTCCATTGTTGGCTTAGGTCTACTATAACAATAACACTGGGAAATGTACGTACAGTCACTGTGGGGACGACATCATCGATGCATTTATTGATGAAGCCTGTGACTGAGGTGGTATACTCCTCAATGCCATTGGGTGAAACATATTCCAGTCTGTGCTAGAAAAACAGTCCTGTTGAGTAGCATCTGTGTCATCTGACCACTTCCATATTGAGCGAGTCACTGGTACTCCCTGCTTTAGTTTCAGCTTGTAAGCAGGAATCAGGAGGATAGAATTATGGTCAGATTTGCCAAATGGAGGACGAGGGGGAGCTTTGTATGCGTCTCTGTGTGTGGAGTAAAGGTGGTTTAGTGTTTTTTTCCCCTCTGGTTGCACATGTGACATGCTGGTAGAAATAAAGTAAAACATATTTAAGTCCCCGGCCACTAGGTACGCTGCTTCTGGTTGAGCATTTCTCTGTTTACTTATAGCCTTATACAGCTTGTTGAGTGCTGTTTTAGTACCAGCATCCGTTTGTGGTGGTAAATAGACAGCTACGAAAAATATATGTGAAACTCTCTTGGTAGATAGTGCTTATCATGAGGCACACACCACAACCCCTCGTCTTGCCAGACGTAGTTGTTCTGTCCTGCCGACGCGCTGAAAACCCTGCCGACTGTATATTAACCGTGTCATTGTTCAGCCACGACTCGGTGAAACATAAGATATTACAGTTTTTAATGTCCCGCTGGTAGGATAGTCTCGAACGGAGCTCATCCAGTTTAATCTCCAGTGATTGCACATTGGCCAATAGAACGGATGATTGAGGCGGATTACCAACTCGCCGCCGAATTCTCACAAGGCACTCGGATCTGCGCCCCCTGTATCTCCATCTTTTCTTCATGCTAATGACAGGGATTTGTGCCTGGTCTGGGAGAAATAGTGTATCCTTTGCATAAGACTCATTAAAGAAAAAATCTTTGTTCAGTTTGAGGTGAGTAATCGCTGTTCTGATATCCAGCAGATGTTTTTGGTCAGCAACATTAAGTACAAAATAAATTAAAAACAATAAGAAAAAAACACAGAATAGCACAATTGATTAGGAGCCCATAAAACGGCAGTCATACCTACTGAGCCATTATTTTTATTAAATTTGACCTCACATGATCTTTACGCACGACGCATGGGTGGGTGTGGAAACAACTCAATGATAAATTGTGCATAATCATTCATAATTAACCACATACAAATGGTTTCAAGTTCAAACCTAGGCAACAGTAAAATACATTATGTTGGAAGTGAGCTCTCAGTTTGTTTGTTTGACCCGACAGAGATCAGTTCCGGGTCAAAGAGTAGACAATAAAGCAGTGAATTGGGAGCTTAAAGAGTGTGGGGACCTTCTTGTTCTTTACTATTTTACAATGCAAACACATATACTTGCACAGACACACGTGCATACTGTACACGTACACGCAAGCAGGAACACACACGTCGGCACGTGCACACACATGTCGGCACGTGCACATACACTCTGAACATGTATGATGAACTATGATGGAATTGGAATGTATTCGACTATTTAAGGTTATATTCAGTGACAGAGTCACTGCACTATAACTATATCCTCCGTCTGTCTCTGATGGGTCACCGCAAACATTCAGTGAACACACACCCATTATAAAAGTGGATGCGTCACCATATTGCCCCTTATTGGCCTTCTCAATGTTGTGTATTCAGATACTGCACATAATGAATTTGCTATGGCCTATTTGTCCAGTTTGTCCATCTTCACCAATGGAGACGTCTCAGATATGTCAGAAAGATAGAAAGAAGTGTGACCACTTCAACTGTGACCCCTTGGTTTCCAACAGTCTGTTTGATTGACAGCCGTGTGCTAGTTCAGAGAGCGAGAGAGAGGTAGGTAGGGGTAGGCCTGCATTCCTCTTTCATGAAGAATGAGATAGCTTCATCAATGTAGTCTAAATTGCCCCTTGAGTTAGAATGAGACTTTGATGAGACCTACACACACCAAACTCTCCTCCCACCACATGTGGCTAAATGATCACTTCCTGACAGGCCTTGCTTCTTAAATATCTCTTTTCTCTCTCTGACTGGGTCATGTTTTTACCATCAAAGCCAGAGAGGGAGTGAGAGAGACAGAGAGATAAGAGGTGGGGGGGGCAGAGAGAGAATATTTCTTACCCCATAAAAGGTTTTGTGTGAGGACGACTGAGCATGCGGCTATTGTAAAAAAAATATATAAAAAAAGGCCCACTGTCAGACCACCAGTGGATGACCCTGCAAACAGCAACAAAACCCGATTGGTCTCGGCCGCCATTGGCTAATGGGCCAGAGAGGAATAGTCCTGGGTGGGTAATGACTCTATTCTCTCCCTTCTCCCTCCCTGTGCCCTCGTATACCCTACATCCCCAACCCCCCATATACCACCCTACATACTGTACCACCAGCTCTCTGCCCTTGCCTTGCCCCCCCAAACTCTAAACTCTGTGCCCCCCTCAACCTCCCCTATTTGTCACAGTGTCTGTGTGGCACACTCGGCAGCCTGACATGGCACCAGATGCCGGGAAGATCAGGCATGGCGTGTCGAATCAGAGGACCATATGTCCAGATGAGTCATGGTCCTCTCTGCCTTTCCCACAATGGCCTGCAATAGGAGCCGCCTGCAGTTGGAGTTGCCTGCAGTAGGAGTCTGTGCATCAGTGGGGATGTCACTATACCGCCACGATAGAAAGGACAGATACATGGCACTTAACCACTTACTGTATGCCACTGTGACCCTAACCTTACCCCTAACCTTAAAGTCCCACACCAGCCTGCCGACCCCTTACAATAAATAGCCATCTAGCGACAACTGTTAAAGGTAAATGTGAACATGCCCAAATTAATTATCTGTTGTGGTTAGTGCACTGGTGGACCCAGCAGTTCCAGATAGCAACACACCAATGACTCAAGACCATTGCCAGACCTTTATAAGACCACAAGAGTCTCCAAATTTTGATGGGTTCAAAAGTTTGCAGTATAGGACCATTATTTGAAAAGGCAGAGCTAAACCATTAGTACTGCCCAACAATACTCAAACATTCTGGCAGACATAGTAGAACAGCCAGCCCTAGCTGTCTGTGTCCGTCAAATGAAAGCTACCATCTTTGTTGTTTTATGATTTGCCCTATCGACCCTGATAATAGGTCAAAAAGACAGTGATACAAAGATGAAGATAGAGAGCAAAGAGAGAAGAGAGAAAAAGAAGAAAGAAATGAGAGTGAAGCTGATGATGAGGCATGTAAAGGTCGGTAGGATTAGGGATAAAGGGTAGAGGAGGAGGAGATGGGGGGTGTATAGGAGGAGAGGAGGGGTAGATGGGGAGGGTCACTCAGGCTCTATTCAAATCCTAAGACAACACAGCACAGAATGATAGACTCCTCAGGATTGTTTGTCCCGCTTGGGCTATTCTGTCCCCTGTCCACCTCAATGGCACCCTTAGCTACACATGAGCTGGCTGTCACAGGTACCTGTGTGTGTGTGTGTGTGTGTGTGTGTGTGTGTGTGTGTGTGTGTGTGTGTGTGTGTGTGTGTGTGTGTGTGTGTGTGTGTGTGTGTGTGTGTGTGTGTGTGTGTGTGTGTGTGTGTATGACAGGGGCTTTTTTTAGAGATAAATGTCCTCTAGCCCTATGGTTGATTACCCCACTATAGACACTCACTCACTGGTGGTGAAAACTCTCACTCTTACGATTCCATACCCCTCACCCCCTATCCCTGCCAGCCCCTCCACTCTCCCTCACTCTGAATTCCAAGGGGCTTTGAACATACACACACCAGAGAAGGCTGGTGGGAGGAGCTATAGGAGGCCAGGCTAATGGTAATAGCTGAAATGGAATCTATGGAACGGAGTCAAACGTGGTTAACATTTGTTTGATGTGTTTGATACTGTTCCATTTACTCCATTCCAGACATTACAATGAGCCTGTCCTCCTATAGCTCCTCCCACCAGCCTCCTCTGGTATGTTCAAAGCCCCGTAGAATAGCATGTGAGAGCTAAATAGCCTCACAAACACACTCAAACATGCAAAGACCGATAGCAACTGACTCAATAATATAATGTATTTATGGTTCATCATGTCAGGTTTATTGGCTCTCACATAAATAAAAACGATTTAGGGACTTTCAGAGACTAATGGCTAAATAAGGAAATTAATGGTGTAGGTAGCCTAGTGCTTAATAAGAGCGTTGTGCCAGTAACTGAAAGGTCAGTGGTTTGAATCTCTGAGACAACTAGGTGAAAAATGTGTCAATGTGCCCTCGGGCAAGGCACTTAAGCCTAATTGATCCTGTAAGTTGCTCTGGATAAGTGCATCTGCTAAATGTAATGTAAATTAAGAAACTGTGGTTAAATATGTGCAACTAGAAGTGGCAGGAATTGACAAACCTTTATGAAAGGGAGATTCAATCAGTCAACAGATGAGTAAATGTGATTGATACATGCTCTTTGCCCTCTTTTCTCCTTTCCTTTCTTCCTTCCCTTTTGTTCACATGCAAAACCCAAGCCTTAGTAGTGGTTGCTGGTCTTAGCTTAGCATGGGTAACCATTAGCCTGCCTGTATAAAGGCTCTAGTTAGCCCTGTTGTGTATGTGTCAGCAGAGAAGTCACGCAGCTCCGATATTATACTAACCTGACATCAGCTCTCTCTCTCTGTTAGACAGATCTACAGATAGGGTCCAACTAAATCCCACTGCCAAAGTTAGCAGTACTGATAAAGCTCAGTTATTTTAGTGAGTTTAATGAGAATTGTTATATTATTACCCTAACCAAAAAATGTATGACATCTAAACAAAAGCTCAAAGTTGGAACACTGGTTTTTGATACGTTTTCTTGAGATCCAACTTCCATTTCTTGGCAAGTGGCCAAGTCAGTCTAGACACTACCCACTTTGCACACTATGTCATTTTAACGTGGATAATTGGGTAATACTTGGTTGAGACATTGATCATTGACGTTGACTCAAAAAGACAGCCAAAATTTGTTGAATCGCTAATGTGTTATCATTATGATTTCAACCATCTAAAAGCACAACCAAATTCCAATGGAAAAACAATCTGATGTATTTTTTTCTTATTTTTGTTTAACCTTTATTTAACTAGGCAAGTCAGTTAAGAACAAATTCTTATTTACAATGACGGCCTACACCGGCCAAACCGCTGGGCCAATTGTGCGCTGTCCTATGGGACTCTCAATCACGGCCTGTTGTGATACAGCCTGGATATGTTTGGTTTAGTTGTCGCCCAAATGTCTATCTCTGCACTTTCAACCATTTTAAAAGCACAGCAGTTCAACTGGGAATACAATATCAGATATTTTGTTTATTTATACGAAAGATTAATGTGATACCACTGTGCTTCATCTAATAGAAAAACCAAATGACCTGGATTGCAGTTGAGATTACGTTAAAAGTACATGGTGCAAGTGACCGATGCCTTTTGAGATTCTGCACAGATTATTACAACAAGATTATTACGACATTTATATTTACAGTAACCTCAAAATGTGTCCATGGATGTGTGATTTTACGGTTGAATGTTACATGAGTTCGTAAGATAGCCTTAACCTTAGGCTATTTACTGTATTACAAAAGTAATATTGAAATGTGTTTGGTTGACAATGCAACAAAATATCAACATTTTAATTAGATGTATTTTCTGCTTGGATAGTTCCATCTGAGCCACTGGCTCAATCCCGTTCTTTAACTTTTATTTTCGGTTGAGTTGGAAACATGACTCCAACATATAATTTGTTAACTTGTCCACAGGTAAATAGGCTATTTATTGTATTTCAAAAGTGATACTGAATTGTGTTTGGTTGTCGACACAACCAAATATCAACATTTGAAGATGTATCTTCTGGCTGGATAGTCCCATCTGTGACACTGACTTAGTCTGTATGGCTTTAATTCCTTCAATAATTAATAATTTATATGTTGGATACATGTCTCCACCTCAACCAAAAATAAAAATTTAAAGAATAGGACTAAATCAAATCAAACTTTAAATGCACTTTAAATGAAGTTTGATTTAATTTAGTCCTTTTCGTCAACTTAGATTTTTGGTTGAGATGGAGACGTGAATCTAATATTAATTGGATTATTAATTTGTAGACAAACTGGAATCTAAAACAGTCTAAGTCAGTGGCACAGATGGAACTATCCAAAAAGAAGATGAATCTACTTCAAATGTTGATAGTTGGTTCTGTTGACAACCAAACCCAATTAAAATCACTAAATATTACATTTAAAAACAACCAGTGTCACGCCCTGACCATAGTTTGCTTTGTATGTTTCTATGTTTTGTTTGGTCAGGGTGTGATCTGAGTGGGCATTCTATGTTGTATGTCTAGTTTGTCTGTTTCTGTGTTTGGCCTGATATGGTTCTCAATCAGAGGCAGGTGTTAGTCATTGTCTCTGATTGGGAACCATATTTAGATAGCCTGTTTTGTCATTTTGGGTTGTGGGTGATTGTCTATGTTAGTTGCTTGTGTTAGCACAGTTCTTATATAGCGTCACGGTCGTTTATTATTTTGTTCAGTGTTCTCTGTTTATTAAATTCACGATGAACACATACCATGCTGCATTTTGGTCCTCCGATCCTTCCAACTACTCCTCCTCAGACGAGGAGGACGATGATTGTGACACAGGTCTTGAAACCACAGGCCTGTTGTATTGTCTATATTTTGTTGAGTCCTGGGTTGAATTCAAACAAATGCTGTTGATGACTTTGCATAACGCTATATGGGCCTAAATGGCAACAATAATGGTCAATAAATATAGTCACATTTAATTTGCTCTATTAAACCAACCCTTTGGGATGACTTTGATAGCAACAGTGGATCTATTTAGTTTTTAATAAGGACTTGTAAGTAAGCATTTCACGGTAATGTCTACACCTTTTGTATTCGGCGCATGTGACAAATATAATTTGTTTGATTTGAATGTGTGTATTTTGGGAAGTGAGCACTCAGTTTGTTTGTTTGACCCGATGAAGATCCGTTTCGGATCGAAACGTAGTCATTAAAGCGGTAAATTGGGAGCTTAAAGAGTGTGCAGACCTTCTTGTTCTTTATTAGTATTCTTTATTAGTCCAACACTTATGTTTAAGGATGTGTTCATGTCCACAAACTTTTGTATAGACATTGTAAGAATACATATTTTTGTTATTTTTTTTCTCCTACTTGTCCCTGTATGGCAGTTTTTTTGGTCCAGTCCTGCAAAATAAAAGACCAGCTAACCACCTAGCGGGCTGCTAATTCCCGATGTCAAATACAATGGCAGCAATTATATGGTAATCAGTGTTGGTGGCTCATACCTTTTTGCTTCTCTCTGTGTGTGTGTGTCTGGCCAAGCTGCTCCTCTGGGAGCGGGTTAGTCACGGCTTATTATTGACCCATTAGACAGCCGTCACACTGGCAAAGAGGAACCATTCAACACACATGCACACATACACTCACTCGCTGCATTTATTCAGTCATCATAATAATGATGATGAAGATAGCAATGATTATATTCTTATCTGAAACAAGGAAATATCAATTGAGTGATCTGTGCCAGGTCGCGGTTGTAAATGAGAACTTGTTCTCAACTGGCCTACCTGGTTAAATAAAGGTGAAATAAGAAAATTATAAAAAAAATTATGAGTGGAGAGATGTTGGATAGTCTTCTGTGCGTATTGTGTTTATGTTTGAATATTTTTCTACCTTCCCTGTCGCTGTCTTGTACCTTGTATTAGGAGTATTTTGATTTATTTTATTGTTAGTTGTTTCACCTTTATTTAACCAGGTATGCTAGTTGAGAGCAAGTTGTCATTTGCAACTGCGACCTGGCCAAGATAAAGCAATGCAGTTCGACACATACAACAACACAGAGTTACACATGGAATAAACATGATTGTTGACAATTTGAAAGTTTAATGATCAAATAAACATACAAGCAACGCACAGACATGTCAAATTCCAAATGTGTCTATCCTAACATGACTCCTCTCAGTTGTGCCATTGATAAATGTGTTGATAGTAACCCCCCCACCTGCACATCTTTAGTCCTGTCAACCCAAACCGCCCGCCACCCCCTCTTTCCTCCTATCCACTAACCCCCTTCACCCTACCATCCGCCCCTCTATCCTAACACACCCACACTACCACCCTCCCTCCCATCTACCCTCCACCCTGTCCCACCACAGCAAAGCTCTATCTTTGTTAACCTAATGTGCTTTTACCAGTTGCTTTCTGCCAGGGGGACATCTGCTGCATGCAACCAGTCAATATTGTGGGGACAGTTCAAAGCGGACTAGTTCATTATCTGTGTCAGCTTAACAACCAGAAGGTAGCGGGACCGAGAGGGGGTGACAATGTGGCCCCACACAATGGACTCCTCATTAACTAGTGATTTATCATGATGGGATGCCCAGTCCAACCTTTGTCCCCCCCCCCCCCCCCCCCCCCCTACAGACAACCCCTGTCAGACTATCTGGGACACTCAGATTAGTATGATGTTACATTTGGTATGGTTACATAAGACAGAAGGTTCCTTAAGGCAGAAAAATGAAAGTAGTGTGGGTGGGTGAATGAATGGGTGTATAACGAACGTCTAGCAACCCAAAAGTTGTGTGTTCCAATCTCATTGCGAAGAACTTTAGCATTTTAGCTATTAATAAGCAACTTTGCAACTACTTTCTACTTGTTAGCTAATTTGCAACTACTTAGCATGTTAGCTAACCCTTCCCCTAACCCTTTAACCTAACTCCTAACCCTAAACTTAACCCCAACCTTAGCTACTAACCCCTAGACTAGCTAACGTTAGCTACTTGGCTAACATTAGCGTTAGCCACCTAGCTAAATTTAGCGACTTTTGAATTCGTTAGCGACTTTTGAACATCATAAGTTTAGCTAATTCTTAACATTTTGCACGAAATGCAATTCGTAAACTATTGTACGACTTGCAATTTGTAACATATCATAGGAATTGTAATTCGTAACATATCATACGAAATAGTTGGACATCCAAAAAATAATAGATACCACACATTTACTATGTAACATATACTAATTGGGGTGTCCTGGATTTACATTTACTATGTTATGTCTACCACTTAGTCAATGTTGAGTTTAAATGTGAAATAGAAAAAATAAAGTGAAAAAGTAGAAACATCAGTAGCAGGAGTGTGGTGAGAGTGATGATAGTGGTGAGAGTGAGGATAGTATGGTGCCTTGCTAACTTTGCTGCGTTTTTGTAAAAAGTTTGAACAGGTAAAAGAGAGGCCCACTGGTGGCTTAAATGCATTTACTTTATATATTTTTTCATAAGCATGCTTTTGTTCTTTGATTGATATTTTTCCACTTTGTATTCTTAGGATTAACTTCAGTCTCTTTATAGTTTCAATTAGTTTTCTGTCTTGAATGTCTATGACACTTTCCTGATAGTTCAGCTCCTATTCTTATTTAGATTGTGAGTCAAAAATAGGGCCTCTTTCTATTTGCATTCATCTATTTATTTCTCATCCCTAATTTTCTCTTGCAAGTATCACATCTAACCGTAAAATTTGCCTCTCATCGTTCCCACACCTCCCTTTCCATGACAAGCTTTATGAAAGTCAAATATTGCAGTCATGATGATATGACATGTCACAGGAGCCTGTTAAAGATGCATCATGCATGCATATGTAGAGAGATCATAGTCCGTCTCCAGCCATTCTGCCCTCATATAGAGGGACTCCCCTTCCACATAATGGCAGCATAATGAGCGTTTAATGTATGGCTGCTCTGAAATGGAGGAGAAAGGGAATATTCAGCGTGGCCCATGTGGTGGTTTTGTAAAGCCACTGTGCTAAGGGACACGCCTCTTCTCTCTCTTTCACTCCACCCCCTCTTCCCCACCCTTTTCTCTGAATCCATTTGCCTAAATCAATCTGAGGAGGCGGTCGTGGATAATGTACCAGCCGAGGTTTGTAAACCGTTTTGTTAACAATTGCATTGTGAAAAGAAAAGAAAAGAGGAGAAGAGAGAAAGAGAGAGAGGGAGAGAAGGGGACAGAAGGCAGAAGGTTTCATGAATGAGGAACAGTTGTGGTGGGTGTGGTGGGCAGAACTGTTTGGGACGGGGCCTAGTGGTGGTGACACCCCTGTCCCATCTCTACCCCTCACCCCCTATTGCCCCCCTCCCACATCCGAGACCCGGCATCCACCCCGTTCAGACCAGTCCTCACTTTAGTCACACCACCTGCCTCCACCACAAACCCACCCATCCTCTGACAAGGCCAACAGGCGGAGATCCCCCCCACTTACCTCCCTTCTCGAACCTCCCCAGCCCGATCCAACCACATCCTGCTTTGGAGAATGATAGCTGAGAAGGCACTTAGTGGTAGTCAATGAGAAGAGAAGGACAAACTTAGTTACTAATCGTGTCCCTGTTTGGCGTATTGTAGTGATCATAATCAATAGTGTTTCAATCAGTTGGTGATCATTATACATGTTTCTATGGGTCAATACCTTGATTGATATTGAAAGGCAAAGGGTGTGTGTAAGAGTTAGTTTAAGTTAGGGAGACCGGTTCATTTTCTCCCCCTATAAGCAGAGCGCAAATTATACCGTGACATTTGGGGGTCTCTATTTTTGTTCAAGGGACTTCTTATTTTATAGGCCTAATAGTAAAGATGTATTTTAATGGTAAACATGTATTACCTTTTAATGTGGCATGAACAAAACCAGTCATGATAGGCTACCTGCGCACGTTCATCCACTAATTCCAGTATCCAAACAATGCATTGTGCACCCGCCATTTGATGGATTACAAAATGACAAAAAGTGTAATGACATTCGACGATTGTCATTAGGCCTACAATAATGTAGCCGGAAAAAATGGATTTGTCTTGCTGACAAATGAACGATTTTTTAAATCGGGAAACCTGAAAAGGGGCTGAAATAAAGGATGCAAATACATCTGTGTCTGTCCGGAGCTCATTAGTGCAGGAGATTGTGAGGTCCCAGTTAACTTAAGGATCGTACCCTTTTATTCAATTTTCACCTACAATTACATACCCAAATCTAACTGCCTGTTGCTCATGACCTGAAGCAAGGATATGCATATTATTTTCCATTTGAAAGGAAACACTTTGAAGTTTGTGAAACTAATATAGGAGAATATAACACATTAGATCTGGTAAAAGATGATACAAACAAAGAAATGATTTTTTTAAACATTACATTTTTCAAAATCATCTTTGAAATGCAAGCGGAAGGCCATACTTTCAGAAAGGAGTCTAGGCGTAATTTAGATTCTGGCCACCAGATGGCAGCAGTGTGCGCGCAAAGTTTCAGACTCAAATCAAATAAAATCAACGTTTATTTGTCACGTGCGCCGAATACAACAGGTGTAAACCTTACAGTGAAATGCTTACTTACAGGCTCTAAACAATGGTGCCAAAAAAAAGTTGTGTGTGTGTGTAGGTAGGTAAAGAAATAAAACAGTAGAAAGACATTTGAAAAAAGAGTAGCAAGGCTATATACAGACACCTGTTTGTCAGACTTATTGAGGTAGTATGTACATGTAGGTATCGTTAAAGTGACTGTGCATATATGATGAACAGAGAGTAGCAGAAGCGTAAAAAGAGGGGTTGGCGTGTGGTGGGACACAATGCAGATAGCCCGGTTAGCCAATGTGTGGGAGCACAGGTTGGTCGGGCCAATTGAGGTAGTATGTACATGAATGTATAGTTAAAGTGACTATGCATATAAGATAAACAGAGAGTAGCAGCAGCGTAAAAGAGGATTGTCATTAGGCCTACAATCATCTCCTTAGTCTTGGTTACATTGAGGGATAGGTTGTTATTCTGGCACCACCCGGCCAGGTCTCTGCACAATATTTTGTATCAAGTCTGCCAGGAGTTTGCCCAAATGTGCCGAATTGGACAATTTATATATTTTCAAGTACATAACTATAGAGAACATACAAAATGGTAATGGTATGGTAATAAAACATTTAAGTTTACACACCCCCAGGAATGTCATACATGATGGATCATTAGCTTATACACTAACTTTCACACATCTAGATGGTTGGGCGGGGTGGATGTGGAGCCAGAGATAGCAGTGGGGTCAAACTGTAGATCCCAGTTTCTACATTTATAGATAAAAATGTATTTTATCGAACAAAACTATGCTACATTTTATCTCTGGGACCCTCAGGATGACAAATCAGTGCAAGATTACTGAATGTATTTACCTTCAGAGGTGAATGTATCAAACCAGTTGCCATGATAAAAGTTTTTTGTTGTTGTGCACTCTCCTCAAACAATAACAGGGTATTTTTCTCACTGTAATAACTACTGTTAATTGGACACTTAGATTAGATTAACAAGAATGTAAGCTTTCTGCCCATACAAGACAAGTCTATGTCCCAGAAAGTTGTCTGTTGTATACAGCACAGCATCATTCTAGTCACATTAGTGCAATTTAGCAACAACCACCCATAGAGGTTAAAACAATGTTGCTAGTTTGCTAGCGAGCTGGTCAGTGTTCTGCCATGGCCAGCGAAGAGCCCGGATCTCAATCCCATTGAGCACGTCTGGAACCTGTTGAATCGGAGGTTGTGGGCTAGGGCCATTCATCCCAGAAATGCCCGGGAACTTGCAGGTGCCTTGGAGGAAGAGTGGGGTAACATCTCACAGCAACTGGCAAATCTGGAAAATCTGGTGCCGTCCATGAGGAGGAGATGCACTGCAGCACTTAATGCAGCTAGTGGCCACACCAGATACTGACTGTTACTTTTGATTTTGATACTTTTGATACTTTTTTTGACTTTTTTTGCTGAGTATATATAAATAACATTAAAAAAGATACAAAAATAATTTTAAAAATACTACAATTCTAGTGGACTTGTGTTCACTCAGGAAAAAATATCATTACATTGATTCAGGAAGATGTTATCCTTATTGCTATTCACTATGGATAATATCTTTAGAAGATGATTGAATTCAATTCAGAATTTGTAATTCTGGTATAGAATTCTGGAATTCTTGTTTGTGTATAAAGTATTTGGCAACAAGAATATAAAAAGTCACATTCATTTCAATGGTCTTTTTATCATTACAATAGTAACATATTATATCCTGAATGGAAAATGTGTCTTATGTATTTGTTACAACAATATTTCTCAAGTAAGCTCACGCCTTCCAAACTGAGTTCTGGATAAGCTCTGATCATCACCAAAGTGAAAATGAGTTTTCATTCGTGTAGTAAGACCACTGGGAATGGCTTTGATCACAGAAATAAACTCTCGGACAGCTATTGGAAACTCATTCAATGTTTAAAATTGTTCATATGAAAGAATATTACCACTGTTGTCGAAAAAAGTCAAGAACAAAGTCAATATTCCTCTCATGCCAGCTAGAATAACGACTTATTCCTTAAAGTTATGTCTGAATTATTCCACAAAAGAGCTTTCTGTGGAGAAAAAGTGTGCAGGAAACATATTTTCCTGGACTTTAAAGCTTGTTGGTAAAACCTAGCGAATTTAGCGTGTAATCTTTAAGGGATATAGTTACATTTCAGTCAAAATTGAAGACCTCCCAACTTGTTAAACACATTGTTTGGAATAAAATATTTTAAACTAATTGATCTTGAAAGTGTTATTTATGTCAACAAAATCCAACACGTCCAGATCTTTTATTTGAGAGGACTGACGTTTTAAGTTTGTGAGACTTATTTTTCCAGATGAAGTCAAGAAAGGTCTTGTTGATCTCTTTACAGGTAGAGGGATTTACACATAACGATAATGAGGGGTACACAAAGCGAGACAGTCCCTCTGCCTTGGACAGAAGCACTCTCCCAAGTATAGAAAGATCCCTTTGTAACCAATTATTAAATATGTTCTTGGTTTTCTTAATTTTAGGAGAGAAATTCATGTTGTCTGACTAAGTGGTTTTTGGATAGATGTATTCCTAAATATTTAACACAGTCCTTTAAAGGAATATTTTATATTTCTTTATCATCAGAGTCATATAAACATAAGATTTCACATTTAGAAAGATTCAGATTTAAGCCAGACGCAATAGAGAATGCAGTAATAGCATTAAGGCCATGGGCAACCTGGTATTTGTCTTTAAAAAAAAAGTAATATCGTCAGCGTTGGGTAATTTGGATTTCTCTGTTAAAAATGGATAAGCCATGCAGATTTGCATTATTCAGAATATCTAGAAGTATCACTACCAAGATGAATAAAAAGTGCAAAATTGGGCATCCCTGTCATACACTTCTGTTGATTCTGAATCTTTTGGATGTGTTACAGAAATATTTATTTATTTGTAAAACATGCGTATAAGGGCACAAGGCGAGACCCAAATACAGACACAGGAGGCAGATGGTTGAGCTCCGATATTTATTATACCAAAAGGGGTAGGCAAAAGGCAGGTCGGGGACAGGCGAGAGTTCATAAACCAGGTCAGAGTCCAAACAGTACAAGGGGATAGGCAGGCTCGAGGTCAGAACAGGCAGAGTGGTCAGGCAGGTGGATACGGGATCAGGACAGGCAAGGGTCAAAACCAGGAGGGCTAGGAAAAAATAGAGACTGGGGAAAAAATAGGAGCTAGGAGAAACGCTGGTTGACTTGGCAAATCAAGACCTGAGAGACCTGAACCACAGGGATAAATACACCGGGGACTAATGGGGAAAACAGGAGACACCTGGAGGTGGGTGGAAACAATCACAAAGACAGGTGAAATAGATCAGGGTGTGACAATGACTTTGATAACATTTTCACCGAAACCAAAAAGTTCAATTGTGTCAAAGGTTTTACAGAAGTCCAAAAATAAAACAACAGCATCTGAATCAATTACATATAAATAATCTTAAAGGTTGACGACTAAACGGATGTTGGGGCTTATGTGACGGCCCTTCATAAATCCTGTTTGAGTCTCATTTATAATAGTATCTATTCCTTTATTTTATATTTTGGCATAAACCAGAGCAATCAATTTGTAATCAATATTTAATAAAGTAATTGGTCTCCCATTGTCAGTGAGAGAAGGGTCTTTATCAGGCTTCGGAATCAGTGAAATAAGGCACAGTTTCATAGTGGAGACCATTTCACCATTTTCAATGCAATCTTGAAACATTAAAAATAGGGTATTCTAGTAATTCTCAAAACTGCCTATAGAATTCAATTGACAGACCATCAGGGCCAGGTGATTTCCCTTTTTTCATTGAACTCAAAGCCTCTCTAATTTCTTCGATTGACACAGGTGAATTGCAAACTGAGTGTAAATCATCCTCATTTACAAATGGAGCTTTCACAACCATCTTCCTGAAATTGTGAGTTGTAAAGGTTTTCATAAAAGGAATTGACAAATGTTTATATTATAATCTTTGCATGATACATCATTAATTTTGAGTGCCGTTATAGATTTTCTTTTGTAGTTCCTCTTTTCAAGTGCAAAAAAATAACTGGTGTTTCTTTCCCTCCTTTCAATCCATTTTGCTCTTTCCTTTTTGTAAGATCTCTCAAACCCTGAGCATTCAGGCTAACAATATTGAGTGAGTTGAAAACAAGCTCCTGCATTAAAAAACAAAGAGACACAAGCTAGACAACAGATGTAGTAATGTGAACAAGAAAACAAATAGTAAACCTTACTAAGGTTACTCTGGCTGAAAACTACAATCAGTTGAGGTAAGGGTGGTTAACAGTGAAATCTGCATCTGAGGAACAATGGGAAAGTAATTCCACTTTGAAAGTTGATACACTTTTAACCCCACTTTTGTGAAAATGGCTCTTGAATGTTTTGGTACACAGACTGGAGAGCTCTTCTTTGTTTACACCCATTCAGCATTGTTCACACACTCTTAAGCCAGCCCACCCATCTCTTTAAGGATTCACATGTGAGGTCATCTGCTAAACAGTGAGTAGTGTAGTAAAGATTAAGACTAAAAGTGGTAAAAGTAGTAGCCTACAACAAGGAACAATTCCAGGTAAACAGAAAGTGTCCAGATAAAAATATGTTCTAAATATTAGATGATGCTTACCCAGACACACTTGTCTAAATTGATGGGTCATGTGAAAGAAATGCTATAACCCCAAGCCACATCTTGCTAAGTGGTTGGGTCTCTACAGAAGGTGTAAACAGTACAGAGAAATGGTTACTTGCATAGTAGCAATATCAGAAATAGAGAGTGTCAATATAAATAAAAAAAGAACAAGTGTCGATGTCAGTAGAGAAAGAACAAAACAATATACAGTATGTACAAGAACAATTTCAATAACGATATCAGTGATACTGGTGATAGATGAGGTACAGTTGAAGTCGGAAATTGATATACACCGTAGACAAATACATTTAAACTCTGTTTTTCACAATTCCTGACATTTAATCTTAGCAAAAATTCCCTGTCTTAGGCCAATTAAGATCACCACTTTATTTTAAGAATGTGAAATGTCAGAATAATAGTAGAGAGAATGATTTATTTCAGATTTGATTTCTTTCATCACATTCCCAGTGGTTCAGAAGTTTACATACACTCAATTAGTATTTGGTAGCATTGCCTTTAAATGGTTTAACTTGGGTCAAACGTTTCAAGTAGTCTTCCACAAGCTTCCCACAATAATTTGGGTGAATTTTGGCCCATTCCTCCTGACAGAGCTGGTATAACTGAGTCAGGTTTGTAGGCCTCCTTGCTCGCACACGCTTTTTCAGTTCTGCCCCCACATTTTCTATAGGATTGAGGTCAGGGCTTTGTGATGGCCACTACAATACCTTGACTTTGTTCTCCTTAAGCCATTTTGCCACAACTTTGGAATATACTTGGGGTCATTGTTCATTTGGAAGACCCATTTGCGACCAAGCTTGAGATGTCTTGAGATGTTGCTTCAATATATCCACATATTTTTCCAACCTCATGATGCCATCTATTTTGTGAAGGGCACCAGTCCCTCCTGCAGCAAAGCACCCCCACGACATGATGCTTCCACCCCCGTGCTTCATGGTTGGGATGGTGTTCTTTGGCTTGCAAGCCTCCCCCTTTTTTCCTCCAAACATAACGATGGTCATTATGGCCATCGTTATGGCCAAACTCCCTGATCTTTTCAAAAATATACGTTTCTAACTGTCCAGTTGGTGCTTGTCTATGGGAGGAAGGATGTCAGCGTTGCGCAGCAGCTGAAACCTGGTTCTGACTGAGTCCGAATTCTCCTTGGCGACAACAACACCACACTCCAGAGCATCGAAGCTGTAAAACAGGAAATAACAAAACAAATTGAGAAGACATTGCAACCTTCCATAACATACATTCACCTCCCAAATTTAGATAAGAATAACTTCATACAATGCAACGAAAATTATATTCAACTGAAGTGCTGGTACTGCTTGATCTGTGGCAGCGGCCTGAAGTACGGAGTCAGGTGATGTTGCCAGCCATTGCTTTCCACCAGCACCGTATCATCCTCCAGTCCAACCAGCTGTGGGATGTTGATCCCTGTCACAGTCCTGTCCTTCACAACACCAGCAATCTCAGACAAAGTGTTCACTCTGGTCTTTCTGAAAGGGAAAGGGAAAGGGAGATACCTAGTCAGTTGTCCAACCGAATGTATTCAAACCAAATGTGTCTTCCGCATTTAACCCAACCCCTCTGAATCAGAGAGGTGCGGGTGGCTGCCTTCATCAACATCCACATCTTCGGCACCCGGGGAACAGTGAAGCGCTGCTTGATGAGGCTTAAGCACCAGTCAGGGGCAAACTTGGTATGGTCTGTGATCAGAAAGTGAAGGTCCAGACTGTGGTGGAGCTTGTGCATGGTCAGACAGGCACTATACCAGAGCACAAACCTGTTCTTGTTTTTGCCACTGCAGTGTATCACAGTTCAGGTCCACACGTGTTTCCCCAACTCCATAGTTGTTGAAGAAATGGTACATGTAGGCCTTCCAAGTGGGGCAGTGGTCTAGCACTAGCTGTGCAACTAGAGATCCTGGTCCGAGTCCAGGCTCTGTCTGGCTCTGGGAGACGGTGCACAATTAGCCCAGCGTCGTCCGGGTTTGGCCAGCAGGGATGTTCCTGTTCAAATCGCACACTAGTGACTCCTGTGGCGGGCCGGGTGCAATGCGCGCTGACACGGTCGCCGGGTGTATGGTGTTTTCTCCGACACATTGGTGTGGTTGGGTTAAGCGGGCGTTGTGCCAAGAAGCAGTGTGGCTTGGCTGGGTTGTGTTTCGGAGGAGACACACTCAACCCCAACATTCGCCTCTTCTGAGTCTGTACGGGAGTTGCAGCAATGGGACAAGACTGTAACTACCAATTGGGGAGAAAAAGGGGCAAAAAAAATAATAATGCATGTAGTTGATGACTGTGCTAGATGACATTCCTTTATCAATCAAGTAGTTGAATTCTTGTGGTATTCCTTCACAGCTGACACCGAGTTAAAAAGTAGATGGGGCCTGGCTGCATATGGTCAGAAGGACAGAACATTAAGATAAATTCAAATGAATTGTCTCACCCCTATCAGTCTGTCTTTACACAGCTCAGTGAAAGGCATTTGCCGGCTTGTATATACAGTGCCTTGCGAAAGTATTCGGCCCCCTTGAACTTTGCGACCTTTTGCCACATTTCAGGCTTCAAACATAAAGATATAAAACTGTATTTTTTTGTGAAGAATTAACAACAAGTGGGACACAATCATGAAGTGGAACGACATTTATTGGATATTTCAAACTTTTTTAACAAATCAAAAACTGAAAAATTGGCTGTGCAAAATTATTCAGCCCCCTTAAGTTAATACTTTGTAGCGCCACCTTTTGCTGCGATTACAGCTGTAAGTCGCTTGGGGTATGTCTCTATCAGTTTTGCACATCGAGAGACTGACATTTTTTCCCATTCCTCCTTGCAAAACAGCTCGAGCTCAGTGAGGTTGGATGGAGAGCATTTGTGAACAGCAGTTTTCAGTTCTTTCCACAGATTCTCGATTGGATTCAGGTCTGGACTTTGACTTGGCCATTCTAACACCTGGATATGTTTATTTTTGAACCATTCCATTGTAGATTTTGCTTTATGTTTTGGATCATTGTCTTGTTGGAAGACAAATCTCCGTCCCAGTCTCAGGTCTTTTGCAGACTCCATCAGGTTTTCTTCCAGAATGGTCCTGTATTTGGCTCCATCCATCTTCCCATCAATTTTAACCATCTTCCCTGTCCCTGCTGAAGAAAAGCAGGCCCAAACCATGATGCTGCCACCACCATGTTTGACAGTGGGGATGGTGTGTTCAGGGTGATGAGCTGTGTTGCTTTTACGCCAAACATAACGTTTTGCATTGTTGCCAAAAAGTTCAATTTTGGTTTCATCTGACCAGAGCACCTTCTTTCACATGTTTGGTGTGTCTCCCAGGTGGCTTGTGGCAAACTTTAAACAACACTTTTTATGGATATCTTTAAGAAATGGCTTTCTTCTTGCCACTCTTCCATAAAGGCCAGATTTGTGCAATATACGACTGATTGTTGTCCTATAGACAGAGTCTCCCACCTCAGCTGTAGATCTCTGCAGTTCATCCAGAGTGATCATGGGCCTCTTGGCTGCATCTCTGATCAGTCTTCTCCTTGTATGAGCTGAAAGTTTAGAGGGAAGGCCAGGTCTTGGTAGATTTGCAGTGGTCTGATACTCCTTCCATTTCAATATTATCGCTTGCACAGTGCTCCTTGGGATGTTTAAAGCTTGGGAAATCTTTTTGTATCCAAATCCGGCTTTACACTTCTTCACAACAGTATCTCGGACCTGCCTGGTGTGTTCCTTGTTCTTCATGATGCTCTCTGCGCTTTTGACGGACCTCTGAGACTATCACAGTGCAGGTGCATTTATACGGAGACTTGATTACACACAGGTGGATTGTATTTATCATCATTAGTAATTTAGGTCAACATTGGATCATTCAGAGATCCTCACTGAACTTCTGGAGAGAGTTTGCTGCACTGAAAGTAAAGGGGCTGAATAATTTTGCACGCCCAATTTTTCAGTTTTTGATTTGTTAAAAAAGTTTGAAATATCCAATAAATGTCGTTCCACTTCATGATTGTGTCCCACTTGTTGTTGATTCTTCACAAAAAAATACAGTTTTATATCTTTATGTTTGAAGCCTGAAATGTGGCAAAAGGTCGCAAAGTTCAAGGGGGCCGAATACTTTCGCAAGGCACTGTATATATATATATATGTCTTTAATCAGTATAAATGAGGAAATGTTGCTTATGTCATGACGTTGGCCTATGGGTAATGTACCTTTCTCCCCTCTCTCTCTTGACTCTACTGAAGGACTCTTGAATAGCCTTTGTTAAACATAGAGAGTCTGGGAACATCAAACAAGTGGGGGAAACTAACCATATTTCGGTAATAGAACCAGTTGAAAATATGCGTTTGTACTTAATGAATATGATGTCAGTTCGGTTGTCATCATTATGACTGATGACAGGATGACATAAACTGTATCTGGGAAAGTCTACACATTCTATTTATCAGATTCACATGGAATTGTTGTGCAATTTAAATGTTTGAATATGAAACTATTTGTGAAAAGATTAAATGTAATTTTAGCTTCCAAATGAGAGAATTTGGTTTTCATAAGGTTAGAGCTCTGCTCAATCAGTGGCCCGCGCCTGTGAAGATACATGGGTTATAAACTATGAAACACACCCTTCTCTCCCTCCACTATTTACGCCCTTGACGAAAATGTAACCTTCTGTTCCGGGTACATTAGGGCGACGGTCCGGTGTCAGAAGGATTCAGACAATAACTACAGAACAAAGCCAACCTCAGCATGAGCTTTTGTTGCGAATGGTATGAACTTTGAACTCTTATTCACTACAGAAGTGATACCTCCTAGCCGTTGAGTTAGCAGCGGCCGCTGTAAACGTGGGCTAGGAAAGGACGGGCGACGTATCCAGTCTAACACACAATGAAGATACTACAACGTATTCAATTTACCAACAGAGACATTCTTCTGAGGACAGGAAGATCTCTGTTGGCCAACACGGCCTGCATCTACGACCAACCTACCGTAGCACAGTTCAGAGTAAATATTTATTGCATTTTCCTTTTCCAAATGGGGGAATTTAGAATGCATAAGATACTGTATATACGATAGCATGGCTTCTCCCTTTGTTCCTCAGTCTTCCCGCTCTTTCACTCAAACCCAACCACCTTTCCTTTGTGTAACCAGCGTCATGTCGGCTCCGTCCACCAGGGACATTTTCTGTATGACCCAATTTGCATTCTGTGTATATGTAATTATGTGTGATTATTTAGATATTTAGTAAATAAATAATTAAACCCAATTTTGTATTGCTGATTCAACTTGTTAGCCAGGGTTTGTGAAGATAACCAAGAATTTACAATTTTCAGATGAGACTGAAATAAGGTGACGATTAATATTGACTGCTATTGATGTAAAATATTACTAGGTCTTCCAGAGTTTATTCGGAAGATAACAGCTCTATAAACACTCTTTCGTGGTACCCCAACTTTCTAGTTAATTACATTTACACGATTAGCTCAATCAGGTAATATTAATTACGGAGAAAGGATTTTATAGAATAGCATGTCATATCACTTAATCCGGCATAGCCAAAGACACAACACTTAATTGTTGAGCAAAATCAAAGCTGTAATGCATCCTGATGTCTTTACTTGCTGGTTCAGTAGGACCCCCCAGAGACAACTGCAGGTCTTGACAGATGGTCTTGCAGTCAGCAACCATCTTCTGGTAGACAGACCGCTCACAGCACGAGATGCTGCTCTTGCTTCTTCAGCTTGGCTGACTTAACAGCTTCTGGCAGATTGGCAGATCTGAAGAACTCGTTCCTCTGGCGGCTTAGTGCTAGAGATGTGGGGCAGCAATTTTCTCCACAGATTCCTGAAGGAAGACAACCCGACTCCAAGTACTTCTGGAAAATACAGAAATAATGTGAGATCAATAAAAATAGTGCGAATCATGTTGGAGGTAAATTAAATAATCAAAACGTGTTGTTTATGCTTTACATACCAAGAGTTGTCATCCATTCCTTGTAGAGACGCCACACCGCTGCATTTTTTTCATATGAGATGGCAGCAGCTTTCAACCAATGTGTTTGTATCCTGGGTGGCGTCCTGGTAATACTGCATTATCCTCTGCGTAGTTGTTGATGAAGTTCACAACTCAGTGCAAGTCCTCATGCTTCTTGTGGTAACCTATGCTTTCTTGGGCCAGCTCTCTTTTTGATGGGAGGCATTAGACCATTCTCCTTGTATGGAGAAGAGTTAGGCGTGTTCTACTGATACAGAAAGACACAAATATTTTAGCATTAATATACAATAGATGGCCGTAATCACCATCTGACACACCTGGCTATCTTGATGGGTCTTGTAATCATCTGACGAAGTGGAGTCTTTTTGTTTACACATGTAGCTGGCTAGCTAGCTAAACAATGAAGTTCTAGTAATACAAACTGATTGTCATAGCTAGCTAAAGTTAACCAAAAAGGTTCAATGTTAGCTAGATAATAATTGGTCTATAACTAGCAATGCAAATGGCTTTCTGAGATAATATTAGTACACAGATCATACATGTAATGTTAGCTAGCGAGCCAGCAACCTAACATCAGCTAGCTAGCTAGCAGTATGCTTTAACTTGGAGTCTTTTGTTTAGACATGTAGCTAGCTAGAAAGCTAAATAATGAACCATAATCCCAATCCATAGAGTACTAGCAATATAAACCGATTGTCATAGCTAGCTAAAGTTAACCAAATAGGTTCAATGTTAGCTGGTTAGCTAGCTAACATTAGGCTATAACTAGCATTGCAAACAACTTTCTGACTAAATTATATACATAGATGAACGCTTCATGGCAGTCTGCAACCCCTTTCATTAAACAAGACGTCCTGTGTTGCTTCCGTTTTGTTTGTACAGCTTGTTTGCCCCTTGTGTCAAGTCACTCTGCTTCACACTGACCGTGTGCAATTCCATAAGAACCGTCCTCTTGAAAGTAGTACATCACAACTTTTTCCCGCTGACCTATGTCGATAGCGCCTGATAAATTTAGGGCAGTAATGTTATTGAGAGGAGTAGCAAAACATTGCAGTTCTCTATGGCTAACGTTATATCTTTTGAGAAAAAAAACTGCAGTAGAAAGGATTACACATAACGAGCAGCTCATTTTATGGACAGAAGATGCTACACTGCAGACAAATCCGAAACTCATCTCTCGGCATGTCCAGCTCCTTCATTATCTCAGCCACTCATGGCTAGCGGAAAAGTTTCAGACTTTTTCTGTGGCTAAACCGACTAGGCTCGTCATTTAACAACTTTATTCACATTTACAGATGACATACAAGTTTCTTATTTAGGCACATGTAAGTTCAAATGTTCCAGAAGGCATTTCTGCCAAAAAAACACATTTTGATAACAAATACAAATAAACATTCAAATGCATCTCCTGTGAAGTCATGACTTGCGACATACGCCCAGTTTCCTGAAACGAGTCACAAATGATAAATCTTCTTTGATGTTTCATCGGTAGCCCGCTCTATGATGGACACTTTGGAGAATTTGGCCTCTTGTTTAGTAGTCAGGGTCTGGTTTGCAGAGAAAAGTTCAGACATGGAAATGTCCTCACTTCTTTTCCCGGTAGATTTTTAATTGGGGTCTGAGGTAAAGAGGTTGCAAGGATCTCGTCCTGGTCCATCTTGTTCTTTCTCTTGCATGATCTAGCGGCATCTTGTGTACCCATGTTGCTCTGGCTCTCGTCATAGCTAGCTAGCATGCCTGCCGTCTTCTTTGAGGCTTGGATATTCCGTCTTCTGTTGTCTTTCTGTCGTGTTCTTCCCATTCAACTTGCCATATGTAGCTAAAACAAGTTATAGTTAGATTCTTGCTACATCGATAGCAAATACTGGACTATTAACAACCTAATCCTCAAAGTTGCTTGGACAAGCGAGAAAACACTCACTCTCACAGCGACGCCATCTTGGCTCCTCGCATGTAACTGAAGTCTGCAGGTGTTTACATGGTTTTGTGCATGTGCCAGGGGATACACATTTCAACGGCAGTACCGGCGCTCTAAAAAGTTGGGTAAACAATTTCCTGTGGACATTTGGTCTCAGATTTCGAGCGGCTGAAGGACCAACCGCACAGACAACAGGTAGAGTAAATTCAAATGTAATTTTATTCAACATTCTGTCTTGTAAGGAAAGCTTAAGAAATGTTGCATTGCTATGTCCAGTATCAAGTATTGATGTAAATGTCTGGTTCATTAGGCAAGTTTAAATCATGACAGAGAGGTCAGGGTGTTTGTTTAATTTGGAATAAGCTTTTATTTTATTTTCATAATCTCCATTCAACCTGTCTTCTCCCCTTCATTCACACCGACTGAAGTGGATCCACCAGGCGACATCAACAAGGGACCATAGCCCCCACCCGGATCCACCCGGGTCAGTCCATGTCATGGAAAGAGCAGGTGTTCTTAATGTCCAGTAGAACATTGCATTTTAAACAAATAGGAGAATGGTTAAATTATAGACTCTTCCAAAGTTAGACTTTTATTGCAATTAGGGAAGCTCATGTCTCATTTGGGGGGGCTGAACTCACCTCTGACCCCACTGTAATTTGCATGCTGCCTACAGGGTATCCAACAGAGACAGGGAAATCTATAGGGAAACTAATTCTGACCTACATTGAAGACAAAGCAGTAAAGGGAAAGAGCTTGGCAGGTAGCCTAGAGGTTAAGAGCGTTGAGCCAGTAACTGAAAGGTTGTTGGTTTGAATCCCCGAGCTGACTAGGTGAAAAATATATTGATGTTCCCTTGAGTGAGGTACTTAGCACTTATTGCTCCTGTAAGATTTAAAGTGTACCCCTTCTCTACCACAGTTGAAATTGCAACTCAAACCTTTCTCTGAGTAGGTACCACAAATCCCCTGCAATTGAACCCCCAAAACATAATCTGTTGATGTGAAACCAAGAGTCTCTATTGTACAAGTTGGCTCTGAACCAACCTATTCCTTTATGTTCCCCATATGGGACTACTTTGCCTATCAAAGACACTTTGAGCCTGGTGACGCCTGTGCCAGTCTGACACCATATTCCCCTCTGGGCCCCTACAGATCTCCACCCCAGCACCCATTACTGCATCCAAGCTCCAGACCCAGCTCTCTCTGGACAGCTATCCCCAGAAGGGCCCTCCAGATCAGGGTTGATTTGCAGCATAAGCCCCCTAGTGATTACCCATTAGCCCTGGTCCCTATTGACTCTGGCTTCTAGCAGGGTAGCATGTGTACCCCTCTCTGCCCCTCTCTATTGCCTTAGTGGCCATCCCATTGAAGATTTGCCCCCCTCTCTCCTCCCTAATTGTCAGTAAGGGGTATCAGAGAGGGCCGGGACACAGGGAATAGATGGTGACATCTGATTTGATGTCCACTTAAAATCTAAATAATGTTGAGCTGCTACTTTGTTGTGTCACAAGGGGTAGTCTGTAGGGGCATGGTGCTTTGATTGGATGATTGATAGGTCATTATAGAAACAGAATCGCAGTTTAAATGTGAAAGGAGAAGGAGTTGTGTGCAGGAAGAACACCTGACTGTGATGAAATATGTATTTGTTGCACAGAACATGAAGCTAGCCTTAAGGTTAGGGTTAAGATAGTGGTTGAGGATAGGGTTGAACCAAAATGTGGACATGAGACTAGGGTTAGGTTTAGGGCTAGGGTTGTGGTTGAGGCTAGGGTTGAATTGGGATGTGGACATGAAGCTAGGGTTAAGGTTATAGTAATGGTTAGGGTTGTTGTTGAGGCTAGGGTTCTACCGAAATGTGGACTTGAAGCTAGGGTTAGGTTTAGGGCTAGGGTTGTGGTTGAGGGTTACGTTTGAACTGGGATGTGGACATGAAGCTATAGGGTTATGGTTACGGTTAGGAATAGTTAAAACAACTGTTACAGTTTTTCTCAATCGCATACAACATTTTTTGGGGAACAATGTTGTTGATTTTCAAAACATTGCACACAAGACACAGTACCATATGGTCTGTTGCAAAACATTAAATGCATTTTCAAAATGTACTTGTCTTCTCAAAACACAAACACAAACTATATGATACTATAAAAATTGCAAATACCCACAACCATTACATACCTCTTGAATCAAGCTGACAAAACAGAAAGTTAATCTCTCTCCTAAAAATTCAATTTGAATCAATGTATTGTCTTTGCAGTCATTAATTGTTGATCAAAATTGGAAATACAACTATCAAAAGTGGCAGAATTTGGGGCAATTACTGTCATTTTATGCACACTTCACAAAACAATTTCATACACGTCAAATATTGTCAAACATGGTTCCTTATCAAAAGGAAAATGGAAAATAAGCACATTGTGCGGAATTCATTTGTCAATATCATCACAATGCTGACAGGTTTGTAGACTTTCATCACCAAGTAGAGAAACAATTCCCAAAAGAAATAAGGACAGGTGAATGCAGTGAGGAACTGCTGATATGAATGGATAGGCCTCAACCGACACCAAAGAAAAGCTCTGTAATGGAGACAATGTTGGAGATGACGACTTTACGAGTAACCCAAAGTTACCTAGAAGTATCTCAAATGTATTCTCTGCAATGTTGTGAAAAAGCTTAAAAATATCACACGGAATCACCCACCTGCAGAATCGTGTTGATCTGCACATTTCTTCAAAGTGACTTGGCTGGATAACTATATCGAACTACATCAAACTGGCTGTCATGCCACTGAATTCTCCAAATCTCTCCACTGTTGAACCAGAGACATAGACAGTGAGTTTCAGGGTGTTCTCAGATGCCGACTGTCTTTGGTCTGTTTGGGTCAGACTGATGGTGGTCCCATGAGAACATCTCTCAATCAACACTTCAGACCTCACCAACTCTCTTTTCTTTTTACCAGATAAACCTTCATGCCGTTCCCTCTGTTTACACACCCTAATTAGTTTGGTAAGGGGACAGAATCTCCCAAGAACCCGTGATCTCTGAATCAACGTGCCCCTCTGTCCTACCCTTTATCTCTTCATCCCTCCATCCCTCCATTCACAAAAGAAACAGATTCTCCCGGAATCAGGGAGTGAAATTGGGAATCAGAGTGGGCCGACTCCTGAGCAAACAGACAGCTAATGGACCGTCTGTCTTCTCCTCCCCTCACATTACCAGCAAAGCAGGGGAATGCAGCCCGGCCAGTCATAATACTAATGCTAAAGCTGGATAATCCTTTACACACACAGGCCTCATACTCACTGACTCACACACTGATTGGAGATAATCACTCCACCACCCAGGCACTGGAAGAGAGTGTGTGAGAGAGTGAGAGTGATGGAATGGGACTCACAATGCACATGTATGTTCCCATAAATGAATGTACACATGCATGGATGCACTTACTCACACACGCACACGCACACGCACACACGCACGCACGCACACACACACACATACAAACACACACACACACACACACACACACACACACACTACCTCGCCCCCCCCCCCCCCAGCTGTGAAAATCTGTCTCCTCCAGGTTGGACTCATAGCTAGCTAATGGAGAATATGCTAATGTTAGTTTGGAGGGAGGAGCACTGTTGGCTTATGGAGGATTAGGGCTTGTTGGCCAGTCCTAGCCCAGGCTCCCTGTCGTGGTAGTGCGCTAATACAGGTGTTAGTAAACTGGCGTTAGCCACCAGCTAATTAGCCCCCATTCAGAGAGTGATTGTCTGGCCGGCTCTGCCATTTGTAGCAATGTTTGCTCGTCAGCAGGGAGGTCTCTCTGTACTGTGGTGGGTCCATCATGATCCAACTAGATCCCCCTTCTCTCTCTTTCACTCTCTTCTTCTCTCCTCTTTCTGTAGTATCCTGGACAGCAAAGCAAATCAAATCACATTTTGTGTTTTTCGGCGCATGTGACAAATCCTTAACCAACAAAGCAGTTCAAAAAATAGAGTTAAGAAAATATTTATTAAAGTAAAGTTAAATAATCAAACCAATCAAAAAGTAACCCAATAAATACATAACAATAACGAGGCTATATACAGGGGGTACCAGTATCGAGTCAATGTGCTGGGGTACAGGTTAGTTTAGGTAATTTGTAAAGCGACATTGCATAGATAATATACAGCGAGTAGCAGCAGTGTAAAAACAAAGGGGGGGGGGGGGGGGGACAGAGAGACAGAGACATGAGAGACAGAGACAGAGACATGCTCAGGCGGTCTAAAGAGAATCAGAGGCTGGGAGAGGACTGAGGAGAAGCTGGGATAACACAGATTGTCTGTTCTGACCCCTGATTCACTGCTACATCTGGGTTTATCAGACTCTCTATTCTCCTTTGTTTCCCCTTCCATTGCGGACTACCATTTTTGCTTTTATAAGAGTTGTTAGGAGCAAATCTGGCACCAATGATAACAAAGGTGCTTGTAGAATCTTCCATCTTCTACGACCATGTAATATATTTATAACAGTTGGTTTGTGTGTTGAGAGAAAGAGAGGGAGACAGAGTGGGAGATAACTGTGAATGCATAAATGTGTGAGGTGACATTGAATATATTGTTGTGAGAAAATGAACTTGTGTACCTTTCAAGTGTAGTACATGTGGGAAAGCAAGTAAAGATTAGTTGGGTGACCTAACATGCTTAAAGCGATTCTGTCAGGGATGTCGGTGAATCAAAGAAGTCATTAGTCTTCTCCAGCACCATCACAAAGAGGAGATTTAAAACAGCAAACAGAAACAGATCTTGGAAAACTCAAAGCAAAACACACATATCCACTAAGAGGCTTTGGTGTATTATGCTGTTCTGTCCCCATACAAAACCAAAGATTCAAATGTGTCTCCTTCTTGCTCTTTTTCTCCTAAGAAAGTCTTATAATGTCTCGCCCTGTGTTGTTTGTAAGGGCTTTTGAGTCCAGCAGCCAGTTCTGTAAAAAGTCAAAACTTTTTGTTGGAAATTACATTTACCACTCCGAAGAGTTTCTAAATAGTGAGCAAATTAAGAAATGTTTTTAATTACAGTTGACACGAAACTACTTTGTATCTCAGCCATTAGCTGTAACTAGCTGCTGGTGGGAACTTAATATGCATGGATGAATAACATTTGAAGAGTACCTTCCATGAAAACAGTGGAAGAAACAAAGAATGCAGAAAAACAATTATTTCATGTATTTCAAGGTCTTACAAGAACTATTGCCAGCTAGAAAGTGTCTTCACTGACATTTTCAATCTCTCCTTGTCCCAGTCTGTAATCCCAACATGTTTCAAACTGACCACCATTGTCACTGTTCCCAAGAACTCCAAGGTAACCTTCCTAAATGATGACCACCCTGTTGCACTCACATCTATAATTATGAAGTGCTTTGAAAGGCTATTCATGGCACACATCAACTCCATCATCCTTGACACCCTAGACCCACTCCAATTCCCATTACGCCCCAACAAATCCACAGAGGAGGCAATCTCAATTGCACTTCACACTACCCTCTCCCACCTGGACAATAGGGGCAATAACTATGTGAGAATGACATTTATAGACTACAGCAGGGGACTCTGGGACTGAAAAACCCCCCTCTGCAACTGGATCCTGGACTTCCTGACGGGCCGGCCCCAGGTGATGAGGGTAGGCAACAACACCGCCACGCTGACACTCAACACGGGGGCCCCTCATGGGTGTGTGCTTAGTCCCCTCCTTTAGCCTGTAAAGTTCTGTCATACTTTCCAGGTCTATGCCCAAACAGTTTGAGCTTCTATTTTTAAAAAATGAATCTCTCCAGAAATAAGTCTCTCGCTGTTGCCACCTGTTATAGCCCCCCCTCAGCTCCCACACCATATGTGAATTGATTGCCCCCCATCTATCTTCAGAGTTCGTTCTGTTAGGTGACCTAAACTGGGATATGCTTAACACAGTCCTACAATCTAAGCTAGATGCCCTCAATATCACATAAATTATCAAGGAAAACACCAGGTACAACCCTAAATCCGTAAACATGGGCACCCTCATAGATATTATTACAAACTTGCCCTCCAAATACACCTCTGCTGTTTTCAATCAGGATCTCAGCTATCACTGCCTCATTGCCTGCATCCACTATGGGTCCGCGGTCAAACGACCACCCCTCATCACTGTCAACGCTCCCTAAAACACTTCTGCGAGCAGGCCTTTCTTATCGACCTGGCCCGGGTATCCTGGAAGGATATTGACCTCATCACGTCGGTAGAGGATGCCTGGTTGTTCTTTAAAAGTAATTTCCTCACCATCTTAAATAAGCATGCCCCTTTCAAAAAATGTAGAACTAAGAACAGACATAGCCCTTGGTTCACTCCAGACCTGACTGCCCTCGACCAGCACAAAAACATCCTGTGACGGACTGCATTAGTATCGAATAGTCCCCGCGATATGCAACTTTTCAGGGAAGTCAGGAACCAATACACATAGTCAGTCAGGAAAGCAAAGGCTAGCTTTTTCAAACAGAAATGTGCATCCTGTAGCTCGAACTCCAAAACGTTTTGGGATACTGTAAAGTCCATGGAGAATAAGAGCACCTCTTCCCAGCTGCCCACTGCACTGAGGCTAGGAAACACTGTCACCACTGATAAATCCATGATAATCGAGAATTTCAACAAGCATTTCTCTATGGCTGGCCTTGCTTTCCTCCTGGCTAACCCAACCCGGGCCAACAGCTCAGCACCCCCCGCAGCTACTTGCTAAGAACTTGTTCTCAACTGGCCTACCTGGTTAAATAAAGGTGAAATAAAAAATTTAAAATACTACCTGTTCACTCACTACTGCATGTCAACGCATGACTTTAACACCATCATCAAGTTTGCTGACGACACAATGGTGGTTGACTTGATCACCAATGGCGATGAGACAGCCTCCAGGGAGGTCAGAGACTTAGCAGGGTGGTGCCAGGATATCAACCTCTCCCTCAACATCAGTAAGACCAAGGGGCTGATCGTGGACTACAGGAGAAAGAGGGGAGAGCACGTTCCCATCCACATCGAGGGGGCTGTAGTGGAGCTGGTCAGGAGCTCCATGGGTCACACAAAGCCTTGAATTTACCGGGGGCATCGACGGCAATGGATGTGGATTCCCCTTGTGTGGCCGTAATGCCCACTAAAAGAGGTTGTTGTCCTGGCATCACCCCGCTAAGTCTCTGACCTCCTCCCTGTATGCTGTCTCAATCGCTGTTGGTGATCAAGCCTACCACCGTGAACTTGATGATGGTGTTGGAGTCAAGCATGGCCACGCAGTTGTGAGTGAACAAGGGGTGGAAGAGGGGATTACGCTCACAGCCCTGAGGGGCCCCCGTGTTGAGGGTCAGCGTGGCGGAAGTGTTGCTGCCTACCCTCACCACCTGGGGCGGGCCCTTCAGGAAGCCAATTGCCGAAGTCACCTCTCATTCTTATAGCTCTCTTAGATATTTCAATTCTTATTAGCCAATGCCCATCACGTGTCGGATCCATCTCAGACATCACAGCTCCAAAGTACAAGTGAAGACAGACACATCAAAATGTAATGGTGCGCGTCCTTCTTATCAAATTCCGAGAATTGTCCACATTTACTTTTCTTCTGCCCAAAAGATGAGTAAGGAACAGCAAAAGCAATAGCTATGTCAATTTTATATCCCCCATAGTACAAATGTTTAGTTAGCCTACTTATTAAATTGGTCAGCTTGTCATTCTGTGCCAGAAACAAATATTAAACAGACTCTGTGTCACAACCGTCGTGTGAATAATTGGACCAAGGCACAGCGTGAGTAGAGTTCCACATTTTAATGATAGTGAAACTTCCAAAACAACAAAGATATAACGACCGTGAAATACGTAGCACACATGGGCACTCATACAAAACAATATCCCACATCGCAGGTGGGAAAAAGGACACACTAAGTACGATCCCCAATTAGAGGTAACTATCATCAACTGCCTCCAATTAGGAACTATACACACATACCAACATAGAAATATAATACAGAGAAACCCTCCTAGTCACCCTGACCTAAAACACCATAGAGAACCCAGAGGGCTCTCTATGGTCAGGGCGTGACAGTACCCCCCAAAGGTGCGGACTCCGACCGCAAATCCTGAAACTAGATGGGGAGGTGTGGGCAACTAGCGTTGGTGGCGGCTCTGGTGCAGGACGTAGCACCCGCTCAGACCGCGGATCCGGCCATGAAGCCAAGCTGAACGCCGTACCCGGACTGGGCACCGGTGCAGAGGAAGGCTGCGGCCATGGAGCGGGACTGGATGCCGTGCCTGGACTAGGCACCGGCGCAGAGTGAATCCAGGTGACAGTGTTACACCCTGATCTGTTTCACACGTCCTTGTGATTGTCTCCACCACCTCCAGGTGTTGCTTGTTTCCCCCCGTGTATTTATCCCTGTGTTTCCTGTCTCTCTGTGCCAGTTTGTCTTGTGTGTCCAAGTCAACCAGTGTGTTTTCCCCATGCTCCTGCCTTTTTTATTCTCTTTTTGCTAGTATTCCCAGTTTTGACCCTTGTCTTTTTCTGGACTCTAAATTGGTTTTGACCTTTTGCCTGTCCATGACCATTATCTTGCCTACCCCTTTTGGATTATTAATAAATATCAAAGACTCCAACCATCTGCCTCCTGTGTCTGCATCTGGGTCTCACCTTGTGCCCAGATAGTACAAACTGGCCATGACAGACCCTGCAGACTTGGATCAGGTCCGCCACGCTGTCTCCCTGCAGGGAGTCACTATTGGGAGGCATGAGGAGCTACTACAGGACCTGTTGGAAGGGCTTCGTTCCCTGATGGAACACCATGACCAAGAGTTTAAGGCTACCGTGGAGCTAATTAATGAGTTAACTAATAGGCTGTCTGCCATCCCTGAGAAACCCCAATCTCCCGGTACATTTTTTCCTTTTAGTGGTGAGTTGGTTCAGCCTATTCAGGTTCCCCGAGAACCCCGCTGACCTCCTCCGGAGAGATATTTTGGGAATCCTGGTACCTGTCTGGGTTTTCTTTCTCAGTAATCTCTTATTTTTGAGCTACAGCCATCTTCATTCCCTTCGAATCGAAGGAATTATTACAATAATGTCAGGAATGGCGCTCTCCTGGGCCACGGCTGTTTGGGAGCAACAATCCACCCTTTGTTGTCATCTGGAGCAATTCATGGTAGAGGTGAGGAAGGTATTCAATTCTCTGGTATCCAGAAGAGAGGCGGCCAGTAAGCTTCTTGAATTACGTCAAAACTCCCGTTCTGTGGCAGACTACGCGGTTGATTTTTGTACGTTGGCCGCTGAGAGTGCCTGGAACCCAGAGTCTCTTTTCGATACCTTTCTTTACGGACTCTCTGAGGTATTTGTTCCTAATTCAGTCTGGTCCCGGGTCCTGGAATGGGCTCAGAGACTGTGCACAGAGACTGTGGGTATGGGCACAGAGACTGTGGGTATGTGTGAGGGTGAATGGGCAAGACAAACGATTCAAGTGCCTTAGAACAGGGGATGGTAGTATGTGCCAGGTGCTGTCACATTCTGACCTTTATTTCTGTTGTTTTTGTCATTATTTAGTATGGTTAGGGCGTGAGTTGGGGTGGGCAGTCTATATTTGTTTTTCTATGATTTTGGGATTTCTATGTTCCGGTCTAGTATGGTTCTCAATCAGAGGCAGGTGTCATTAGTTGTCTCTGATTGAGAATCATACTTGGGTAGCCTGGGTTTCACTGTTTGTGGGTGATTGTCTATGTTAGTTGCTTGTGTCAACACAGTCCTTATGATAGCGTCACGCTCGTGATTTGTTTATTGTTTTTGCACAGTTTATTTAGTGTTTTTCGTCATCTATTAAAATGATGCATTCACACCACGCTGCGCTTTGGTCCGCTTCTTACGACGACCGTGACAGGTGCACTGGTTTGTGTCAAGAACTGCAACGCCGTTGTGGTTTTCACACTTAACAGTTTCCTGTATGTAATCAAGAACGACCCACCACCAAAAGGACATCCAGCCAACTTGACACAACTGTGGGAAGCATTGGAGTCAACATGGGCCAGCATCCCTGTGGAATGCTTTCAACACCTTGTAGAGTCCATGCCCCCACAAATGTAGGTTTTTCTGAGGGCAGGGGTAAACACACCATATCCACATTCACTCACACACACGACACTGATGCATTCACACATGCGCTAAATATGCACACATATAACACACACGCATACTGACACAACACAAGCATCATATGCTGCTGCTACTCTGTTCTTTATTTGACTCTTACTATTATCTATCCTGATGCCTGTCACTTTACTCTGCCTTCATGTACATACCTACCTCAAATACCTCGTAACTCTGCACATTGATCTGGTACCGGTACTCGCTATATATAACCTCATTCTTGTGTATTTTATTCCTCTTGCTTTACTATTTTTCTTTTTATTATAATTTTTAAAATCTGCATTGTTGGGAAGGGCTCGTAAGCAAACATTTCATGGTAGAGTATATTGTAGACTGTATACGGTTGTATTCAGCGCATATGACAAATAAAATGTGATTAGATTTGCTAGATCCATGCTCTTACCAACTGAGCCACACAGGTCCAACAAAACACCAGATATCAATATACTATATCCAATCTCAATCTAATAGGCAATCCAGGGGGCCAATATGCATCCTCTTACACTATGGGCTGGGAAGCTTGTCTTTGACATTCGTCCTACACAGAATAGGAGGGGATTTAACATCAGCGGGTCTGACTGACAAGAAACCCCTCATCCTCATCCTCCTATAGTGATACACTGTATAGCAGCAGGCAGGCCAGATGTACCAGTGTTTCCCCTAGTATTATCTCTACCTGCTGGGAACTGGTAGAAGACCCATCTTTCTCCAGACCCTTCCTGGATCTCCCTGTTGAAACCTGCTCTAATCTGTTTGCTCATTTAAAGACCCTATTGTTTCCTAGGCCAGGAAAAGCAGGTCTCAGTGCTGCTTATTCAAGCCTCCATGGGCAGGAAAGCTCCTCCTTGCTGCATTGATACTCTGCTTAGCTCTGGGCACAATATGCAGTCCCTGTGCCTGATGTCTGAGCCTGTAAGAAAGGAGGACATTTCTGGTCTTTCTATTAAGATGGTACTGTTTCGACCAATCAGAAGTGTTGCAGCTAGCCGCTTTGTGAGTTTGAAGCGACCTAGCTATGATGATTCATCGTTTCACTGAATGGTTAAAAATGGAATGCTTCACACCTATATTCAGCTTCTGAGTGACATCTGAGAATATGTGTAAACTGAAAAACAGAGAAACGTGGATTTAGGAAAATTGTCAGCTTATTGACTGTTAAATAATGTGTTCTTCTGTGATCTTAAGCTTACATGCATTCATAAGTCCAGTAAAAGGTGATGAAATTGAGATGAATTAGAATTGAAATTTATGACAATGAATGGATATCCCACCAGAAGGTCACTGCCATAGAAAAGCACAGGGCATCATATGGACTATTGTTACCACCAGCTGAATCAGGAGAGACAGCAACAAATAAAGGCAACAGCCAAGTCTAATGATGTACGTCTCACGACACACACACAGGGACCAGTGGACCATCAAACCCCTCATCTCGACTTGACAGGCTCACTCTAATTGAGCTAATCCCTGTCCCATGGGGCATGAACACACACACACACACACACACACACACACAGACAGAGAGAGAACACACAGAACACACACACCCTGAGAATAAGCCTCCAGTCTCATCTTTGGCCCATGTGGGCAGCAGAGCTACTGATTGGGAGACAATGGGCAGCAGATTGTGCTGTCAGGGTCCATTAATTGGCATCATTAGCATCACACTCTGGAGTCACAGGAGCTGTGTTCTTCCTAAACCCTAAGCTGTGTGTGTGTGTGTTTCAGTGGGGCAGGATGGGGACAAAAAGTACCGTGGTTAACATCAAACCCTGTCAGCGATATAAATTCAAGAACCAATCAATTATTTGGCCCCTGAGACATGTTACAGGCATCGCTGTTGATTGACAGTCAAAAACATTTTATTTGATTTAAATTCAAAATGTCAACCTATGCATTAGCCATTCGACTTACCCAACGGAAATAATCCACAAAGTTCTCTTAGGCAACCTAGTCGATGGTCAAAATCACTGACCACTGGCATTGACCATCAATGGCACTTCCAGTTCCAATATCCATCCGCGGGTCTCTGAAAAGGAAATGGATCCACGCTGCTGCCATACATCCACTGTGGCGTAAGCCACTGCTTCCTTCATTCGACTTCCTGTCTGATCAATGCAGGGGACAATGTCTCAACAGGTGTGACAGACAGGGGCCCAGCGGCAGCCCTCCACCCCACCGCTAGCTCCAATTAGCACCCACTGCTAAAGAACAAAGAGGAGATATTTCACTTTCATTTCATTTCAGCAGAGTGCCAGTTAAAGGCCTATTCTATCAACCTCTCTCTTTCTCTTTCTGTCACGTTCTGTCTCTTTCTGCTGGCATCTCTCAAAGATCATTTCTCTCTTCATGTTTTGTATGGCTGTGGCCAGTGTGGAGTCGATGCCTTGTGTTTTAAGTGGTAGGGGAGTTGAAATCATGGGGTGTTGATTAATTCATAGTAGACTGACTTGCTTTTTGTGTTTTAGTGGGGGTTGAGTTCATGAAAACTCCTGGAGGTCTGAGGAAAGGAACAGCGTGTCTTGAAAGGTTGCATATTGCTCACAGAGGAAGTGACCACACTCAATTGCCATGTTTTCAGTACTTTCACACACCGTATCTACATATAGAGTGTCTAACACACTCATATTTTGCAACACTTTTATAACACTATAACAGCATACCTTGATATTAGTAATTGTTTTCATACCATAACATATCGGGATTTCTGGTGCATTGCTGAGTGAATTCAAACTATTGGTGGGTTCAATATGGAGCTCAGTTGACATGATGTTCAGTTGATACATTAAAATCCATTGCCATGGCCATTCTAGAGGGCGAAAATGATTTAATTGTAATGTGATGACATCACAAACAAATGTGTTGATTTGAAATAGTTAACATACATTCTGTTTCACTTCCATGGTGATTGTAAATCATAAGAATACAATTACATTTGAATCTGACCACATCACAATTAAATGTAGAGCAGGCTTCAGTAGAATGTTTGAATTTAGAACGTTTGGTTGATAGGCGGCAACTCAGTTTTGGTGGCAACAATCAACAAGACAACAAGTGCGACTAGAATCTGCTATCTAAGTTCACAAGAATGAGCTTCTGGCACCAAATGAAATCTATGAAAATGTATTTATATAGCTCTTTTTACGTCAGCAGATGTCACAAAGTGCTGTATAGAAACCCAACCTAAAACCCCAAACAGCAAACAATGCAGATGTAGAAGCACGGTGGCTAGGGAAAACTCCTTCGAAAGGCAGGAACCTAAAAAGAAACCTAGACAGGAACCAGGCTCTGAGGGGTGGCTAGTCCTCTTCTGTCTGTGCCGGGTAGAGATTATAAGAGTACATGGCCATCAAGGCCAGATTGTTCTTCAAGATGTTCAAAAGTTCATAGATGACCAGCAGGGTCAAATACTAATCACAGTGTTTGTAGGGGGTGCAACAGGTCAGTACCTCAGGAGTAAATGTCAGTTGGCTTTTCATAGCCGAGCATTCAAAGGTCGTGACAGCAGGTGCGGTAGAGAGAGAGAGAGAGAGTTGAAAACAGCAGGTCCGGGACTAGGTAGCACGTACGGTAAACTGGTCAGGTTTCGATAGCCGCAGGTAGAACAGTTGAAACTGGAGCAGCAGCACGGCCAGGTGGACTGGGGACAGCCAGGAGTCATCAGGCCAGGTAGTCCTAACATGCTGACTACACCACTCACGTCGCGTTTCAAAATATATTTAGACATACATGTTCTTCAATTATTGCACCCACACTGCTCGCGCGCGCCAACGATCGTCTGCGTTGCCAAGAAAAGGCCTGGAAGGAGGAGAGATGACTAGAAACGATTCGGTTGACCATTTTATGTGTGGATTAATTGTCGGAGTAGAGGACCTTGTGCATTTCAGGTAAAATAACAACTCAACGTTTATATCACAGGACAAATTAGCAAGCAACAGCAAGCTAGCTAAATAGGACAAATTAGCTAGCAACTGCAAGCTAGCTAAATAGGACAAATTAGCTAGCAACTGCAAGCTAGCTAGCTAAATTGCCATAAATGTTTCATGCTTTTCGACCTGTCCCCAAATTAATATAATTGGTTCAGAGTTTGTTTTGATATTGTAACCTGCGTGTCGTGATCACGTTTGGTGGGGGGGGGGGGGGCAAAATAAATTTGTGCACGATGGCGCATGCATGCTTTGGGTAAAGTGTAAGGCATGGTCCTGGGGCTCACGTCCTCCGGGTGGGGAGGGTGAAAGGGAGAGAAAGAGAATTAAAGGGAGCATACTTAAATTCACACAGGACAACGACACCCCCGGACAGGCCCAACCAGGCAGGATATACCTCCACCCACTTTGCCAAAGCACAGCCCCCACACCACTAGAGGTATATCAACAGACCACAAACTTACTACCCCGAGACAAGGCTGTGCATGGCCCACAAACATCTCCTCCCTGCACGAGCCCGAGGGGGAGAAAAACCAGACAGGAAGATCACGTCAGTGACTCAACCCACTCAAGTGACGCAACCCTCATGGGGACGGCGTGGAAGTGCACTAGTAAGCCAGTTACTTCTCCCCCGTAATAGGGTCAGAGGCAGGGAATCCCAGGGGAGAGAGGGGAGTCGGCCAGGCAGAGACAGCAAGGGCGGTTCGTCGCTCCAGTGCCTTGCTGTTCACTTTTGCACCCCCGGGCCAGACTACACTCAATCACAGGACCTACGGAAGAGATGAGTCTTCAGTAAAGATTTAAAGGTCGAGACAGAGTCTGCGTCTTTCACATGAATAGGCGGACCATTCCATAAACATTGAGCTCTGAAGAAGAAAGCCCTGCCTCCAACCGTTTGCTTAGAAATTCTAGGGACAATAAGGAGGCCTGCGTCTTGTGACCGTAGCGTACATGTAGGTATGTACAACAGGACCAAGATTCTAGCAGCCTTGATTAGCACTAACTGAAGTTTATTGAATGCTTTATCCGGGTAGCCGGAGAGTAGAGTATTGCAGTAGTCTATTCTAGAAGTGACAAAAGCATGGATAAGCTTTTCTGCATACTTTTGGGACAAAAAGTTTTTGATTTTTGCGATGTTACGAATATTCTTGATATGTTCGTCAAAAGAGAGATCAGTGGGCCTCCCAAGTGGTGCAACGGACTTGAGGCATCACTACACATCCGGATTCGACCCCACGATGTGTCGCAGCCGAACAAGACAGTAGTGAGGCGGTGCACAATTGGCCCAGCATCATCCGGGTTTGGCTGGCAAGGATGTCCTTATCCCATTGCACTCTAGCGACTCCTTGTGGCGGGCCGGGTGCATGCATTCTGCACTCTGACTTTGGTCACCAGCAGTACAGTGTTTCCTCTAACACATTGGTGAGGCTGCCTGCACGGGTTAAGTGAGCAGTGTGTTAAGAAGCAGTGCGGGTCCAGAGTAACGCCAAGGTCCTTCACGGTTTTATTTGAGACGACTGTCAAGATTAATTGTCAGATCCAACAGCAGAATTCTTTGTTTATTGGGACCTAGAACTAGCATCTTTGTTTTCTCCAAGTTTAAAAGTAAGGGTTGGAAATTTTGGGGCTTCACCATGTTTCATCGAAATGTACAGCTGTGTGTCGTCTGCATAGCAGTGAAAGTTGACATTGTGTTTCAGAATGACATTACCAAGAGGTAGAATATATAGTGAAAACAATCGTGGTCCTAAAACAGAACCGTGAGGCATACCGAAACTTCCAATTGATTTGTCAGAGGACAAACTGTCCATAGAGACAAACTGATATCTTTCCGACAGATCAGATCTAAATCAGGCAAGAACTTATCCGTATAGACCAATTCGGGTTTCAAATCTCTCCAAAAGAATGTGGTGATCAATGGTGTCAAAAGCCACAATAAGGTCTAAGAGCACGAGGACAGATACAGAGCCTTGGTCTAACACCATTAAAAGGTAATTTACCACCTTCACGGGTACAGTCTCAGTGCTATGATGGGGTCTAAAACCACACTGAAGCGTTTTATATACATTATTTGTAATTTACGTTAATTACTGACATTTTTTGTGAGTTTGGTGGATAGGGAGCCATTTATTATGTTCAACATAGGAAGGCCAAGTACAGGAAGTAGCTCTTTCAGTAGTTTAGTTGGAATAGGGTCCAGTATGCAGCTTGAAGGTTTAGAGGTCATGACTATTTTCATTAATATTTATAATTAGCTTTTTAATGATCTTTTCGTCGAAGAAGTTAATGAATTTATAACTGCTAAAGTGAAAGCCATCCTTTCTTGGGGAATTATTATTTTTAGTTAGTTTTGCGACAGTATAAAACATTTATTTTGGATTGTTCTTATTTTCCTCAATTAGGTTTGAAAAATAGGATGATCGAGCAGCAGTGAGGGCTCTTCGATATTGCACGGTACTGTCTTTGCAAGCTAGTCAGAAGACTTCAAGTTTGGTGGAGTGTATACCAGAGAGCTACATCCTTGTGACAAATGTTTTTTGTTTTAGGGGTGCGACTGCATCTAGGGTATTACGCAAGGTTGCATTTAAATCCTCAGTAAGGTAGTTAACCAATGTTTTTGTACTTCGATGTCCTTGGGTAGGTGGATGGAGTCTAGAAGGGCATCTAGGAATGTTGGGTTGTCCGAGAATTTATAGCACGGCTTTTGATGATCCTTGGTTGGAGTCTGAGCAGATTATTTGGTGTGATTGCAAACATAATAAGACAGTCCAGGATTATGAGGAAAAACATTTAGATCCACAATATTTATTCCACTGGACAAAACTAAATTCAGGTTATGACTGTGGCAATGAGTAGGTCCGGAGACATGTTGGACAAAACCCACTGAGTCGATGATGGCCCCGAAAGCCTTTTGGAGTGGGTCTGTGGACATTTCCATGTGAATATTGAGTCACCAAAATGACTACAAAGTCCGATAGGAATTCAGGGAACTCGGTGATGAACGCTGTATACGGCCCAGGAGGCTGGTAAACAGTAGCTATAAAAAGTGATTGAGTAGGCCGCATAGGTTTCATGACTAGAAGCTTAAAAGATGAAAATGCAGTAATTTTTATTTGTAAATTAACCCGTCTGTACCATGAATGACAGAGGAATGTCAATATCTTCCTCGGTACACTTCTCACACAGTAAGTACCACTACCTACCATACTATCTACACTGGTTTTCTTTTTAAATCAATACATTTTTATTTCCAATGTACTTTTTCATTACTTTATTTATAGTTTACTCCACCCCAGCTTGTGAAGGCAGACAGCCTGAGTTTCTGGGAGCCAAGAAGTACGAGCTCAGAAACAAAGCCCATGATCCTCTGCCACAAACAGCACTTGCCTGAGCTGGACCAACTCTGCCTGGCCGACTGGCACATGGGAGGTGGAGCGCAGGGTTCACTTTTATAGTGTGGGAGTGAGAGAGACACTGGGCAGACTGATCCAAGACATCAGAGAGTGAGCAGGAGCAGAGGGGAAAGGCTTGGGTGTGGAAAGACTGAATGGACGTTGCCTGATGTGTTGAAAATATAGAAAAATATATATTTTGTAGTAGTTGTAGTAGTATGATAATGTAAGGTAAGATATATGATTAATAAATAAATAGTCATTGAATAATTGTGTCTTTTTTTGTTGAAATTTTACTCCATGGGAAATGGATGAAATGAATGAAAATGGAATTGAGCCGGAAGGGATGGCTGCCGTTTTATGGGCTCCTAACCAATTGTGCTATTTTGTGTGGTTTTTTTTCACTTTAGTTGATTTAGTAAATATTTTCATAACTCTTATTTTCTTAAAACTGCATTGTTGGTTAAGGTCTTGTAAGTAAGCATTTCACGGTAAGGTCTACTACACCTGTTGTATCGGCGCATGAGACAAATAGCATTGTATTTTATATTAATCAAACAAACTTGATTAAAGGTTGAAAAACCATTATGTTTGTGTTTGTGTGTGTGTGTGCATGTACATGTGTGTGTGTGTGGCAATGGTTTATGTGACTACATTTGTTTTCTTCTGTTTCATCCTTTAATCAGTACAGGCCACTCTGATTTATCATTGAAGTCAATATAGTGTGAAAGCTACAGTGGGGCAATAAAGTATTTAGTCAGCCACCAATTGTGCAAGTTCTCCCACTTAAAAAGATGAGAGAGGCCTGTAATTTGCATCATAGGTACACTTCAACTATGACAGACAAAATGAGAAAAAAATATCCAGAAAATCACATTGTAGGGTTTTTATTAATTTATTTGCAAATTATGGTGGAAAATAAGTATTTGGTCAATAACAAAAGTTTATCTCAATACTTTGTTATATACCATTTGTTGGCAATGACAGAGGTCAAACGTTTTCTGTAAGTCTTCACAAGGTTTTCACACACTGTTGCTGGTATTTTGGCCCATTCCTCCATGCAGATCTCCTCTAGAGCAATGATGTTTTGGGGCTGTTGCTGGGCAACACGGACTTTCAACTCCCTCCAAAGATTTTCTATGGGGTTGAGATCTGGAGACTGGCTAGGCCACTCCAGGACCTTAAAATGCTTCTTACGAAGCCACTCCTTTGTTGCCCGGGCGGTGTGTTTGGGATCATTGTCATGCTGAAAGACCCAGCCACGTTTCATCTTCAATGCCCTTGCTGATGGAAGGAGGTTTTCACTCAAAATCTCACGATACATGGCCCCATTCATTCTTTCCGTAACATGGATCAGTCGTCCTGGTGCCTTTGTAGAAAAACAGCCCCAAAGCATGATGTTTCCACCCCCATTATTCACAGTAGGTATGGTGTTCTTTGGATGCAACTCAGCATTCCTTGTCCTCCAAACACAACGAGTTGAGTTTTTACCAAAAAGTTATATTTTGGTTTCATCTGACCATATGACATTCTCACAATCTTCTTCTGGATCATCCAAATGCTTTCTAGCAAACTTCAGACGGGCCTGGACATGTACTGGCTTAAGCAGGGGGATACGTCTGGCACTGCAGGATTTGAGTCCCTGGCGGCGTAGTGTGTTACTGATGGTAGGCTTTGTTACTTTGGTCCCAGCTCTCTGCAGGTCATTCACTAGGTCCCCCCGTGTGGTTCTGGGATTTTTGCTCACCGTTCTTGTGATCATTTTGACCCCACGGGGTGAGATCTTGCGTGGAGCCCCAGATCGAGGGAGATTATCATTGGTCTTGTATGTCTTCCATTTCCTAATAATTGCTCCCACAGTTGATTTCTTCAAACCAAGCTGCTTACCTATTGCAGATTCAGTCTTCCCAGCCTGGTGCAGGTCTACAATTTTGTTTCTGGTGTCCTTTGACAGCTCTTTGGTCTTGGCCATAGTGGAGTTTGGAGTGTGACTGTTTGAGGTTGTGGACAGGTGTCTTTTATACTGATAACAAGTTCAAACAGGTGTCACTAATACAGGTAACGAGTGGAGGACAGAGGAGCCTCTTAAAGAAGTTACTGGTCTGTGAGAGCCAGAAATCTTGCTTGTTTGTAGGTGACCAAATACTTATTTTCCACCATAATAAATTCATTAAAAATCCATTGTGATTTTCTGGATTTTTTTTTTTCATTTTGTCTGTCATAGTTGAAGTGTACCTATGATGAAAATTACAGGCCTCTCTCATCTTTTTAAGTGGGAGAACTTGCACAATTGGTGGCTGACTAAATACGTTTTTCCCCACTGTATGTTACCAAAACTATTATACAAAGGACAAATTCAACCAAAGCTGCAATTGACAAAATTGCAAATTAAACCAAAATAGTCACCAACACATTTAGCTTCATGACAAAACAATGAGTGGTTTGCTTGTGTGTCTGTGGCTCCATAGAAGGGTGAAATTAAAATGACTTGGTTGGTCTGCCATGAAACTTACCAACAGTGGCTTGGTCCTCAATGACACATGTTCTCTTGTGACCAGGAGGAGTCTGAACAGTTGGTCTGAACCACTGGCTGTAAATTAACTATGAATGGATGGTAACAGATGAATGGATATAAGACAATGCATGTACAAAGATAAAGAAACTACAGATTACTTTTTATTTCATTTCTGAATGTACATGTTGTACATTTACTTGGACAATTAAAGACACTGACCACATTATGACAAAGACTGACAGAAATATAGTGTTACCAAATGCTCTTTGGTACTTCCTGACAAGTAGCCACTGTGACTGTGTGTTTCAATGCCTGTAACTTCACTGCCCTCTGTCTAGCCTATTGATACGTGCAAAGTAATCATGCGATGACAATGATGATAATTACTTATTTTTTAAAAACTTAACAGCCATCAAATAAACCTGTCAACGCCAGGCTTCTTATTGAATAAAACAATAACTATTCAAAACATTTTTCTGAATGTATTGTCTTCACATAATACGTTTGACAGTGTATCAGGCAGGGTTTATCGATTGAAAATCCTCGATAGGTAATTTAATGTTCTACTGCGCATGCCTATCGCAAATGACTGCAGAAACCGGATGTGTGTTTCCATGGGCACATCCATTTGTTTAGCTACCTCGCTGATCTGTTATGAAACTACTGGAAATCAGTTGGGGTAAAGCTCTTGGCTTCTTCGCTGTTCTGCTCGCTGTCATTGCAGCTGTTTTACAACATCTAGAAAACTGCGAACAGACGATATACACCAGGTGAGAGGCAGATGCTAACTAGCTAACGTTAGCTAGCAACTCGAACTAATTTACACCGACAGATTGGAGACAATTTACCATGTCAGTCTGCGATCAGGTTTGGGAATTCTAGCATGTACTACTAAACAGTATCTAGCTACTGGTAGTAGCTACTGGTACAAGCTACTGGTACTAGCTAGTAGTCTACTGGTCTGTTTTACCGCTAGTTGTAATGCTGTTTGATTGCCTTTGAGGGAGGCTTGCAAGAAAGTTGTTCCTAGGCCGTCATTGTAAATAATAATTTGTTTTTAACTGACTTGCCTAGTTAAATAAAGTTTACATAAAAAAGGTTAATTGCCTTATTTGGCTTGCTAGTTCGTTGTAGGGCGTTGACAGTTGTAGGGCGTGACACACACCTGTGTTGGAATAAAACTGCTGTATCATGCTGCTTCTGTCTAATATAGCGATCAAACCATTAGGTCTCTCTGTGGTGAAGCACTGTCTTGTTTTGTCCTTCAGGATGACACACGACCTGAAAACACTGGCCGAGGACTTCAGACAGAAGAATAAAAGTTGTTTTATCCTGGGTGCCTCTGGCGAGACAGGCAAGGAGTTACTGAAAGAGATTGTGGAGAGGAAGCTTTTCTCGAAGATCACTCTCATCGGAAGGAGGCAGCTCACATTTGAAGACAAAGCGTTTGAGAACCTGGTAGGTGTGCGACTTGTCTTATTGTCAATGTATTGTTGCCTTTTCAAGCAGGGCTGGTTTCCCAAAAGCATCTTAAGGGTAAGTTCATCGTTAGAACCATAGGATCCTTTGGTTCTAAGATGAATTTAGCATTTAGATGCTTTTGGGACACCGGGCTCTGCTCTATTTGGCAAAGTAACACACCTATGAGTAGGGTGTTAAGGGAAAAAAATAGCTTTGGTTCTGGTGTTATACTTTTGTATTCTATGTCACAGAGAAGCTTGTCCGGAATACAGAACACGTTATTTCATGAGGAAAGGATTTACCATTGCTGAGATATCTAATTTTCAAGTTAACGGGAAAGGTCAATCAATGTTCATTACTAGTCAATAATGGCACCAAATCACCTGTTTTTATATTTAGCACGTTTTTTAAGATGTTACTCCTTAGTCCGAGGACCTTTATGTGTTCTGTTTAAAGGACGAATTGGCTCTGGAAACCAAAACAGACAAACTCCATCTAAACGTGAATCGATTCTCATTTGCGGTACAGTTCTAAAAAATATAAATCCCTCTACTTTCATATCACATCAAAATAATTTCACAAATGCTAAATACACACCTACTGTACAGTTTTAACACAGTTGCAGCCGACAGTATTTGTCAGTGACAACACGTTTGTGTCGTCTGTCTTCCGTTTACACACGGGATCAGGGACGCAGATGGCTAATTAGCACTGTTTTCCGTAAACAGGCGCTGTAACGTGAAAATATGGTCGTGTGGGAACCCTAACCCTATAAAGGTGTGTATCAATTTAACCTTTTTTTAAATTTATTTTTGTATAATTTCTCACAGATATGAAAGATAAGGTCCTTATGCTTCCAAAACTGTACCACAAGCAATTCATGTTAATATTCAGGCCGAGCGTTGCAGCTCTTAACAAAACTCCCCCCTAAAGGAGATGCCTTCGTCCAATGACACTTTTATCTAATGTAATGGAACTGAGAGTCATGATCAAGGGCTAGGGCTGATGTAGAAAATAGATTTTTGAAATAAAAGTACAAATTCTTCAATTAAAGTGCTGTACATAATTACAGTAATTTAAGCCCAATAATTGAAGGTAGGGTGGTCATATCATTAACAAATATTAATGCTTTATGCAAAACTAAGATATTAACAATTTCTGAAATTACAATACTACTTTAATCAAATGAAATACTTAAGAGAGACACACGCATGGCCTAACGCAGACAGCATTACTCAGACTCCGCATCCCCATACAGTCACACAACACACACACACCACATCAAGCACAGTCTAACACGGATACACACAGCCTAGCATAGATGCACACTTCTCACTAAGTCTGAGCTATAAGAAGGCTACTGGTTAAATAAGATCGAAGTAAGCTAAGGTATGCCTACCATTGAGTTGGGTTACATTGTAATGTTAGTTTTTGTGTTAATGAGTTGCTCTGGTGAAGGGGAGGATATACTGCAGTAAATAAACAGAAGAGATGGAGTGCGTTGCTAGGACCAATCCCTGACAACCCATACATCAAAACGTAGCTGTGAAGCTTTACTTTGAACTGCAGCCTGCTATATATTTTTTTTGTGTCTTTGAAAACATCCGACAACAGAAGCGAAGGAAAAACGTTATATTTCAGTCAAAAGACGTCCCATGACCGTGAAACACTCTCAGGACTTTCCCATACTTATCGGCAATACAATGTCACATCGATCTTACTCTGATAGGTTGAGGAATACCCATCGCAAAGAGCAAGTAAAAACACACGTTTGCGGGTTTCACAAAAAGGTCTGTCCCACAGACTTGAACGTTCTTTGCATGGCACTTGCTTTACGTATGGGCTCATATCGCGTAAATATCATAACCTACAGTATTGGGATCTTTAGACATGGGAAACAACTGCCACATTTTATGTTTTGCAAATCATTTTCACAAGTTCTCATATAGCGTCCGATGTTTGTCGCGTCACCGTACACCATACCATGAGCTTTGAATAAAGTACATTCAATACCATTAAATGTGTGCACAGACTACAACAAAGCCGACAAGAAGCCTACATCCCATTTATTCCATTCTAAAGATTGGCCTCGTATTGTTCTCTGTCCTCTTTCAGATGCAGGAGGTGGTGGACTTTGAGAAACTGGATGACTATGCTGCAGTATTCCAAGGGCATGATGTTGGCTACTGCTGCCTGGGAACGACCAAAGCCAAAGCAGGGGCTGTGAGTTCACGGTCACTGATTATATAGAGATCCCTGTGTATACTGTATCTGGAAGAGTACTCGTATGAATATGATAAGGAATTCCTAACAACTATACAGAGCTGAACATGTACCATGAGGGTCACTAGAAAAGAAAGAGGATGTCGACACCCGCCATTTTAGGTTTTTCTGAAATCATTTTTGTTTTGAGAAAAAGATGAGATGAGCATTCGATTAGCAACGTTATTTTATTGAAATATAATTTATTGCATCCAAATTGGCCATTTTAATTTCTAGGAATCATTTAATATTCAATAAATATAGTACCTAACATCCGATTTGGACCAAACTTTCTTTTCTCACAATGATTTATCCAATGGTCAAAAGCTACACATGGACACCCCACGCCAATCCCATCCCAACGACAAGTATAGAAACGCCCTTTTTCAAAAGACCCCGTCTTTCAAAGATCATTTAAAAAAAATCCAAATAGGTTCACAGATCTTCATTGTAAAGGGTTTAAACACTGTTTCCCATGCTTGTTCATTAATTGTTCATGGCTCATTGAACATGTACCTGTGGACGGTCGTTAAGACACTAACAGCTTACAGATGGTAGGCAATTAAGGTCACAGTTATGAAAACTTAGGACCCTTAAGAGGCCTACCTACTGACTCTGGAAAAACACCAAAAGAAAGATGCCCAGGGTCCCTGCTCATCTGCGTGAATGTGCCTTAGGCGTGCTAAGGAGGCATGGAGGCATGAGGACTGCAGATGTGGCCAGGGCAATAAATTGCAATGTCCGCACTGTGAAACGCCTAAGACAGCGCTACAGGGAGACAGGATGGACAGCTGATTGTCCTCGCAGTGGCAGACCAGGTGTAACAACACCTGCACAGGATTGGTACATCCAAACATCACACCTGCGGGACAGGTACAGGATGGCAACAACAGCTGCCAGAGTTACTCCAGGAACGCACAATCCATCCATCAGTGCTCAGACTGTTCGCAATAGGCTGAGAGAGGCTGGACTGAGGGCTTCTAGGCCTGTTGTAAGGCAGGTCCTCACCAGACATCACCGGCAACAGCGTTGCCTATGGACACAAACCCACCGTCGCTGGACCAGACAGGACTGGCAAAAAGTGCTCTTCACTGACGAGTCGCGGTTTTGTCTCATCAGGGGTGAGGGTCGGATTCACGTTTATCGTCGAAGGAATGAGCGTTACACCGAGACCTGGACTCTGGAGCGGGATCGATTTGGAGGTGGAGGGTCCGTCATGGTCTGGGGCGGTGTGTCACAGCATCATCGGACTGAGCTTGTTGTCATTGCAGGCAATCTCAATGCTGTGCGTTACCGGGAAGACATTCTCCTCCCTCATGTGGTACCCTTCCTGCAGGCTCATCCTGACATGACCCTCCAGCGTGACAATGCCACCAGCCATTCTGCTTGTTCTGTGTGTGATTTCCTGCAAGACAGGAATGTCAGTGTTCTGCTATGGACAGCCCGGATCTCAATCCCATTGAGCACATCTGGGACCTGTTGGATTGGAGGGTGAGGGCTAGAACTGGCAAATCTGGTGCAGTCCATGAGGAGGAGATGCACTGCAGTACTTAATGAGCTGGTGGCCACACCAGATACTAACTATTACTTCTGATTTTGACCCCCCCCCCCCCCCCCCCCCTGTGTTCAGGGACACATCATTTAATTTGTTAGTCACATGTCTGTGGAACTTGTTCAGTTTATGTCTCAGTTGTTGAATCTTGTTACGTTCATACAGATATTTACACATGTTAAGTTTGCTGAAAATAAACGCAGTTGACAGTGAGAGTTTAGTATCAGTTCTCTGTGTCTGACAAGTAGTATGTTTATTGTTTCTTCATCCTATGCAGTGTATTCCCAGTGAATTTTGTGATGTTTTTTCCCCCCTATTCAGATACGTTGTTAGTTTTAGTCCCATCCTACATCCTGATATTATCAGGTTCTGACCATGAGATGGTGCTGTTCCTGCTCCTGCTATTAGGTCAAAAAAAGTTTGAACCCCCCCCTCAATGTTAAAGGGATAGTTCACCCAAATTACAAAATTACATTGGTTCCCTATCTGTCATACCTACTCCATAAAAAGCGTACAGGGTAAGGCAGTGTTTCCTGTCCTCGGGACCCCAAGGGGTGTACGTTTTGGTTTTTGCCCTAACACTACACAGCTGATTCAAATGATCAAAGATTATAGTTGATTATTTTAATCAGCTGTGTAGTGCCAGGGCAAAAACCAAAACGTGCAATACCTTGGGGTATGGAAACCAAAATCCAATTTTGTCATTTGCGTAAACTATCCCTTTAACATTGAGACATTGAGGGGTGAACTATTAATCACCTAATAGCAGGAACAGCACCATCCAGTGGTCAGAACCTGGTAATATCAGGATGGGACATAAATCTAACAATTTCAATTACAAATTTCTCAGAACAGGGAAAGAAAACCACCACTAAAATTCACTGAGAATACATTACATAGAATGAAGAAACAATACTCAGAGCCGCAACTCAATGCTACTTCTCAGACTCACAGAACTGATACTTTATAGTCGTTGTTGGGTTGGGATTGGTGTGGGGGGTCCGCTGGTGGCTTTTGACTATTTTAGGTTCCTCATGTCTTACTCATTGTGAGATTATATTTATTGACTATTATATGAATCCCATAAATTCAAATGGCCAATTTGGGTGCAATCAATCAGCTTAATTTCTCAGAGATCAAAATAATGATGCAGAAATTCTTATCTTATGTTTCTATCTACATGAATGATTTCAGAACTATATGAGATGGTGGGTGTCATGGCTTGCTGAGATGACATTGAACGACCCACCAGACACAACCTGCTTGGATCATGTCGTGGTCAAAGGCAGATTTAATATGTACACGTTTTCTCTTATCTTTCTGTCATTGTAGGATGGATTCATCCGTGTTGACCATGACTATGTCCTGAAGTCAGCGGAGCTCGCCAAGGCAGGTGGCTGCTCACACTTCAACCTAGAGTCTTCTAAAGGGGCTGACAAAACCAGTGGTTTTCTCTATCTCAAAGTGAAGGTAATATACCAAATGTTCACCAGAGTAAAGGGACCTCAATTATAGCCTTTCATAATGAAGGCCTCATAAATGCAAATGTTTGCCTCTCCAGGGACAAGTGGAGGCAGACATTGAACCGTTGGGCTTCGAGAGGTTCTCCGTCTATCGCCCTGCGTAAGTCTTGTTTGCATTGGTCATGTGTTAAAAAAAAAAAAAAAAAATCCTATGGAGCAATGACTCACTTGTTCATTACCTTATCAGTCATGGCAAAACAAATAGTGACCATAGGTAAATATCTCACACCCATGTCACGATTAGCAATATACACATTTCTCCAGTGATCAGTGTTGCGTTTCATTGCATAAATACACTGAGATGTTTTGATTCTGTGTTTATTGCAGTAACTTATTTAAATCGTAACAACTCACAACTGAATTCTTCCTCTTTTTTTTGTTTTTCCTCCCAGGGTGCTGATGGTTGACAGGCAGGAGAGCCGGCCTACTGAGTGGTTTTTCAGGAAGGTCCTGGGCCCTATTTCCTCCATGTTTCCCACGGCAATGTCCATCCCCATCCAATCAGTGACCAGGGCCATGGTGGCCAACACACTGATTCCTGCAGGGGAGAAAGTGGAGATCCTGGAGAATAAAGCCATCTATGACTTGGGGAAGGCCCCAGAGAAATGAGGGAGAGGGATGGTTGTCTCTCAATAGCTTAATTTCATCATATCCTTTCCTCCCAATAAATCACTGATGTGTTTGTACCACCACTGGTCTGTCTGGACATGACATGTGAGAGCAACGTGAAGGGAAACCCTATCCAGTCCTTTCATCTGTCAGTGGTAATGAGGGAAAGGTGTTGAGGAAGTTTGAGTATTGGGAACTCAGCCAGAGACTGGTGGTGAAGTGTGTTGTGCTACTGCCATTTATTGTGATGGTGCTTTTTTTCTTCATGACAATCTATTTTCTACTAACACTTTCCTTTGAAAACACAAAGGAGGGTCAACAATAAGTGTAAAGGTGAATTTCTAGAGCAATGCAGACGCTCTCCGAGCACATGGTCTAGCGTTCAAAGCTTCATTGGCTTCAACTCGAGGGTTCCTTGCAACCATGATGGAGTCAACACGGTAGCTAGCTCTCAAGTCCTCTAAAAAAAAACATACTTTCTCTGCTTGAGCAGGTGTTGTTGAGTGTCTCGGTTTCTCTGGGAATGAGTCCAAAGGGGAATATTTCCTTATGAAAAGTGCCATTTAAAGCGCTTCAAGGGTAATTCAAATGAGATATCATTGGGAAATGATGTAATTATGAATACTGAAATCTGCCTTCTCTGTAAAGTCTTTGTATCCCAAGTGCTTTTTCTGAGTGCAGACTATTTTTGTGGTCAACAAGAAGGTGTTTGCTGAAGAGGAAACCGACTGGCACAAAGGCTAGAATCGGTTTAATATTTTAGGTGAATAGGGAAATGTATTTGACTGGTTCTTCTGGGTCCGTTACCTCAAAACGGTTTAGTTAGTAGAAGCTCTTCCATCCAGCCTACAACGTTCATGCTGTTTTATATAAGACCACATCCTTAAGCACTTTGAAAAATGATGCACTTACTTGAAGCAAGAGTTTATTTTCCACAATACTGAACCATTGTAGAGGGATTTTTAAGGCAATATATCTGACTTATTTTATTGTCTTTTGGATTTACTTTTTTTTCTTTTTCTGAGCAATGTTTAAGATGTAATTGAATCAGGGGTTATGTTATTCATGCTCTTATTGACTTGGCTTTTTAATTGTGGTGTTATGTAAATCCTATTAACTGAATTAAATAGTAATATATGCAAGAACACTATAGTTGAGTCACAGTAATAGGCAATGAAGAAATGCCTGAGAATGGAATTCTAAATACAAGTGTATTTCATTACTTTGTAAATTGAATGGTAACATTTATTAAAGGCATACGCTTAAGTTACAAAGCATTAACAAGCATTACATGGCATTATTTGAAACATGGTCAGAGAGAGAAATGGCCATGGCCCATATCTCATTAGAGAGAGAAAGTGTAGGTATCTCACCAGTGCAGGTCAGGAACGTACGAGAAAGAGACAACCAAGGACCCTTTTATAAGCATCTGAGTTGTTTGCATTCCAAATCTGAGTTGTTGGCCAATAGTATTACTGTACATCAGATATCAGACCTACAATTTCTAAGACAACACAGAGGAAATTCTTGTATACAGTCAAGAAGAGTCACTTTGGGGGCTGCCCTACACAATCCTCTCTTGAACACATCCGATTCTGCATCAGACAGAAGTGTTCAAAACTGGATGGCCAGCACTATAGTCACTGTTGACAATCTTCAGACCAGCAGTTCATGGTCCATGCGTTGATCACTTCAGGAGTGTCCTTTTGGTGGGTGGCATTGTCTTCTTTAGACAGGCAAGCTAGAAAGGAGTTCTCCGTTCTACTTTTGTAAGAGCAAACACATAACAGATTAATCCTGATAATCTGATTGGATTGGCCAATAGCAACTTCCGATGTGCTTTTATCAAATCTGTCAGATGAATATAAAATATATAATAGATCACTATCATAAAGAGAGTATTTTTTAAATAAAACTCAAACTCTCCTCCCTTTGAGAGAAAATAGATTTGCCTTAAAAATGGCAACAGAAATAAACAAGAACAATTCTTGAAGTTAAAACAACTTTCAAGCAAATGAAAATATAAATCTAACACACGTTTTGTGAGTTTGGTTGTGAGTTTGAATCTCATCACGAACTACTTAGCATGTTAGCTAACCCTTCCCCTAACCCTTTAACCTAATCTTAACCCTAACCTTAACCCTTTAACCTAACTCCTAGCCTAGCTAACGTTAGCCAGCTAGCTAATGTGAGGTTGGATGGGGAGCGTCGCTGCACAGCTATTTTCAGGTCTCTCCAGAGATGTTCGATCCGATTCAAGTCCGGGCTCTGGCTGGGCCATTCAAGGACATTCAGAAGCTTGTCCCAAAGCCACTCCTGCATTGTCTTGTCTGTGTGCTTAGGGTCGTTGTCTTGTTGGAAGGTTACACTTGGCATTCAGGCCAAAGAGTTCAATCTTGGTTTCATCAGACCAGAGAATCTTGTTTCTCGTGGTCTGAAAGTCCTTTAGGTGCCTTTTTGGAAAACTCCAAGCGGGCTGTCGTGTGCCTTTTACTGAGGAGTGGCTTCCGTCTTGCCACTATACCATAAAGGCCTGATTGGTGGAGTGCTGCAGAGATGGTTGTCCTTCTGGAAGGTTTTCCCATCTCCACAGAGGAACTCTGGAGCTCTGTCAGAGTGACCATCGGGTTCTTGGCCAAGGCCATGACCAAGGCCCTTCTCCCCAGATTGCTCAGTTTCCTCTAGGAAGAGTCTTGGTGGTTCCAAACTTCTTCCATTTAAGAATGATGGAGGCCACTGTGTTCTTACAGACCTTCAATGCTACAGACATTTTTGGGTACCCTTCCCCAAATCTGTGCCTCGAGACAAGGAGAGCCCACAATCCTATCTCGGGACTCTACGGACAATTCCTTCGACCCCCATGGCTTGGTTTTTGCTCTCAGGTCCAATCACAATTGAATTTACTACAGGTGGACTCCAATCAAGTTGTAGGAACATTTCAAGGATGGTCAATGGAAACAGGATGCACCTGAGCTCAATTTCGAGTCTCATAGCAAAGGGTCTGAATATTTGTGTAAATAAGGTATTTCTGTTTTTAATTCTGAATAAATGTGCACAAATTTCTAAAAACCTGTTTTCACTTTGTCAGATGAGGACAAACATGTATTTAATCCATTTTACAATAAGCCTTTAACATTACAAAATTTGAAAAGGTGAAGGGGTCTGAATACTTTCCGAATGCACCGAATACGGCCAGGATATGATGGCTAAGGGCTGTTCTTATGCACAACGCAAAGGTGGAGTGCCTGGATACAGCCCTTAGACATGGTATATTGGCCATATACCACAACCCCCCAAGGTGCCTTATTGCTATTATAAACTGGATACCAACGTAAATAGAGCAGTAAAAATACCTGTGGTATACAGTCTGATATACCATGGCTGTCAGCCAATCAGCATTCAGGGCTCGAACCACCCAGTTTATAATTTCAAATAATTTGTAGACTGCAAATTGACTGTAAGAAGCCCAAACAGATATGATGTTTGACTAAAACATAATAATTTCAAAGCTAGCGGACATTAGCATATTATTATGATTATTATTATATTATTATTATGTTTTAGTCAAACGTGTCTCTATTATGCATGGGAATACTTTGGAACAGATTTCTTAAATTAAAATCACTTGGAGCTCATTTCCTGTTGTTTTTACACTTTTATGTTCAACTAAAAAAAAGCCTGACCAATCTGAAGATGAGAAGTAAGGCCCACATGGATTCAACCATGCCTTCAGAAGCACTAATCCCCCAACAACCACATATCCCCCCAGTGGTAACACTTCTCAGAGTGCAACTTGCCAGCACCAGAATTACATTTTAGTCATTTATCCAGAACTTACAGTTAGTGCTTTCATCTTAAGATAGCTAGGCGGGATCACCACACATCACAGGCATAGTAAGTAGCCTAGTGGTTAGAGCGTTGGGCCAGTAACTGAAAGGTGGCTGGATAGAATCGCCGAGCTGACAAGGTAAAAATCTGTCGTTCTTCTCCTGAACAAGGTAGTTAACCCACTGTTCTCCGGGCATAGAAGTCGTGGATGTCGATTATGGCGTCGATTACGGAGTCACTTTAAACAATGCCACTTTATATAATGTTTACATACCCTACATTACTCATCTCAAATGTATATACTGTACTCTATACTATCTACTGCATCTTGTCTATAAATATCTATATATTTATGTGTACATATTCTTATTCTTTCCTTTACACTTGTGTATAAGCTAGTTGTTGTGGAGTTGTTAGATTACTTGTTAGATATTACTGCACGGTCGGAACTAGAAGCACAAGCATTTCACTACACTTGCGTTAACATCTGCTAACCAGCTGTATGTGACCAATACAATTTGATTTGATTTGATTTGGCAGCCCACCGCACCTTTCTATCAGCAAAGTCAGTGCTGGTATGGGGGGGGGGGGGGGGGGGGGGGGGTCAAGTGCAAGTGTTGGTTCAGGACAATTTATCTTCGAGGTGAAGAAGGGGATTATTTAAGATACTCCGAAGAGCTAGGGTTTAAGGTGTTTTCGGAAGATGGGCAGGGACTCTGCTGTCTGTCCTAGCTTCAGGGGGAAGCTGGTTCCATCATTAGGGTACCAGGACAGAGAAGAGCTTGGACTGGGCTGAGCGTTAGCTACCCTCCCTCCAGCCCCTCCCAAGACAGAGGTTACCCCAGCTGCGGTGCCTCTACCATGGGCACCAATGAACCCTGATGAAGGCCACCCTGGAAGGCATAATGAGGGTGCTGCTATACCACTCCCAGAGCAATCAGACCTCACCCTGGTAACTCCTGCTGGGACTGACCTGGAAGGGAACCCTGAAGAAAATGCTGAAAATAGTGATGAATAAATTGTGTGTTGTGATGACCATGAGCCCATTGAAGCCAGACATGACCCAAGCATCTCAGGATTTGTCCACAGCAGATACGACCCAGTCTGACCAAACTACCGAGGACCCTGGCAAGAGGTACACTAACGTTTTACTGTGTTAAAAGTTCTACCTCACCCTGCATTTAATGTTTTATTGTGTTTTCAGGTAATCAAAATGGATCCTCTAATGGTGGTGATAAAATACCAGTGGTGAAATTAACTTAAAATTAAGTCGGTCAATTCCTAATGTTAGAGAAGGTTAGTTTTTATTGCTCATTATGCATTGTTTTCCAGTTTTCAACCACTCCTGATATGACTTGCGCCCTGCAATGGTCTGACTTTGAATACATGGTTAAATCCTGAGCCCTTGGGAAATCTTTGATTTCAGGGATTAGAAATGCAAAAAAATAAATAAGTGATGTGATCTGAGTAAATACAACATTTATACACTAATTTTAGATGGTCCCATTTATTTTTCTCACTATAGTGAATTCATCAAAATGTGACAATTCAAAGACTGTCTTATGAGTTGGTGACCTCAAGTGGTGAATATATGGAAATACACTTTCGAACCAGTCAGACCTTACCTAACAGGACGGAGTGCAGTAATACTGAACTCTTCAGGAAAGGAGCCCAGTGAACTGCTCTTCCACTGCACACTGCTGGTATGGGTTGGAGTTGATCTCATGATCACCATCTACATGGCCCCATATTTGCTTATGTTTTAGTTTTAATCTATATAGTTATTGTCAGGCATGACTGTCAAAAATGGTTCTGGTTGAGTCGGCCTATTGTTATATTTGTAAATTACAAAAATTGTGCGACAACTACAACCACTGTAGTTGAATGCATTCACGTTCACGACGCAAGATGGCAACAAAGTCATTTTGCAAAGTTCAAACACATTTAAATTAGTGACGTCTTACCTGCGCCGGAAGTATAATTCTTAAACGCTGATGTGTTACCTTCATTGAGATCTCGTTACAGTTGAACTTCAAGCCTGTGTTTGGTATAACAGTCCATCCAAATTGCTCAATACTGTACAAGTCGATGTCAAAAAAGGACCTACTTCGCGTACGTGAAAAAAGCAGCAGCACAGGGTTGAGGAACTAATGGCGGTAGGTGGATCTTTGATCTGCTTATGTTTCAGGTTGGGCAGACAAGCTGACCGCATAGGATAACGAGTCTCCTATGCTTTATAACACCACATTAACTAATTCACCTTCAGTTATGTGTACCTGTCGACTATTTAATTTATTAGAATGGTAAACGAATGTGTATCAAAGCCAATTCATTATTTTGAGCCAACGTTAGTTAACAAACCCTACACAGCCTGTCTCCATATTGATGCTAGTAGGTTAATTGCTGGTAAGCTATCTTACTTCTGAAGTCCTTGCAATGTTGACTACACTAACAGCCCACCTTTTATAATGCACACAGCCCAAAGGTAAGGTCGGAACTAAAGGCAAGAAGCAAATCTACGAGGAGAATGAGGCGACACTCAAGTTCTACACCAGAGTAATCTTGGGAGCCAACGTAAGACACCATCTTGCTTTTCAATGTTACCTTTTGAATGGAAATTGGGACTAGTACAACACCTGACACTTGTTTCTCTCCTAGGCGATATACACTGCGTTAAACCTCTTGGTCTTCTATAGCTCTTCAACGTTTTGGACATGGGTGAGTGAGTTCACTCTGTATGTTATTGACATTGATAGCTCCTCTACTGTTGAGCAGTAAAACTGAAACGGGGACGATTGGGGATTACTAACGCTCTACTTTATTCTTTCCTCTTCTTGGTTTCTCCCCTGCTCTCATTCCCCCTGTCTCTCTTCTTCCTTCCTCCATCTCCTTCTCCCACGCATGTAGTTTGCGCTGGTGTTTGCCCTGGCAGTGTGTGTGGGCAGTTACCGTGCCATGTCTGCCATGGCCCAAGCAGTGTTTGGTGAGGATGGGAGTCTGCTCGACGGTGGAATAGATCTGAACATGGAGCAGGGGATGGCAGAGTGAGTGCTCACACTGTAGGCGTCTGTTTGTTTCCGTGAACATGAGTGTGCGAACATACAGTGTGTGTGTGTGTGAGAGCGAATTGGTGAGTATTACAGCATGTTCAACATGCATGTAACAATGGTGCCCTTATCTCCCTTCAGAGTTAGATCTCTCAAAGCTGTAGTGGTAGTGTGGTGCATTATGATGGATTCTTTGTCATTCAAGGCATCTGAAGGATGTTATCCTGCTAACTGCTATATTACAAGTGCTCAGCACCATCTCCTCCTGCTTCTGGTACCTTTGGCTGCTGGTAAGAGTTTATCCTGTACTTGTTGTATGCTCTCTCATGGTCCTCGTTGATCTTTTAATCAGTGTGTGTGTGTGTGTGTGTGTGTCAGGCCCCGGCCCGAGCAATGTTCCTGCTGTGGGTGAACTTCCTAGGCCCCTGGTTTTCGGCCGAGACCCCTGGTGCAGCCCCAGAGGAGGTGAATGAGAAGAAGCAGAGACGACAGGAGCGCAGACAGATGAAGAGATTCTAACTTGGCAGACTGCCATAGTATTTCTATACACAGAATGAATCTAAGTACAGCCAGGAACTCTACAGTTAAGTTATTCAGGAGGAACTTTTGATGTGTACACAGACATCCAGGTATGGATAAAGAATTCAGCTGAACCCTGTGGGTTATCTGGTTTTCCTCTCTCCCTATCCCTCCATCCTTCCAATTCTTCCTCTCCCCTCTATCATTATCCTTTTTCTTCACATCTGGAGAGGAAATCGTCCTTGTTGGGCTGATGATCTCGTCATCAGTACATGTTGTCATATACCTTGGCCTGTAATTTGTTTACATCCAATTGTTCATAATCTAGGTCTATGTATCACACCAATTTCATCTGAACTAGTGAAAAGGATGTGGTGATCTTACCCTATGGCAGACCTTTTATTTTAGACTATGCTCATCAGATCACACGCTCATGCCCAATTCCAAATAGACCACTAGCCACTACCATCTAGGTGCTAATCTAGACAAAGGGGGAACTATTACCTACATTTCACAGATATTTATTTCAGATCTACATGCGGTGTTGGTTTGGAATTGGGCATATGTGACGAAAGTCAAAATTAAATCTGATTGTGTTTTGTCTGCAATGCACAGTTTAAAGGCAATGTTCTCGCAGAGACTACATTCACTGTTAATGCTGCATATGTTGGCTCATTCGGAAAGGACTTTTACACTGAACAAAAATAACAACGCAACATGTAAAGTGTTGGTCCCATGTTTCATGAGGTGAAATAAAAGATCCCAGAAATGTTCCATATGCACAAAAAGCTTATTTCTCTCAAATGTTGTGCACAAATTTGTTCACATCCCTATCAGTCAACATTTGCTTATAATCCATCCACCTGACAGGTGTGGCATATCAAGAAGCTGATTGAACAGCAGGATCATTACCCCAGTGCACCTTGTGCTGGGGACAATAAAAGGCCACTCTAAAATGTGTAGTTTTGTCACAGATGTCTCAAGTTTTGAGGGAGCATGCAATTGGCATGCCGACTGCAGGAATGTCCACCAGAATGTAATGTTAATTTCTCTACCATAAGAGGCCTCCATCATTTTAGAGAATTTGGCAGTACGTCCAACTGGCCTCACAACCGCAGACCACGTGTATGGCTTCATGTGGGCGAGTGATTTGCTGATGTCAACGTTGTGAACAGAGTGCCCCATGGTTGGGGTATGGGCAGGCATAAGCTACGGACAACAAACACAATTGCATTTTATCAAGGGCAATTGGAATGCATAGAGATACCGTAACAAGATCCAGAGGCCCATTGTCATGCCATTCATCCACTGCCATCACCTCATGTTTCAGCATGATAATGCACGGCCCCATGTTGCAAGGATCTCTACACAATATCTGGAAGCTGAAAATGTCCCCGTTCTCCCATGGCCTGCATATTCACGAGACATGTCACCCGTTGAGCATGTCTGGGATGCTCTGGATCGACGTGTACGACGGCGTGTTCCAGTTTACACCAATATCCAGCAACTTCGCACAGCCATTACAGAGGAGTGGGACAACATTCCACAGGCCACAATCAACAGCCTGATCAACTCTATGCGAAGGAGATGTGCCGTGCTGGATGAGGCAAACGGTGGTCACACCAGATACTGACTGGTTTTCTGATCCACTCCCCTACATTTTTATTTTAAGGCATCTGGGGCCAACAGATGCATATCTGTATTCCCAGGTCATGTGAAATCCTAAGATTGGGGGCCTAATTAATTAATTTCAGTTGACTGATTTCCTTATATGAACTGTAACTCAGTCAAGTCTTTGAAATGGTTGCATGTTGCGTTTATATTTTTGTTCAGGATAAATGACACATTGTCTAAGTCCTCTATCAGGTTGTATCTCGGCCCTAATCATCGTTATCGCTCCCATCCTTCACAATGCTTAAAAATGATTTGATTACAAACAATAACAATCGTGTACATACATTTTTTTACATTTCGAGTGCATTTCTTCACAGCATAAATAAGCAATAGGAAATGAAGTGCCTTCAGAAAGTATTCAGACCCTTTGACTTTTTCCACATTTTTGTTGATACAGCCTGAATTTAAAATAGATTTAAATAGAGATTTTGTCACTGGCCTACACATGATACCCCACAATGTCAACATGGAATTAAGTTAATTATTCAACCCCTTTTATGGCAAGCCCAAATAATTCTGTGCTTTAACAAATCACAAAAGTTGCATGGACTCATTCTTTGGGCAATAATGGTGTTTAACATGATTTTAGAAAGACTACCTTGCATCTCTGTACCCCACATATACAATTATCTGTAAGGTCCCTCAGTCAAGCAGTGATTTTCAAACACCGATTCAACCACAAAGACCAGGGAGGTTTTCCAATGCCTCGCAAAGAAGGGCGGCTATTTGTAGATGGGCAAATGTTTACAACATTGTAGTTGCTCCACAATACTAACCAAATTGACAGTGAAAAGAAGGAAGCCTGTACAGAATAACAAATATTCTAAAACATGTTTGCAACAAGGCACTAAAGTAATAATGCAAACAATGTGGCAGAGCAATTTTTTTTTTTTTTTGTCCTAAATAAAGTCAATGTGTTGTGTTTGGGAATGGAATGTAGCTAAGCAAAGGCAAAATCCTAGAGGAGAACCTGGTTCAGTCAGCTTTCCACCAGACACTGTTAGATGAATTCACCTTTCAGCAGGATAATAATCTGAAACACAAGGCCAAGTATACACTGGAGTTGCTTAACAAGAAGGTTGTGAATGTTCTCGAGCGGCCGAGTTAGTTTTGACTTTAATCTACTTGAACATCTATGGTAGTACCTGAAAATGGTTGTCGAATGTCTAGCAATTATCAACAAAAATTTGACAGAGCTTTAAGAATTAAAAAAATAATAATGGTGGGCAAATGTTGCACGATCCAGGTGTGGAAAGCTCTTAGAGACTTACCCAGAAATACTCACAGCTGTAATATCTCCCAAAGGTGCTTCTACAAAGTATTGACCCAGGGGTATGAATATTTAATTTTCAATACATTTGCAAAAATGTCTAAACCTGATGTCACTTTGTCATTATGGGGTCAAAAGGTATATGTGTACAGTAGATGGATGAGAGGGATTAAATAGATTTGTTCCATTTTGAATTTCGGCTGTAACACAACAAAATGTGGAATAAGTCAAGGGGTATGAATACTTTCTGAAGGCACTTTAGTATACCTTTTGATGTGTAGCCATCAAAATGCAGATATGATAACTGTCGTCTCAGATCCTCAAAGGAGAGTGATGGAGGGTAGATTGTAGAAAACAGCTTCCTGTAGCTAATGCTTCCCCAGTGAGTGAGTGAGTCATTGATGAGCATAGACAAGGTGCTAGGAATGGGACAATGACCTATGACTGCTGTTCTTGCTTTGCCAAAATCATGTTTGAATAATACACAAATGAAATGGAAGTATATATTGATGCACTGGTAGTTAGTTGGCAACAACTTGTGTGATTCAATATGCCTATACAATGGAAGCATGTCAAAGCAGGGGTAACATGGTGGCTGATCTCTTCAGAAATGTCTGCCTTTTTATAATCAGCCAACACAGTACCAGTCAAAAGTTTGGACACGCGTAGTACCAGTCAAAAATTTGGACACACCTACTCATTCCAGGGTTTTTATTTTTACTGTTTTCTACATTGAAGAATAATAGTGAAGACAAACTATGAAATACACATGGAATCATTTAGTAACCCAAAAAGTATTAAACATATTAACATATTTTATATTCTTCAAAATAGCCACCCTCTGCCTTGACAGCTTTTGCACATGTTGGCATTCTCTCAACCAGCTTCACGAGGAATGCTTTTCCAACAGTCTTGAAGGAGTTCCTACATATGTTGAGCACTTGTTGGCTGCTTTTCCTTCACTCTGTGGGCCAACTCATCCCAAACCATCTCAATTGGGTTGAGGTCGGGTGATTGTGGAGGCCAGGTCATCTGACCCGTCTAATGTCCATTGCTCTTGTTTCTTGGCCCAAGCAAGACTCTTCTTATTATTGGTGTCCCTTTAGTAGTGGTTTCTTTGCAATAATTGGACCATGAAGGCCTGATTTTACACAGTCTTTTCTGAACAGTTGAATTGTCTGTTAATTGAACACGGTGAAGCTTTTATTTGGGCTGTAATCTGAGGTGCAGTTAACTCTAATGAGCTTATCCTCTGCAGCAGATGTAACTGGGTCTTCCTGTCCTGTGGCGGTCCTCATGAGAGCCAGTGTCATCATAGCGCTTGATGGTTTTTGCGACTGCACTTGAAGAAACTTTGAACGTTCTTGAAATGTTCTGTGTTGACTGACCTTCATGTCTTAAAGTAATGATTGACTGTCATTTCTCTTTGCTTATTTGAGCTGTTCTTGCCATAATATGGACTTGGTATTTTACCAAATAGGGCTATCTGCTGTATATCCCCCCCCTACCTTGTCACAACACAACTGATTGGCTCAAACACATTAAGAAGGAAAGAAATTCCACAAATGAAAATAACACCTGTTAATTGAAATGCATTCCAGGTGACTACCTCATGAAGCTGGTTGAGAGAATGCCAAGAGCGTGCAAAGCTGTCATCAAGGCAAAGGGTGGCTACTGTGAAGAATCTCAAATATAAAATATATTTTGATTTAACACTATTTTTTGGTTACTACATGATTCCACGTGTGTTATTTCACAGTTTTGATGTTTTCACTATTATTCTACAATGGATAAATACAGAAAAACCCTGGAATGAGTGGGTGTCAACTTTTGGCTGGTACTGTATGTAAGCCTAGATACTATTGCTACAAAGTCTTAATGTACATGTTATTAAATTGATTTCAGTATATAAACAATAACCTGTCATTTTATGTCATTTGTTTTTTCACAACGATTTAACAAGTATATTGTTTGTGTTTTCAATAAATGTATATTAAAATAACCTTTTCACGATTTCAAATCAAACTTATTGTAAAACTTTAACGTTCAAGTTTTAATATTCGGGGGACTTTTATGGTCAGGTGACCTTAAAGGCAGTTGCTACATCCATTTTCGGACTCTTAAATGAATGATGTGTACCTATTGATTTTTGAAGAATATAACTTATAAATGCCTCGAACTTTAGTTCAACTGCTGTGTCACATTCGAACCCAAAATATAACTTTGTTTTACGCCAATGTTTGTAACCAAACACTATATAGCCTCAAAGCATGGTTAAAACTATAATTTTGATATCATGAATGGTCAGTCCTTGCATCCATAGCTCTGTCTTTGAATTTGAGAGTGGCTACATTTCTCCAGGCCCATCCCTCAGCTTTTTACTGAAGCAGGTGGGTTGCCCTCTTATTGTTTCAACGGCAGATTGCCGCTTTAATGGAGCTTGCTTCACAATGCCTCCAATTCAAAAAGAGATTGTAAACATTTTTGCACAATCCCTGTATTTCTATTTCTATGGACCTCTTCCTCTGTTCAGAGTTTGAACAGGAATCTGGTCTGAACTTCGGGGAAACACACTTAACGCCACTTTGATACTGAAGCAGCAGGTTAGGAGACTGAACAGGGTTAGGGTTTGCAAAAAGGATATCCTAACCTGCTACGAAAATGACTTTGAAAACCATGTAGCAGGTGAAAATGTACTGGTTGCAGGTTTTTGGGCTACTTCTAAATGGCACCAGGGTCGTCATGGCATTTTTCTTAAAAAATGTATATTTCACGGTGACCTGCTGCTGCTGACTATCAGGTAGTGTGGCAGCCTGTTGCTGATTGAGTGGTGGGGATGGCCGGAGGGGTGTGTGTATGAGCCTGCAAATTTCACTAGGGATGGGGCCACATTCTGAAATGGCGTTTTTGTCCCTCCCAGTTTTATCATTGGAATGTGATAGGTGTGCTTTAGGGCCATTGTGAACACCTCCGAGCAGTCTGACGTGTTTATCCGACTGGATAAAATATGTATGTGTATATATATATATGTCCCCCCCACTTCTAAAACCAAAGTTGCGCCCCTGGATACATCTGTTGGCCGTTAAGTAACCTATTAATTTCTATGGAGGCTACTGTAGCCTACCATTTGATACAATACATTTGTTGTAGAGTTGTGTTACTATGCAATTATTAATGGCCATGTTTAGTTAATGAAATTGGAAGTTATCAATTGTGATCATGGTCACAGTTCTATCGCATTTGCATCAGCTGTTGTTAGAATGCATTAAATTGAAGGTAACAGTTAGTTAGTCAGATTAGGCTACAGGTAAAAAAAAAAAAAATAACCCAGACTGTTGATGATAAGCATAGGCCTATTCAGGTAATATCCATATAATTAATATATTATTTAAATTATTTGTGATTTAAATTACGACCCCATCCTCAGTGGCCTATTCCAGCAGGCTATTTATTGGGCAACAAACAGGGGGGCAAAAAAGTATTTAGTCAGGCACCAATTGTGCAAGTTCTCCCACTTAAAAAGATGAGAGAGGCCTGCAATTTTCATCATAGGTACACTTCAACTATGACAGACAAAATGAGAAAAAAATCCAGAAAATCACATTGTAGGATTTTTTATGAATTTATTTGAAAATTATGGTGGAAAATAAGTATTGGTGGAAAATTAGTCTGTACATTTGAATTGAGCAAACTGCTAAATTGTTCATTTTACATCGTGCCTAGGCTACTGTAGGCTATCAAGGGCTATAGGTTACCTGGATCTAGCAAACCAAACCATGGCAAAATTGAATTACAACCATAAACCCAGATTGTAGTAGGCCTAGCCTATGCCTATTGAAATGACAAGTCAATCTAGCTAATTGGCCATTTATAATGGTTTGTAGTCTTAACATCAGCCATACAATAATGGCACAATGGCCAGAAAATAGCCTAACATTCTTTTGAAGGTTATCCGAGTGTTTCTTGCACAGAGAGCTCGAGATCCTTTGTCCAACTTTCATCCCTCAAACTCTCCTGTTGGATTTAGCTATAATTATGCACATGCGCATAAGGGATTTATTTAAAATGAAACGAGTTAAATCGACATCCATTGATGGAAAACGATGTGGCGAGTATAAAATAAGGGCGAATTACATTTTCTATTGCAACATATACAAATTATTTTATTAGTCACCTTAGTTGGCGATAATTATAATTTGGATGGAAAACCGAATTTGTCATCTGTCGTCGTTACAAGTTACGTCGATATTCTTTCTTAATTTGCACGATAACGTTATGGGAAAACTCTTCTCTTGCTGGTTTTAGGATTCAGGCTTTGTGTGAGGGTTTTGAGTAGTCATTGAAATATACATTTTAGTTCGACCTGGCAACCCTGTTCTCTGAACTTCAGACATCCGGAAGTGAATAAGTGATCTCTTCGCAAAACCCAGTTGCTAAACTGCAAGTGTGGTTTGAGGTCGGCGTTCCATAGTAAACAGCCGCACAAACATGACATCAACAAGGACTGAAGGAGCCAGACAAAAAGCAATTTCGTAGTTGGCATCAACTAGCTAGTGATACCGGTCTTAAGCGGTCTCTTTTCACCAATCATAGCTAGAGATGTTCTACTAGCAATTAGCTAAAAAATGCAGGTATGTTCTGTATTATATTTTGCACTTCCCAGGACGAGCAATCTAATTAGGTAGCTACTATACAGTAGTAATTGAGCTGTTAACGTTAGCAAGTTATGCTAATTTAGCTAACTGGCTAGTTAGTTGCCAGCTAACGTTAATCAAGTTCAACGTAACTGTTTAACCATCGAAAAGGCGTTTACTAGTTACGTTAACTAGCTAAAAGTTAGTAGAATTTGCATGACTTTGACATTTGCCCAAATTGCAGCCCGAAATAAATTGTTACTTTGTTTGTTTTGTTTAAGCTAACTAACAATACATAGCCCGCTAGCTAAGTTAACTAAGCCTGCTAACTAGCTAGCGAACCGGCTTGCTAACGCCAACAGCGTATATTCGACTATCTAGTTTGTAATAATCCTCCCTCAGCTTCAAGAGAAGCCGACAGGGGACATGAAGCGGATGAGTTGTGCCACCACCAACAATTTGTCATACAAAGTATTTTCCCTTTGCCTCTTGTTCATTTATTGGAGAGAAGCTAAAGGTCTCATCATACAGTCAACACACATGAACCAGCTAGCTCTGTGTGAATAATAACAACACTCCGTTGAGTGTTGGACGCTCAAGAATCACCATGGCTGTGGCCAACACCACCAAAACATCATGGCGATTACGTGAGTCGAGTCTCCATTTCACTCACCCTTTCAAGACCTTAATTCAGGCCCACAATTGTATTAGTTTCATTGACCCAGCGATTAATCATGGTGTGTTGTGCATCATTTTCTGTTCCAGAGGAGATTGTAGCCCACTCCAGTAATGTGGTGTGTCTGGCCCTGGGGAAGAACTCAGGCCGTCTGCTAGCCACTGGGGGAGAGGACTGCCGAGTCAACATTTGGGCAGTCAGCAAACCCAACTGCATCATGGTACAGACTAGTGAGACCATTAGGGAATAAGTGTGTGTGTGTACAGTTTGATCTCTGCTTATTTCTGGTGAATGCTGCCTGTCACTAAAACTCTTATTTCCACCTCTCTCTCCCTGTCTCTTTCTCAGAGTCTGACAGGACATAATAACCCAGTGGAGTGTGTAAAGTTTAATAACTCTGAGGAGCAGGTGGTGGCTGGCTCACAGTCCGGATCACTGCGCGTATGGGACCTGGAGGCTGCAAAGAGTGAGACTGCATTTCTCCTATATTGTGTGTGTGTGTGTGTGGAGAGGTTAGGCGTGTGGGATGTGGAGATGTTTATACTAGAGTCAACTAGACCTAGGCTACCAGTTGTTCTGAGAATGTCATATCAATATTTTTGCTATTTTTATCCCAGTCCTAAGAACTCTAATGGGACACAAGGCCAATATCTGCAGCTTGGACTTCCACCCATTTGGGGAATACCTGGCATCTGGTTCCATGGACACCAACATCAAGGTGTGTATGTGTGCTGCGTTAGTGAGTGTTGTTAAGAGCTCTACTATGTAGAGTACCGGTCAAAGTTTGGACACACCTGCTCATTCCATGGTTTTTCTTTCTTTTTACTATTTTCTACATTGTAGAATAATAGTGAAGACATCAAAACTATGAAATAACACACATGTAATCATGTAGTAACCAAAAAAAGTGTTAAACAAATATATTTTATACAAAATACATTTTATATTTGAGATTCTTCAAAGTAGCCACACTTTGCCTTGATGACAGCTTTGCACACACATAATTAGTGCTGATTTAGATTCTACAATGTAGAAAATAGTGAAATAAAGTAAAATTCCTTGAATGAGTAGTGTCCAAAGTTTTGGACTGGTACTGTATGTGGATTGTTATGTGATATCTGTGCTTAAACAGAGTTTTTCTCTTTCAGCTGTGGGATGTACGGAGAAAGGGCTGTGTGTTCAGGTACAAGGTAAGACTTGCACTTGTGTGTAATTCATGCCCAACTGAAGAGCACCAAGGTTAATTATCGACTAAAGATTTGTGATTAGGAAGCCCCCCCCCTCCTTCCTTCACTCTCTGTGAGCGGCCTGCTTTGTTGGCCGTGGGAGTGGGTCTGCTAATCAGCACTAATACTGTGTGTCTATGTCTGGCAGCAGGACTAAGCCAGGGATTACAGTGAGACGGCGAACACTGTCTTGTCTGGCCTGGGGGGGAGGGGCTGGGGACTGACCGTCTGGATAGGAGTAGGGGGGCCCATGTGTGTTTATCAATTTCATATGGCATAATGTGTGTGTTTGTGCAGGGTCACACTCAGGCAGTGAGGTGCCTGGCCTTCAGTCCAGATGGGAAATGGTTGGCCTCTGCTAGTGATGACAGCACCATCAAGGCATGAACCCACCTACACATTGTCAGAAGCTTACTTTCACATGTTTCTCATCTCACATGACTGTGGTCAGTTTGTAAACCAGGGCTCTCCAACCCAGATCCTGGAGAGCTACCGTCCTGTAGGTTTTTTCTCCAAACCTAATCTAGCACAACTGATTCTAATAATTAGCTGGTTGATAAGCTGAGTCAGGTTAGTTACAACTGGGTCTTGAGCAAAAACCTACAGGAGGGTAGCTCTCCAGCAACAGGGATGCAGAGCCCTATTGTATACTCTCAACTGTATGTTCAGAGAATTAATGAATTAGACAGCTAACTTGTCTAAGTATTCTGAAATAACTTTTTGGGAAAATAAGCTTGAAATGGGCATGGCCTAATTGACTCAAGAACCAAAAACACAAATCTAAGTGTAACTTTCTTAATGAACCAGAAAATCAATAGTTACTTCTGGTTGTTTATCAAAGTCAGCTGGCTAACTCATCGATCCTGTTTGGTAGTTATACACCTTTGCATATAAGTTCTTCTTCTATAGGCACAGATCTGATATTAGCTTACCTGATTCTTAAGGGCCACGTCATAATATTCCTAGCTGTGCCAGTCAGGAACTCATATTGCCCTCTGACCTTTGACCTGTGTGTCCTAGCTGTGGGACCTGACTGCAGGGAAGATGATCACAGAGTTTACAGCACACACGGGAGCCATCAACATCATCCAGTTCCACCCCAACGAGTATCTGCTAGCGTCAGGCAGCTCTGACCGGTATGGTATCCACACACACACACTTGCTTACGATGGCTTCAACTCCATTACTAAAGCGGAATGCCTTTGTGTATGTCTGTTCCCTACAGGACCATCAAACTGTGGGATCTGGAAAAGTTCAAGATGATTGGCTCTTCAGAGGGAGAGATGGGACCAGTCAGGTGAGGGCTACCGTCACTATTAACAAGTGTGGTTGGCGGGACACCACGATATTAGAAGTTCAGATGCAACTAACACACTATACTGTATATAAACATTTCTCTCTTCAGGTGTCTGGCCTTTAACCTGGATGGCTGCTGTCTGTATAGTGGAGCTGTGGACTCTCTCCGTGTGTATGGCTGGGAGCCCAACCGCTGCTTTGATGTGGTGCCAGTGGGCTGGGGCAAGGTGGCAGACCTGGCTATCTGCAACCACCAGCTGGTGTGTGAGAATGGCATTGCTTTTTACATTTTTTTTTTTACATTCGAGTCATTTAGCGGACACTTAACCAGAACGACTTAGTCGGTGCATTCATCTTAAGATGGCTCGGTGAGACAACCACATTTCAGTCATTTGTAAGTACATTTTTCCTCCGCAAAGTCAGTGCTAGTAGGAAAAGACAAGTGCGAGAGTTGGTGTTTATTTATAATTTAAAAAAAAATTGGTAGGGGGGGGTTACTCTTTTAATGTTACTATTACTATGTAACTACTGTGTTACTGCAACCGTGCGTGTGTGTGAGCCATAGGGATCTTATTAAATGACTATTAGGGATTCTTTATGTGAATCTGTGGTGTCAGCATGACAATTTTACATTTATTACTGTCACTGGTACTGTTAGTTTTACCCAACCCCTTGTGTTTTTTGCTCTACTGTTTCCCCCCTCCCCTCCCCCTCCCCTCCCCCCCCCGCATCTCTCTCTCCAAGATTGGCGTGTCGTACAATCTGACTAATGTTTCATCCTACGTGGTGGATTTGACGCGGGTGAAGAAGTCTGGCTCTGTGATCCAAGGCGTAATCCAGGACGACCAGCCACTCACAGAGCCCTCCCCGAAAGGATCCACGCTGCGACGCAACTACGACCGACCCCTGACCACCTGCAGCACACAGAGGTACTGCCCACTTCCAAACGCCGCTATTCTACTTTCTATGGAGCGAACCCTAACGTGAGATGGGCACACTAAACTCGGATTTAGTGTTTGTGCCCTATATGCTACGGAATCTGTTTTCAACAAAACCACTTATGAGTTGATTTAAAATCGTAGCGGTTCAAATCATGTGGTCGTCTGTAGCTTAGTTGGTAGGGCATGGTGCTTGCAATGCCAGGTGGCGTCCATTCCCAGGGACCACCCATATATAACATGTATGCACGTTGCTAAATGGCATATGTTATAGCAAATACTGCATCTAAACAGCATCCGTTAATTTCCGTTGTGGCAATAAGCAGACTAATTGGGGGTGTGCTCCTCCAGGGTAAAGCAGAGTTCTGAGTCAGACCGCCGCAGCCCCGAGGGGGAGAGGAGGAGCCCCAGTAGCGAGGACGAGAAGGAGTCCTCCGCCGAGATCCGTAACCCCGAGGACTACAAAGAGATCTTCCAGCCAAAGAGCGCCATCTGTAGGCTGATAGTACACCTTACGTTTCATTGCTATCTATTGTGTTCACACGAACAGCAGAATGCATGTATTACTACATTAGCAGTGTCTTAATCATTCTTGAATTTCATACTAAAAGTCTTCCTTGTTTCCCCCTTCCAGCTCGCACCCCCCCAAAGAGTGAGCCCTTCCCTGCCCCCTTGGAAGATGGTGAGTCCCTTCTACCAAGCCGTTAGTATGAGCAGTATTACATTTGTGTTTGTGGTTAAACTATCACATTGATCTGTTGTGTATAAGATGTGTTGCTGTCCTGAGTTTCATATTCCAGTTGTTTTGTGGCATATTAATATTTTTATATATTTATTTAGAAGTAAAGAATGGGAGATGGATAAAGAAGTGAAGGGCGCAGCCGGTCGAGCTGGGGCTCCAAACCCCATCGTCAAGGTGCATGTGGGGTCCACTTCACCAGACTCCGGCACTCATATTCAAGTTCTCTCTCTCCCTCTTTTCTCTTTTTGTCAGAGAGTTTTGTGGTGAGGGCTAACCAGGGGCTGGTGGAGTTCATGACTCCTATGACTGACAGACAGCAGGTTTGTACTCTACACCTGTACTGTTGTATGTGTGACTGATTTGTGTTTTTTGTCATGCTTGTGTGTATGTGGGATTGTCTGTCAGTGTGAGTTTCTCTGTAAATAAGTTAGATTTGTTTCTAGTATGTGTGTGTGTGTCACTGCAGCCCGGCCTGTTGTTAAACCTTCCTGTGGCATCGTCCACTCCGGTCCTGAGGGTGGAGCCTACCATGGTCGCCACGGCGCCCCGTCCCATCCCCGTGGTAACCACACGACCTCCGACCTCTAACCACCCCCCCGCACCCCACCCAGCCCCCCCACTGGTCGTTGCTATGGCGAAGGCCAAACCCCAGCCCAGCGTCATCTTCTCCACCAGGAATGAACCAATAGGACTCAACGTGGGAGATTTCCTGCCTGTGAGTGTGTATATACATGCATAACACACACGTTTGTTTCATTTACCATGGAGCAATTTCACTCACACATCACAATTTGTGGTTAAATTCTAATGTATTTATGAATAATTAAAAAAAAATCTCATCACATCTTTTCTTATCTTAGTTCTAATAGTACTAAGTCATTTATTATTTCAACAGTCCATTCACAGTAGAGGCCCTCATTCTTCACTCACCCAAGTCTTTCTCCTCTGATCAGTGACATCAGAGAGCCAGCAGGAGCAGTCTGCCTTGGGTCTCTCTCACTCCCACACTGTAAAAGTAAACCCTGCGCTCCACCTCTGTGCCAGTTGGCCAGGCAGAGTTGTCCAGCTCATGCAGTTGCTGGCTGTGCCAGCGGATAATCGCTATGTTTCTGAGCTCGTACTGCTCGCGTTCCCAGAGATTCAGGCTTGCCACCTGCACAGTGCTCCTCACACTACTTACTGTGTGAGGAGTGTACCCAGGAAGATAGTGATGCTCCATCTGGTTTAGACTGGTCAAATTGCTGGTGCCAGAAGCTGATTTTTGAGAAAAATCTACCAGTCTTACATAGCAGATGCTGGTCGCACGTGTTGTCTTTTGAAATTTGAATGTATTTATTTAACTATTACAAGTCAATTAGGAACAAATTCTTGGTTGCCACCAAAACCAAAGATTGCTATACATTCAAATGTATTCTTATGGTTTAGAATCGCCATGGAACGGTTTCAAAGCAGCAGATTTGTTTGTGAGGTCATGAAATTAAAATATTGTTTGCCATCTAGAATCGTCATGTCATTGGAATTTAGTATATAAGTTAATGTTTTTATTACACATTACACAGAATAATTACTGAAGCAAAGTCAGGAAGTCGGCATGGGAACTGAAGCAGCTACTTTTGGTAGCACCGAGTGGTGGGAGGCAGAATCACGGTCACAGGGATGGAGCAGCATGACGGTCACGGCCAGCGGGGGAATAGTGGGTCAGGAATGATTCAGGAGAGCACCTTGCCGTCCTCACAGCTATCCTTTTGCTTAGCCACTTGACTTTGTAGGTAGAAAGGCCGCTAGCTAGCTACTCCTTCACTGCCAACAAGTAGCACCCACTTGGATGATGCTGCCGGCGCCAGTAGATCAGTGGAATAGTACAGTTCTCCTATTATTAGCCTCTGACATCTCCACTGTCTTTAACTTCAGACTTCGTCTCTACCACAAGCCCCATAAGATAAACTGGGCATAGAATGAAATGGAACACAAATAGTAATTTAATGCATATCAGTCACTGATCAACATGTAAAATCAGCTCAACATTAAACCTACCATAGTGGTACAGTTTTCAAATTCACTCAGAAATGCTCCAATCACCTAGTTACATTGTGTACGCATAAAACAATTACAAAAACAAGATGGTCAGCTTCTTAAATATTTTTTAAACACATGCGCATAGAAATGGAATTGACCCCTAAATGTATGTAGGTTTAGGGTGTGATCGAACAGGGGTGTGTATTTACCAGGTTATATACGTTTGCGTATCTCTGTCCTAGCCTGCTCGCAACAACCGGCCCAGTGTGCTGGGTGATGACGAGGCTCTGGCCCAGATCAGAAAGGGCCATGACACCATGTGTGTGATGCTCACCAGCCGACACAAGAACCTGGACACCATCAGAGCTGTGTGGGGCAGCGGGGACGTTAAGGTATGGCGCTTAACAGACCGCGCTAACGTCACTTGAAATAAATAATGACTCGACTTTCAATGTTAAACTCGGGACAACATCCTTGACTGGTTAGCTGTTTGTGGCCATGAAGTATGGAGAGACGTTACTGGCTGCCTCTTCAGTGTTTTGTTTTTTTGTGGTTGCTGCTCTCGTCTTCAGACCTCCTTGGACTCGGCCGTCTCGATGAAGGATCTCTCTATCGTCGTGGACATCCTCAACATCGTTAACCTCAAACCGTGAGTGGATGTTGAAACGCGTGCGCACAACAAGACTACAGATCTTATTTAGCAAAGGAGGCCACACATACTTTCACTCTTTGTGTTGGTACCATGACCAGTAATTTGACCTGTCCCCCCCAGGTCTCTATGGAAACTGGACCTGTGTACCTCTATCCTGCCCCAGATTGAAGAGCTGCTGCAAAGCAAGTATGAGAGGTGAGACAGCAGAGATGAAAGTGATAACAAATCCATGTTTGGGTATAAATGTGTGTTGACCCATCGTCTCTCCCCGTGTGGTCAGTTACGTGCAGACGGGTTGCACCTCTCTGAAGCTGATCCTGAAGCGTTTCTGGCCTCTCATCTCAGACACGCTGACAGCGCCTCCCTCTGTTGGAGTGGATATAACACGGGAGGAACGGTGAGTTTAAGCCCCATTTTGGAAACCTAAACCGGCTTGAACTTTTAACCATCTATCTGAAGTGTGCATTAATTCAATGGTCACTAATCCTGTTCCTGGAGAGTGACACTATGCAGCCCATCACTAAAGAACCATTGTTCTTAAGGGTTCTAGCTCTGTAATTAATCCAATATTGCTTGCAGAAAGACTGATACATTTGGATAGAGTTCAGACTCTGCCACAGTGAGGCAGGCCATTTCCATTGCATACTGTGAGTTAATGTTTTTTTTTGTGTTTGAGCCCAGCCACCAGAAGTGCAAGGCATGCTACAAGCAGCTGAAGAACCTCAGCAACGTGGTGAAGAACAAGGCCGACCAGGTGGGACGCCACGGCAGCGCCTTCAAAGAGCTGCAGCTGCTCATGGCCCCACTGGACTACTGACGCACAGACCCCAAATGGCTGAGCACTGCTGTGAGGACTGACGGCTGCATTCTCTCATCCACCCGAGTGGTAAATCCGGGGACAATCAGATTCACACTGCTTGTGGATGGACTGAAGCATCCATTGCTTGTCAGAGAGGGATATGAGTCCTGTGTATCCAGAAGGAGTCCATGTTAGAGATCACTGAGTAGGTGTGTTTTCAGGGCGTAGCTCTATTTAAACACGGGGCACTTATGATTCCTTAATCTGTATTTGTCTGTGTAATGTCCTCTGTAACCTTGACTGGCCGAGCACACACACTTTAATTCCACAGACCTGACTAGGGCCGGGTTTCAATCCGATCGTAGGCATTGCGGCTTTTAAAGGTAATGTTCAAGGACATCCTATTCACAGTAAAAGCTGCACATTTCGGCTCAATCAGAAATCGCCTTTAAAAGCCTTAATGCCTACGATCGGATTGAAACCCGGCCTAATTTACTGTGTGATTTCTATTTAAATTTTCTACATTCTGTACCTGAGATGTCAACCCTAGATGCACTCTTTGAAAGTAGTTAACACTAAAATAACCTGTTTTTCAAATAAAGAATGGAGTCTAGATGTAGGCATGTTTCTGGAATTGAAAGGAACAACACTTGTTAAGATGTGTGTAATTCCACTCCAACAGAGAGCAGCACTGTTCTCTGGTTGGGAAGGTGCTACAGATAAGGACAAGGCCATGTTTAAGGTTTCTTGTAGAATCAGTTGCAATTTTGAGCACATGGCCATCCATTTTTTTCCGGAAAGAGGCAAGATCAGATGCATGTGAACGTTTCCAGTTCTAAGGTTAGCATTAAGAGAAGTGTCCTTATCAGTACACCTGTAACAATCTCAGTATGAAACAACTATTTGATCAAATAAGCCATTACATCTTTTTGTTAACCAAATTGGACTCCATACAAAGAGAAGATTCTGCGAGAACTGTCCAGCTTTAAACTTCCGCTTGAAAGATGTAATAGAATGCACAAGGTGCAATTTCAAAATTGAAAAGAGGAATGACGCACTTCCCATGTTAGTCATTTCTCCAGAGCAATTAATCCTTGCTCGGGAACTCGAACCAGCGACCTTTCAGTTGCTGGGTTACCTGTCACATAATTTAGCTGACATTTCTGAATAGCTCTAAAGTAACTTTATTTTGGTTTTTAAGCCCATAGATTGTTGTAATTTTGTCATGAATACACAGACACTGCAAGACAATACACTTTAAAACCAACATTTTCTTTGCACCCCATGACTATGTAGAAATGCACGAAAGAAGCTTTAAACCTGCAAAATTCTCAAAGCCAACAAGAGGGTTGTGAAGTGCTTGGGATGTTCCCCAATGCTGGAAAGGGGAGGGGCCCTAGTGGGAACTCCTGCTCTATGCAACGCTATGGCTGCAACCATCCTGAACCAGTTGAGCATAGTCTCTGGGTAGGTGTAGTACAACCTACCGTTTAGTAAATGGTGATATATTTCAACAAACATCTGTTAGAGTCCTGTGCTCTCAGAGCTCTATAGAAACAGCATAAGACTTGAGTTCCATTTGGTATCGAGTGTTTATTAAAAAGGGTGTACAAAAACAAGACTGTAGAAACCTACGGCAGCTACAACAAAGACAAAAGCAAGCAAAGATACCCATCAACAACCAACATGATGCAGCATGTCCTCAATGTTCCTTGGACATGAAGGGAACATTGGTTTAACATTGAAGAAGCACGGCCAATTAGCCGATATGTATTGATCAATCAGCTGATCAAATGTACTAAGCATTCCTATTTACCCTGGATGCATTTTGAAAAACAGTTCACAAGCTTAATCACTCCCGCAGGGGCAGCAATTTCTGTAGCTACATATGTGTCTGCTCCGTGAGGCGATCCGTTGTCATTTGCTGCTTGTGGTCAGCCATAGGGAGTAGGATAAAGCTGTCCTGGATGCAGATCTAGGGTCAGTTTTGTGTTGTGTCCCTATTGAATAATCTGATCCTAGAAATGTGCCTCTGGGCAACTCCAACCGGCAGCATCCAATAACAGGAATGGCATTTCCTGTCTGTCAGGGAGTTTGAATCGGTCTAGCTTTATTCGCTCGGTACAAGAAACACGACAACATGAACGTTTCCATGCAGTGCTGAGGCAGCTCTGTATTGCCCTGGAGAAATCTAAAACACAAACGGCTACACAGGAAGTTAACCTCTCTGCACTCATCTCTATTGCTTGCGTCTTATTGGGTACTCCACAGTAACATATCTGTGGAGTACCCTGATTGGATGAGGGGGAGAAAGTGTAGAAGGAGACCAGGATGGAATCCTCGTTAAAAAAAACAACCAAAGGAGATTTAAGGGATTAAAAACATCTCAAAACACACATATATACTGTATATGCATATTATCATAATCCGTAACTGGAGCATTGTTATAAAACACATCAAGAAGGTAACAGCCTTGTTTAAAGTGCATTTTTACCCAGAAATACTGTGATTAGAAGGGCTATACTGTTAGTGGATGATGGGACTAGTTAGCACTAGGGGTGTGGGTGTGGTATTATTGTGAGGAAGTCCATTGGCCAATGGGAGAATAGATCACAGGCTCAGTTGAAGGGTCAAAGGGGAAGGAGTGAAAGGTGGGGTGGAGTTGTTCTGGGCTGTGAGGGGTAAAGGGTTTCTTTATGAGAGAGTTGTTTTTAGGACACAGGCCTGTGTTACTCTCAGGTGCTCCTCCCATTTGGCCCCTAGTCAGGTGTGGAAGTCTGGTGTGTTGTGTTCCTTCAGGGGTATAGACGAGGGCACGTAGTTAAGATATGGGGGGGCTGTACAACAGTCCTGGCTAAAATGAACACCTATCGATTCCTTTCAGCTATCAGTGGTGATGAAGAAATTGAGAACTGGAGGCCATTTTAGAGCATTGGGACTGAGTCTCGGTACGCAGCATGAGGCAGCCATCCATGAGGGTCAAAGTTCATATCCCCCTCTTTACCCCTCTGCTCTTCAAATTAAAATGTCACCGTTCAATCGGTCAGATCTGATAATTTGCCTAGTCCAGTTGCTCTCACCCATTGGCTGAGTGAGATCAGCAGAAGGAGACAGGGCTGATAGGTTGTTCCCAAAGCAGAGACTTTCTATTGGTGGGTCAAGGTGCTGGTTAACACCCTCCTGTTCAGATGGCCCAATGGCTGACTGGATCAGGGTCCGGTTTCATTCTGAATCCATTGGAGCCTTCAGACAGACAGTTTCAGTCGTCCTGTAGGGGCAGAGTAATAGATTTAGGAAACTGTGAATAGTGGGGAGTGGTGTCCCTGTGTAAATAACGGCTCACTACAACCCAGCCAGAGAGCAGCACAGATGGGGGAAAGGAAGAGGATGTATCCACAGATTCCACACATACACACCAAATCCATATAGACAAGACACGAAAACATATAAACACCCTCACATCATACAATATACAGATCACATAGATAAGAATTGCATTCAGACAGTCACACAGCCAGAAGTCAGAGTACGGACACCTTCACCCACACACACATGGATCTGCAGATAGAGAAACAAAGCTTGCAGTCTCTCACATAGACAGAGGTTCAAGAGTCAAGACCCACACAAACAGTTTCCTGGGGTTAGAGGTGGGGTGTGTTAGATAGGTGGGCATTAACCAGGTGACATGGGTGGGCACTGGGCACCATGCCATGCTGAGCATTTACTTTTCATGCCAAGCGACCAATCAGCATAAACCCCACCTACCTGCCCACCGTCCCCCACCAATGGGATGGCTCTGCCTAACAGCCTGTCTGCAAACCAACCAATCAGACCAGAGGATCAGGACACAGGAGTGAACGGATTCAGAGTTCACTTTGTTTGTGTATATTTTGTATCATCCCAATAATGATGGCATAAGGTGGTGTGTGTACATGTTAGTGTTGTATATTGATGGGTCCCAGAGTTCTTGGTGACATAGGACATTTCAAGAGAGGCATGTGTACCTGTTGGGACTAAGGGAGGGAGGGAGGGAGGGGTGTGTGTGTGTGTGTGTGTGTGTACACATTTACCTGTAGAGAGCTGGGACTGAGACCTCCGTCGTGTGGTGGGGGTTTTGGAGGAGGCAGAGAGGGTGGAGCCGGCACTGCTGGCCCGAGAGATGGGGAGGGGCACGGGAGTCACCGGGGGAGAGTCCAGCTGCAGAAATGTCAAAGTTCAATTATAGAAATATCAATACCAAAGTTCAAGATCCCCATTCAACCCCATTCCGCTAAGGATCCTGTCTGTTTAACTGGATTACGATTGTTTCTCTGCTTCGGTTTCGCTCTCATCAGACTGAAACTTAAGTCGATCTTAGATTGATTGTCTGGGGCCAAGTTAACCTCCCATTTCATGTAAGAAAGTCATGACTATGATGCTTTTAGGGAAAGAGGATCATTTACATGTGAGCTTGACCAGTTCCAGTCCCCTTGCTTAGTGGGTTCGGGGTACTCCCCGGGCTAATTTGTATGTAGAAGGACTGAAGCTCAGTTCTGGTGACATTTTAATGAAAATACAATTATGCTGACACCTGACATTACCATGTTCTGACCACTAGATGGTGTCAGAACAATCTGAGATGGTGGGTGTCATGGCTTGCTGAAACGCTCTATTCAGGTGTAAACACTTCTCGAACCCAGACTGGATGCACCTATTAAACATTTGAGTGCAGGCTCTGTCTGGCATTAACTCGGGGAGTTTTCATCTGAAGAAAGCAGTGTGTTTGAATGGTAATCTGTTGAAAGTATCTCCTAAATTAACAAAGTGCATAACTAATCATAACTAAGTGGTCATCAGGAATGGTCCATAATAGAGACCATTTTCATCCCCTTTCCCGAATGTGTAAAATCTCTGCACCATTTAGTGGTTAGAACCTGGTAATATGAAGATGTAGAATGGGACATAAACCTAAAAACTTAAATGACTAATTTCTCTGAACGGGGGGGGGAAAATCACCAAATTCACTGAGAATAAATTACATAGGATGAATAAACAATACACGAGCCACAGCTCAATACTACTTGTCAAACAGAGACCTAATACTGTATACTCATTGTTGGGTTGGGATTGGGCGTGGGTGGCTTTTGGCCATTTCTTTGGATTCCTCATACTCATTGTTAGAAAAAGAGTTTGGTCTAAATCGGATGTTAGGTACTATATTTATTGAATATTATAAGAATCCTAAAAATGTATACGGCCAATTTGGGTGCAATCAATTACCTTAGTTTTTCAGATTTCAATTGATATTTCAACAAAATAATGTTGCAGAAATGCTACTCTTATCTGTTTCTAACAGAAACAATTTCAGAACAATCAGATGGTGGGTGTCATGACTTGATCAAATAAAATCAAACTACCCAGAGGCTTTGGAGATAACCTTTTCAAACATCCTGAGCCTACTAGATCTTCTTTGCAAGACAGTGGGTTTCCCGACATGGATTATTAAGGGCAGAGGGACAGAATGAAAGCTGATGCCCCAGATTTGGCTCAGTGATCTGGGGAAGGTTTGACGTAAGGCCTGGGCTGACCTAGCACACGTGTGTGAGATTTCATGTGTGAGTGCGTCCCTCACTCTCTCCAGGGTGCGTGTGTGTGGGTTACCTCCACGCTGTCGTGGGTGGGCGAGGAGGAGGTGGAGGAATTCTCCCACTGTCTCCTGGTGGCATTGCCCAGCTCGATGGTCCGTACCCGCTGGGCAAACTTCAGAGAGCACACCGACTCACTCATGTTACTGACCAGGGGAGACACCTAGAGAAAATACCTTCTGATATTAGCCTGAAGTCCAACATTGAAGGCTTCAAGCATTGATCGTTTTATCATAGGCTAATATCCAATTTAATTTGAAACCCCTTTACCACCCACCCCTCTCCCTCCTCTACCCCTTTCTCACCTGCACCATCATCAGGGTCTTGCTGTCCCCACTCAGTGAGTCAGACAGCAGGTAGGTGAGCCGGGAGTTCCTGAAGGGCACGTGGGAGTGTCGGCTCCGTAGCGCATTGATGACATCACCAAGGGCCGACAGGGACTTGTTGATGCACTGGGCCTCTCGCAGACGGCTGCCCTCTGCCCCAGATTTAGCAATCCGCTCTGAGCCAGCCAGGTCAACCAGGTTCAGCTTACCTAGTAGAGGGTGTACAGAGATAAAATCCTGAATTAGTGCGTCTGTCTGTCTGTGTACCTTGTCCGGTACAGGAATTGTGTGTGTACCTTGCGTGCGGTGCCCGGTGGAGGAGTTGACGCCTGCTACGGTGATGATGAGGAGGGCGTGAGAGCGGGAGCTGTGTTCGTTCAGATTGGTGCAGGCTGTGGCCCTGTTCATGTGACCCAGCTCAAACACCTACACAGAGGGCACAGGCCAGGGGTTAGAGGTCAAAGGTCATATGAAGTGAATAACTGCTCCTTCATCCGCACAGGCACATGGCAGAACACACACAGGACCAGATTTCAATCATTAACACACAAACTAATCTGTAGACTAGAGACAAATCCAGGCTTTGGCACATTCCACTTGTTCAGGGAACACAAGAGCTCTGACAGACATTTCAGGATGAGAAAACAAGAGCTCAGTCTCAGGCCTGAAGAACCGTGGGAGCCATCTTATTAACTGACACATGATTGTAAACAACGCCCAAGTTTATCTTACTCTAAACCTCTATTTAATTGGAAAACAGTAATGAAGGAAATGTATTGCTTTAGGGTTTCGTTAAGGAATGCCATTTGGCACATTGTGATTGGTAAGTAACACCATATAAACAAAATGTGATTCATTGATTGCAGATCAGAGCACAACGCTACCTCACTAGCCCAACGTCCTGTGGCAGGCATAGTATAAGTGGCAGTAGTAGAATGGTGGCCTCACCCTGTTGATGTCCTCAGGGCTCTGGACAGTGAACTCCGTGAGGCCTGGCACATAGAGCTGACCGCTACCGTCCGGGTTCATCTTGATGTCCAGCTTCTCACCCTGGATGTCCCCCAAAAGGTTCCTACAGGAAACAGTAACACACGGTTACAAAGATGGTTCCCACTCAAATAAAAAGACGGTCTTAAAATGATACCCATACGGCACTACTTTAGGTGTATGGTGTCATTTCCTATGATATCCCCCAACAACATTTGGCAGACAGAGAGATAGATGGATAACTAGATAGCTCAAATTAACAAAAACGATCTATGTATCTATCAAGATAATCTGTAGCCAACTCTCCAACTAAGTGGGGCCAAAACGGCTTCTCTCATGTGTTGTGACATTCCACCCCTCCAATTCTCTTCTCGTGGTGAGTTCTGCTGTCACGCTTTGGCAGAAAGGACACACAGATGTTCAGAGATGACAAAACAGAGACGGTGAGATACACGGAGGAAGGGGATAGAGGGAGAAAAAGAGGGAGGAAGGGAATAGAGGGAGGGTGGAGAGGAGCTTGTGTTCAACAGATGAACCAAGGACGTTAAATATAATCCACTCTTATATAACTGCTGGCCCCATGCACTCAAATTGCTTACACAGATGCACACAGGAACTGTGTCAAAGACAGCTTAGGTCTAAATCACAATGAAATAACGCTTCAGCCTTGATAAAAATAAAAAAAAGCCTTCTCATAAAGGTACGTATTGTAACTACGTGACCCCTTTGCTTCCCCTCCGTCATTGTGTAACCTCTGAGGCAAGGCCGCACCTGCACTCAAATCCAAACCTACTCACCCTGTCGGAACTTATACTGATGCGTGTGTGTGCGCGCGTGTCCTCTCACCGTAGGGTCTCGTTGTAGATCTCCACCATGCTAACAGTGATCTTGAAGTCCCAGTCGGGCGCTTTCTCAGTCACCTCAGAGAACAGCAGTCTGAGAGCCCTTTGGTTAATGCCCGGGTCCTTGGCCACACCCTAAAGAAAAAAGGACAGACAAGACATTCGCTATTAACAACCACTACAACACAACACAAACTCTTCATTTATCTCCTGTGGTATGAGAGAGAAGGAGAGAGTGTGAAAGTAAGTGTGTGTGTGTGTATTAGCAGCGAATACCTCCATGGTGTAGGTCTTTCCTGAGCCCGTCTGTCCGTAGGCGAAGATGCACACGTTAAAGCCATCAATACAGGACGTCACCAGGGACTGGACCTCCTGGAACACCTGGTTAGCCAATCAGAGAGGGACAGTTAGGATGACAGGCGTTGTGATTGGTGACAGTAAACCATTAGAATATATAGAGACAGCAACATCCTTTTGGTATATCTCAACTTAAAAAAAGGGGCTTCCTCTCATGTCATTTCCTTCATCTGTGCTGATGAGAAACGTCTTATGTTGCTTTTACCTGTGGTTACGTTTTCAGATGAGTAAAGACGAAGGCAAGGAAGCCACTTCAGACTATTGAGATGTACTCCCAAGTCATGATGTTTTACTGACCTCTTCCTGTGTGGCCTGAGGGTGGAACACCTTGTCCAGTTCAAAGGTCATCAGTTTGACCTTGTTGGAAAGATAGAGAAGGGCATCGTCGTCTGGGTCAAAGCTGACCATGTTTTCGGCAGAATCATGCTCCCCCCGGCACACCGGCCGCACTCGACAGAACACCCTGATGTTACCTGGGAAGTGAAGGCAGAGGAGAGAGGCATTACAATACTGTTTAGGGACAACACATTAAAAGATCCACTGCTTTTGAACATAATTGATCTGTTGTATACTCAGATGCACCTGTGGAATCAAATCAAGCTTTGTCACATGCACCAAATACAACCTCACTGTGAAATGCTTACTTACAAGCCCTTAATCAACAGTGCAGATCAAGAAGAGTTAAGATTTTTTTTACCAAATAAACTAAAGTAAAAAATAAAATAAAAAGTAACACTAAAATAACAATAACGAGACTATATACAGGGGGTACCGGTAACGAGTCAATGTGCTGGGGTACAGTCTGGGGTTAGTCGAGGTAATTTGTAGGTTTACATGTAGGTAGGGGTAAACTGCCTATGCATAGATAATAAACAGTGAGTAGCACCAGTGTAAAATCAAATGGGTGGGGGTGTCAATGTAAATAGTCCGGGTGGCCATTTGATTAATTGTTCAGCAGTCTTATGGCTTGGGGGTAGAAGCTGTTAAGCCTTTTGGTCCGAGACTTGGTGCTCCAGTACCGCTTGCCGTGCGGTAGAGAGAACAGTCTATGACTTGGGTGATGGGAGTCTAACAATTATTTGGTCTTTCCTCTGACACTGCCTAGTATATAGGTCCTGGTTGGCAGGAAGCTTGGCCCAAGTGATGTACTGGGCCTACCCACTACCTTCTGTAGAGCCTTACGGTCAGATGCCGAGCAGTTGCCATGCCAGGCAGTGATGCAACCGGTCAGGATGCTTTCGATGGTGCAGCTGGAGAACCTTTTGAGGATCTGAGTACCCATGTCACATATTTTCAGTCTCCTGAGGGGGAATAGGTTTTGGTGTGCTTGGACCATGTTAGTTTGTTGGTGATGTGGATGCCAAGGAACTTGAAGCTCTCGACCGCTCCATTACAGCCCTGTCGATGAGAATGGGGCGAGTGCTCAGTGCTCCTTTTCCTGTAGTCCACAATCATCTCCTTTGTCTTGATCATGTTGAGGGAGAGGTTGTTGTCCTTGTACCACATGGCCAGGTCTCTGACCTCCCTATAGGCTGTATCGTCGTTGTCAGTGATCAGGCCTACCACTGTTGTGTCATCGGCAAACTTAATGATGGTGTTGGAGTCATGCCTGGCCGCGCAGTCATGAGCGAACAGGGAGTACAGGAGGGGACTGAGCATGCACCCGAGTGACCCCTGTATGAGGATCAGCGTGGCGGATGTGTTGTTACCTACCTTTACCACCTGGGGGAGGCCCGTCAGGAATTCCAGGATCCAGTTGCAGAGGGAGGCGTTCAGTCCTTGGGTCCTTAGCATAGTGATGAGTTTTGAGGGAACTATGGTGATGAACGCTGAACTGTAGTCAATGAATAGCATTCTCACATAGGTGTACCTTTTGTCCAGGTGTGAAAGTGCCGTGTGGAGTGCAATAGAGATTGCATCATCTGTGGATCTGTTGGGGTGGTATGTGCAAATTGGTGTGGGTCTTGGGTTTCTGGGATAATGGTGTTGATGTGAGCCATGACCAGCCTTTCAAAGCACTTCATGGCTACAGATGTGAGTGCTACGGGTCAGTAGCCATTTAGGCAGGTTACCTTAGTGTTCTTGGGCACAGGGACTATGGTGGTTTGCTTGAAACATGTAGGTATTACAGACTCGGTCAAGAAGAGGTTGAAAATGTCAGTGAACACACTTGCCAGTTGGTCAGCGCATGCTCAGAGTACCCGTCATGGTAATCCGTCTGGCCCAGCAGCTTTGTGAATGTTGACCTGTTTAAAGGTCTTGCTCACATCGGCTACGGAGAGCGTGATCACACAGTCGTCCAGAACAGCTGGTGCTCTCATGTATGCTTCAGTGCTGCTTTCCTTGAAGCGAGCATAAAAAGGCATTTAGCTCGTCTGGTAGGCTCGCGTCACTGGGCAGCTCGTGGCTGGGTTTCCCTTTGTAGTCCGCAGTCTTCAAGCCTTGCCATATCCGAGGAGCCTCACAACCGATGTAGTAGGATTCAATCTTCATCCTGTATTGACGCTTTGCCTATTTGATGGTTCGTCTGAGGGCGTAGCGGGATTTCTTATAAGTGTCCGGATTGGTGTCCCGCTCATTGAAAGCGGCAGCTCTAGCCTTTAGCTCGATGTGGATGTTGCCTGTAATCCATGGCTTCTGGTTGGGATATGTACGTACGGTCACTGTGGGGAGCGTCAATGCACTTACTGATAAAGCCAATGACTGAGATGGTATACACTTCAACGCCATTGGATGAATGTCGGAACACATTCCAGTCTGTGCTAGCAAAACTTGCGAATCTACTGGATGTACACACTATACACTAGCTAGTATGAACGGCTGATATCACACACACCTCTCAGAAGGCACGGTCAAGGGCTCGTACCTTTGATGCGCACCAACTCGTTGTGACACTTCTTCCTCAGGTTCATCTCTCTCTTGTACTTCCTCAGCAGCTCTTGGTTGGCACTGCTCACCTCGCCTATCACCTGGCAGATCTCCTGCTTGGCCTCGGTGATGGCCTTCTCCAGCATGAAGGGGAAGTCCTGAACCTGTCTCTTCAGACAGTTGTAGTCACAGGTGAGAGTACGCAGGGCTGGCTGCAGGGTCAACAGGTTCATACGCACCCCTGGGGACAGGGAGGGACACGCACGCATTTTGTTACATCAGTGAATAACGACAAAAAACAGAGCACACAAACATTCCTGGGTAATATTCATTAGGAAGGACAGCAAAATTGAATAAAACCTGAAGTGAAAAATGTTTCGTAGTGTGCCCTAATGAATACTGCCCGAGACTACAATGTGCATACGCGCAAATGCAAAAAGTACATAAACATAAAAGTCCTAAACTTTCGGCTTACCTGCCAGGTTCTCATGCACGGCCTTCATCTCGCTTTCGGCCCTGATGAAGGCCTCCTCTATCACCCTGTTCTTCTCCTCCTCCAGGTTCTGCATTTCAGCCTCTAACTGGCCCTGGGCCCGCTCCATCTCCCCCTCGTACACCAGGATCTACAGGGGACAAAGAGAGAGAGGTTAGAGAGGGTTGGACATGGGGATTGGAGTAGGTCTTGGGACAGTACCAGCACACCATACTGGTCTAGGTGGGGACTGGAGCGTGTTTGGTGGTCTACCTGGAGTTAAGAGCTAAAAATCTAGCAGCACTGGAACTCAGATCTAATAGCTACCAGGGCATTTGAACTAAAGGCTTCAAATGCCCCTTAACATCTTTGTTAAGATCTATAACTAACCCATGGAGGTTATTAAAAGTTAGCTCCCAGCAAAACTATCGGGTTTTCTTCTTCTCAGCTAAAGGATATATTAATTGGTTCACAATGGGTTGTGAACCATCATTACAGCTAAAAGCTAATCCAAAACCACACACACTGCACCCCCAATACAAGACTGAAGGACCCTCAGAGATTTAGGGTACAGTTTATGCATGTCACTACAGCACACAGGTTTTTGGTAGGGGTTGAAACCACACAGATGGGCAGAGTTTGGGGAGCAGGGTACCTGAGACACAGGAAGTGATGTAGTGAGAAAACAGGAAGCACTATGAGGGGCCTAATCTGCCTATCAAAGGGGGCCAACCTTAGACAACCTGCAAATGACCGCGCCATTGCCCCTTCCGACGGCCTTGGAGAGCAGGCCGCAGATACGGCCACGGTCCGCACGCAGCTGGAACCAAACGTAAGCGAAGAGAGAGGGGTTAACACGGCCCATGCCACTATAGGGGAGGGGAGGGGATTGGACGAGGGTTGAACCATTCACCTCTACTGGGAGGGAAGGGTGTTTTTGTGAAGGACCGTACTGCCACAATCTACTACAAGGGGGGTGAGTTGGATTGTACCAATGCTGGTACCAGGGGGAGGAACGAGGAAAACTTCAGAAATAACAAAGACCAACTGGTTAAGGAGCCAATGGGATTAGGAAGGGGCACAGAGGGTTATGCGTGTGTGACAGTAGTATGTGTGTGTTGTTAGATGGTTGTGTGTGTGCGCGTCTGTATACATGTGCATCTCCTTATGTGTGTACCTGAGCTCGGAGCTGGGTGCTGGTCCTCTGGGAATCGTGCAACTGTGTCTCCAGCTCTCGGAGCAGCTGTCTCTGCAGTGATAGCTGCTCCTGCAGGGCGACGCTCTTGGCCTGGGCCTCGGCTACGGCCTGCTGAGACTCTGTCGACTCCACCTCCACTATCTCAGTCACATACTGGACGGAGAGAGAAGAGAGAGAGAGCGAGATAGATAGGGTAGGAGAAGAGAGAGAAAGGTGGGGAGCAGGAGAGCGAGATTGATATCGTAAGATCCTCAGGGAACACAATTCAGCAGCAAATGCTCTCGTAACATCCCAGTCATTCACATAACTCAAAAACATTGGATAGGTGGTAAGCTACCAACATATAACGTACCCATCCTATCATTTCAGATCTATGAGGGACCATTAAGTAACATAGGAGCTAGCAAGGGGTTGTTTTTGAAATGGGACAGTTTTTTCCGATTCCTCACCTTGACCTGATGGGGCCGGGTGGCCTGTCTGGCCAGCTCCTCCTCACAATCTCTGAGCCGCACACTCAGCTGCTGCTCCACCTCCCCCTGCTGACACTTAGACTCCTCCAGTTGCCTCTGCATCTCCCCCGCGTGGCGCTTGGACTCCTCCAGCTGTCGGCTGAGCGTCTCCACCCTGCTGGCCTTCTCCAGGACCTGCTGCTCCAATTCAGCCAGCCTCTTCTGCCTCGGTCTGGCCTGGCTCTCCCAGCGAGACACCGCTTCACGCAGGGCCTCCGCATCCTATATAACACATAATCCACCACACATGCTTATAACACAGCCTCTTCTCGCTCTTCTAACGAGATACAGGGCTTCCGTATCCTACACACACAGAGCTATAATAGACACATAAAAAACATGTTTTTTACAGCCTCTACCCTCACTTGATTTGCCCATGCCACACCCATACCTGGCTGTGGGGGCAGTCAGTGGTTGTGCAGGCCGGTGGAGGAGCCTCCTGGAGCAGTGAGGTCTTGCATGCCTTCAGCTCCTGCTTCAGCCGCTCGTTCTCGACCACCAGCAGCTCCAGGTGCTTCTCCAGGTCGGTCGCCCCCTACAGGACAGAAGGAACAGGCACATGTCAGTATCACACTCACAAAGGCACCACAGAGGGATATCAATATACACAGGAAGGAATTAACACACATTCACACAGCAATGCACAAGCACCCTCTCCCTCACCTCCCCCTCTTACACACACTCACATGCAACACCTTAGAATGCCTGTGAAGCAGAAGTGTGTCACGGTGCAATCTTACACCTGAAAGTAAAGGTGCCAGTTACCTTGAGCTTGTCTTTCCCAAGCTTCCCAAGAATGTAGGCCAGCTGGGATCTGCCCTCATTCTCCCTTTAGTTTCCTCCTCACCAGTCTTTCTCCTCCCATTTCCCTCTCTCTATTCTACTCACCAGCTCCGACCGCAGTCTCTCCACCTCCTGGTTCTGGTCTAGTAGCTTCTCCTCCAGCTCCCCCACCTGTGTGCGCAGCGCTACGATGAGCTGCTCTCCTTCCTGAATGAGACGGTTGCTGTGCTGCTGATGCTCCTGTGGCTCACCCAGCCTCTGCACTGCCCGAACACCTGCAACACACACACAGACAGTGATAACACATTATATACACGCACCCACAGAATTTAAAAACAGACACACACACCATCCAGCCCCACAGTATTGGATAATGCGTGTTGACAGTCGGTCACAGCCGTGTCAGCATTGTGAACACCGTCCTGACAAGACACAACCCATTCGGAGTCATTCACTTCACAGTAATTACTGCCGTATCAGTCACGACTCACAGTCCTGTTTTTACATCTGCAGTTCTCCTTCCTAAATACTCTACTACGGTTCTCCCTCCCTCTTTCTTCCTCCCTCCATCCATCCATCTCCCCGTTCCTCTCTCACCGTTGGGCAGGGCTGTGTGCAGCTCCTCTTGTAGAGTGTGTATGACGTTAGTCTTCTCCTGCGGACTCTGTTCGTGACTCTGCTGCAGTCTCTGCAGCTGCAGACACCGGGAAGCTTCCTCGCGTCGCAGACGCGCCTGGAACTCGCACACTTTCTCCTGCAGTGTCTAGACACATGCACACGGCAAAGGTCACAGGTTAGAAGCTAGGCAGGTCATTAATGACGACATCCTTGTTCCCTTGGAAATGTGACAAGGAGGATTGGTCAGTTTATAACTACATCCACGTTCACAGGTCTGATCAAAACTGAGCCATCCAGTCAGTCTATATGGATCTGTAAATTACATTTGAATTCAATCACTTTTTGACTGCATCCATTTTGATTTAAGCAACATTTATTAGACATGTTTGCCCATGGAAGAAGAGGTCAAAAAGGGACTTTTTGGACCTGAATGCCAAAACAGTCAGGAGATAAAGGTGCTCTATGTTGACCAATTTTGCATACCCCACCATACCATGAGACATCCATGTCTTCATCACTGGAAAAGTGATGAGCTTATTAACAGTGTTGTCAAACTATTATTTCTTGAAAATATATACATTTAAAACATTTTATATTTTAAACCTTTTTCAAAAAACCTTTTTCAAAAAACAGGTAAACTTATTCAAGTGTCTCAACTGATGGCGGGCACAACACAAAAACCTTAGATTATGGAAATGGGCTCTAAACTACAACAAAAATCTGAGTTTTTTGCGTTTTTAGATCATTGACTTGAAAAAGTTAAGAAATTACAATTTGTATCAAAAAACAAAAAAATATTTTTTCCCCCAGAAATGTTAAGTTTGACAACCCTGTTTGCAAGCTTATAAATGATATAAATTTCAACCGGTTATCTTATTTTCCAGTGATGAAGACACGGATGTCTCATGGTATAGTGGGGTATGCAAAATAGGTCAACTATGAGCACCTCTATCTCTTGAATGTTTTGGCGTTCAGGTCCAAAAAGTCACTTTCTGAGCACTTCTACAACAGTAGATGTCATTGAAATCAAAAGGGGTGCTGTCAAATAGTGATTGAATTCAAATGGATATACCCCTACACCAGTGGTTCAAACATCTCCTCTGGGACCCCAAGATATTTCACTTTCTTTTATATAGCCCTGAACTGCACTCACCTGCCAGTTTATTAAGTACACCACCCAGTTTACGAAAATGGATCGCTCCTACAGACAGTGAGTCACGTGGCTGTGACTTGCTATATAAAGCAGCAAGACAGGCATCCAGTTACTGCTCGATTGAACATTAGAATGGGAAAAACGAGTGACCTAAGCGACTTGGAGTGTGGTATGATTATTAGTCCCAGGCTCGCCGGATCCAGTATCCCAGAAAACCCGGCCGTCGAAAAACATCCAGTCAGCGACAGTCATGTGGGCGAAAACAGCTCATTGATGAGAGAAGTCGGAGGACAATGGCAAGAATCGTGCAAGCTAACAGACGGGCCCACAGACAGACAAATAACTGTGCAGTACAACTGTGGTGTGCAGAACGGCATCTCGGGAACATACAACTCGTCAATCCTTGTCACGGATGGGCTATTGCTGCAGACGACCACACCGGGTTCCACGACTATCCACTAAAAACAAGAACCGGCTCCAGTGGGCATGTGATCACCAACACTGGACAATTGAGTAGTGGAAAAACAGCGCCTGGTCCAACGAATCCCAGTTCCTGTTGTGTCATTCTGATGGCAGATTCAAGATTTGGCGTAGGCAGCACGAGTCCATGGACCCATCCTGCCTGGTGGCAGTGGTGTACTGGTGTGGTGAATGTCTTCCTGGCACACGTTAGGTCCCTTGATACCAATTGTGCAATAATTGAACGCCACAATTTGAACATTGTTGCTGACCAAACCCAATATGGTATCTTTGGGATGAGATGGCATGGGACGTTCACAGCATGACTGTAGCTCTGTCCAATCTGCAGCAGCTGTGTGATGCCATCCCTGTAGAACATTTGACACCTTGTAGAATCCATGCCCTGAAGAATTCAGGCTGTTCTGGAGGCAAAGGTTGGTCCGACACAGTACTAGATGGGTGTACCTAATAAAATGACCGGTGTAATTCACCTAATCAAGGGTTTGATGATTAATTGAAGATTACAATCAGGTGTACTAGTTCTGGAATAGATCAAATACACGGAACTGCATGGGGTCCCAGAGAAGAGGTTTGAAAACCACTGGTCTATACAACTAGACTCGGATGCAGAGATTAAACTGCTATTCTACCACCTACAGCCATACAAATCAGACTTAAGAAACTACTACATACAGAGACTAGAGGTCGACCGATTCACATTCTTATTTTCAATGACGGCCTAGGAACGTTCTGCCTCGTTCAGGGACAGAACGACAGATTTTTACCTTGTCAGCTCGGGGGTCCAATCTTGCAACCTTTCAGTTAACTAGTCCAAAGCTCTAACCACCTGATTACATTGCACTCCACGAGGAGCCTGCCTGTTACGCGAATGCAGTAAGCCAAGGTAAATTGCATAATAGCATTAAACTTATTTTATAAAAAAAAAAACAATCAACGACTATCGTTGCACCAATGTGTACTTAACCATAAACATCAATGCCTTTCTTAAAATCAAAACACAAGTATATATTTTTAAACCTGCATATTTAGCTAAAATAAATCCAGGTTAGCAGGCAATATTAACCAGGTGAAATTGTGTCACCTCTTGCGTTCATTGCACGCACAGTCAGGGTAACAGTTTGGGCCACCTGGCTCTTTGCAAACTAATTTGCCAGAATGTTACGTAATTATGACATAACATTGAAGGTTGTGCAATATAACAGGAATATTTAGACTCATGGATGCCACCCTTTAGATAAAATACAGAACGGAATAAACGTTTTGTTTTCGAGGTGATAGTTTCCGGATTTGACCCAAGGCTCGTATTTCTGTGTGTTTATTATAGTTAAGTCTATGATTTGATATTTGATAGAGCAGTCTGACTGAGGGGTGGTAGGCAGCAGTAGGCTCGTAATAGTCAAAGGTATATGGTTTAGAGCGAAATAGTCGACGCCTTATAATTCCTGTAATAACTTGCGGCTGAACTTGAAAGGGGTTCCTTTGTTATTTTACCGTTCATGTCTTCCATAGAGAATGTCTTGATCTACTTTAAATAAGGTATGTGTTTGGTGCAGGTTAGGGTGCAGGCTTAAACCGCCTGGGCGTTTTGATACCCGTGTAAATCTCACTAGGATAAGGTAATATTTTCATAAATCCACTCTACAAAAAAAATGATCTTCGCTTATATTGATCAGAGTTACCTTGTCCTATGCATATCTACACAGTTATAAAATTGGCAAGGTGGTGTAAGCCTACACGAAACACAGACCTTATTTTAAGTGAATCTAAAAAATATCCTATGGAATAAATGATTGAAGGAACCGCTTTTCAGATTTTGCTAGAAGGGGTCATAGGAATTATGACTCGCACTTTGGTAGTCAATTCTTAGCATGCCCATTATAAAATAGGATTTCCTGCATATAGAAATTACAGTTTTTGTTTTCAACATTCATGTTATTTGAGACTAAATAAATTTTATTTATGTATTCTCTCTCTCATATATATATATATATTTTTTACATTTTATTTTAAAAATCGGCCAATTAAATCGGTATCGGCTTTTTTTGTCCTCCAATAATCGGTCTCGGCGTTGAAAAATCATAATCGGTCGACCTCTAACAGAGACACGCAGAGACAGAAAGAGCGACAGAGAGCGAGACAGATCTAACTAGAGACTGTAGAGAGAGCGAATGAGGACATTACATAGGCAGATGTCCAGGAACAGGACCAGGTGACCTTCTGTGGATGAAAGTGGGATGTGGGAGAGGAGAGAGGGATGGGAAGATGTACAACAATGAAAGGTGTAGAGGAGTGGAGGAAGAAAAGTGAAATGGCCAATGAGGTGAAGGAGAAAGAGCACAATGATGAATGGAATATGGAGGAAATGCAATGATTTGTTGAAGAGACAGACAGCTTTTTGCGTAAGTTCCGCGCGTGTCCAGTTAAAAGCCACGCGTCAAAAGGCAACGGACAGCACAGTCATCTTTAATCTGCAAGATCTGTCGCTATGAGGCGCCAATGTCATTTTATGAGGTGCTGATGTGCGCTTTATGACTCAGCACTGGGGCTGTCAACTGTCATAGGGGCAGATTAGGATGCTTGTCATGAGGCGTTGGGTAGAACAGTGCAGAATACCCACACCTGAGGGATCTACTACAAAGCAAGATCAATGACAAATATTCTGAGTTCACTTTTTATCGTACAGAAAAATAAGCTTGAAGTAGGCATGTCTGATTGACCCAACAGCCAAAAACATATTAGTTTATCTTTCCTAATGAACCAGAAAATCAGTACTTATTTATGTTTGTTTATCCAAGTTAGCTGGCTAACTCATTGATCCTGCTTTGTAGTAGACCCCTCTGTGCTGTGTTCAGTGGGGCACAACATTGTGGAACGTTCTGATGGAAATATACTATGTAGAACAGACAACAGGTGTGTTGTTGTAACAGTGTGTGCTCTACCCTGTGTTTTTCCAAAGGCAGACAAAGTAACACAATCCCAAACACACATGAAATGAAACTACAAGAGGGATACTATGCAGACACAGGATTCTCTGTTCTGCAGAGTACATACAGAGTAACAGGATAACGACAGCTAGGCTGTGTGTGTGTGTATTAGGCTAGGCTGGTGTGTGTTAGAAGCCCATTAAAACCTGATCGATAAATCGACTGAGTCTCACTCCCCAGGGCTCTTACTGACCTAAACCCCCCCACCAGTTTAGCCAGTGAAACCAGGACAAACAAGTGCCATGTTGGGAAAAGACCCACTAAAATGAACGATATGCTAGCCACATTGACCTAGTTAGTGTGTGTGTGTGTGCGTGCCATCTCACCTGTATGAGTAGCTGTTGGTCGTGGTTGTGCTGGCTGGTTTCTAATTGGTCAGTAGTGGTCAGAGCGGTGTGTTGTGGGAAAGCGGCTGCGGGTAGAGACAGGAAGGAGCAGTCCTCCTCACCATCACTCATCAAAAAGTCCACAGAGCTCGCTACGGACACACGGGAGGGACAAACAAAGTTTGGAAACACAAACATACACTGTAGACTCACAGTTAAACACAGTACACAAACAAACAACAAACAAGCCTGAGCCTAATGGGTTGATTATGTTCTTGTCCACTGTGGCAGAGCTGATCCTGTATTCACTTGAGTCAGAAAACAGTCTCTATACATCTTTGTCCCTGTACCCTTTTCCATCTTATCCCAATCTCTCATTCCCTTGCTCTACCTCCATTTATACACGTGAGAGGTAATTTTCTATGGCCCGCTCTTCTCCCCACTTACCTTTCTCCCCCCTCTCCCCCCTCTCCCTCCACTAACCATTATCATCTCCTCTCCCCTCCCCTCAGCCAAGAGCGATTCTAGGCCTCTCTCCCCTATTTTCCCTCCCCAACCTTCCAAGGTTCGCACAGACAGTACCATGGAAACGAGCACAGCTAGATAAGCAGTGTGATAACACAGGCCCCAGCAGGTGATACATTAACTCCATACAGGCCTGTTCACCTGTGTGTATGCTTGTGTGTGTGTGTGTGTGTGTGTGTGTGCGTATGGGGGCCCAGTCTTATCAACCTGAGGACAATCACTGTACTACCGCACTGGTTCTATTCTACACACAATCAACCCTACAATATGAACCTGTATTGACACACACACACACACTCAAACACAGACATTTATTTCCGAGTACACACGTAAGAGCAATTTAACTGAACAAAGCGCCTTCTACATACAATGGATCACAGACTAAGGCAAACACACACCAAGAAAAATACACTTATTCAGCGAAGTAGTGCTTAAAGTATCCCCCACACAGTCCACAAATACATTGTGTGTACACGCTGCGCAAATCAGTTTAACACACAGGTTTACTCGTACCTCTGTAAGGCTGGGAAAAAAACAGCATGCATTCAGTAACTGATGACACAGCAGATTACGTCCCAACAGCGGAGTCACACACGTACAGACAAACGTACGATACATACACACAACCTCACACACACCATTAGGACACACATTGTTAAGTATTATACAACGGGACACGTTAACACTACCATCCTCTCATTCTTTACCTTCTGCCCTTCGCTAGCAACATTGTCCCCTTCTCTCTGCCTCTTTCTTTCTCAGTCACTCTTGCTTTCTTTTCTGCACTAGCACAGTCACAGTTCTGCGGCTCCATCGTCACCTTGAGCAGTCCTGCAAGAGCATTAACGCAGAGAAACGCACACCCACAGACCGCTGGACACACACATGGACACATACAATAGGTCCAGTGTTTGCACTCCTGGCCCCTGAACTGTGGCTGTAAGGGGATCAGCTTTAAGATCTGTACCTGCTAGACGCACTCCTTCAGCTGAGAGAGGTAGAGAAAGAGAGAGAAGCCTGGCACACACTCACTCCTCACCGCTTTCTCAGATAGCTGGCATACACTCCTCCTTTCCCCTCTCCAGTCAGATACAAGAATTCCTTCTCTTCTCCAGTATTTCCTGTTCCTCCCAGTTTCACTGAGAGGCACAGCTCATGGGAATCTGTCACACACTCCTCTCCTCTTAGTAAGAGTCCTGTCAGACAGGCAGCACACACCTCTCCCATTCCCTCCCTCCCTCTCTTTGTCATCCCAAAAATGCAGCCACACTGGTTTAGTCCCACCCCTGTGTCACAGAGGGACTTCCTTGCTGCCCAATGGGGTGGGCCTACAGAATCCACTTACCATCCAATGAGACGTCTTTCTTCCAGAGCTCCTGCAGACAGGGGGCGTGGCCAAGGTCCCAGGTCTTTCTTGTTCCGAACATGACCGCAGGGCTGAGCAGAGCACTGGGTCTCTGGACCGGCTAGAGAGAGACAGAATGAGATAGAGAGAGAAAAGAGCGAGAGAAAGAGACAGCGTGAGATGTAAATATATCTTTCTATTTTTGTCATTTAGCAGACGCTCTTGTCCAAAGCGACTTACACTAGTGAGTCCATACATTTCTCATACTGATCCCCGGTGGGAATCGAACCCACAACCCCGGTGTTGCAAGCGTCATACATGGGATTACATACACAGCGTGAGAGAGAGACAAGGGCGATAGCTTGTGGTCAATATTCCCTTTGTTATAATTTCATTGTCATTATTGATTTAATAGGTTCTTCTGTGGCAATATAAGATAACTTGTCATGCCAATAAAGTTCATTGAAAGTTCAGCAGTAAAGTGTCTGAAAGAGAAAAAAAAGACAGACAGTACGGTATTTGAGAGTGATTGGAGATAGGAGAAAGAGAGCATTTGTGTGTGCATCTGTTTACACAGCGGGCGGTGGGAACAGCCTTCAGAGTTCATGGTGAAACAGGAGAAATGAGAAAGAGATGGACAACATTCCTGCATGAGTGATAACCATATTCACAGCCAATACTGGCTTGTATTCATTAGTCAGACACCATTTACTCCAAACAGAAAAAACGTTTTGCAACTATTAGCCAATTTCAGGTAGGTCCCTGCCTATGTCATTTTGTTTGCTTCAGCTTGGTTCCTAGTGAAAACATCCCTGGTAACCAGTTACCGGTTTACTACAGCCACATGAATACTGACCAGGGACCGGTTTCCTGATAGCGATGGAACTTAATCATTTTTTTCATCACGTGTAGTCTGTTTTAACGATGTATCGTTCCTATAAAACGGCCAAACAGCTCACATGCGTTTCCCAAAACACCACGTAGGGAGAACTTTCACAAAGTGTGTCGATACTGAAAGGATTGAGAAGAAAAAAAATGCAGCACCGCTCTCAGATCAGCTTTCTCCATTCAAATCTTACCTTAACATTGGGAATTATTCCACAATACTGACAATGGAACAGCTCCTAGAGAGATCACCTACAGTGCCTTCAGAAATTATTCACACCCCTTGACCCCTCAACATTTTGTTGTGTTACAGCCTGAAGTTAAAATTTATTAAATGTACTGTTTTGTCACTGGCCTACACACACACACACACACACACACAACTTCATAAAGTCAAAGTGGAATTATGTTTTTAGATATTTTTTAAAAGATTCTCTTAACAAGTCAAACTCACTGTGTGCAATACTTTTTAAATGACTACCTGATCTCTGTACCCCACACATGCAAGGTCCCCCAGTCGAGCAGTGAATTTCAAAAAGATTCAACCACGAAGACCAGGGAGGTTTTCCAATGCCTTGCAAAGAAGGGAATCGATTGGTAGAGGAGAAAAAATCTTAAAAGCAGACATTGAGTAAGTTTACATACACACTAATAATTCGATATTAAACTGCATGGCAGTAGGCAGATTATGCAATATTCATATAAAACACCTTACTCTGCTGATCTTAAATTGGCGTGAGGTCAAAATCGAAGTAAGCATACAGCGATTAAAATATCTGAGCAATCTTTCAAATTATTAGGACATGTAAACACCTTAATTGGTTTTCCAGCAGTGTATTTGATCTGTGCATCTGCTAGCGCTAGCCGAGTGAGCCTCCCTCTTCAGTGTGAATGAAGTGTCTTCGGAACAACTGAATGTATGCGTTTTAAAAGTAGTTTTCACATATAAAATTTGTAGGTTCGAACTCCGAATCAAATATGCTTCCCAAAATGAACATGTTCGATGTGGTAGAAATTTCATTTTGATTGCCGATTTTCTGCCATCAGGTAGCCTGATTTCTGATGTGTCAATGTAAACAGGATTATTAGGGAAATCGTTCTGGGAAATCATTTACACGTTTTATTTATACTATTATATTATCTGACAATCTAATTATTGTGTGCATATAACCACACTCATTGAATATCTCTTTGAGCATGGTGAAGTTATTACACTTTCTATGGTGTATCAATTCACCCAGTCACTACAAAAACACAGGCGTCCTTCCCAATCTGTTGCCGGAGAGGATGGAAACCACTCAGGGATTTCACCATGAGGCCAATGGTGACTTTAAAAATGAGAGTTTAATGGCTGTGATCGAAAACTGAGGACGGATCAACAACATTCAGTGGTGGAAAAAGTACCCAATTGTCATACTTGAGTAAAAGTAAAGATACCTTAATAGAAAGTCACCCAGTAAAATACTACTTCAGTAAAAGTATTTGGTTTTAAATATGCTTAAGTATCAAAAGTAAACGTAATTGCTAAACTATACTTAAGTATTCAAATTCCTTACATTAAGCAAACTAGACGGCACACTTTTCAAATGTTTATTTTTTTAAGGAAAGCCAGGAACACACTAACACTCAGACATCATTTACAAATGAAGCATTTGTGTTTAGTGAGTCTGCCAGATCAGAAGGGATGACCAGGGAATTGGACCATTTGGTGTATGAATTGGACCATTTCCTGTTCTGCTAAGCATTCAAAATGTAACAAGTTATTTTGGGTGTCAGGGAAAATGGAGTAAAAGGTACATTATTTTCGTAATGAATGTAGTGAAGTAAACGTTGTCAAAAAATATAAATACGAAAGTACAGAACATGCATCAAGTTTACAACAAGGCACTAAAGTAAAACTGTAAAAAATGTGGCAAAGAAATTCACTTTTTGTCCTGAATACAAAGTGTTATTGAAATTTGCCCCAAGCATACAACACATTACAGAGTATTACTCTCCATATTTAGAAGCATAGTGGTGGCTGCATCATGTTATGGTATGCCTGTAACCGTTAAGGACTATGGAGTTTTTCAGGATAAAAAAATAAATGGAATGGAGCTAAGCAAAGGCAAAATCCTAGAGGAAAACCTGGTTCAGTCAGCTTTCTACCAGACAACGAGATGAATTCCCCTTTCAGCATCACAATAACCTATAACAGAAGGCCAAATCTACACTGGAGTTGCTTACCAAGATGGCAGTGAATGTTCCCAAGTGGCCGAGTTGCAGTTCTGACTTAAATCTAGCTGAAAATCTATGGCAAGACCTTAAAGTGGTTGTATAGCAATTATCAACAACCAATTTGACAGTTTAAATAATTGAAAGAAAAATGGGAAAATGTTGTACAATCCAAGTGTGGAAAGCGCTTTACATTTAATTATATAAATGTAACCTTTATTTAACTAGCCAGGTGCACCAGTTTGAGTGTGTCAAGAACTGCAAACGCTGCTAGGTTTTTCCCCCACACGCAACAGTTTCCCATGTGTATCAAGAACGATTCACCACCCAAAAGTCATCCAGCAAACTTGGAAGTGGGAAGCATCGGCGTCACATGGGCCAGCATCCCAAAGTGACACCGAAGGGCAAAAAAAAGCATCCAACAACGTTTTATCTGTTCTACGAGTGGGCTGAGGCAGTCGGTAAAATAAACTTTAGAAACAATTGTTTTGAGAAATAGCACAGATTTAACGATGCTCATATGAAGGCTGTAACTATGAACTTAGCCTTATGATGCTTGGAAAACTTGGTCCTGGTTGGCTAAATTCATCGTTAGAATCTTTGTAGGAGCATCGTTAAATCTCTGAGCTGTTTCCCAAAACCATCGTTATTAATGTTGCACTTGAAAATAATCGTAATCTAAACGCCTGCCTCAGGCAGACCACTCGTAGAAAAGCTAAGAGTGTCGTTAAGATGCGTTTTGCCCTCCCGCTTTACTTTATACACTGATGATCTCCGCTAACCATAGAGTCACATGGTTTATCCGTCTTTGTGACGACCGATAACGTGAGACAAAAGTTGACTACAAATACAAAGTTTCCAATGTTGTTGCAATTGAGACAAACAAGTGATGCATAACAATATGCTTCAAATGAAAATCGAAATTACCGCATAAAAAAAAAAAAAAAAAAAAAATCGGCAGGCTATAGGCTTATTTCAGTCATATTGAAATACATTTAATGTTCAATTGATTTAATTATATTTTGCTACTTGTAGGCTACTGTCTATTGAGTCTAAATCCATTTCATCACTAGTAGTCTAACATGTGCGCTCAATGATGTGCCAAATCGGTGATTTTGTGCATTTTTATAGGCTAAGCATTTGAATAAGCCGCACCAATATTTGCAGTCGTAGGTGGTGATATCTCTCTAGTAGCTGATCCGTTGTCAGTATTGTGAAATAATTATAATGTTAAAGGTAAGATTTGAATGGAGAAAGCTGATCCGAGAGCAGTGCTCCCTTTCTTTCGATCCTATCGGTTCTAGCTTGTATGGCTCCCTGGGCGAACCCCTCCTTCAGCACCCCCCACCAAAAAAAAGCACCATTCTACACTAACTAATTTTTATTCAGACATTCGGAACACAAATAAATAATCATAAGATTAAAAACTATATAAATACAAAAATATATACAAAAATAAGTAAAAAGACAAATAGAAACAAATTGTAGTATACAAATAAAGAGAATACAATTATTACACTATTACCCTATTACTAACAAAAAACAGTAAATCGCACAAATATACAAGTAGAATAACACTTATAAACAAGAGAACCTGATTATTACACTTTTGCACTTCAAACAAGAAACGCATACTAAATTGCACAGCTAATTGCATTAGAACTGTACAAAGTTAGAGGTGCGCTATTTGATAGATTCACCCGCTCCCCTTACCTCGGGCTTCCAGTGGGGAGACCTGAGGTCAACTTACCCCTGCCCAGCTCCCCATCTCGTACTTCTGAGTGGGAGACCTTTCCAGCTAACAAACTAGAATCAGGACGCCCACTCCGACAAGGTTAATTGACCCACAGTGAAATATCATTGACGTGACGTGCAAATGAGCGATAGAAAACCGATCATGCAAATGCCACCATTCCGATATTTTTTTGGGGGGGGTTTGTGCTGGCGCCCCATGCTGCCCCCAGCAAGATGCCGCCCATACCCAAATCCGCCACTGATCCTATCAGTACCGACACATGCTCCAATAACGCACTTAGTGACCGTTCTCTCTGCGTGGTGTTTTGGGAAACTAATGTTACATCTTCGGCAGTTGTAGGAAAGATCTTTTTTTTTTTTTTTTTAAACACTCGTAGACCTTAGTTCCATCGATATCGGGAAACCGGGCCCTGGACAGTTGGAGGTTAAGTAGCACATTCAGGTATGTACTGTATGTGGTAATGACATCGGGACATTGGTCTCAATGAAATGCCTGTATATTTTTTATTTAACCTTTGTCAGGCCATTCTGGTGGCTCCATTACCACCCGTCCCAAATGGGCCAGAAGTTCATCCTATTCAGTCATCCCACTGCTTTCCAGACTCTCCCTGGTCCTGATCCCTGGTCTGAGCCGGGGCACGAGGGTCAAGCCAATCAGACTACACAGGACTGACCTCAAACTGGTCAATACTGACCAAAATCAGATTACACCGACAGTGATGAGCAGTTTACAGTTCACAGTCCCACACAGACTGCCCTGATATTAACGCAATCAGTGGAAGAGTAAGGGTCAAGACAGACACACACACTTCCATGTTGTACTACATCACCACACACAACAATACAATACTATTCAACTACGGTATACATAAAACTCTGCACCACACACACGCCACATCAATTCATTACTCAACTCTATTCAATAGCTACACATTACAGAGTGGGATACAAAACATGTGAATGCACCCAGTGTGCAAATATAGCAATGCCTGCACAAAGAACCGGGCAGAAACATCAAAACTCACACCTGTGTGTTTGGCGAGTCCCATGATTGTGTGAGTGAATGTGACCACTGATCGTGTGGTCAGTCTGGTTCAACCCTTGTGTGTATGTGGTTGTACTGACCGTGACCCAGAGTTGACCCTTCTGGACCATACTCTGGGCCTCCATCTGGCCTCCATCTACCCTCCCATAGAGTGTGTATATCAGACTTCACCCTCAGTCTATACATAATCTAAGAACCAATCCTGTGTCCCTGAATGAAACCGTACCCTGTGTGCGACTCCGGAGGGAATCCGGTCCTGTGTGGAGTAGTGGTCTTTGTCTCGATCTCGGTCCAGCCAGCGTTTGTTGATCAGAGATCCCATCCAGCCAATCATCCTGTTTGCCCCTTAGCCAGACTTGTGGCAGCCACCCTCCTTCTACAGCCTGAACAACACACACTCTACCATGTGACCACTCTTACATACGCCTATGTATTCCAAATAACTCCAAATGAAATAATTCAACTTGAACACACCTGCAGTCCCTTCCCCAGGCCTGGCGGCCATCATAACATCCTCACTCTACAACCTGACCACACGCTTGGCATCCATAGAAAGACGTCGGTATCCGTAGCGACAGGCCATAGTTTACTAGCGGTATGTACAGGGTTAGGTCCCGCCCACAAATACACAGGAAACGCAGAATGGAGGTTGCCATTAATCACAGATCTAAGATCGGGTTATTTAACACCCCAACCTAACCTTAACCATTAGGCTGATTAAATAAAACCTGACCCTGGACCAGTGGTAAGAGGCAACCTCTACCTTATCCACTTATTTACCCATAATCCTTTAAACCTCACAACAGATGGCCTCCTTCATAAACACCTCATCTTCCTCTGAGGAGAAGGATCAAGGTGTCCCTAACCACATATCTCGGATCAGATCTATCAACAGGGACCTATCTTCAAATCCTAGCTTTTAGTATTAGGCAGGAATCCAAAACTGATGTCATCATACTCTCTGGGGAGACTGGTGTGTTTACTTTAGGGATTTTGTCCTCACTTGTCTCCCCTCATCCACCCCAACCTGCTGTTTCTCCCTCTTTGACTGCAGGAGAAAGGTGGGTGGCCTTTTGATCTCTGCTTCCTTCCCTCCCTCTATCACCTCATTTCCTCTCTTTCTACACTCTGAATTCACAGCTCAGAGCAAAGTGTCAGGAATGTTAGAGCCTAAGACGGTTGTGCCAGAAAAATTAAAAGCGTTCTCATTATTACAATGTTCCAGTGAGATCAGGCACCCCGTGGCTTTTCCTAGGTAGTAGAAAAGGAGTCGGTAGAGGCAAGGTCATGTTTGTGTAGATCTGTGGTTAAAGGCAACTTTTACACTGAGCTTGTGATACATGAGGCGATACAGTATAGAGTTGTGGATGCCTTTGTGGCAAATGCAGTTCTCTGCCAGCCCCATAGAGGGTGTTATGAGCACAAAGGACAAAAAAAAAAAGACAAAAAAAAAGAGTAAAGTCATACAGCTTATCTGGTTATTTACTGCTTCCAAGTTATTGTCCTCACGGAAACATACACACACCTGATAGGTTTCTAGGTTACCACGCTCTCCATGGTTCTTTGAGCACAAGGCATGGTGTGTAGGATAAGGTTACACACTCCTGTCGGCACTCTGCCTTCTATAGTATCACCTGTCCCCTCTATGCACCAGGAATATTGCAAAAAACTATTTAGCTCTAGTACAGTGGGTGATATCAATGTGCTTGTGTGGGAGACTACTGTTGTGGAACAGGGGATGACAGGAGGGGCTGGCCAGCTGTGAGGAGCTAATGTTGCACCCCCCCACCCAGTACTCTCCCTCCTACTTTAACTAGTGTTTAGCTTCACCCTGCCAAAGCAGAGCATTCTAATAGTTGATGACAGCACAGAGGAAGGGCTTAACATAAAGCAGAGGATAAGATGTGACTCCCCCCATCCCCCTGCCTCTCTCTCTCTTACTGTTTGTATATCCCTCCGTCAAGTATTTTCATCCCTCTTATCGCTCTCCTTCCATTTGAGTGTATCCTCTGAGTATCCCTCCCTACTCTCTTCCTCTCCACAGTATGTGAATCTCATTAACCCAGTTCCAGTTGTCCCTGTTAAGACTCAGCTATATATAAAATATAGTGTAAATATAAAATAGTGTGTATGTATGTATGTGTACACACACACACACACACACACACACACACACACACACACACACACACACGTAAAGGACAAACTACACATGGGTTCACGTTTTACTGTTGTGCTCTCACGGCTCATGAAGCCGGGGTACCTGAGCCAGGGTGTAGTGTGTTTCATCTATAATTCCCTGAGGAACAGTGACTACCCTGAGAACACCTGTGTGTGTCCCCTAGTTTCTCTGTATATACAGTTGAAGTCAGAAGTTTACATTACACCATAGCCAAATACATTTCAACTTTTTTCACAATTCCTGACATTTAATCCTAGTAAAAATTCCCTGTCTTAGGTCAGTTAGGATCACCACTTTATTTTAAGAATGTCAAATGTCAGAATAATAGTAGAGAGAATTATTTATTTAAGCTTTTATTTCTTTCATCACATTCCCAGTGGGTCAGAAGTTTACATACACTCAATTAGTATTTGGTAGCATTGCTTTTACATTATTTAAACTTGGGTCAAACGTTGTGTAGCCTTCCACAAGCTTCCCACAAAATTCCCAGTTAGGAGGAATGGGCCAAAATTCGCCCGACAGAGCTGGTGTAAATGAGTCAGGTTTGTCGGCCTCCTTGTTCGCATACGCTTTTTCAGTTCTGCCCACACATTTTCTGTAGGATTGAGGTCAGGTCTTTGTGATGGCCACTCCAATACCTTCACTTTGTTCTCCTTAATCCATTTTGCCACAACTTTGGAAGTATGCTTGGGGTCATTGTCCATTTGGAAGACCCATTTGGGACCAAGCTTCAACTTTCTGACTGTTGTCTTGAGATGTTGCTTCAACATTATTTTGTGAAGTGCACCAGTCCCTCCTGCAGCAAAGCACTACCACAACATGATGCTGCCACCCTCGTGCTTTACGGTTGGGATAGTGTTCTTCGGCTTGCAAGCCTACCCCTTTTTCCTCCAAACATAACGATGGTCATTATGGCCAAACAGTTCTATTTTTGTTCCATCAGACCAGAGGAAATTTCTCCAAAAAGTATGATCTTTGTTCCCATGTGCAGTTGCAAACCGTAGTCTGGCTTTTTTATGGTGGTTTTGGAGCAGTGGCTTCTTCCTTGCTGAGCGGCCATTCAGGTTATGTCAATATAGGACTTGTTTTACTGTGGATATAGATACTTGCACCTGTTTCCTCCAGGTCCTTTGCTGCTGTTCTGGGATTGATTTGCACTTTTCGCACCAAAGTACGTTAATCTCTAGGAGACTGAACGCGTCTCCTTCCTGAGCGGTATGACAGCTGCCTGGTCCCATGGTGTTTATACTTGCGTACTATTGTTTGTACAGATGAACGTGGTATCTTTGGGCTTTTGGAAATTGCTCCCAAGGATGAACCAGACTTGTGGAGGTCTACAATTTTTTTTCTGAGGTCTTTGCTGATTTCTTTTGATTTTCCCATGATGTCAAGCGAAGAGGCACTGAGTTTGAAGGTAGGCCTTGAAATATATCCACAGGTACACCTCCAATTGACTCAAATGACGTCAATTAGCCTATCAGAAGCTTCTAAAGCCATGACACAATTTTCTGGAATTTTCCAAGCTGTTTAAAGGCACAGTCAACTTAGTGTATGTAAACTTCTGTTCCACTGGAATTGTGATACAGTGAAATAAGAGAAATAATCTGTCTGTAAACAATTGTTGGAAAAAATCACTTGTGTCATGCACAAAGTAGATGTCCTAACCGATTTGCCAAAACTATAGCTTGTTAACAAGTAATTTGTGGAGTGATTGAAAAACGAGTTTTAATGACTCCAACATAAGTGTGTAAACTTCGACTTCAACAAATAAACACTCCTTTTTTAGGACCCTGTCTTTCAAAGGTATTTGTATTTTTATGAATTAACTTCACAGAAAGTGTTTAAACACGGTTTCCCATGCTTATTAAATGAACCATAATCAATTAATGAACATACACCTGTGGAGCGGTCATTAAGACACTTACAGCTTACAGACAGTAGGCAATTAAGTTCACAGTTATGAAAACTTAGGACACTAAAAAGAGACCTTTCAACGGACTCTGA